>NC_033797.1:48222971-48309455 GCF_001876935.1 Asparagus officinalis | reverse complement strand
AGGGTGTCTCGGCCTGGCCGAGACACCAAGGGGTGTCCACACCCCCTACCTACCCCCACTCACTCCATTTGCCTATAAATAGACCCCTTGGGTCCTCATTCAAAGGGCTGGAATTCTTTTGTCTTGGAGCAAGGCTAGAGAGAGAGGGGGAGGATTTTTGGAGAGCTTGGCGAAGCCCTGCTGCAGTGAAGAGTGCCCGTGTGCTTCAACAAGAGGAGGAGAGGCCTTGATCAGAGCCTTCATCGCCCGTCAGATCCTTAGTATCGGCCTTAGCGTTGATACTAAGAAAAGCTATTACCTCGCTTTAGCCGAGGTATACGCTTGTAGCTTCTAGATCTCACGCGGATCGACGAAGCTCTGTCCGATTTATCCGGATCAGATCTGAGTGCCCCGGTGGTCCACGGATATCAACATCCCCGTCACAGGCAAAAGACCCACGCAAGCAAGAGATGATGAACAGATCTTGCGTTTGTTTGAGAAGAGTTGTATTTCTTTTGTTTTTATTGTGTAAAGGTCTTATAAAAAGGCTATCTTTTTATTTCATTGTAACGATTGAAGTTGTAATGAATGCAGCAATGAATACAGCAACTTTTTCCGCAAACAAGCTGGCGACCACAGTGGGAGCCAACGGCATCGCAACCGACGCCGTCGTGACGCAACCGGCACTCAAGATCGGGGTGAATGAAGAACACGAGCTCGATCAACAACGGTTCAAAGAAGGCCTCTCTTCCTCCTCCTCCAGATCCGCCTCTCCACATCGCCAAGAGCAACAACGGCAAATGACCAGCCCCTCCTCCAAAGCGGAAACGAACAAATGGGTTCATGTCAAAAGAACCCGTTCCACTCTCGAGGAGCGAATCCAGAAGCGCCGTGCCTTGCGTGCGCATGCCCAGACCCTTATGCGAAAAGCACAAGAAACGAAAAGGGAAAAGGCAGTTAAGAGATCGCCGAGATCCAAACAAGTTTGGGTGCCGAAGGCCGAATCAACGCCTAAGGCAAAAGCAGGTAAGATTACTCTACAACCTTCGTCAATTTTAGGTCCCGAACCTACGGTAAAGCCCCACCGCAGCGTGGATTTCCCCAAGTATAGGAATCCTTTGAACAACCGTATCGGCGCTCTACCCGAGAATCGAGGAAAAGCGCTTGTCAAGGAAAGCTGGAGATCGTTGAAGGAGCTTCGTGCCAACATCCAAACTGGGGGTCGTACACGACCTCCTAGCAAGTTGACTGCTGCGACGACCTGCTTGGCGATGCATACAAAAAATCAGGAGCCCGTTAAGGTTTCACCCTCACAAAGGTGTGGTTCCAAACGTGTGACTCCTGTAAAAACCAACAAGGCAATGATTACTCAGAAGAAAGCGCGTCGGACAGACGAACGCGTTATACCTGAGAACCTATGTGAGCAGCTGATAGGTTACTCCGACCGCAACGTCGATGAGTTGTATTATCAGGCTGGGGGTGCGAATGAATCTCAAAAGAGAAATACCCGGGAAGCGGACTCTCACTGTCCGTGTACCAAATTTATCAGGGCAGTATTATCAACCTGTAGCTGCCCCAAGACCGCTCCGCAGAGGGTCTCGATATTCGAGGGAATTTCCGATGGAATGATGAAGCCCAAATCAAGGTGTTCCCACCAAAGAGGATCGGTTGATCGAGATGATGAACTCCTAGAAGTTACCATCAACATGGTCAACAAGGGAAAATCCCCAATCATTTCAAGTAGTACCGACCCTAATTTCTCTCCAGGAAGCAGGGTCAATTCGGGAATAGCTCAGCTTCAGCTAGAAGCCGTCGGATATAACAATGACCATGGGGTCCATGAAGGAGTCCATTCCGATGATGAGTTCTCAGATTCTCATTCCGCGCTCGCCTCCGACGACACAACGACTAGCATAGGGCGAGCTCGAGAGGTGTGCATGGTCAACACCGAACAGATAGCCAAAATTATTGAAGAGGCCCTAGCTAAGCAGAAGGAAATCTTCAGGTTCGAAATGGAAATGGCTATGCAAGAGATGAGACAAATGCACGACCAACAAATCCGAGCTTTGTCAAGTCAACTAGTTGAATCCAGCCGTCGCACCCAGAACGCCGCAGTTGACAGCGATCCGGAAGTGGACGAAATCATCATAGCCGACGCACCACCCAAAAGTACTGGGGGTGGCCCCACTAAAAATAACAACACTGGGGGTGGACCCACCAGTGATGGCAACACTGGGGGTGGTCGTCTTATTCCTCTCGAAAATCGTCCAAAACAGGGTATGGATGAGGCCGAAAAGATGAAGGAGCTCGAAAGAAAAATTGACGCCCTGATGTCTGCTCGGGAAGTGAAGAAGACCGGCATTCCGTGTCCTTACCCGAAAGAGTGGGATTTGATCCCGTACCCGGCAAAGTTCAACCTAATCAACTTCACGCCATTCAACGGGAAGGGCTCGCCCACTCAGCATCTGATTTACTTCAAGTCCCACTTGAATACCTGGAAAGAGTTGAAGGCTCGAGGAGAACAGGCTGAACGCTTCATCAAAAGGAAGAAAGCCGAGAGAAACCAACCGATGGTCAACCCTCTGGATTCGAGTCTCGTACCTCATGATGAAGAGGACACACCTGCAACGGTTATTGACGATAATCAAACGTCACAACAGCAGTCCTGGGAACAACAGGAGAATTCGGACGAGAGGCTCCAAAACGAGTACTCGTTCAAAGACGAAGACGTTCCAGCTATCTTCGAGACCCTTCTTGAGAATAACAAAATCAAGCTCCCGCCCATCATGAATCAGGAGGGAGCTGACGATCCTGCAGATCCGAAATACTGCGCGTACCACAGGAGGATCCACCATCCCACCAAGGCTTGCTTTACTTTAAAGAATAGCATTCAGACCTTGGTTGAAGCCGGCGTTATAACGCTAGGGTAAGCCAATTGACAACGGCAATCCTCCGACCGGTATAAGAGGTTAAACTGCTCCCTGATACTCCGAAAAGTATACGAGTATAAACTGCTTCTTAATACTCCGATAAGTATAAGAGTATAAACTGCTTCTCAATACTCCGAAAAGTATACGAGTATAAACTGCTTCTTAAGACTCCAAAGAGTACACACTCCGACAAGTATAAGAGTATAAACTGCTTCTTAACACTCCGAAGAGTATGCGAGTATAAACTGTTTCTCAATCCTCCGACCGGTATAAGAGGTTAAACTGCTCCCTGATACTCCGAAAAGTATACGAGTATAAACTGCTTCTTAAGACTCCAAAGAGTACACGAGTATAAACTGTTTCTCAATCCTCCGACCGGTATAAGAGATTAAACTGCTCCCTGATACTCCGAAAAGTATACGAGTATAAACTGCTTCTTAATACTCCGATAAGTATAAGAGTATAAACTGCTTCTCAATACTCCGAAAAGTATACGAGTATAAACTGCTTCTTAAGACTCCGATAGAGTATATGAGTATAAACTACTTCTCAATCCTCCGACCGGTATAAGAGGTTAAACTGCTCCCTGATACTCCAATAGGTATATGAGTCTAAACTATTTCCTACCATTGACGGGAAGTTCCTGGAGGATATTACGCTAATATTCTTAAGGATAACCCGGTCGGATAACAAAGTCAAACCCAGTTCCAAGAGAGAGGCTAGGGGTGGATAAACCAATGTATCAGGAAGTTCCCGGAAGATTACCACATGGGTATTCTTAGGGATAACCCGGTCATTGTGGAATTGATGAATAAGAAATTCACATTCGAACTCTGAAGGTCAGAATGTCTTTTCGTATTCTCATCAAAATTCTCTAACTCGTCAAACCTTCTTACAGTTAGGACCACAGTCAAAATCCCCTCTCGATTCCCCCAATGAACGAGAGGTCCACAAATTGAGCGATCAAACCTTCCTACAGTTAGGATTGTCTCAAAACACCCACTTGGTCAAACCTTCTTACAGTTAGGACCACAGTCAAAATCCCCTCTCGATTCCCCCAATGAACGAGAGGTCCACAAATTGAGCGATCAAACCTTCCTACAGTTAGGATTGTCTCAAAACACCCACTTGGTCAAACCTTCTTACAGTTAGGACCACAGTCAAAATCCCCTCTCGATTCCTCCAATGAACGAGAGGTCCACTTTCAGATCGAGCGATCAAACCTTCCTACAGTTAGGGTCACCTCAAACTCCTGTTTGGCCAAACCTTCCTACAGTTAGGGTCAAAACCATAATTCACTCTCGATAAACGAGAAATTCATCTTTGGTTCGGTAATCAAACCTTCCGACAGTTAGGGTTATCCGAATCTTTCTGATTCTCGGAGTGGAGATCCCACTCTTAGTTTCATCCTTCCGGATTCTGGGGGTGGAGATCCCACCTCGAGTTTCCTTTCCAGCTGAAGATAGAATATAAAATTCTTCCTCTTTAGCGCCGGGAGATAGAATATAAAAATTCTTCCCCCATTTCGGGTTCGTCTTTGCCCCAAGAGAAGACACCACCTTTTTCAAATCCCAAAATTTGTGCCTCACAGGTACTAGGAAGTTTATCCCGAATCCTAAGCAGGGATAAGTCTGCGCCTAACACGCGCTGCCGGTTTAGTCTTTTTCCGCACAAAAAGACACCAGAGTTCGATTCTGGGGTATTCTATCCTGAAACCTAAGCAAGGATAAGTCTGTGCCTAACCCGCGCTGCCGGTTAGTTCTTAACCGTTGAAAAGAACATCCGTCCACATATTCAACATTGTGGCAGGTTGTTATTAATAACACCAAAATCCATGCCTTACACGCATGGGGAATTTCATCCTGAATCCTAAGAAAGGATATGCCGACGCCTAACACGCGTCGCCGGTTTAGTCTTTTACCGATTGAAAAAGACACCAGAATACCAGTCTGGGGTATTTTTATCCCGAAGCCTAAGTAGGGATAAGTCAGCGTCTAATACACGTTGCCGGGTAGCCTATTCCCGTAACAATGGCGAAGCCTATGTATTCAACATCATAGCACAAAGTCTCAGAGAATTCACTCTCTTAGCACAACGTTACATGCGGAACGGATTTAGACAATCCGCATGCTAGCCCGACTCAAACGGTAGTCGGTAAAGGCTAATCAAATCCGTTGAAGGCTGGGGGTTAGCCAAAAACCCCAAAGTCAACGCCTAACACGCGTCGCCGGGTAGTCTATTCCCGTGAGAAAGACGAAGTCTACGTATTCAATATCGTAGCACTAAGAGCGTTAACTCTCTTAGCACAACGTCACATGCGGAACGGATTAAAACAATCTGCATGTAAACCCGATTCAAACGGTAGTCGGTAAAAGCACGTCAAATCCGTTGAAGGCTGAGGATTTGCCAAAAATCCTAAGTCAACGTCTCATACACGTTGCTGTTTAGTCTTTTCACAGGAGAAAGACGAAGTCTACGTATTCAATATCGTAGCACTAAAAGGGTTAACTCTTTTAGCTTAACGTCACATGCGGAACGGACTTGAACAATCCGCATGCTAGCCCGACTCAAACGGTAGTCGGTAAAGGCGCATCAAACCCGTTGATGGCTGAGGATTTGCCAAAAATCCTATAAATATGCGAGTCATTGACGCATCAACTTTATGAGTTGGTCTCGTGACTCGAGCATCCAACGACCTTGGGATAAGATCCATGCTCCAATTCCTTAAGAGCTTAAACCGTGTGTACTCCAGCAGACGTACGAGTATAAACTGTGTCAAATGCCGAACAGTGCATCATAATGAAGCCTGGACGCCGGACAACGCGTCGCAATGAAGCTCAAACGCCAGACAACGCGTTATAGATGAAGATTCAACGCAGTCAATCGATGATAAGTTCTGTGTTGAAGCAGCAAACTCGAGCCAAAAAGTCAAGAAATCAAGAATCGACTTCAAGTTCAAATTCCAACAACGGTCAGACAATAAATGCAGCACCGGAACCCCTACAGGCATTCTACAAAGCACTGAATAGCCTGAAGGAATTGAAGGAATCCAGAACAGAAGTCATTCCAGAGTCCCGTTACACCGACTGAAGGTTGGGACAATCACATCCAAAGTATTCCAGACTCTTCTATAAAAGAATGAGACTGAAATACTTTGGAGGGGGTATCTGTAGGCGTATAAAATTGCCTATAGGTCCCTTAGCACAGCTCGACGCCGATTTAACAAACGGACCACCGGGCGACGTATCCAAACAAGACCGTTAGCTCGCCAACGCTGAAGCCAAGCTATACGCAACGGAGCAGGTTAACGAGGCGACAAATCGCACCCAAGCATTGGAATGCATCCACTCGCACGCGGAATCAAACCAATGTTTAGGTGAATCACCGAGTCATCTAAACAAGAGCGAACTCGGATGAATCACGATCAAATCAACATCAATTCCGGACTCAAATTCAGAAGTTGGTTTACTGCCATATCAGGAACCCGACTCACTGCCAAATCTGGAATCAAGTCAAAGAGTCGTTGCCAAGTCAATCAACCACACAAGAGAACCAGAACCGGAAACAAAGGACGAAACGGACAAACACCCGGGGACTCGGCCGAAACCGAACCACCCCAGGGTGGCTCGGCCCAAGCCGAGCCACCCTGAGGTGGCTCGGCCAAGGCCGAGCCACCCATGGGTGGCTAGGCTCAGAACTGTGCGCGGGCACAGTTCTGAGTGCCTATAAATAGGCCTTGTGCTCATTTGTTTCAGAGGTTGGAAATTTTGGAGAGAGGCGAAGCCCTGCTGGATTGAAGACTCAGATCTAAAAAAGATCACAACTTTGAAGGCTTGGAGACTTGGACTTTCAGATCCGGTGCTCGGCGATCACCAACGCCAAATAAGGCAGGAGTTCGAGAGGATTGGATTTGAGATCTACACGATCACACTCCGGATCTAAGCTTGGTTCTTAGATCCCGAGATTCGAGCGGTTGTTTCCTTGGTGAAACAATCCCTCCCGGCTATTATTCCCTTGGTGGAATATTACCCGTCATATCGTGTAGATCCGACCGGATCGAGATCACGCGGTGGTCCACGGCAAATAACCCCGGCGCAGGCAAAGAACCCACCAAAGCGAGCGACCGCAAAACAGGAGCTCGCGATTAGTTCGACAAATAAGGAAAATTGTAATCTTTACTTTGTTTTCTTTGATTTTTCATTGTAACCGGATCTTATAAAAAGACCGGATCTTTGTAACGCATAAAGTTGTTAACTGAGATAGCAATGATATCAACAATGAAGAAAGACACGATTTTTCCCGCGAACAACCCCCTGCATTGACGGGAGGGTTATTGGCATTGTGAGCTCCATCCCTATCCGTGTGCTCTTCTTCCTGAACAACCTGATTACGGTGACTTGGTTCACCTTGTTGGTTCCTGAATGCCTGGATTTGTTGCTCATGCATCTCTCTCATAGTCTGCAGGGCCATCTGCATCTCAAACTTGAAACTTTCTTTCTGCTTAGCCAAAGCGTCTTCAAGCATCTTGGCCATTTCTTCCGCGCTTATCATAAATGACTCGCGGGGTTGTCCTTCGCTGGACACTGTATTGTCCGATGCGACAGCAGAGCAGGAATCCGATTCTTCATCTTCCGAAGGCAATCTTGTCCGAACCCTACCATAAGTTCCTCGTGCGATGGCTCCGGACTGCAGACGGGTTACACGCCGAGATGCTTCCAGAAACGACTTGAGATCAATCTGTGTCAATGTCTCTTTGCTGGTCATGTTGGCGGTGACCCTCGGAAATTCTCCGTCTTTAACCACCGTTCTTCTTTGCCGGAAACGCCTATACCTTGGTTTTGGCGTTTCGGTGCCGAGCCTTTCGAACACTGAAATTCTCTCGGGGACTCCCTTGATGCAGTTGCATTGAGACAGTACTACCCGAATGAGCTTGGCACATGGGCACTGAGTTTCGAGCCCTTGAGGGCTTCTTTTTCTTGTTTTGTTCGTACCCCCAGCACGATAGTACAACTCGTCCATTTGATCGGAGTAACCTATCGCGTGTTGGCATGATTTCCCAGGTATAACGTTATCATCCTCGGATGACAACGTTTCCTTCTGAGAGCAAACTGCCTTATTTGGACTTCCGAGAGTCACTCGCCTCGAAACACGCCTTTGTAGACATGAATTCTCAGCGGGCTCCCGAACTTCGATGCGCAAGGTAGTGCGCTTGGGTGCCGTAAACTCTTTGTCATGTTGAGGGTTGTGTCGACCCCCAGCATGTTGATTAGTTCGGAGCCTCTTCATCGGGCCCGAGCGTTCATGGACTTCGTTGCGCTCGTCGGGAATTGGACCGAGGCGCTCCAAGATTGACCTCCTTCCTCGGGATGGTTCGGGAGGTTGAACTCGTTTTGAAGGCTGTAAAGGTCGATCCTCGGCCTGACTCACCACTTTGGACTTTGGCCTCCATATTTTGTGAGTTAGTGGTGATTTCTTGGCTACTCCATTCTGCCACCTTCTACGGGCTTCTTGAACTTGAGCTCGTGCTTGTGCTGAGAGTGCGCGGCGCTTCTGAATGCGATCCTCCAGCGTTGAACGGTTCCGTTTGACACGGATCCATTCGTTCGTTGGTGGCTTGGAGGAGTTGCCATTCATTGGTTGTTGAGGTCGTTCGCCTCTTCTGTTCTTCAGATCCGTGTTGTAACGGATCCCGTCCACAGATTCCATTGCCTTTGCGATTTGTTTCGCAAGGCGCTGACGTTGCCTTTGGCGGGCTCTCTTTGAGAGAGTCACTACGCCCTCGGCAACGGAAGATTCGGCCAGAGCAGATCTGACCTGGTTGGAAGGAGAGATCTCACCCGATGCAGCTTCGGCATCAAACGGGGCGAGATCTTCGTTGGCAGCTTCAACTTCTTCGTACCAACGAAGTTTTCTCTTGGAAGAGAGCTTTGGAGACTTGGACTTGCGAGGGGAGGTGGATTCGGACGAGGATGACAGATACTCCTCGAACTTTTGTTGGTCGAATTCGTACTCGACCTCCTCCTCGACCGGGATCGGGATCCGCGGCTGCGACGCGACAGCTTCGGCAGTAAAGCTGTTGGCTCCCACTGTGGTCGCCAGATTGTTCGCGGGAAAAATCGTAGCTTTCTTCATTGTTGATATCATTGCTATCTCAGTTAACAACTTTATGCGTTACAAAGATCCGGTCTTTTTATAAGATCCGGTTACAATGAAAAATCAAAGAAAACAAAGTAAAGATTACAATTTTCCTTATTTGTCGAACTAATCGCGAGCTCCTGTTTTGCGGTCGCTCGCTTTGGTGGGTTCTTTGCCTGCGCCGGGGTTATTTGCCGTGGACCACCGCGTGATCTCGATCCGGTCGGATCTACACGATATGACGGGTAATATTCCACCAAGGGAATAATAGCCGGGAGGGATTGTTTCACCAAGGAAACAACCGCTCGAATCTCGGGATCTAAGAACCAAGCTTAGATCCGGAGTGTGATCGTGTAGATCTCAAATCCAATCCTCTCGAACTCCTGCCTTATTTGGCGTTGGTGATCGCCGAGCACCGGATCTGAAAGTCCAAGTCTCCAAGCCTTCAAAGTTGTGATCTTTTTTAGATCTGAGTCTTCAATCCAGCAGGGCTTCGCCTCTCTCCAAAATTTCCAACCTCTGAAACAAATGAGCACAAGGCCTATTTATAGGCACTCAGAACTGTGCATTTGCACAGTTCTGAGCCTAGCCACCCATGGGTGGCTCGGCCTTGGCCGAGCCACCTCAGGGTGGCTCGGCCTTGGCCGAGCCACCCTGGGGTGGCTCGGCTTTGGCCGAGCCACCTCAGGGTGGCTCGGCCTTGGCCGAGCCACCCTGGGGTGGCTCGGCCACCGAGCCACCTCAGGGTGGCTCGGCTTGGGCCGAGCCACCCTGGGGTGGTTCGGTTTCGGCCGAGTCCCCGGGTGTTTGTCCGTTTCGTCCTTTGTTTCCGGTTCTGGTTCTCTTGTGTGGTTGATTGACTTGGCAACGACTTGTTGACTTGATTCCAGATATGGCAGTGAGTCGGGTTCCTGATATGGCAGTAAACCAACTTCTGAATTTGAGTCCGGAATTGATGTTGATTTGATCGTGATTCATCCGAGTTCGCTCTTGTTTAGATGACTCGGTGATTCACCTAAACATTGGTTTGATTCCGCGTGCGAGTGGATGCATTCCAATGCTTGGGTGCGATTTGTCGCCTCGTTAACCTGCTCCGTTGCGTATAGCTTGGCTTCAGCGTTGGCGAGCTAACGGTCTTGTTTGGATACGTCGCCCGGTGGTCCGTTTGTTAAATCGGCGTCGAGCTGTGCTAAGGGACCTATAGGCAATTTTATACGCCTACAGATACCCCCTCCAAAGTATTTCAGTCTCATTCTTTTATAGAAGAGTCTGGAATACTTTGGATGTGATTGTCCCAACCTTCAGTCGGTGTAACGGGACTCTGGAATGACTTCTGTTCTGGATTCCTTCAATTCCTTCAGGCTATTCAGTGCTTTGTAGAATGCCTGTAGGGGTTCCGGTGCTGCATTTATTGTCTGACCGTTGTTGGAATTTGAACTTGAAGTCGATTCTTGATTTCTTGACTTTTTGGCTCGAGTTTGCTGCTTCAACACAGAACTTATCATCGATTGACTGCGTTGAATCTTCATCTATAACGCGTTGTCTGGCGTTTGAGCTTCATTGCGACGCGTTGTCCGGCGTCCAGGCTTCATTATGATGCACTGTTCGGCATTTGACACAGTTTATACTCGTACGTCTGCTGGAGTACACACGGTTTAAGCTCTTAAGGAATTGGAGCATGGATCTTATCCCAAGGTCGTTGGATGCTCGAGTCACGAGACCAACTCATAAAGTTGATGCGTCAATGACTCGCATATTTATAGGATTTTTGGCAAATCCTCAGCCATCAACGGGTTTGATGCGCCTTTACCGACTACCGTTTGAGTCGGGCTAGCATGCGGATTGTTTTAAGTCCGTTCCGCATGTGACGTTATGCTAAAAGAGTTAACTCTTTTAGTGCTACGATATTGAATACGTAGACTTCGTCTTTCTCCTGTGAAAAGACTAAACAGCAACGTGTATCAGACGTTGACTTAGGATTTTTGGCAAATCCTCAGCCCTCAACGGATTTGTCATGCTTTTACCGATTACCGTTTGAATCGGGCTTACATGCGGATTGTCTTAAGTCCGTTCCGCATGTGACGTTGTGCTAAAGGAATGAACTCCCTTAGACTTGATGCTACGACTTCGAATACGTAGACTTCGTCTTTCTCACGGGAATAGACTACCCGGCGACGCGTGTTAGGCGCTGACTTTAGGATTTTTGGCTAACCCCAAGCCTTTAACGGATTTGATTAACCTTTACCGACTACCGTTTGAGTCGGGCTAGCATTTAACACGCACGCATCATTCAGCTCGTGCATGTTAACCAATTCGTGCGCATCAATCAGTTCGCATGCGTCAATCAACATGCGTGCGTCAATCAACACGTGTGTGTCAATCAACACGCGTTCGACGGTCAATTCCGCAATGAAGCGTACAAGTCAACAAGACGACCGAATACGCGACAAAAATAAATCCCCGAAGAAAGAAAACAGAAAAGGGAAAAAGTCGGCGAACCCGCGCTAGCGCAGGACGGGATGATCCGACCCGCGCTTGCGCGGGTCGGATCGTTCCGACCCGCGCAAGCGCGGGACGGATCGGTTTGCCGCGCAGTAATGTACCCAAAACGCGTTTTGACGGTTTTAAAGTGGTTTCTCGTAGGATTTATCTGTTCCAGGGGTTCCCAACTGACTTGATATCATCCCCAAACGTGGTTAGGCTGTTATTGACTAAAGATAAGACCAAATCACTTGTTCTCATCCAAATAACCGCTTCCGAAGCCCTATAAATACAAGCATAGGGCCTCCTTTCAGCAGGGGCGATTGATTATCAAGACGAGGAGGTGCTGCCGGATTGTGGAGTCAAAGGAGCACGAATTTCAGCGAGGGTTGACAGATCTTGGCGAGTTCTTCGGCATAAAGAAGGAGAGTTCGAGAGATCCGACGCCCGTTCCCGTCCGTCCCTTGAGATTAGGCTTGGTCTTAATCTCGAGAAGAGCCCTGATTTCGCTTGGTCGATTTCAGCGCTTCAAATCAAACACTTCCTCGGCGAAGACGAAGCTCTGCCGAATTTTTCATCAACCGGAATCAGATCTAAGGCAGTCCACGGATAAACCCCGGCTTAGGCAAAGATCCCACGTAAGCAGAAGACCGATAAACGATCTCTGCGTTTGTTTTGACGAGAGTTGTAAACTTTTGTTTTCATTGTATAAAAGTCTTATAAAAAGATAATCTTTTTTTTGTTTTCATTGTAACGATCGAAGTTGTAATGAATACCGCAATGAATACAACAATTTTCGACGCAAACAAAGGTGATAAAGATTGATAGTTAGTCTCCAAGTGGGAGATTATTAGGATATGTGAAGCCTAACTATCAAGCATGCCCTATACATCAGAAGAGAGGAGGAACAAAGTTGGAACAGGAGGAACAGGATCGACGATGGAGAAGTTCAAGCAAAAACGACGAAGGAGACAGTTTTCTGCATCGCGGTTGACCGGCCATGGCGCGGCGGTCGACCGACGTCGTGCACAGCTGGGTGCACAGGCCAGGAGCTCATCGCGGTCGACCGCGCATGGCGCTGCGGTCGACCGGCAAAAGTCCAGAGAGGCAAATCCAGTCTCATTCCAAGCCAGCGGTCGACCGCACATGCGCTTGCGGTCGACCGGCCCCCAAAGTCCCAGAAGAGCTCGATCAGGAATAGGATTGTCGGCGGTCGACGCGCACGTGTGGCGGCGGTCGACCGGAGTCGGGTTTTGGCCCAGTTTCGAATTTTAACCTGTTTTGTTCTGTTTCCTTTTTTATTGGTTAAACCCTTAAGTCTATAAAAGGGTTGATTAGGGCATGATGTAGAGAGACGAAAAATAGTGAATTTTTCTCCTGCTGTGGCCGTGGACGTAGTTTCTCACATTGAGAAGCGAACCACGTAAATCTTGTGTGTTTGAGATTGTTTGATTTTCTCTCTTCTCTCCTAAATCTCTATTTCCAAATCGCATCAGGGGGATTGTGCATCCCCAACAATTTTGTACAAGCGATACAAATATTATAAGTTGGTACAAATATTAATTTTTGCCTGATAAAATTGATTTTGTTTATCGTTCGCGAATATTATTCCCATAACACTGATGTAAGAACTTTTTATCTTTTAATTGTTTTACATGAATTAGGAAGGAGGGGGTTTTCACCTTTTCTGTCATACACTTGGTGTGTGACAACTTAGATTTGACGGTGTTTAAAGTGAACAATCTTCAACCGGGTTGGTGAAATAAAAGATGATAAAGGGAGTTATATGCAAAATCACTGAAAGTTTAAAAAAGTTTTGTTAAATTAAAAAAATTTAATGTGGCCATCTCAAAAATGATCAAACTTGAGGGGACTTGTGGAAAATTACCCTATGTTAAAACACAATCATACGTAGGTCTGTCCATCCGGGCCGGCCCAAAAAATCGGGCCCGGACCGGGCAAAACCAGAGCCCAGACGGGTCCGGACACGGTGGCCCTAGCCGGCGTCCGGGCCCGGGAGCGCTAAGCGGGTTTGGCCAGATTTTTTTAAATTTTTAATTTTTTTTTTAAATTTTTAAAATTTTCTTTAAATTTTGAAATATACATAAAAATTCTAATAAAAAACAATCATACTATTAATAACTTGAAATGACATAAATTACAAATACAAAAAATTATAAAAATAAAAAAAAATAATAATAAATTCTTTATTAATAATCAGTAAATCCTTTACAAGTATAAATTTATTTTAGAATTCGTCGCATCACAATAGATGAGTACATCCCAACTAGTTCGGCACCTACTCACATATATCACTATCATTTGTAACTATTTCCAAAATAATTCATTACAAATTTAAAGCTAAGAAATAAAGATTACAATTTGATGAATATTGTTTAATCTTTATATCTATTTGCTAGTCTCAATTCTTCAAATTTATCTTCAATTCCAACCATCTGATCGATGCCTTGCGCTCGCTTCTCGTACCTCCATTAATCTTGTAAGCACATCACCGCTTGTACAGTATACGGATCTAAGCATGTCCTGTGGTCGTCGATCAATCCTGCTGTGCCGAAGGCGAATTCCGAAGCTACTGTCGAAACCTGCACTGTTAGTAAGTCACAAACCATGGTGAAAAGTATAGGATATGAAACTGATCCATATACTCTCCACCATTGCAAAATATCTAAAGCATTTCCTTAACATTTAACTAAAGAAGCAAATAAATATTCATCTATTTCAGAAACCTCCAATGTGTTAGACCCTAGAGGGGGGGTTGATTAGGGTCTTATGCTAATCTAATCCGATTTTATGCCAATTAAAACTAATTCAAACTATTCTTCTTGCAAAATAGATATATAATATGTTATAAGCAATATGAGCAAATGAATATATCCTAGCAATGAGAAATATTATGAAATATAAGCAAAGATATATAAACTAACAAAAGGGTAAAATAAACAATCTACAAATGTGATAGGGCAATTTACGATGGCGACAAGAATGTAATATACACTAAACACAAATGAAACGCCAAAGCAAACTCAAACACACGATATGATCACGGAGTTCGGACCTTCCGTCCTACGTCTCAGCTCCCCACTCCTGGGGAGAAATCCACTATCACAACCTGGTTTTCTACGCTCACCCGAATAACGTTTATACCTCACAATGTTGGTTTTCAACGCTCACCGATCAACGTCTACACCTCACACTCGGTTTTCTAGTTCACCGAAAACTTCACAATTCACACTCTCACAATGTCGGTTTTCAACGCTCACCGATCAACATCTACACCTCACACTCGGTTTTCTAGCTCACCGAAAACTTTATAATCTCACAATATAATAAATGATTTGTTCTCTACAATAGTTAGGAACTCAATGTAAGCTCACACTCAAAGTTACAACAGTCACCAACTCAAATATACTATGTATGAATACAATAAGCTCAATGTGGGTGTGTGTAACAATAAGTTATCAAATCTAAACTCAATATAAAAACTAGCTTTAAAGAATGATAATCAAAACAAATATGCAAATGTAAAGCTAGATATGAGTTTAGAAATTCTTCTCTAAAAAAACAAGATGGAGAGATGGATTAAGATGGAGCCCAAACAATGTAGATGATCTCATCCATTTGTGAAACAATGGAGAGATGGATTAAGATGGCGTTTGAGGTGGTTGGTGCCGCTCTTATGATAAGCTTGGAAAATCTGGCCGCACCACGCACATTTAGCCTTTTGGATGATGATCCTACCGTGTTCATCCTTGATAACGTCTATCTTCTCAAAAAAATTCCACACATCAGATCTCGGCCTTTTAGGAGCTCTTGGTGCAGATTAGCTGCCACCGGATTCAGGATTAACACCGGTAGGAGGAGTAGCTGTTGTAGGAGGACTCATTTCAAGATCGGTAGGAGATAGGTTTTGCTCTTCATAATCAGATTCAGAAGCCATCTGATGGAAGGATTAGAAAGTAAAAGAGATTATTAAAGAGTATAAGAGAGCATAAAATTGTATAAGAGAGTATTAGATAAGAAGTAGATGAGTTTTGGTAAGTGAAAACCCTCTCTATTTATAGAGGCAACCTCCTAGGAAAATGATAAAAAAACCCTTACCAAATACCCGTTTTTTATCGTTTTAAGGGCCAAAACGATCAATTTGACCGTTATGGCCGGCTCGGCCCGGATTTTTGCCTGCAAAGGTCACCCCGGTCACCAAGGGTGAGCATTGCGGCCGCTAGCACGGTTTCTTTGCCCAAACTGGTACTGTACGGGCCGGTTTCCGGGCGCCGTGCTGACGAGCGTAACCCGGAATCGGGTTTGTTTGCTCGGATTTCCGGGGCGGGGCCGGGTTTCGGCCCGGCCGGGCCCAGGCCGGACACCAGGCTTTTTCGACAGGCCTAATCATATGGATGCTTATGAATTACAGTCTTGCAGACAACAATAATGTAGCATCCAAAATTAGATACTGCACAATTAATAGGAGATTTGAAATACAATTAACATCAGTTTACATATTAGCTCCAATTAATTTGGCAGTGAAGATTACACGATAACCCCAATTTATTTCGTAACGATTTGGTAAGAACTGGCTAACCTTCTAGCTCTTGCCAACTCCGCCTTAATCTGAAGTACACGTGTCCGACAATCATTACCCATTACGGTGTTCTTTGTTCTAGGACGCCACGACACACTTTCCATCCCGTTACGGGATCCTGTGTGGTTATCAGTAAATCTACGGATAGCATCTCGGCACGTGTACACAGAGTGAGACGACCCGGCGCCTACGGTCCCGTGCCCTCCCGTTTGAACCATCTCCATAGTTAGAAAAGGAAAACAAACGCCGTTAGATGACGTCATCCTGACGTGACCCTCTCTAAATATAAATCCAGTGAACCCCAAAAGCCGACTAATTTCAAGAACTTGCTTCTGGACCCCACAAACAGTACAATCAGGTAATTACACGCGGTCGTGTCATATTCTGTGGTTATGTTTTCCGGTGCTGGGATAGAGGATGAGATGGGAGGAACAGAAGTGGGACCCGGTATTTTTGGCTGAGGAGAGGGGAATCGCGGGCAAGGGCAGAGACGAGGGAAGGGGCTGCCCGCTCTGCCCACGGGCAGCTCGGGCAGCGCGTGGAAGCCCTATAAATCCAGGCGCGGTCAGGTGAGACGCAGTTTGCCGCTTTGGCTCCCTGAGATCTAGTCTTGAGTGCTGTGAGGCTCCTTTCTCCTCCTCCCTTATTTTTAAATAAATTATTTAATGTTTCTCGTATTTAATTAATTATTATAAAATTCAATGAAGATAAAATAGTGCTTATTTTCGTGCATAATGTATTCGAATTATATTTCGTTTTTTTAATTTCTTTTTATTTTTCATTCATTTTAATAATCGTGAAGATGTTATTTAGTTCTTTGTTGCTGATACTTTCCAACTAGATTGTTGTTAGTTTATTGTTAGATCAAAATTTATGCCTATAATTTTGGCAAGTTAATAAAAGAATTGTTAATCATATTGGTAATGGAGCTGGTTAGCAGTTATTCAATATACCGGAATAGTTATGCTCTGCTTTTAAAAATTTTTATGGCAAGGTGAACCGTTGTAGTTGAAGCCTGATTAAGAAATAGATCTATGTGATAATATAGGGGCCTTTTTTGGGTTTTCGTTGTCAAATCCTTTTAGAAATCCATCTTCCATCTTCAAGCTGAACATTGTAACCATGGTGATGGATTATAGATGGTGGATAACTTTATTAGTACAACGACAGCGACGATGCAACATCATAAAGGCTTTGTCCTGAATTTTTGGGGTCAGCTATATGAATCTTATTTTTTTTATTCAGTTCTGCTAAGGACGATCTCCTCCTTAATTTGACCACTATGATATGGGTCCTTTGTTGGTATTCTTCCACATACCTCTTGCATAGAAGACATAATCCCTTCAACTCCCATCAAATGCATCTATATTAAGTTTCTTTGGGAGCCTAATTATCTACACTTGATTTGACGCAGTATATTTTCTTTTGATTACGAATTTCTTTTTCAGGGATTTTTCACTTCATATCTTTGAAGCACTTTGAAAGCGATATCTAAGGTTACCGATAACGGATAGCGTCGTTAAGCGGTGAGGTATCACTAAGGTTATTTGGGGCTATTGTGGTAAAATAGCAGTAAAAAACACTAAGTCAAATAACAGTCCAATTTAGATATGTATAAATATTAAAAACTAAAAAAAATTAAAGAAAATTCTAGAAAATTTAAAAATGCATTTGATGATTTTAGAGAGATCGTAAACATGAAATAGATATGAAACCATCACATAACACCGAAGACAATTGGAGGAGTCAAAGAGTCGTCGTCTTAGAGAAAATGAGTTAAGCGGTGAGAGAACTGCACTAGAAGGAGCTCACGGCAAGAGAATGTGAGAGGAAGTATTGAAGGAGGTGCGAGAGGCTATGGGAGGCGGCGGGAGTATGCGGAAAATTAGGGTAGGTGGTGGGACGTAGTGGTTGCGGGTTAGGTTTAATTTTAAAATAATAAACCTTGAACCGCTTTTAAATAGCGGTCAAAAAATGGATTTTGCCTGTAATCGCCTGTTATTCATTGCTATGGCGCTATTGGCCGTTTTTGCAAGCAAAAAACGCATATTCCGCAATATGTCACCGCTATTGGGCGATAGCGTAGCGGGAAGGGACCGCTAACGCTATTCACGCCGTTATTGCGGGGGCTATTTACCGATATTTATAACAGTGGCGATATCCATCTTATTTCTGAAGTATTTTATAAGAGAACATATAGGGACCCGATATCCCTCTTTTTACTCCCAACCAAAACAAGTTAAGAGTTGGGAGGCTTTTGAGAAAGCAAATAAAAGATAAGTGTATAACAACTGAGAAATGTTAGGCCCAATGTCCTTCTCTTATCATCAGAATTATGATATTGAAATAAAATTTTATTTATTATGATTTCCATGTGATATATTTTCATGGTAAATGACAACTTTGGGGACTATTCAATGACTCTGGACCTACACCCCCAACTTTAAACATCACACCCAGAATTGTACACAATTCTTGACAAATTTGATCTGCAATCTATTTCAGCTTATAAGAAAAAGTGTATGAGCCCCCACATGATTATTTTCCTTTATATTTTCTTTGTAGTGAAAAGAAAAATCAAGGAAAATGGCTTCTACATATGTTGCCGGAGGCGAGGAGAGCAGCGAGCAGCAGCAGCTGCTGTCGCCTCGCAATCTCCGTCGCACATGGTCTTCAAATTCTTCCGCTTCTTGCGACCGCCAGGGCACAGGCTCGCCGCCCAAGTGTGTGTGTGCTCCACCAACACATGCAAGATCCTTCAAGTGCCGTCTCCAGCCGTCTCCACAGGGTAAACTCCGACGGCCACTCCCCTTCCACAGTGATGCCTCAACAGCCACCTGTTTACAACTCATCCACCAGCACTGTTGAGGCACTATAGATATCATTTCAATTAAGATCCAGCATATGATATATGCCCCTTAACATGAAATCGTATCGAACCAACAAAACAAAAGAGGAATAGTTTGCATGTTCTAGAATAACGTGCCTTTTGTTTGTTAGATGGGTATCTTATGTCCCTCTTCTTCTTAGGGGATGCGTGTGTTTGGCAAGTGGTGTAATTAATCGTTTGTTTAGCTTCTGTCTTTTTAAGGAGCTTCCTATCAGAACCTTAATGTTACTTTTTCCTCTTGCTGTTGTTGATCTTGTTGTTCCTATTTCTTGTCCTCCTCTGCCTCTAAAATACCAAATATATTTTCACAAATCCGTGATTGATCTGAATAGTGAGTGGTATACGTTTGCGTTTTCTTTTTTCTTTAGATATTATTCATTTATTTGCTTTCTTCCTTCTGTTTCTCTTATGAGTAGTGACTATGATGACTAACTCGTACATTGAGCATTGTTGTGTAATAGAACTTGGAGTTTATGACATCTCGATTGGATGAATTAGAAAAACGCATTGTGTTCCTAAACTTGACCTTGTTCTCCAGGTTATTCCTTATTATTAAGTTATTTGTTCTTTCGTATAGAGCCTTCATTGTTTGCGTTGGCGTCCATAAGAGTTGCTCACTTCTCAGACCATATTTTCCCCTTCTATTTCTGGGAAAATAAAGGCAGTTTAGGCAATTGAATTTGATGGTTCTTAAGCAGATTAGGCCATTGAATTTGATAGTTCTTAGAAAGTAATTAAAGAAGTAGAGATTTGGGGTGTGATAAGAAGATCTCTGGTTCATTTTTGTTTTTGTGTCTTTTTCTCACAGAATGGGAAATGACTGAGAAGCCTTACTATGTCTTTTGTGTTACTTATATCTCTCAGGTTTGAGGTATAAAGGCTTGCAATATACATGAGATATCACCAGCTGGTCGATTCAAGGACTTGTATTCATGCCCTCAAAAATGGCATTTGTGATGTAAGTTGATTTCCTCTCTTGCACTTATCTTTCCCTTTCTTTTGTGATAAGGGTAATAAACCTATAATTATTAGGAACTGTAATTTTTTTCGTGCTTTCCTAATTATTGCCAATGTTGTTCTTTGTTTATCTTTCAACTATAGAAATTTTCTTAAATTTGTAATATGAGCATGTTTTTTCTATGAAGAAATCCTAATGCGTGTTAAGTCCATTTTTTTCCCTTGACAATTTAGTGCATAACTATTGACAAGTGATGATATGTAAACATTGTGCGTGAGAAGTGCTTCTAGATTTGTTTGAGGACCGTTTGGAGCCTAAAGTTACAGATACGAGTTTCAATCTGTGAGGGTCAAGTGCTAAAGTAACTCGTTGGAAATGAGTTGAAGTCTTTATTCAGGATGTAGATGCGATGAGCCTTGTTAGTTCTTCAGTTTTACTAGGAGGCTGGGAGCCTAGGAGAATACTGGTGCATGCTAATTTCTATGGTTGGTAGAACTGGTTGCCGGGCACTTTTAAGTATGGGTGGTGAACTCATGCCCAAGGAAACTAACCTCTGAAATCGAAATTATACCTTGTTCAGAAAAAGGGGGGACCGTTTCTGATACTTTTATGACACCACATTTAGACCACTTTGGTAACACTTTCTTAAATGTACTTTTGGAAACTTAAAATAATTAGACAATTAATGGTAAAAGAAGAACATCTAGATTACAACTTAGAATTTCTTTTAAATGATTTCAAATACTAATTATGAATATAGAGATCTTACAAAATAATTATCAAATGAAGATCATGACTTAAGATTTGTGTTTGTGAAAGTTTTTATTCACGTGTCTATTTTATAATTTATAAACATTTAGATAAAAGTTGCAAACAGTAACTTTTCTTTGTATTTCTAAATATATTAGCGGTGTTAGTGTTTCTTTCTATAACATTTTTATGTAATAATTTTCCTTTTGTGGCACTTCTTAGTACAAGTTATTTTATTGATTTTTTAAATAATTATTTCAATAATATTTATAAATTATAGTATAATTTTTTTGAATATAAATAAGAACTAATTATCAAAATCATAATATTGCAATATAATGGATACAAAGTATTATGGTTCTAAGTCCTGTTCAATGCATGGGGAAAAACTAGTATTCGTATATAGCATTACCCCATTGAATTTCATCAATAATCAATGAGCAAAATTTTTTCCCCAACTCTTGACATATTAGCAGTAAGATTCCTAACCCTTTAAATCCCTCTTCTATGCTCTCTGAACCTCAACCTTGGGGATGCTGCGACGAATGCCATCTTTCTGCTTCACATAAGGTTGCAGCTGGTGAATGATTGAGAAGAGAGAACCAACGACTTTCGGCCATTGCTTGTGAGGCACCGCAATGCCTGCAATCTTAATGCTTAGTTGCGCAGCGCTTCCATAGGTTGAGCATAAGGAATAGGGGCGCAGGGTCCTAAAGCAAACATACTTTAACCCGAACTTTCGTAGATGCATTCAAGAATATTTTTCATTGTGGGGGCTCATTTTTCCTATATCGCTCTTTCACATCTAGGTTCCATAGTAGACTGCTAAATTTTTGGTATATTTAATAAATGAAATCTCTCTCTCTCTCGCTCTCTCTCTCTCTCTGGCGGCGGGGGGGGGCTCCTTGGGATGGAAAAACTATTGCAGATTAAATATCCACTGTCAATCCTTTTGGTAGGTCAGCCCCCTCTTCCTATTGATTTTGATAAAGTTGGATCTCTATTTCTTAATGGGGCCGACATAGAGTTGGTTTGGATAGTACTGGATAATTTATGGGATGAGAGGCAGTCACCTCAAATGGAAACCCCTGAAGCTCTAGTGTGTCTCTGTTTGAATCACATGGAAGTAAGAGCGGCAACCACCAGTTATAAATAGCTATTATTCAGTCCAATGCTTTGTTCATAGAAGAGAATTAAGAGATATTTTAGCGGTAGGACATAGTGAGCTAGTGACCGGATATTTTGATTTGTATCAGAAGGAATAGAAATACTATCTTCATTTTAACTTTTTGGCATATAATTCTATCTTTTCAGTTTAACCTATTGAAAATGAAGCCCATTATTATGCTAGTTTCACTTTTCCGCTCTTTTCCTCGTAATAAATGAAATTTCTTACCTGTTGAATAAAGAATTCCATACCTTTTTTTTGGCAGATTTATGACCCAGACAAGAAGAAGCTGATGTTGCATGTGAGTGTTAGTATCAGAGGCCAAGGGGAAATTGTGGCATCCAAGTTGCCGATGGAACCTTAGGCTCGCTGATGATATGAGCCTGCATCATATTTGAAGGATCAAAGGAAGGAAGACATAGAAAGCAACCTGAAAAAGGGTAACTCCAACTTGATTCATAGTTCAAATGTTTAATGGTTCATAACCGTGGTGATTGTTTGGATATGCTTAATGTTCATGTCTCTTATGTAAGATTTATTACTCCCTGAGACATTGTTACTGAACCTGTATACATTTGTGGACTTAGGAATGTGGCTGCGTTTCCTCTGTTTGATACTGGGTAATGATATTCCTTGTTCTGGGAAACAACCTGTTTTTATAATTATTTAGTAGGCTTTTCCCATCTTTGCTTCAGTTTTCTTACAATGAGGCAGGCGTTGAACTAAGTACAAACTTGCCCAAATCTCATTCAGTGTTAAGTGTGTATCCAAATCTCCTTGGGATTTTACATTATGGATTATAAGTTTGACATGATTGGAAGAACTTAAATGTGAAGGATGTTAATTGGTTCGGAGTTTACATTGATTTTACAATGTCAAATGTGTTCCATATAAAACACACAAGTTTCCTTGAAGTTTGCATGTATTCATGCTCATTCTATTATAAATAATTATGCAACAGATGGAGTAGTATTAAAACTCTGATTTGGAATCTTGTTGGAGTATTTAATTTCTGGATGTTTTGACAAGTAGAGGAGGAACCTATGGTTGCAAAGTCAATGTATTAAACATCATTCAGAATGGATTTGGATTCTCTCCATTGTCAAAAACATAGTGGATAGAGTAGTATTTTTATCATAACTGTTGATTTGTTTAACAGATAATTATAATTCATTCTAAATATAATATTTATTATCTCCTTCATGAATTACATTCATTTCTAATTTACAACGGAAAACAAATCACGACCCCACAATAAATACAGCAACGACTAATAAAAGTAGTGTTCTTTCTATTACTTTTTGACAGCGGAGTGGATCCGGATTCATGCCGAACTGTGATAACCATGGTCATATCAGCACAATAAGAAAACAGACGATGGTCATATATTCAAAGTGAGCTCCATCAACTAAGAAATCAGCTAGATTAATATTCGAGACCCGTATAACAAGACTCTAGCAACCACATCAACCTAAAAAGGCAACCACTGAACTAGTTAGTCACAATATTCCCTTTGACACTACCTTCACCATTTTCCATTCAAAAGATAAAAAAGGTGTTGACTAGATAGTACAGTGTAAATAAGGTGGAATTATGGTAGTGTTCACAAAGCAACTCACTTGAGGGATGTTTGCGGCCGCAGTCTGATGCGAGTCCTCTACTTCTTGAATGATTTTTGGGGCTCCTTCGATTTTCTTGTTTTAATGGATGTTGACTAGTGTTGGAGTTCGATTTCTCATCTTTTCCCATTGCTATCTTTGATTTTATTTTTCTCGGTCTTGTCTGTATTTTTTGACTAGACTGTTTGATTCCTGTTTTGGATCCTCAACGAGAACTCCCCAGCAGGTAACTTCTCCCTCCGAGTTCAAAAACTTCAAAGCCCAAGCTACAGGTTTTGTATGCAAATCATGTCAACGAAAGAAATATCAGGCCGCTTTATAGCATTCGTTAGGTGCAACGTTGCTGTATCCAACTCTCAAGTTGTATTCGTTATTGCTAATACGCACATGGTTGCTGGCATGCTGCCCTTTTTGGCATCGTGTCCAATATAATGCTCTCGACATATTGAGGGCATCTCAAAGTTTTTTTGCACCTTGGATAATTTCTTTTTCAAAAATGAGATGTGCCTGCAGGCTGATGGCGGGCTTGTAGTGGCAGAGGCCAATTTGCGTTAGCCCACCGGTTGCAGAAAAAGGCATCTTAATAAAACGATCTGAGTGTTTCTTGATGGAATATGGATCGGATATCAAGTCATGCCATGAGTTGCAGGCATATCTGAACCTCTTTAAGAGTTGTCCTTGTAGGATAGAAGGTTCCAAATCTGCTTTGGTAATAGGTTATTAGGATTCCTAATCTATTTTGGTAACATGATTCTTAATCTGTTTTGATAACAGATTATTAGGAATCTCAATTTATTTTATTTTTTGTTTTAGAATTCCTAGTCTGTTTTGATTTTAGGTTTTCTATATATATGGAACGCCTTAGAAGAAATTAGGATCATAAAAAAGAGGAGAGTTGTAATCAGAGATTAGAGAGACTTTTGAGCATTGTGAGAGGGAGATATTGTGAGCAAGTTGAGAGCTTTGGTTGAGGGTTAGTTTGTGAGTTTTGTGAGATTGTAACCCTTTGTACTCTCATTGATTTAGTGGAATATCCTCATCCTCTCCCCGTGGACGTAGGTAAATTACCGAACCACGTATATCTCTGTGTTTGTGATTGACCTGTCGTATTTCAGTTTTGGATTGTGCTCATATGTGGTTGGTTATTCTTCTCCCGTGCTTACGACTTCTTTGGTGAGCGAGCACGCTTCCGCATAGGCGCGTGATAATTGGTATCAGAGCCTCGTTTCAGATCTAGGGTTTTATCATTAGGTGGAAGGAGATTCTTCGTGGAAGCTTGGTTCTTGGAGTTCTAGGCTTCGGTGGAGATAGGATTTGAAGTTGCCGTTGGAGATCTCTCTTTCCTCGTATGGTTAGGAATTCTATTTGGAATCCAATCTAGGGTTCAGTTGGGTAAATTCTTATTCTTTTTAAAGTTTGAATCTTTCTCTGCAATTTGGAGTTTGCGAGTATGGGTGAAGAAGTTGGTGAAAACAGCAAGATGACGAGTACAGTCCAAGTTGGTTTTCATAACACCAAAATTAGTGTGGTGAAGTATGACGACAAGATCAACTTTGGTTTGTGGATGAGTGACGTTCAAAATGCGCTCAATGCTCAGAATTTGGAGGAGACCATCATGGTCCAAGAGAGACCACCAAAATATAAAGAGGCGATATGAAAAAAGATGAATAGGAACGCTTGTGGGTTGATCAGATCATGTTTAGAACATGAATTGAAGTATGATGTGATTGGGGTGACGTCTGTAATGAAGATATGAGAGATTCTCAACAATAAGTACCTTACGAAGAATATTAAGAACCGTTTGCATTTGCTGCGAAGATTGTTCAGATTTTAGATGTCCCGAGACACCTCACTAGCGGCTCATATGAACAACTACACTAAGTTGTTGTCGGACTTGACGAATGTTGATGAGAAGATATCGGATGAGTACAAGGCGATTATTTTATTGGGCTCTTTACCGAATGAGGAGTATGATACCTTCGTGCTCACTTTGTTGAATGAGAGGTCTTCTATCAGCTATAGTGAAATTACTAATGCTTTAACAAACTATGATTTGAGGAGGAATGATAAAGAGACTTCCCGCGCTAGTACTTCAAGAGAGATATTGTCGACGAGAGGTAGAAGCCCATATCCAAAAGGTGGTAATAGAGGAAGGTCAAAGTCAAGAGGTCGTCACCAGCTAGGAAAGAACCAATGTGCATTCTGCAAGGAGCAGGGATATTAGAAGAGAGACTGTCCAAAGATCAAGGAGAAGGAGAATAGCAAGAATAAGGGTCCGAAGGCCAATAAGGTGAATATTGTGAAAGGTGATGATTCCGATGATTCGAGCTTTTCTTTATTGATTACTCCGGAGGTGAACTAATTGGATACATCAGATTGGATGCTTGATTCTGGCGCTACTTAACATGTGATTCCTAGGCGAGATTAGTATTCATCATTTGATAGACTCGATGGGGGTATTGTTGTCATGAAAAATGATCAATCATGTGGCATTTGTGAGATAGGTAATGTGAGGATTCAGATGCACGATGGAGTAGTCCGTGAATTGAAGGAGGTGAGATTTTTTCCTCAGTTAAAGAAGAATCTTATCTCAGTTGGAGCTTTAGAGGCGAATGGATTCAATGTGACATTTGATGATGCTGTAGCAAATGTTACTAAGGGATCTTTGATGGTGATGAAGGGAGTCCGCAGTCGGACCTTGTATTATCTGAAGGGGAGAATCATGATTGGCCAGGTTGCTTCAGCTATTACAGAGGTGTAGGCATCGAAAATTACCTATAGGTCTCCACGAACAGCTCAGTGTTAAGAAATGATGATGAACGTCACCATCTGGTTCACAGAATCTTGATTGATGTCGATGAACGCTTGAAGTAAACCGATGAACTACGTGAAACAACGAAACTTCGGAATGATGAAGATACGAACTGATCGGGAACCTCGTATCGTTCACAAACGGCGAAATACCCTTCATGTCTCATTTGTTCAACTGATGATATAATCATTGGAGCGTATAGAACTCCCCGTCGGCTTTCTAACGTACTTTGAATCACTCAAATCCGAGTCCGGACGAAGAATTTACGTCGGAAACAATCAAACAGGCATAACGGAGTGTCTCAGGCTGAACTGGGGCACCCGAGGTGTCTCGGCACGGGCGAGACACCCTCCAAGGCCGAGACACCCTTGGGTGTCTCGGCCAAAGCCGAGACACCTAAGGGTGTCTCGGCCCAAGCTGAGACACCCTAGGGTGTCTCGGCTTAGGTTGAGACACCCTGGGGTGTCTCCAACGCAGAAAAGGCCCGTTATGCGGTTTTAACCGCCCGAAACCTCCTGGAGCCTATAAATACAACCCCGGGTCCTCACTTTTTTCATATCTGGAATTCTCGTGCCTCGGCGAAGCCCTGCCGGATTGATGACTTAAAGTGCACAGATTTCAAAGAGGAGGAGTTAGATCTGCAGCCCTGATCCGTTCCTTAGGATTATCCCGTTGTGATAATCTTAAGAAGAGTGATTATCTCGCTTCACCGAGATAAGAGCTACGGTTTCTCGATCCCTTCGCGGATAGACGAAGCTCTGCCCAATTTTTCAGCAATCAGATCTGATCGACGGTGGTCCACGGATAAACCCCGGCACAGGCAAAGACACCCACGCAAGCAGAAGATCGATAAACGATCTCCCTGCGTTTGTTTGACAAAGTTGTAAAATTGTTTTATTTTCATTGTGTAAGGAGATCTTATAAAAAGATCAACTTTTTATTTTATTCGAGTTTATTGTAACGACTAAAGTTGTAATAGATTCGATAGCAATGAAACAAGCAACTTTATCCGCAAACAAACTGGCGACCACAGTGGGAGCCAACAGCTTCGCTGCCGAAGCTGTCGTGCCGCAACCGACGATCAAGATCCCGGTGCTCGAAGAGGTCGAATACGAGTTCGACCAGCAGAAGTTCGAGGAGTATGTCTCCTCCTCCTGCTCCAGATCTGCCTCTCCTTGCAGGTGCAGGAAGGCCTCCTCCTCCCAGAAGATCCGTCAGTCTCCAGGTCTGAAGACCCAAGAAGACGATCTCTCCGCCGTCGCTGTTGTAGTTACACCTAGCAACGATCCGCCGGCTTCCAAAGAAACCAGATCCAACGTTCGTGACAACTCCTCGAAAATCAAGGAGTTGCCCGTTGAATGTGCACCAGTGTTGACGAAGAGGGCTCGTCAAAGGCGCCGTTAACATCTCACGCGTCAATTTGCCAAGGCTTTGGAGCCTGTTGACGGGATCTGCTATGATGCAGATCTGAAACGCAGAAGACACAAAGTATTCCAGCAACAAGCTTTGGGAACCTCCTCCTAATCACCTACTAACGAATGGGTTCGTGTCAAACGAACCCGTTCAACTCTTGAGGAGCGTATCCACAAGCGCCACGCACCGCTAGCGTAGACGAGGATCCTTGTACGGAATGCACAGGAGTTACAGAAAGGAAAGGTGGTCAAAAAACCACCAAGATCTAAGCAAGGTTGGATGCCAAAGGCCAAATTAGCGCCTAAGGCAAAATCATCCGAGGCTGCCTTCCGACCTTTGTCAACTCCAGATTCCGCTCCTATTGCTTCCGCACTTCTGGTGAAGCTCTATGACAACGTTGATCTCCCCAAAGCTAGAGTCCCATTGGAGGATCGTATCGGTTCTCTACCCGAGGATCGAGGAAAAGCGCTTGTTAAGGAAAGCTTGAGACCGTTGAAGGAGCTTCGAGCCAACATCCGGACTGGGGGTCGTATGCGACCTCCTAACAAATTAATTTCTAACAGCCCGCTTAGAGGTACGTGCAGAAAACCAGGAGCCCGTTAAGGTTTCACCCTTACAAGGGTGTGATTCCAAAAGTGTGACTCCTGTAGATGCCAACAAGGCAATATTTACTCAGAGAAAAACGCGTCAGATAGACGAACGCGTTATACCTGAGAATCCATGTAAGCAGCCGATAGGTTACTCCGACCGCAACGTCGATGAGTTGTACTATCAGGCTGGGGGTACGAATAAATCTCGAAAGAGAAGTACCCGGGAAGCGGACTCTCACTGTCCGTGTATCAAAATTATCAGGGCAGTATTATCAACATGTAGCTGCCCCAAGACCACTCCACAGAGGGTCTCGGTATTCGAGAGAATCTCCGATGGAACGACGAAGCCCAAATCAAGGCGTTTCCACCAAAGAGGATCGGTTGCTCGAGATGATGAATTCCCAGAAGTTACCATCAACATGGTCAATAAGGGAAAATCTCCAATTGTTTCAAGTGGTTCCAACCCTAATTTCTCTCCAGGAAGAAGAGTCAGTTCGGGAATAACCCAACAAATATCTCAGCTTCAGCTAGAAACCGTTGGACATAATGATTACCAGGGTGTCCATGAAGGAATCCATTCTGATGACGAACTCTCGGATTCTTATTCCGCGATCGCCTCTGACGATACAACGTCTAGCATAGGACAAGCTCGGGAAGTGTTCATGGTCAACACCGAGCAAATAGCCAAAATCATTGAGGATGCTCTAGCCAAGCAGAAAGAAGCATTCAAAATCGAAATGGAAATGACTATGCAGGAGATGAGACAAATGCACGACCAACAAATCCGAGCTTTGTCAAATCAGCTAGTTGAATCCAGCGGCCCCACTAAAAATAACGACGCTGGGGGTGGCCCCACTAAAAATAACAATGCTGGGGGTGAACCCACCAATGATGATAACACTGGGGGTGGCCACATTATTTCTCTCGAAAATTGTCCAAAACAGGATATAGATGAGGACGAAAAGATGAAAGATCTCGAGAGTAAAATTAATGCTTTACTGTCTGATCAAGAGGTAAAGAAGACCGGCATTCCATGTCCTTACCCGAAAGAGTGGGATTCGATCCCGTATCCAGCGAAGTTCAACCTGATCAACTTCACGCCGTTCGACGGGAAGGGTTCCTCCACTCAACACCTGATCTATTTCAAGTCCCATTTGGGAGTGATCTCTGGCAACGAGCCTCTGATGGTTCGGTTATTTGTTGGGACCCTTCGTGGGCCCGCCTTCGATTGGTACCGCCGTCTTAAGCCCAGAAACATTAACAGCTGGGAGGACCTGGAGAGCATGTTCCTCGCTCATTTCTTCGATGATGACGCCGAAGTGTCGATCAGGACACTCTTCGATGAGAAGCAAAAAGACGGAGAGTCGGTGGATACCTTCATCAAACGCTTCCGCAATCAGGCTATGAACTGCAAGGATCCCGTCACGGAGGAATTTGTCTTGCAAACCTGTCATAATAACTTGTTCATTAACATCTTGGACGTTATGGGAGTGGAGCCACTCAATACCTGGAGAGAGTTGAAGGCGCGCGGAGAGCAGACCGAACGATTCCTTAGAAGGAGGAAGGTTGAAAGATGCCAACCGATGACTAACCCTCTGAATTCGGGTCTCGTTTCCCATAATGAAGGGAAGACACCTACAACAGTTGTTGACGTTAATCAGACGTCGCAACAGCAGTCCCGAAGACAGCAGAATAGTTCGGATCCGAGGCTCTAAAAAGAGTACTCGTTCAAGGACGAAGACGTTCCAGCCATCTTCGAGGTCCTTCTTAAAAACAACAAGATCAAGCTGCCGTCCATCACAAATCAGGAGGAAGCTGACAATACTGCAGATCCGAAGTACTGCGCATACCACAGGAGGATCCTTCATCCCACCAAGGCTTGCTTTACTTTAAAGAATAGCATCCAAACCTTGGTTGAAGCCGGCGTCATAACGCTAGGATAAGCCGAATAAGAACGGCAATACTCCGAAGAGTATACTAGTATAAACTGCTTCTCAATCCTCCAATCGGTATATGAGGTTAAACTGCTCCCTGATACTCCAATAGGTATATGAGTCTAAACTATTCCCACTCTTGACGGGAAGTTCCTGGAGAATTTTTACATGTAATATTCTTAAGGATAACCCGATCATGTAACGGAGTACAAAATCAGACCCAGTTCTAAGAAAGAAGCTGGGGGTGGATGATTCATGTAATGGGAAGTTCCCAGAAGAACGCTATATGTAATTTTCTTAGGGATAACCCGATAATTACGAACAAAGTGATAAACACTAAACCCCCACTATGATTTGTACTCCCACTCTCACTGTCTACCTGGTCAAACCTTCCTATAGTTAGGACCACAACCAAAGTCCCCTCTCGATTCCTTCCATGAACGAGAGATCCACTTTCAAATTGAACGATCAAGCCTATAAAAGGTAAGATCGCCTCAAAACCCCCACTTCCACTGCTTCCTTGGTCAAACCTACAAAAGTTAGGGCCAAAGCCAGATTCCCCTCTCGATTCCTTCCATGAACGAGAGGTTCACTTTCAAATTGAGCAATCAAACCTATAAAAGTTAGGATTGTCTCCAACTTCACTTAGTCAAACTTGCAGATAGTTAAGACTAAGATTGAGTTATCCCTTTCGATAAACGAAAGACTTCCGTCTTTTTCTTTTTCAGCCAAACCTATAAAAGTTAGGGTCAAAATCGGAATTTCCCCTCAATAAATGAGGAACTCTTTTCTTGGATCAAGCAACCAATCCTGTAAAAGTTAGGGTTACTTGAGTCTTTCCAATTCTCGGAGTGGAGATCCCACTCTCAGTTTCATCTTTTCGGATTCTGGGGGTGGAGATCTCACTTCAAGTTTCTTTTCTAACTGAAGATAGAATATAAAATTCTTCCTCTTCGGTGCTGGGAGATAGAATATAAAATTCTTCCTCTTCCATTTTGGGTTCAGACATAATTCTCAACTTAAAATCCGTACATCCTATGCACGGGGAACTTTATCTCGACTCCTAAATAGAGATAAGCCTACGTCTAATACACGTTGCCGGTTTAGTCTTTCACCGATTGAAAAAGACACCAGAATCCAGTCTGGGGTATTTTATCCTGAAGCCTAAGTAGGGATAAGTCAACGCTTAACCCGCGTTGTTGGGTGGTTCGTTCCCGTAAAAACGACCGAGTCTACGTATTCAGCATCGTAGCAACAAAAATCCATGCCTTTTATGTATGGGGAATTTTATCCCGAATCCTAAGTAGGAATAGGTCAACAACTAACATGCGTTGCCGGTTAGTCTTTAACCGTAAAAAGGACAAAAGATCACATATTCAACATTGTGGCAGGTTATTATTAATAACACCATAATCCGTGCCTCATACGCATGGGGAATTTTATCCCGAAGCCTAAACAGGGATAAGCCAATGCCTAACACGCGTTGCCGGTTTAGTCTTTTATCGATCGAAGAAGACACCATAATCCGAGTCTGGGGACTTTTATCCTGAATCCTAAGTAAGGATAAGTCAGCGCCTAACACGCGTTGCCGGGTAGCCTGTTCCCGTAACAATGGCGAAGTCTACGTATTCGAAGTCGTAGCATCAAGTCTAAGGGAGTTCATTCTTTTAGCACAACGTCACATTCGGAACGGATGTAAACAATCCGCTTGCTAGCCCGACTCGAACGGTAGTCGGTAAAGGCACATCAAATCCGTTGAGGGCTAAGGATTTGTCAAAAATCCTAAGCCTACGTCTAACACACGTTGCCAGGTAGTCTATTCCCGTGAGAAAGACGAAGTCTACGTATTCAATGTCGTAGCACTAAAAGAGTTAACTCTTTTAGCACAACGTTATGTACAGAACGGATCTAAACAATCTGCATGCTAGCCCGACTCAAACGGTAGTCGGTAAAGGCTCATCAAACCCGTTGATGGCTGAGAATTTACCAAAAATTCTATAAGTGCGAGTCATTGATGCATCAGCTCTGTTAGTTGGTCTCGTGACTCGATTATCCAACAACATTAAGATAAGATCCACAAATGCAGATGAATCAGCTTTAACAGTTGGTCCTGCAACCTCGACACTTGGGACCGCCGTGCTCCAATACCTTAAGAGTTTAAACTGTGTATACTCCAGTAAACGTACGAGTGTAAACTGTGTCAACGTCGGGCAGTCTGAAACCCAAAGTCAACACCGAGCAATCCGTAACCCTATGTCAACGCCGGTCAACACGTAATCCTAGGTTAACGCCAGTCAACGCGTTGCGATCAAAAGTCAACGTTCGACGTTCAAAACCCTAAGGTCAACGCCAGTCAACGCGTAATCCTAGGTTAACGCCAGTCAACGCGTTGCAATCAAAAGTTAATGTTCGACGTTCAAAACCCTAAGGTCAACGCCGGTCAACGCGTAACCCTAGGTCAACGCCAGTCAACGCGTTACGACCAAAAAAAGTCAACGTACGACGTTCGAAACCCTAGGGTCAACACCGGTCAACGCCAGTCAACGCGTTGCGATCAAAAAGTCAACTCAATGACACGAGCCAAACTCAACTCATCAGTTGTAGATTTGAGACTTCGACGACGGCCAGACGATAAACGCAGCGCTGGAAGGATTTCAGCTATTCACCAAAACATCGAGTAGACTAAAAATCAAAGGAGTCAAGAATCGAAGCTAACGCCAGGTCCCTTACGCCGACTAAAGGCTGGACCAATCACATCCAAAGTATTCCAGCCTCTTCTATAAAAGAAACGAGTCTGGAATGCTTTGGAGGGGGTATCTGTAGGCAACGAAAATTGCCTATAGGTCTTAATGAACAGCTCAGTGTTAAGAAATGATGATGAACGTCACCATCTGGTTCACATAATCTTGATTGATGTCGGTGAACGCTTGAAGTAAACCGATGAACTACGTGAAACAACGGAACTTCGGAATGATGAAGATACGAACTGATCGGGAACCTCGTATCGTTCACGTGAAACAACGGAACTTCGGAATGATGAAGATACGAACTGATCGGGAACCTCGTATCGTTCACAAACGGTGAAATACCCTTCGTGTCTCATTTGTTCAACTGATGATATAATCATTGGAGCGTATAGAACTCCCCGTCGGCTTTCTAACGCACTTTGAATCACTCAAATCCGAGTCCGGACGAAGAATTTACGGCGGAAATAATCAAACAGGCATAACGGAGCGTCTCAGGCTGAACTGGGGCACCCGAGGTGTCTCGGCACGGACGAGACACCCTAGGGTGTCTCGGCTCAGGTTGAGACACTCTGGGGTGTCTCCAACACAGAAAAGGCCCGTTATGCGGTTTTAACCGCCCGAAACCTCCTGGAGCCTATAAATACAGCCCCGGGTCCTCACTTTTTTTAGATCTGGAATTCTCGTGCCTCGGCGAAGCCCTGCCGGATTGAAGACTTAAAGTGCACAGATTTCAAAAAGGAGGAGTTAGATCTGCAGCCCGGATCCGTTCCTTAAGATTATCCCGTTGTGGTAATCTTAAGAAGAGTGATTATCTCGCTTCGCCAAGATAAGAGCTACGGTTTCTCGATCCCTTCGCGGATAGATGAAGCTCTGCCCAATTTTTCAGCAATCAGATCTGATCGATGGTGGTCCACGGATAAACCCCGACACAGGCAAAGATCCCACGCAAGCAGAAGACCGATAAACGATCTCTGCGTTTGTTTGATAAAGTTGTAAACTTTTTATTTTCATTGTATAAGGAGATCTTATAAAAAGATCAACTTTTTATTTTATTCGAGTTTATTGTAATGACTAAAGTTGTAATAGATTCGATAGCAATGAAACAAGCAACTTTCTCCGCAAACAAGAGGCGGACATTAGAAGACTTTGGCATTATAGATTAGGGCACACAGGAAAGAAGTTATTGCAGGCGCTGTGCAAGCAGGGGCTATTGAAGGGAGCTAAGAGTGGAAAAGTTGAGTTCTGTGAGCATTGTGTTCTTGGTAAGAAGACGAAGGTGAAGTTCGGGACAACCATTCATAGGACGAGGGACATCCTGGATTATGTGCACACAGATGTTTGGGTCCCACCAAGACTGCATCACTTGATGGCAGATATTGGTTCATCACGTTTATTGATGACTATTCTAAGCGTTGTTGGGTGTACACCATGGCGAAGAAGAGTGAAGTCCTAGATATATTTATGGAGTGGAAGAAGAGGTTGGAACTACAGACTAGGAGAAAGATCAAGATGTTATAATCCGACAACGGTGGTGAGTACACATCAGACCCCTTTTAGCAGCTATGTCGAGACGATGACATAGAGAGACACTTCACAGTTAGTCATACACTATAGCAGAATGGGGTGGCAGAGAGATTAAATCGGTTTTTTTGGAGAAGATACAATGTTTATTGGCGTATAGTGGTTTGAAGAAGATCTTTTGGGCTGAGACACTTTCATATGCGAGCCACCTCATTAACAGACTGCCTTCATCTGCAATTGAGGGGAAGACCCCTATAGAGATATGGTCGGGAGAGCCAGCACATGATTATGACCAACTCAAGCTATTTGGGAGCCCTGCATACTATCATGTGAAGACTGATAAGTTAGAACCTCGAGCTAGGAATATCATATTTGTAGGATTCAAGCGTGGTATCAAGGGATACAAGCTTTGGGATCTAGTTAATAGGAAGATTGTGCTGAGTAGAGACGTCACATTCGATGAGGCTTCTATCTTGAATCTTCCCAGCTCTCATCAGGTGGAGAGCGACCCGACGGAGGAAATATCGCAGGTGGTGAAGATCGATACAGCTCCACATTATCCAGATGACACATTATCCATTAGAGTATTGACTAAGGTGACACCAGGCGAGCACGACGACGACAACGAGGATATGGGTACAGTTGTACAGAATCAAGAACCGACGACTCAGGTTTAGGATTCTATTACGGTTCAGAGACAGAGGAGAGACATACGGATGCCAGCATGGTATACAGACATAGTAGTTGCATATGTACTTTCGGTGGAGAGTATCGATGAGTTGGTACCTACTATACTCAGAGAGGCCGAGCAGAGTTCGGAGGCTGATTCGTGGTAAGTGGTTATACAGAAGGAGATGGACTCTCTTCACAAGAACGATACATGGGAGCTTGTTGAGCTTTCAAATAGGCGAAAGACAATTGGTTACAAGTGGGTATACACGAAGAAGGAGGGCATTGAGGGCACTCCATTGAGGTTCAAGGCTAGGTTGGTTGTGAAGGTCCACACGAAGGATAATCCGGCGGATATGCTCACTAAGGTGGTTCCGAGCAACAAGTTTGATCATTGTAGAAGCTTGTTGTACATTCGTGATTGTTGAGGCCATTAACGATCATTTGGATGAACTACGGGCAGTTTGATCCCTTGGGAGAGGGGGTACATAGGCAACCACATTAGTACAGCTGAATTTGGTGAGACGACGCATTGGTGCTCATGTTGGTGATGGATCTGCTTTGGGAATACTTCGCCGAGGTGGAGAATTGTTAGATAGCAGGTTCCTAATATATTTTGGTAATAGGTTATTAGGATTCCTAATCTATTTTGATAACATGATTCTTAATCTATTTTGGTAACAGGTTATTAGGATTCCTAATTTATTTTGTTTTTTATTTTAGAATTCCTAGTCTGTTTTGGTTTTAGGTTTTCTATATATATGAAATGCCATTGAAGGGATTAGGATAATCAGAAAGAGCAGAGTTGTAATCAGAGATTAGAGAGACTTTTGAGCATTATGAGAGGGAGATATTATGAGAAAGTTGAGAGCTTTGATTGAGGGTTAGTTTTTGAGTTTTGTGAGATTGTGACCCTTTGTACTCTCTGTAGACTGTCTAAAAATCACAATAGATAGCTTATCCCCCATCAAACACCGATGATGGAAGTTACAATAATAGATAGCTTATCCCCCATCAAACACCGATGATGGAAGTTACAATCTGACGACTTCCAGAAGGCTACAATTTGAAGACTTTCACGTAGATCGCTAAAGGTTACAATCTGACGACCTTCACGACAACCGATAAGATCTCTAGTTCAACAACATTCACAATCAACATCGGGAGTTACAATCTGACGACTCTTATATTCTCAAGGAGCCAAGACGAAGATTACAAAACAATGATCTTTGCAACGCTATGACAAAAGAGATTACTTGTTGATAATCTCTCCAAAGCAAGACGCGGAACTCATCACCGCGCTCTAAGACCAAAACGCGGAGGTCCTCCCAGTGTATCAACACCAAAATGCGGAGGTCCTCCCCGTGTGTCAACAGTAAAACGCTGGAGTCGGACCCGCGTCACAACATCAAAACGCGAGGGTCGAACCCACGTTACAACATCAAAACGCTGGAGTCGGACTCGCGTTACAACATTAAAACGCTAGGGTCAGACCCGTGTTTTTCAATGCCCAGTGGGTACCCAACTCCGCGTCTCCAGTCTAAAATACGAAGTTAGGGTCCTGAACGCCAATGTGGGCGTTTGACTCGTTCAAACATGAGCTGAACGGTTCCAAAACTGGTTCCCATGATTTGTGGGCGGTTACACCCCACTTAGGAGTGATTTAAGGGTGGTTACACCCCCTTAATCCCCTATAAAAACGAACAAACTCAACTGAGTTAAAGGCGGGCATTTTTCGGATCTGGGACTTGGCAGCAACAGGAGAAATCCTTGGGCGAGCTTTTGAGGAGATTGGCATCATCCTCCAACGAAGATCATCTTCAACTTCGACAACAGAGAGCTTTCATCATTGGCTTATCAACCGAACTTTCGGTTTAAATCAACTCTTTTACAGAGTTCTTCTAAACTCGTTCAGAGTTCTCAAACTTGCCACGCAAGTTCTCCACAGCGTCGAATCGTGAGGAGAAGACATCGTTCCAGTGAAGCAAAACGTCGGATCGTCAACGGAGAGCAAACTCGACGCGAGCATTCGAGGGAGGCACTCCATCGCCACCGAGAAGAACCCAGTTTTAAACAAAGGGGAGAACCAAATTTGTTCTCTTCTCTTTTGTAATCAAATTGTAATCGGAATCAAAGAAATACAAGTTAATTTTCTTTTGTTCTTTTCATTGCAATTTTTCCAACATACACTCTCCTTGATTTAGTGGAATCTCTCTATCCTCTCTCCGTGGACGTAGACAAATTGCCGAACCATGTATATCTCTGTGTTTGTGATTGATCTGTCGTATTTCAGTTTTGAATTGTGCTCGTGAGTGGTTGGTTATTCTTTTCACGTGCTTACGACTTGTTTGGTGAGCGAGCACACTTCTGTATAGGCGCGTGACAGTCCTCAGTAGTCCTGATAGTATTTCGGTAGCCGTGTCACTACGCTACCTTCGGTCTTGAAAGTCTTGATAGTATTTCGGTAGTATGTTGGGTATCAACTCAAACTCCAAGTTAGTATAGTGTTTTTAATTCTTTGTATAACTTCATGAGAATTAGATAGGGTTAAAGATCTATCATGATTAGGAGTTTGGGTTTTATCATGATTAGGAGTTTGAATCTTATTCTAATTAGGAAGTTATGCTAGAGATAGGGTTTTGGTTTTCCTATATATATATTCTTCTATTGTTGGAGAAAAAAAACTAAGTAGTGTAGAGAGAGAGAGAAAGAGAGAGAGAGAGAGAGAGAGAGAGAGAGAGAGGATTTGATAGTCTTTGTTCGTACAAAAGATTATAATTTGTATGTAATAGTGGATTGATTTTAATCTCGTGGTTTTCCCTGTTGAGGGTTTTCCACATTAAATCTTGTGTGATTCTATTTGTTGTGTTTGGTTACTTTTTGGGTTTTTTTACGAGATCTAAAAATCTCTACAAGTGGTATCAGAGCGGGGTTCGACTGTTCGTAGAGGTTTGATCGAGGATTTGAAGGCGCCAACGGTCAAAGCGTGATGATTGATATCAGCAAAAAAAAGGTTACTGTAGCGACGACACTGTAGTGCGTGTACTGTAGCAGGGGTATTGTTCACGCGGATCCGACGGTTGAGATTAATTTGTCTTTTGATCGATGATTTGAAGGCGGATTATGGTGATCCAGGAGTCGTTCCTAGGGTTTTTCGATTTGCTAAGTTAGTTTTTGACGTCGGCTTTATCAAATTTCATCTCTACAGCGACTGATTTGAATTTTGATTGCGGTTAGAGGATGATGACTTCTTTGGGTCCGAAATTCGATATTCCACTATTCTATGGTAAGACAAATTTTTATAGTATGACAGTGCACGGTTCAAGATATTCTTGTGTAGTAGGGTGTTGATTATGCTTTGAAGGAGAAGGAACCTGAAGGATTGAAGGATGCTGAATGGAGTTCCATGCAAAAAAGGACGGTTAGCACAATTCGTTTGGCACTCGCCCCCGAGATCAAATATAATGTTATGCAAGAGACCACACCAAGGGGGCTATGGGAAAGGCTCGAGGGGATTTATGCGTCGAAGTCGATGACCAACCGGTTGTGTTTGAGGATGGAGTTTTATTCGTTAAAGATGAAAGAATGTACTGCAATTCAAGACCACATCAATGCCTTTAATCAGCTAGTTTGACAACTTATGAATATTGATGAGGAGATTAAAGAAGAAGAGCAGGCGCTGCTCCTATTATCATCATTGCCGAAGTCGTATAAACCATTAGTTTAGACGATAATTGCAGGAAAACAGACTTTAAAGTTCGACGATGTGACAACACTCCTACGTGAGAATGAAAGAATGATGGGAAAGGAGAGTATATCTAATGGTGGTGAGAGTGCACTAGCTCTTGAAGGTTCTAATCGATGGAGGAGTAAGGGGAGATGTGATAGTTATCGAGGAAGGTTAAAATCTTGGGCCCAAGACGACGGCGAAAAGGAGTGCTATTATTACGGAGAGAAGGGTCACATTCAATTCAGATGTTCCCAGATGCGTGATGATTTGAAGATTATTAGATAGATGAAGCTTCAAGAAAATAGGAAGAAGGCGGACTCCTCGGTGGTTGTGTGTGATGAAGATGTAGTGTTATTGATGCAGAGTACAGGTACTGATGCGAGTAATACTTGGATGTTAGATTCTGCAGCCTCTATGCATGTTTGCAACAACAAAATTATTTTAACATATTGAAGACACATAAAGAATTTGACGACGTGATTGTTGGAAACAACAAGAAGATAAAGGTTGAATGTGTTGGAAGTGTTCGCCTTAAACTTCACACTAGAAATGTTAGAATTCTTCATCATGTGAGATATGTGCCGTCATGTGGTGCTAATTTAATTTTGTTGGGTGAGATGGCATCATGTGGGTATAAATATGTGAGTGAAGGAGAATGGTGCAAAGTGTATAGAGATGGTGATTTGATTTACGAGGGAGGAAGAATAGCAACCATATTTGCTATTTAGATGGACGATCCGTTAATAGTGTATATTACTCTTCTCAGACTCTTGTCCACAAGGGAGATGTGAGAACAAGATGAAGAGAGTGAGTTTTTCTGAAGCCGTTGAGACACTTGGAGATTTTTCGTTGAGGGAGGATATGTTGGGTATCAACTCAAACTCCAAGTTAGTATAGTGTTTTTAATTCATTGTATAACTTCATGATAATTAGATAGGGTTACAGATCTATCATTATTAGTAGTTTGTGTTTTATCATGATTAGGAGTTTAAATCTTATTCTAATTAGGAAGTTAGCCTAGAGATAAGGTTTTGGTTTTCCTATATATATATTCTTCTATTGTTGGAGAAAAAAAAAATCTAAAAGTGTAGAGAGAAAAAGAGGGGGTTTGGTAGTCTTTGTCCGTGCAAAAGATTGTAATTTGGAGGTAATATTGGATTGATTTTAATCTCGTGGTTTTTTTCCTATTGAGGGTTTTCCATGTTAAATATTGTGTGATTCTATTTGCTGCGTTTGGTGGCTTTTCGAGTTTTTTTGCGAGATCTAAAAATCCCTACAGCCATCACCACATTACCTTCGGTCATGGATATTGTCGTGCTGCTCCACTTTCTCTTCATCCCCAGTCCAAGACTACACTGGCTATTGTTTGCCATAATATTTTTCAGACGCATGCACAATAGGATTTTCTCTATTCATCAAAATAGTTAACGAGAGTAGATGTTTAGCAAGAAGGCAAACAGATGCTTGATTAAATAGAAGAAGAAGAATAGATAAACCCTCGAGAAACTGAAGCACAAAATTGATGACAACAGAGTATGTTCTCTGTTCTACGCGTGATCTTGTGTAACATTGAGAGAAGACCTCACACTGTGTACGGTGGACTCTGATTACCAGCGGAAGAAAAATTTACAAAATTCAACCGTCCCATGCAAAAAGAGAAATTTATGGAGGATTCACAGTATGCTTATATGTAAATATCAATAAAAGTTATTTTCAGTAGAGAATCAAAAACAATTCCAATAAGGCGCCGCTCTCTCTTCGCTATCAAGGATCTCTTTTATCTCGCTCCAACCCTAGGTAACACTCTCTCTGTCCTATTTGTTTGATCTTTAATCACAATTACATATGACGACCCTTTCCTCAATTTTCAGGATTTCTAAATGGCAAGAATGACAATACTTCCACATATTTTAATTCTGCGAAATTTCTCCAATTTGAGGAGATGTTGTTACTAGATCCATGCATCTAGTCCCTAAAACATGTGATGACTATTATTTTTAGATGAATTAATGACAAAATGGCTAGATAAGATGCATTCGGATTCCCTGTGATCCTCTCAGGTACATCTTTTAGGTCAAATCTCTTGCATTAATTCTACTTTTTAGTTCTTTTCTTCAAAGTTCTCACTATTATTCATAACAATGTTATCCAATATCAATTAGCAGGGTTGTCAATGCACATCAGGCAATTTAACGCTTTAACAATCTATCTTTTGATCATAATCTCATGACTATGTAGCTACATATCTTTGTTAAAGGTATACACCTGCGCAAAAGGCAATAGGGGACAGTAGGCCCGAGGATGTATATTTCACGTCTTTTTTTTTGACATATATTGTGTTTATATCATTTACCAAATCTTACCTCTGTCTCACATGTATAATATAATCTATTTTAACAACTGTAATCTTATAATAAATACCATTCTTCTCTGTCACAAATTTTATGTAGGATCTCAAAACCAAGTCTGTAAAATGGAGAACGGCTTTCAACGATGGGGACCATGCATAAGAAGGATGCCTATGTTGGCAATTGATAGTAGAAGAGCTAGAGATAAACCAAGTGTTGCCTCCAGAGACAAAATTTCTCATAAGAAAGCCAAGCATCCAATTGCCTCCTGATGTCATAGTCTCAATACTCTCTAGACTCCCTGAAAAATCCTTCGAACACTGAGGCTCGTATGTTAAGTCATGGAATTCTCTAATACGGGACAGATATTATTATGATGCAACACTTGAGAACATGAGCTAAAGTGAGCAAGCCATATCTCGTAACGTTATATTGTGAAAGCCGGCAGTAAGGTGCTACCTCCATCAACTTGTTTGATGAAGAAGATCACAAGTTTGACTTGAGCGGCGCTTTGAAAGAGCCATACTACTTCAAGGCAAATTCAAGATGGCTTGATATAGTTTTTTTTTTTTTTTGGTAAAAAGATTAAGGTGTATCTGGTGAATCCAAGCATACACAAATTAAGAGAACTGCCAACAGGAAGCTGGCATTGTAAAAACTTCCGAGGCATAATCAATATTCCTCAAGTAGGTATAGGTTCGGATGCCTCTACAGGAGAGTACGAAGTGGTCAGACCATCTTTTTCATGGAATTTGGACATGCATCTCAAGGTATAAAAATCGATACTGGATGCGAAGTCTATACACTGGGTGATTCCCAACCCTATTCACTGTTGGAAAATGGGTGTAGACCCAAACCTGGTTGATGGCGAGATTTAGGCGAGGCGAGCTCCTCAGGCGGCTTCAGGCGAGGTTGTTTGCAGGCGAGCTCGAAGAGGGTTTTAGGCGAGCGCAAAGGCAATGCGAGCTGCAAGCGGCCTCCTCCAGGCGAGGTGACTTTCAGGCGAGGTCGGAAAGCTGCATGCGAGGTTGGGACTCCCTACAGGCAAGCTCGAGAGCACGTAGACGAGCTCGAGCGCACATCCCTCACAGGCGAGGTCAAATCCAGGTCACGACAGCCTGGATCCAGCTCTGGCTAGGGTTTCTGTTGGGAAAATCACCCACTAAACCAGAGAATAGAGAGACAATCACAAAACACAATATTTACGTGGTTCGATCAAGTTGATCTACGTCCACGGCAAGAGGGGGCTTTCACTATATTCAATCTCTCAAATACAACACACATACAAAATTTTAGCACTCTCTCTTTTGCTTTTGCTCTCACTCAAATGGCTCTGTCAAGATTGCTTCGGAGGATGCCTACACTGAGAGGAGAGGTGCAGCAGGTTTATAGGCTTCATTAGCATAATTTAAGCCACCAATCATGCCATCAGCAACACCTTTCTTCTTCCTCCACCAATCAGCAACACCTTTGACTCTTAGCCCCTCCATTTTCAACAAAGGAGGCTCTCTGTCAGCTCCTTTCTCTCTTGTTGTCAATGGCTCCGGCTAATGATTTAATCCCAGCCTGATGTTGTTGACAAAAGGATAAAGCTCAGCCTCTTTAATTGACTAACAATCTCCACCTCGGTGAAGTTTTTCCCAAAACTGAGCCGACACCAATCAAACTAAACGTGAGAGTACACTTCATAATAGAACAAGTGAAACTCGACCCCCTCTTGCAAATAATGCCCCAAACGGGGCTAGCTAACAACTGCGAATGCCTCCCAAATTCAAGCAGTGCTTGAACTTGAAGACCGGGATCGGTTTGGTCAACATGTCAGCTGGGTTGTCTGCAGTACCAATCTTCTTCATCGTGATGTTTCTTTCAGCAGTTGCCTCACGAATAAAATGATATCTGACATCAATATGCTTTGTCCTCTCATGATGTGCTGAGTTTTTGCTTAGATGTATTGCGCTCTGATTGTCGCAAAATACAACTGAACTAGCCTCCTGTAGAAGTCCAAGCTCCCTCACGAGATTTCTCAACCAAATGGCCTCTTTTCCCGCTTCTGCTGCTGCCATGTATTCTGCCTCTGTAGTAGACAAAGCAACTGTCGACTGTAGAGTCGATCTCCAACTAATAGCTGAGCCAGAAAGAGTAAAAAGATAACCAGTCAAAGATCTCCTTTTATCGAGATCACCTGCATAGTCAGAATCCACAAAACCTACAACTGAGGTTCCCAAAGTACTGCTATCAAAAACTAAACCCAAATCTGAGGTACCCCTGAGATACCGAAGGATCCACTTTACTGCTTCCCAGTGTGCCTTCCCTGGTTGAGCCATGTATCTGCTCACTACACTGACTGCCTGGGCAATGTCTGGACGAGTGCAAATCATAGCATACATTATGCTACCCACTGCATTGGAGTATGGAACTCGGGACATCTCCTTCTTCTCGTTCTCACTTGTAGGTGAATCTGAAGCCGAGAGCCTAAAGTGAGGAGCCAAAGGAGTCGTAACGGGCTTGGCCTTCTTCATCCCAAAGCGTTCAAGTACCTTTTCAATATAGCTCTTCTGTGAGAGATATAATGTTCCAGCTTTCCTGTCCCTCCTGATCTCCATACCTAAGATCTTCTTTGCTGCACCAAGATCTTTCATCTCAAACTCATCACTGAGTTGTTTCTTCAAAATAAGAATCTGCGACATGTTCTTAGCAGCAATAAGCATGTCATCGACATATAATAGAAGATAAATAAAAGAATCATCTCCTAGATGCATGTAGTACACACAACTATCATAAGTACTTCTTGAGTACCCATGACTAAGCATAAAATTATCAAACCTCTTGTACCACTGTCTGGGAGATTGCTTCAGGCCGTACAAAGATTTCTTCAATCTGCAAACTTGATCTTCTTTACCTTCTACGAAGTATCCCTCTGGCTGAGACATGTAGATAGTCTCCTCAAGTTCGCCATGTAAAAATGCAGTCTTCACATCAAGCTGCTCAAGCTCCAGATCAAATAGAGCAACCATGGCAAGCAATACACGGATGGAGGTATGCTTCACAACCGGAGAGAACACTTCATCATAGTCAATTCCCTCCTTTTGTCTATAACCCTTAGCCACCAACCGTGCTTTGAATCTAGCATCTTCAACCCCTGGGATCCCTTCTTTCTTCTTGAAAATCCACTTGCATCCAATTGCCCTTTTACCCTTAGGTAATTGCACCAAATCCCAAGTCTGATTCTTGTAGAGTGACTCGAGTTCTTCTGTCATAGCTGTGGCCCAACGTCCAGATTCTCCGCATGAGACAGCTTCAGTAAAGTTTGATGGCTCTTGAATACTCATCTCTTCAGCTGTCGTGAGAGCATACGCCACTAATTCAGCATGTGCATATCTTTGAGGAGGTTTGATCTGTCTCCTCTCTCTGCCAGTGGCTATGGAATAAGGTTCTTCAGTCTCAGCATCATCAGCATCTGAGCCTGAATCATGTTGCTCTTCTACAGCTGTAGGAGCAAATTTTATAGACGACTTTTGAGACGTCTCTCCCTCGAGCTCCACCTGAAGCTCCACCTTATCCATGGTCTTCTCTACATTTCCTGTAGACTCAACAGAAACCTTCCCATGATCAAGCATATATCTTTCATTAAAAGTAACATCTCTACTAATAATGAATTTAGGAGAATCAGGTTCAAGACTCCACAAACGATAGCCTTTAACGCCATCAGCATAACCAATAAATATGCATTTCTTAGCTCTAGGCTCAAGCTTACCCTCTCTAACATGATAGTAAGCGGGACATCCAAATACCTTTAAATTTGAATAGTCATTTGGTTTACCTGACCATACCTCATTTGGAGTCTTGTGTTCAATGGCTGTAGAAGGAGACCGATTCACCAAGTAACAAGCTGTGTTAACAGCTTCAGCCCAGAAGCCTTTATCCAAGCCAGAGTTTGAGAGCATACACCTAGCTCTCTCCATCAACGTTCTATTCATGCGTTCTGCCACCCCGTTTTGCTGAGGAGTGTGCCTGACCGTGCGATGTCGTACGATCCCAGAATTTGAGCAGAACTGATTGAACTCACCACTGCAGAACTCTAAACCATTATCTGTTCGGAGACGTTTAATATTCTTTCCAGTTTGATTCTCAACAAGTACTTTCCACTTCTTAAAAGTTTCGAACACCTCGCTTTTACGCCCGAGAAAGTAAACCCAAACTTTCCTGGAAAAATCATCAATAAACGTCAGAAAATAAAGAGCACCACCTTTGGATGGAACCTGAGCAGGTCCCCATAAATCTGAATGGATGTAGTCGAGAGTGCCCTTCGTCGTATGTGAGCCAGTCGAGAAGCTGACCCGAGTTTGCTTCCCAAACACACAATGCTCACAGAAATCCAGTGATGATGTATGATCACCACAGAGTAAGCCACGTTTACTCAAAATAGTCATTCCCTTCTCACTCATGTGGCCTAAGCGCATGTGCCACAACTGAGTAGTGTCTCTATCAGCATCAGAAGACACACCTGCAGAGCCTGTCACCGTACTACCTTGGAGAACATAAAGACTGTTCACCTTACTACCTTTCATCACAACCAATGAACCCTTAGTAACTCTAAGAGCTCCACCTTCGCCAGTGTAAGAACACCCAATAGAATCCAAAGAACTCAAAGAAATCAAATTTTTCTTTAAGTCCGGGATGTGCCTTACATCTGATAAAGTTCTCACTATCCCATCATGACACCGAATGCGAACTGTACCAATGACAACTGTCTTGCAAACTACATTGTTGCCCATCAAAACTGATTCACCACTTATAGATCTGTAAGTAGTGAACCAATCTTTATTTGGACACATATGAAAAGACGCACCTGTATCCAAGATCCATTCTCTATCGGAACGGTCATCCATGGGACAAACTGCAAGAACCGTCTCAGCAACAACGACAGTATCAGCCTTTGTCGTATTAGCTGAATCTGAGGTTTCACCATGTTGGTTGTCTTTCTTCTTTAGAGCATAGCATTCTGACTTATAATGCCCTTTCTTGTGACAGTAGAAACACTCCACATTTTTCTTGTTTGGGGCTGACCTGGACTTTGAGCGATTTCTGGATTGCCCTTTATCACCTTCTCTGGCCTTCGATCTACCTCTGGCTAGCAGACCATCAGCCTGCCCATCGGTACCTCTCCCATTTAACTTTGTTCTCAACTCAGCAGAGTTCAAAGAGGCCTTCACATCCTCAAGACTTATGGATTCTCTTCCATACAACATAGAGTTAACAAAGTTTTCATAAGAGTTAGGCAATGAACATAACACAATGAGAGCCTGGTCTTCATCATCAAGTTTAAGATCCAGGTTTTTCATATCCATGACAATTTTATTAAATTCATCAAGGTGTTCCTGAATGGGTGTACCTTCCTTCATCTTCAGTGTGTATAGCCGCTGCTTCAGGTATAATCTCGTAGTAAGAGATTTCTTCAAATAGAGACTTTCGAGCTTTGACCACAACCCCGCTGCCGTTTCCTCATCGGCAACTTCACGAAGCACATTGTCGGATAGTGACAATTGCAAGGCGCTGTGAGCCTTTTCGTCCATCTCTTCGATCTCGGCACTAGTCATATCTTCTGGGTATTTCCCGTCGATAGCTTTAACCGTGCCTTCACGTCGCAACAAAGCCTTCATCTTTATCCTCCATAGGCCGAAATTGTTCTGGCCATCAAAGATCGACACCGAGAACTTTACGGAAGCCATTGTAGAGGATTGAAAGCTGTCCAAGAACCGAGAAGCTCTGATACCAGTTTGTTGGGAAAATCACCCACTAAACCAGAGAATAGAGAGACAATCACAAAACACAATATTTACGTGGTTCGATCAAGTTGATCTACGTCCACGGCAAGAGGGGGCTTTCACTATATTCAATCTCTCAAATACAACACACATACAAAATTTTAGCACTCTCTCTTTTGCTTTTGCTCTCACTCAAATGGCTCTGTCAAGATTGCTTCGGAGGATGCCTACACTGAGAGGAGAGGTGCAGCAGGTTTATAGGCTTCATTAGCATAATTTAAGCCACCAATCATGCCATCAGCAACACCTTTCTTCTTCCTCCACCAATCAGCAACACCTTTGACTCTTAGCCCCTCCATTTTCAACAAAGGAGGCTCTCTGTCAGCTCCTTTCTCTCTTGTTGTCAATGGCTCCGGCTAATGATTTAATCCCAGCCTGATGTTGTTGACAAAAGGATAAAGCTCAGCCTCTTTAATTGACTAACAGTTTCCCTATAAAAGGGAAACCCAAAGCCCCCCTATCCGCCGCTTCTCCTTATCTCTCTCATCGCAATCTCCAGACCCAGCGGGGCGGCGTGTTTTCTCCCTCTCCCTCTCTCTGCTCTCTTTCTTCCTCCAGCGCTCAAGATTTGAGGGGAGGTTAAGAAGGAGGTGAGGTTGGGAATTAAGAGGGGGAAATTAAGAAGGGGATTTAAGAGAGTTCCTGTAGTGATTTGTTGATTTGAGAGGAGATTTTACAAGTTGTAAAATCTCACGCGTATAGTTAGAAGAACAGATAGTTTTCTGTTTCTTCTCTTTGGGAGATCTCAAGTTTGAGATCTGCTCTTTACAAGCTTTGTAATCTTCTTTGATATAAATGAAATTATTTGTGTGGCTCCCGAGGATGTAGGCAAGCTGCCGAACCTCGTTAAAACTCGATGTTCTCCTTTTCTTATAATTTTTTATTTGTTGTGATTTTTTCTTTCTATTGTCTTTAACACAAGATCCGGTAGAGCAAATTCCGAAGAGGGTTCATATTTGACAGGTGGTCGAGTAGCTTGAATTCCCCAACATTCACATTGGAAGGTAGTCGACGATGCTCCACTCAGTCCCGACTTCCATATTGCATCTGTTTTTATTAACGGGGCTATACATTGGACTGCGGATACTACTTTCATAAATGAAGACTGTCCAGAGATCGGCCTTTCTTTGGACATCAGGAATGAATCTTTTTCTGTGATTATGCATCCGAGAGGATCTCAAGTCCGAGATGGTCAAGAGTGATGGAGTTTAGAGGGAAGCTTTGCATAGCGGATGTTGGCTTTATGCAAACGAATATATCGGTTTCAGAGGATTATACGTATTGTAAATGGGTAAAAGAATACAGTATTTTGATAGGACTGCATGCTAGGTCGTGGTTGACTACTTGTGCAATATTACAAGTATCGGACTGCAACGGGGACATATTGTTTTGTTGTCCACGAGGGAAGAGGGCTTACTATGACCCGAAGAGCAACAGTTTTGTTGAGCATGATACTTACTATGAGCTTTGTAAAATTGCGCAGAGTACTGTTTATACCGAGAGTGCACTCTCGCCAGTGTAAAGGAAGCCAATAGTGCATCGTGAGGTAATATCCTTTGGTCCAAGTAGAACATTTGGAAAATCCTGATGAAGTAAGCACTGTTTTTTTTTTGTTTTTGTTTTTTGTTTTTTTCCTATTTCTACCTTGAAACGATAATTGTAAGCTATATTTGTGGGAAACTTTGTGAATAACGGCTCAGACATAGATATTACAATGTTTCTATTAGAATTTGTATGTCAATCTGTTAAGGCTTGGACATCACTTTACACCGGAGTAGACGGTTAGACTAGGAGCAACATGACACCTTGATTCAAGGAGCGACATTAGTTCTTTTCCTCTTCTGGTCTTAGTTAGGGTGTGATAAGAGATCTTGGTGAGCTGGACCTTAACAGTTGGTTAGTTTTACTAGCTTATGCATCGGCCGTGGTTTTATTATTATCCCGATATTTTAATAGGTTGTTTATTTTACCTATTTTCTGTTTAGATGTAGTAAGTTTGTACTTTGGAAGGCTTATGTATTTGCCCGGTCAACTCATATGCCCGACCCTAGGGAAGGCAATTGTTGCCTATACCCGTTTACCCACCTAGCCCACCCATCATTTGGCCCGCCCAAAGCCCACCCATTTAGTTAAATGGGTCTAATCGGGCGGATTCATTTTAAACTAAACTAAATGGGTACTAAATGGGCGGTTTCTATTCACCTATTTACCCGCCCGTATTCCCAAAAGCAAAACCCTAAAACCCAAATCTCCTCTCTTTCTCTCTAGGGCAGCTCAAATCTCCTCATCATCCCGACCCTAATCCATCCTCCTCCGCCACCTCAACCGCCTCTCGAAGCCAGAGCCTCCTCCGCCTCCGCCGCCTCAACCGCCTCTCGAAGCCAGAGCCACCCATGCTGTCGCCGACCCGGCATCACCTCTTCCGCTGATGTCACCGCTGAAATCGTCGCCTCTTCCTGCGATAACAGTCTTTTCCTCACATGAATCCCAATCTCAAATCTTTCTATTTAAATTCTAAATGTAAAAATTATAAAGGTCAAAGTTTGGAGCTAAGATAGTCCTTGAAGTCATTCACCCGTAACTAATCATCGGATATTTTTTCTCGTATGGAGGTTTTTGTAGCTTGTTAAAGATAATTTATTTTGCAGATATCTGTTATTTGAAAATAAATGAGTGAATTGTCATTGCATCAACTGTTACTAGCTACACGTACATAAGACGATGACTGATTTTTGTTGTTTTTTAATGTTTTTTGATTGATTTCTGTTGTTCTTTGTCGTTCGTTGTTCGATTAGAGACATAATAAGATTCAAATGAGGTACAAATAGGATATCTACAAGTTCAAGCAATATCAGAACTGCACTTGTCCAAAACATTATACGAGTGTTGTCAACATACTTTACACTCATATGAGGGCAATATCAGAACTGCACTTGTCCAAAACATTATACGAGTGTTGTCAACATACTTTACACTCATATGAGGTACTCAGAATCATACTTGAACCCCTTAACATTATACGAGTGTTGTCAACATACTTTACACTCATATGAGGTACTCAGAATCATACTTGAACCCCTTGGGATAGCACAAACTTATTATTATCTATATGGACTCAAAAAATTATACAATCACCAATACCTTCCTCCAAATATTTTGAGGTTTAATTTAAGCAATAAGTCCACTCAAGCTTCCTAATAAACTCCTGTTGTAACTAAAGCTTATAGCTTGAGCAGATTAGATAATATTCAATACAAGAATTTACCTGATACTAGCTCCTCCCTGATTGAATCAGCAAGTTAATTAGCGAATATTTAGGAAAGTACACTGAATGCAAACATTCTAAGGACATAATCTTTGTCTGATTGAACAAAAACAGGAAGGAGAAACAAACACCAGTAAGTATAGGAGATTCATCATGTTGCTTTTCCAAAACTAGTAAATTACCAGCTACAGCTGTCTTTCTACAAGATTATGATATTTTTGTCAAGTGCATATTAATGATTATGATATTTGTGTAGGGCTCTTTTCTAGTAGCAATATGCTTACTTGATAATATTGATCACTTTTGCACTCAATTATTTTCTTTTTGTTGGAGATGCAAAGATGCTTTACTTCAAGAGCATCAGGTTACATTAGTGAGATCTTATATCATTTGTTCTCAACCAATTTTTGTATACTCAAATTCATTAAATAGCTAATCTTTATGTTTGTAGGAATTTGTATGTTTATCGTTTATCATAAATTATTAATTTGTGATCAAAGTGCATGGAGCTACCTTAGTATTGGATCTTATATCATTTTGCTTGGTTGAAATTTAAAAGTTTTTTATTATGTGTTTGCTACCCAAAATTAATGTGCTATTAAATTATTTTTTCAGCTATATATCATGTCTTTAAATGATCAATTTAGCATCCATGATAATAGTAGTGATGATGAGGGTACTTCTAAACATAAAAGAAGACAAACATCAAAAGTTTGGGATCACTTTACAAAGTTACCTACAAATAATGATGAGAAAACTAAAGTTCAATATAATATGTGTAATCATATTTATGTTGGTAGTCACGACACTAAGACAATGTTCAGGCATATGGATTCTTGCCCGAAAAGAAACTTAGATGAGGCTGATTCTTCTAGGAAAAATATGCCACTAAATCAAGAAAAATATAGAGAAATGCTTGCTAGAGTAATTGAATTGCATGGTTATCCATTCACTTTTGTCGAACATCGAGGAAATCGCGAGTTGCATATTTTTTTAAATTCTGAAGTCAAGCATATTACCAGGAACACTGCTAAAATAGATTTGGTCAAGTTGTATAAGAAAGAGAAAGAAAATCTTAAACAAGCTTTAAAGCTAGTTCCTAGTAGAATTTGTCTAACCACCGATTTATGGACCTCTTCCACCTCCGACTACTATATGTCTCTCACCACACATTATGTTGATGATTGTTGGATGTTGCAGAATAAGATATTAGCTCTATCTCATGTTCCATCCCCATATAGTGGAGCAATTCTAGTAGAGAAGCTATTTCATTTGTTGAAGGATTGGGGTATTGAAAAAAAGAATTTTTACTGTTACTTTGGACAATGCAACATATAATGATGCTTTCATGAGAATTTTAAAAGACCATCCAGTTTTAGAAGATTATTTTGTTAGTAATGGTGATTTTTTGCATGTGCGGTGTTGTGCTCATATTCTAAATATTGTTGTGCAAGATGTGCTAAAGGTTATGGATAAGTCATTGTCTAAGATAAGAGACTGTATCAAGTATGTGAAGAGTCCTCCTAAAAGAAAAAAGAAGTTTGCAGAGTGCATTGCACAAACTTGTTCAGGTAAAACGAAAAAATTTAACAGGATGTGTCCAACAAGTGGAATTCTACGTTTCTAATGTTGGAGAGTGTAGGCTGTTTAAAAATCACAATGGATAGCTGATCCTCACGAGATTACAAGGCAATGGTTCCTTCAAATTAAGAAGCATAATTCATCCTTACAATCAAAACAGAAGAGATTTCTAAATCATTGCATTTGCGGCATTATAATCGCTACAAACACGACCTCATGTTTGAGATGATTGATCTTGATGGCTGCGACAACAACATGACTAATATTACATTAGCAACTATTAGAGATGCTGATGAGCAGTGTAATGATTTCAGAAATAAAAGGTTGGACTTAGTTGGTGAGTTGCTTGGTAGAGAGCTGTGGGCAAATATTTGCCTAAATATCACAATGGATAGTTGATCCCCATCAAGTTCCAACAATGAAAGCTATAATCAGATAGCTTTCATGCCAACAAACGAAAGCTGCAAACTGAGGACTTTTCACATAGATCGAGAAGAGTTACAATTCAACAACACTTCCGACAACTGATGAAAGCTCTATTCAGCAGTCTTCACAATCTACAGTGAAAGTTACAATCTGACGATTTTCACACTCCACAACAGCTAAAGCTAGGATTACTGAACGACAGTCCTTGCAACGCTCTGTAGAAGAGGTTACAGATCAACTAACCCCTCTTAAAACACGGAAGTCATCCCCGCGTTACAATTCTGAAAGTGCAGGCGACCCCCGCGTTTCTAAGCTACAACAATTTAAACGCGAACGACCCTCGCGTTCTTTAGGTTCAACCAACACCCGACCCCAGCGTTTCCAAGCTGCAACAAGCAAAACACGAGCGACCCTCGCGTTCATCAATGTTCAGTCAACACCCAACCTCGCGTCTCAATTCTAAGACGTGAAGTTGGGGTTCTGAACGCCAGATTGGGCGTTTGACTCGTTCAAACATGAGTCGAACGGTTTCAGAACTGTTTTCCCCACGATCTGAGGAAATCACGCCCACTTAGGAGCGGGTTTAGAGGGCAGTTACAACCTCTTATCCACCTATAAAATCTCAACAAACTCAACTGAGTTAAGGGCTGGCTTTTTGGAACGGAGAGGCAGCGAGGTTAGATTTTCAGCATCTAAACCGTATGGGTTTAGAATTTATGCAGGATCTCAACCGCACAAAGAGGCAGGAGAGACGAAATCCTTGGAGATAGGATTTTTGAATCGAGTGCAGAAGATCAAAACGGAAAGGATTCTTCAACAACAGAATATCTGCTTGGTCATTAACCGAATCTTCGGTTCTAACAACTCTATTCACAGAGTTCTAACTCGTTCAGAGTTCTTAAACTCGTTAAAGAGTTACCCATCAAACTTTCCACAGAAGTTCTTCGTTCCCACGAGATAAAAGACGGTTGGATCGTCAACAGAGAGCAAATTCGACGCGAACAATCGAAGGAGGCACTCCATCGCTACCTTGAAGAACCTAGTTTTAAACAAAGGGGAGAACCAAATTCGTTCTCCTCTCTTTTGTAATCAAATTGTAACCAGGATCGAAGAAATACAAGTCAAATTTTTTTTATTCTCTTTATTGCAATTTTTTCAACATACAAAAGATGGCGACTCCGCTGGGGACTAGCTTTTCCGATGAAGAAGTGGTGGCGCAGTCCGACGTCTACCTCATGGGAACAACTGTAGAAACTCTCGTCGTAGAGTTTGATCAAGCAAAATATGAGGAAGCCTTATCCTCTGGATTGCTTAGCCCCAAGGCTAAACGCGATGTCCGCAAGATCTCCAAGGAGATCAACTCTGTTGTTGAAACACCGAAGAAAGCCCTCTCCTTCGGGCAGGAACTTAAACTGGCTCTGCTGGTTGAAGATCCCACATCCGCGTCAGCACGACGTGCTTCAGGCCATAAACGGCCTATAGAGGAGATGAGCTCCATAAACGTCAACGACGCTGCTGCTAAGGCTTTGAAACAAGCCAAGAAGAACGCCGCTCACAGACGGAGAAGATCCATACGATGAGCACACCTGCGTGAAAGCCGAATGTTGGCCCAACGTGAAGATCGCGTTTCTGAAATTTTACCCGAGCCTAGCGTTCCCAAAACAGAACGTTCGCTTCGTGGCAATGAGCCAGACTACGAGCCTCGGCTGATACAGCTGAAACGCGACCCTGAATGGCGCGTTGTTCCTTCAAAACGCAGCCCTCAGAAGGAAGCGCCAAAGATAAACGCGGCCCTCACATACGCGTTCAAACAGAACATGACTCTCAAAAGTCTGTTCCAACAACCAAACGCGACCCTCAGGGGCGCGTTCAATCAAAACATGACCCTTAGGGGTCTGTTTTATCATTTAAACGTAGGCCTCGGCCTAATGTTTACAAATCTAAACGCGACCCTCGCGTTATTCTTAAAGAACGCGACCCTAGCGTTGTTCTTCAAGAACGCGATCTTCAAGAGGTCCGTCAGGTTCAGAAAAGTCAGCATGGTTTCAAAATCCACGTTCGACAAGAACCAATTTCACCCACCCAAGGGCAGGGGGTTCCATCTCCGCCTCCACACCCGGGAAAAGTTTCCTCCCAAGTTCCTGACTTACGGGAATTATTGTTGAGAGGAAAACCAACAGTACAAGCAGCTCACTCATGCCAATGTGAGAGGCTTATCTCGGTAGTCCTTTCAGAATGCCATTATTGCGCATCCGTACCTCGGCAGTCCGTGTTCGACAGGTTGACGAACATCGTTAGGCCTGCCAAACAACAACACCGATACAGAAAGAAGATAGCTGAAGCGGAATACCCTCAGGTCACTATCAATATGATTGGCCGAGGGAAAACCTCGCATACCGATTCTGATGAGTTACAAAGAAGTCATTCCCCGACTGTTCGGGAAATTTGTGACAAGTTCGAAGGAGTATATCGGCGTACTCGGACTCAGACATGAGCTATCCGTCCGGTTAATTATCAAAGATTGGCCAAGGGGATTGTTTCTGACGATGAACATTCGGCAATTGCCGAATCTCAATCTTCAAGTTCTGTTGTCGCACGTGAGGTCTCTGCTTACACGACAGGGAACCATGAAGACTTAGCTAAGAGAGTTGACGAACATCACGTCATGCTCCAAGCGCAACAGGAGACACTTCTCCAAGTAAAGGATATGTTGGCCCAGCTCCTTGCTGAAAAAGGCCAAAAACCCGAGTCTTCCCGAAGGACTATGTCAAAGGGAAAGCAGAAAGCGCACGAACATTCGGATCGTGAGACTCACAACCTGGAATCTTCTTCTGAAAATGAGAAGGAGATGGAAAAAGAGCTGCATCCTCAGTCCGCTAAAGTGGATGAACTGGAGGCTCGCCTCAACATAATCGCCAACAGAAGCGAGCTCCGTGAAGAAGGAGTAGTGCGGCCTTACCCTGCTGAGTGGGATACAGCTCTCTACCCATCGAAGTTTAAGGCCCCTACCTTGCAACCGTTCGATGGCACAGGATCACCGAATCAGCACATTTACTATTTCAAATCCCAAACTGGAGATGTGGTAGCGAACGACGCCATTTTGACCCGGCTGTTCATCGGTACCCTTAAGGGTGTCGCTTTCGAAAAACTGCCTGCCGGATCTATCCAGAAATGGGTAGACCTGGAAAGGCTATTCTTGGCCAGGTTCTTCGAGGACGACACAGAGGTCTCAGTCCCGACTCTTCTCGCCACTAAGCAAAAGAAAGGAGAGTCCATCAAGACCTATGTTGAGAGATTTTGCAGCATGGCACTGCGATGCCCGTCAGGTATGACCCAATCAACATTGGTTGAAACTTGCAGGCACAACTTGCAGACTCAGCTCCTTGCTCAGATGGGAGTAGCAGAATGTCGCTCCTGGAGATAACTAGTTTCACAAGGAGAACAAGCTGAAGAGATAGTGGCGCGAGTTAAAGCTGAAGAAGTGCCACAACCTAAGCCGCAGCAGCAACGCAATCAGCACAACGCCCAGCGGTCTAAGGGAAAAAAGACTTTAGCAGCTGACTACACGCGAGTACCACCGCCTACTAAGCAAGGCAAGATGCTAAATCAACAAAGAGCGCCCAAGCAGTATTCGTTTAAAGAGGAGCATGTAGATACTTTATTCCAATTGCTTCGAAAGAAAAACAAGCTGCAGTTGCCTGAAGTCAGGAAGCCGGATGAAGTAGGGAAGGTGGATGACCCTAACTATTATCGTTATCACAGATTCCTTGGACATCCTACCAGAAAATGCTATGTCTTCAAAGACATTTTGCAGAATTTGGTAAATGCTAATGTGCTCACTTTGAAACCCGAGCAGAAGACCGTATCCACCAATATGATAGCGGTCCAATTCGGTGACTTCCCCCCAGTAGTAACTATGAATGGCATCGTTCCCATTCATAAGGGAGAAATGCACCTGAAGAATGCTAACTTGCATAGTCAGAAAGACAGGGGGTTGGTACCCCTCACTACCTCAAAAGGGGAAATCATGTGGGTCCACCCTGATCTGTTAGGAGATCAATAATGGACGAACACCTCATCCAAAAAGAAGGGAGGCAAGGCTAAGTCTTCCGACATGATTAGCCCCTCCGTTACTGAAAATGATGATCACCTCAAACCTCTTACTGATTCAGAAGAAGAAAGGATTACCCTGGCAGCATACCCAGGAGACAACCCTGGCACTCGGTCAGGAAAAGTTTATTTGAGGGATTACAGCCAGAACACTCAAGAGGTTGAAGAACAGCCCCAAGACGCTGGGGGTTTTGTCCCGAAAAGACCAGCTGATAAGGGAAAACAAAAGGAGCTCCGGTTCAACAAAAATCTCTACCAGGAATCTGGAGAATCAAGCGCTCCCTTCTAGTTCAATGTTATGGCATAGTTGGCCAACATACCGGCCAGAATCACCCTATATGAACTCTTGAGGCTGTCCAAAACTACCAAGGAAGCTCTGATCGAAGCCTTAAAGAATACGAAGAGCTTTATTACCCAAGTCACTCCAATTCCCGAAGCTTCTGAAGAACAAACTTGTCGGCAATGTCTGCAAGCGGCGAGAAGTTTACCCTGCATATCATTTACTCAAGAAGACATGCAGGTCAAGCACAAGCACGACAGGCTGCTATACTACACAGGGTATATCGGATCCTCCGAAATTAGTCGTGTCCAGGTTGACCCAGGATCAGCGCTCAGCATTATGCCTTACAGGGTCATGCAGGTCTTAGGGATTCCTATGCACCGACTAAACACCACCCAGACTACCATCTTCTGGTTCAATGCTAATAGCACTAGGCCCCTGGGAAAGATCAAGCTCAGGTGCCAGATCGGAGATCTTAAGTCCGAAGTGACTTGTTACATCATAGATGCGGACACGTCCTACAATCTTTTGCTAGGACGACCATGGATACATGCAAACCGTATTGTCCCATCTACTCTGCATCAGGTCATGAAGTATGCCAACGACGAGGGGGAAGTCCGAACCTTAATTGTAGAAAAATACCCCTTCCGAGGAGTGGAAAATTTCCACACCGACTCCATCTCATATCTGGAGTCCCAGGAAAAAGAAGATGTGGACAGCGATAACGAAGCGGATATTGAACCAGATCCTGATGAAGATTGTCCATGGGAGTTAAACTTCGATGTAATGGGTCAAGATGAGAGTAATAATAATGTACTGAGCGAGAGCGAGTGGTGCATTAATGAAGATTTTATTTTGGCGTACTTGTCTGATGTCTCCTCTAAAAATAAACAAATAGAGAATGATCCTAATGCAGGTACCAACCCATGGCACGTACTGTGCACAGAGGCATCATTCACCTTGCCAATCCAGTCGTCCTTCGCTTCAGATGAAGAAGTAGAAGACGTACGGAAGGCTTTCTTCAAAGTCACATCCAAAAGGAAAAGGCAGAAGCCGATCTGTTTTGGTAAAGTCAAACCCGAACAACTCAAACGAGGAAGTTCAGGGGAAGATGATGGAGTTCCCCAATTCCATTACCACAAACCCAATTCTATACACTTAATGAAACGAATGGGGTATAACTTTAATGAGAAACAAGGTTTGAACTTCGGGAAAGGAAGACGAACACCGAACCGAATGCCTCTCACTCTTGAAGAAAAACCTCCGGATTACTATCAAAAAACCGGAAGGGGCTTGGGTTACGTCACAACTCCCCTTGCCTCGGAAAACGAAATTAGTAATTACCTGTGTCAGGACCATTCATCCGGAACTTCTTATTGGGAATCTGACATCAGTGTCAGACCTTTCTTTAAAAATCTGACTGTGAACATGGTTTTAACTAGTCATCCAGATGAAGACGCAGGGGGTGATGAAGGATTAATCGAATCAACCAATGATCCTTGGATCAAACGCCTCAACATCTTGTGGGATATGTGCTTCGAACATCGCGAACCACCCACTGAAGATAAAGTGATCCAGGTCAACATGGGAGATGAATCTAACCCCAAGCCTATCTTTATAGCCAAAGACTTATCATCATCCGAAAAAGAGGACCTTATATCTCTCATCAGAGAATATATAGATGTCTTCGCTTGGGATTATGAAGATATGCATGGCCTTGACCCGAAGGTTGCCATGCACCGTCTCAACATCGATCCGGATGCAAAACCCGTTAAACAATAACAACGCAGGTTTCGTCCAGAGATCATGGAATCAATTGAGTAAAACCCGTTAAACAATAACAACGCAGGTTTCGTCCAGAGATCATGGAATCAATTGAGTCAGAAGTTAAAAAGCTTATAGACTCAGAGATCATGGAATCAATTGAGTCAGAAGTTAAAAAGCTTATAGACTCAGGTTTTGTTAGGGAAGAGCAATATCCGGACTGGGTGGCCAACATTGTCCCAGTGCCCAAGAAAAACGATAAGGTCCGTATATGCATCGACTTTCGTGACCTTAACGCAGCCTGTCCAAAGGATGAGTTCCCACTTCCTATCACAGATGTTATGATTGACAACACCTGCGGATATGAAATGATGTCTTTCATAGACGGATTCTCCGGATACAATCAGATCAAGATGCATCCGGAAGACGAGAAACACACTGCTTTTAGAACACCACTGGGGGTGTATTGCTACACAGTGATGCCCTTCGGCTTGAAAAATGCAGGTGCAACTTATCAACGTGCAATGAACACGATCTTTCACGAACACCTACGAAAGAAGATCGAGTGCTACGTTAATGATATAGCAGTAAAGAGCCAATGTAAAGGTGATCATCTTACAGATCTGAAGACAATGTTCGAGATCATGCGAGCACATCAGCTGAAGATGAACCCGACAAAATCGTTCCTCAGAGTATCAAGCAGAAAATTCCTGGGATTTATTGTTACCTCCAAGGAAATTTCTCTTGATCCGGAGAAAGTACGTGCCATCCAAGACATGCCACCTCTGAAAAATCTCAAAGAGCTCAGAGGTTTGCAAGGCAGACTGGCCTACATTCGAAGATTCATATCAAATCTTTTAGGGCGTTGCCAACCTTTCTCTAAGCTCACGAAGAAAGGAGTATCCTTTGTCTGGGATGGAGAGTGTCAAAAAGCATTCGAGGAGATTAAAAGATATCTCACTCAACAGCTAGTTCTCGTGGCCCCAACATCAGGAAAACCAATCCTGTTGTATGTGAGAGCCATGGACCATTCTCTTGGAGCTTTGTTAGCCCAGAACAACGATCAGGGTCAAGAGCAAGCCATCTATTACCTAAGCAGGACTATGATGGGAGCTGAGCACCGGTATAATCCGGTCGAAAAAGAATGTCTCGCCTTGGTATTCGCAATTCAAAAGATGCGACATTACCTAGTTGGACAAACAATTCAGGTCATCTCTAAGGTGAACCCCTTGAGAGTTCTGATGACGAAACCATCATCTTTAAATTGCCGACTCGCAAAGTGGGTCATTCTCTTGTCATAATACGACATGCAGTTCATGCCTCAAAAGGCGGTCAAGGGTCAAGCACTGGCAGATTTCTTAGCCGATCACCCAGTATCGGGAACATCTAAGTTGTATGAGGAATTACCTGACGAAGTCGCTGAAGCTTGCGCCACTCAAGAAGCTACGCAAGTGTGGAAGTTATTCTTCGACGGTGCTGTTCGCGGGGAAAATCGTTTTCTTCATTGATGTCATTGTGATCTCAAAATAACAACTTTTTGTGGTTACAAAAGATCCGGTCTTTTTTAGATCCGGTTACAACGAAATCAAAGAAAATAAAAAAAATTACAACTTTCTCCTTGTGAACAAATCGCGAGCTCCTGTTTTGCGGTCGCTCGCTTGTGTGGGTTCTTTGCCGACGCCGGGGTTAATCCGTGGACCACCGCGCGATCTAGATCCGGTCGGATCTACACGATTTGACGGGTATTATTCCACGAAGGGAATAATAGCCGGGAGGGATTAGTTCACTAAGGAAATAATCGCTCGGATCTCGGGATCTAAGACCAAGCTTAGATGCGGAGTGTGATCTCGTGTAGATCTTAGATCTGTTCTTCCCCTCTCTCGAACTCCTACCTTTTGTGACGTGGATGCTCGCCGAGGATCAGATCTGGATGTCCAAGTCTTCAAGTCTTCAAAACTCTAAGCTCGATCTTCAATCCGGCAGAGTTTCGGCTCTCAAAAGTCCAACCTTTGAAAATGAACAACCCTTGGCCTATTTATAGGCTCTCTTTACTGTGCCCGCGCACGGAATAGTGTCGGCCACCTATAGGTGGCCGGCACTGGGCCGAGCCACCCATAGGTGGCTCGGCTCTTGGCCGAGCCACCCATGGGTGGCTCGGCTTAGGCCGAGCCACCTATGGGTGGCTCGGCTTTGGCCGAGCCCCCTAGGTGTTGGGTCTTCCGTCGTTTTGCGCTATATCCGTTTTCCGGCACTTGTGATTGATTTATCCAGACTTGATTCGTTGACCTGATTTGGCAGCAAGTCGGATTCCTGATTTGGCTTGTCGGTTTGTGCCGAGCTATGCTAGGGGACCTATAAGCAATTTTATATGCCTACAGATACCCCCTCCAAAGTATTTCAGTCTCGTTCTTTTATAGAAGAGTCTGTAATACTTTGGATATGATTGTCCCAACCTTCAGTCGGTGTAACGGGACCTTGGAATGGCTTCTATTCTTGATTCCTTCAATCCTTCAGGCTATTCGGTGCTTTGTCGAACGTCTGTAAGGTTCCAGTGCTGCATTTATTGTCTGACCGTTGTTGGAATTTCGAATTTGAAGACGATTCCTAATTTTCTAATTTTTAGCTCGTGCTTGTTGGTTCAACATGTTGGCGTTGAGTTCTCATTTGCGACGCGTTGTCCGGCGTGGTATTGTTGAGTTATCCTTAAGAATATTTTTAGGAAAAATATTCTCCAGGAACTTCTCAACCAAAAATATAGGGAATAGTTTATACTCTTATACCTTATTGGAGTATTAAGAAGCAGTTTATACTCGTATACTTTTCGGAGTATTGATTCTTTCATTGCAACGCATTGATCGGCGTTGACCTAGGGTTACGCGTTGACCGGTGTTGACCCTAGGGTTTCGAATGTCGTACGTTGACTGTTTGGTCGCAACGCATTGACTGGCGTTGACCTAGGGTTACGCGTTGTCCGGCGTTAACCTTAGGGTTTTGAATGTCGTACGTTTGACTTTTTGATCGCAACGCGTTGACTGGCGTTGACCTAGGGTTACGCGTTGTCCGGCGTTGACCCTAGGGTTTTGAATGTCGTTGGATGCTCAAGTCACGAGACCAACTAATGAAGCTGATGCGTCAATGACTCTCGTATTTATCTCGGATTTGAGTGATTTCGGATGCGTTGGAATCGTGACGGCGAGCTCTGTAGGCCCCGATGGTTGGCTTATCAGTGGGGTGATCGGGACATGGCGGGTGTTGGTTCAATTGCGGTGATCGCGGGGTTTTCGGTCAACCCGTATCCCCGTAATTCTGACATTCTGTCGGCTCACGTAGTCCGTCGGTTCGCTTCAGGTGCTCACCGGCGTCATTTGAGCTCTTGTGAACTGGGTAGCGTCGTTCGATCGTCGATCGTTAACACCGAGCTGTGAGTGGGGACCTATCGGCAATTTTCGATGCCTACACCCAGCAACGTGTATTAAACGTTGACTTATCCCTCCTTAGGCTTCGGGATAAAATACCCCAGAATCGAACTCTGGTGTCTTTTTCTACGGGGAAAGACTAAACCGGCGACGCGTGTTAGGCGTCGGCATATCCTTTCTTAGGATTCAGGATGAAATTCCCCATGTGTGTAAGGCATGGATTCTGGTGTTATTAATAACAACCTGTCACAATGTTGAATATGCGGACGGGTATTCTTTTTAACGGTTAAGAACTAACCGGCAGCGCGGGTTAAGCGCAGACTTATCCCTGCTTAGGTTTCAGGACAGAATACCCCAGAATCGAACTCTGATGTCTTTTTCTACGGAAAAAGACAAAACCGGCAGCGCGTGTTAGGCGCAGACTTATCCCTGTTTAGGATTCGGGATAAACTTCCTTGTACCTGTGAGGCACAGATTTTGATAGTTGAAAAAGGTGGTGTCTTCTCTTGGGGCAAAGACGAACCCGAAATGGGAGAGGAAGAATTTTATATTCTATCTCCCGACACTGAAGAAGAAGAATTTTATATTCTATCTTCAGCTGGAAAGGAGACTCGAGGTGGGATCTCCACCCCCAGAATCCGGAACGATGAAACTAGGAGTGGGACCTCCACTCCGAGAATCGAAAACTTCGGATGATCCTAACTGTCAGAAGGTTTGATTACCGAACTAAAGGTGAATTTCTCGTTTATCGAGAGTGAATTATGGTTTTGACCCTAACTGTAGGAAGGTTTGGCCAAATGGGAGTTTGAGGTGACCCTAACTGTAGGAAGGTTTGATCACTTGATTTGAAAGTGGACCTCTCGTTCATTGGAGGAATCGAGAGGGGATTTTGACTGTGGTTCTAACTGTAAGAATGTTTGACCAACCGGGAGATTTGAGACGATCCTAACTATAGGAAGGTTTGATCGCTCGGTTTGTGGACCTCTCGTTCATTGGGAGAATCGAGAGGGGGTTTTGGTTTTGGTCCTAACTGTAGGAAGGTTTGACCAACCGGGAGATTTGAGACGATCCTAACTGTAGGAAGGTTTGATCGCTCGGTTTGTGGACCTCTCGTTCATTGGAGGAATCGAGAGAGGATTTTGACTATGGTTCTAACTGTAAGAAGGTTTGACCAATCGGGAGATTTGAGACGATCCTAACTGTAGGAAGGTTTGATCGCTCGGTTTGTGGACCTCTCGTTCATTAGGAGAATCGAGAGGGGGTTTTGGTTTTGGTCCTAACTGTAGGAAGGTTTGACCAATTCCGAATATTATGTCCAGACTCTAACAATAAGAATGTTGAGTGCACAGACGCGGTGAGAATTTGAATGGGAGTTTCTTATTCATCATCTTGCTGTGGTGACCGGATTATCCCTAAGAATACACTATATGGATTTCTTTTGGGAACCTCCCTTTACATGAATCATCCACCCCCAGCTTCCTATGCGGAACTGGTTCGGACATTATTCTCAGTTGGGTGTCCGGGTTATCCTTAAGAATATCAAGCACGGTATTCTCTAGGAACTTCCCGTGAAAAAAAGGAAACAGTTTAGACTCATATACCTGTTAGAGTATGTAAGGAAGCAGTTTAACCTCTTATACCGGTCGGAGGATTGAGAAACAGTTTATACTCGTATACTCTTTGGAGTTTTGCCGTTTTCGTTTGGCTTATCTTAGCGTTATGACGCCGGCTTCGACCAAGGTCTGAATGCTATTCTTGAGAGCAAAGCAATCCTTGGTGGGATGAACGACCCTCCTGTGGTATGCACAGTACTTTGGGTCCGTAGTGTTGTCAGCTTCCTCCTGATTTGTGATAGGTGGTAGCTTGATCTTGTCGCTTTCAATGAGGGATTCGAAGATGGCTGGAACGTCTTCGTCCTTGAAAGAGTACTCCTTTTGGAGTCTCGGACCCAAAGCCTTTTGCTGTTTTCGGGATTGCTGTTGTGACGTTTGTCTAGCACCATCAGCAGCTGCAGGTGCCTTGCCCTTACCACGAGAAGCGAAGTTTGAATTCAGCGGATTAACCATCGGTCGGTTCCTCTCGGCCTTCTTCCTTCGGAGGAAGCGTTCGGCTTGTTCACCGCGCACCTTCAAGTCTTTCCAAGTGTCAGACGGTGCTGTTCCCATTGCTTCCAACACGTCCAACGCGAGGTTGTTGTGGAAAGTCTGGAGAATGAATTCCTCGATGATCGGGTCCCGGCAGTTCATCGCCTTGTTCCGGAACCTTTTGACGAAGGTGTCGACTAACTCCCCGTCCTTCTGCTTCTCATCGAGCAACGATCCGATAGATATCTCGGTGTCGTCGTCAAAGAAATTGGTGAGGAACATGGTCTCCATGTCATCCCAGCTGTTCACGCTGCCTGGCTTGAGGCGGCGATACCAATCGAAGGCGGCTCCGCGAAGAGTGCCGACGAATGACCGCACCATCAGAGGCTCATTGCCAGAGATTACCCCCAGGTGTGATTTGAAATAAATCACATGCTGAGTGGGTGAACCCTTCCCATCAAACGGCGTAAAGTTGATTAAGTTGAACTTTGCCGGATATGGGATTGATTCTCACTCCCTTGGGTATGGACAAGGAATGCCCGTTTTCTTCACCTCTTGAGGAGAAATCAACGTATTGATCTTGTTCTCGAGGTTTTTGATCTTCAGACTTTCGTCTGTGCTTTCGCTAGCATTCTCGTTGCCACCCCCTGCATTGACAGGAGGATTATTGGGATTACGAGCTTCATTTGTATCCTCGTCTTCCTGATGAACTTGGTGCGGCGGCTTTGGCTCGCCTTGCTGGTTCGTGTGCCTGAATTTGTTGCTCATGCATTTCTCTCATGTTCTGTATGGCCATCTGCATTTCGAACCTGAAGGTCTCCTGTTGTTTAGCCATGGCTTCTTTGAGCATCTTGGCCACTTGTTCCGCGCTTATCATGAATGACTCGCGGGGTTGTCCTTCGCTGAACACCGTTCTTGGCCACTTGTTCCGCGCTTATCATGAATGACTCGCGGGGTTGTCCTTCGCTGAACACCGTATTGTATGATGCGACAGCAGAGCAGGAGTCCGATTCTTCATCTTCTGACGGTGATCTTGTCCGAACCCTACCATAAGTTCCTCGTATGATAGCTCTAGACTGCAGACGAGTTAGATACCGGGGTATTGGCGAAATTGACTCGGGATTATCCCGTGTCGATGCCCTTTTGCTGGTCATATTGGCGGTGACCCTCGAAAATTCTCCATCTTTAACCACCATTCTTCTTTGCCGGAAACGCCTATGCCTTTGTTTTGGTGCTTCGGTACTAAGCCTTTCGAACACCGAAACTCTCTCGGTGACTGCCTTGATGCAGTTGCACTCAGACAGTACCGCCCGAATGAGCTTTGAACAAGGGCACTGAGTTTCTAGCCTTCGAGGACTTCTCTTTCTGGCTTTGCTCGTACCCCCAGCACGATAGTACAGCTCGTCCGTTTGAAAGTCGGAGCAACCTATCGTGTGTTGGCACGATTTCTCAGGTATAACGCAATCATCATCAGACGATAACGTTTCCTTCTGAGAGTAAATTACTTTCTTCGGACTTTCGAGAGTCACGCGCCTCGAAACACGCCTTTGTGGGCGTGAATTCACAACAGGCTCCTGAACTTCGATGCGCAAAGTAGTGCGCTTGGGTGCCAAGATTTCTTTGTCATGTTGAGGGTTGCGGCGACCCCCATCATGTTGATTCGTTCGGGGTTTTCTTAGTGGGGCCAAACATCCTTGGATTGGAGCTTTGCTTCGCTCCTCGGGAAGTGGACCGAGGCGCTCCAAGACTGACTTCCTTTTCTGGGAAGGTCCTGCGACTTCCTTTTCTGGGATGGTCCTGCGGGATCTCCCGGAGCAGTTGTGGAGATCATCGGCGGTTTGGATTGATTCGCCGGAAGTTGAACTTTCGACGGCTGCAGTTGACGCTCTTGGGTCGGACCCGCCGCTTCAGACTTCGGCCTCCAAACTTTGCTGGTTGATGGCGGCTTCTGGGCCACTTCCTTCTGCAACTTCCTACGGGCTTCTTCAGCTTGAGCCCGTGCTTGCGCTGATAGTGCGCGGCGCTTGCGAATGCGCTCCTCCAGCGTTGAACGGTTCCGTTTGACCCGGATCCATTCGTTCGTCGGCGGCTTGGAGGAACCGCCATTCTTCAGTTGTTGAGGCTGTTTGCCTCTCCTATTCTTCAGATCCACGTTGTAGCGGATCCCGTCAACTGACTCCATGGCCTTTGCGAATTGTTTCGCGAGGCGTGGACGTTGCCTTTGGCGGGCTCTCTTCGAGAGAGTCACCACGCCTTCCGCGGCAGAAAAGTTGGCCAGAGTAGATCCGCCTTGGTTGGGAATTGGAGGAACCTCACCCGATGCGACTTTGGCATCAAACGGGGCGAGATCTTCGTTGGTGTTTTCAACGTCTTCATACCAACGAGTTTTCCTCCTGGAGGAGAACTTGGACTTCTTGGACTTGCGTGGGGAGGTTGATCCGGACGAGGACAGACAAGTATTCCTCGAACTTCTGTTGGGTCCGAACTCGTATTCGCCAGTCCTCCACCGACCGGGATTGAGATCCGCGGATGCGACGCTGCCAATCTCGGCGGCTGAGATCGGCGGCTCCCACTGTGGTCGGCCAGATTGTTCGCGGGGAAAATCGTTTTCTTCATTGATGTCATTGTGATCTCAAAATAACAACCTTTTTGTGGTTACAAAAAGATCCGGTCTTTTTTAGATCGCGGTTACAAACGAAATCAAAGAAAATAAAAAAAAATTACAACTTTTCCTTGTGAAGCAAATGCGAGCTCCTGTTTTGGCGGTGCACGATCGCTTTTGTGGGTCTTTGGCCAACAGCGCGGTAATCCATGACCACCGCCGCGATCTAAGATCCGGTCGGATCCTACACGATTTGACGGTATCTATTCCACGAAGGGAATAATAGCCGGGAGCGGATTAGTTCAGCTAAGGAAATAATCGCTCGGATCTCGGGATCTAAGACCAAGCTTAGATCGAGTGTGATCTCGTGTATGATCTCAAGATGCTGTTCTTCCTCCCCTCTCTCGAACTCCTCCTTTTTTTGGGGTTGGAAGTGGATGCTCGGCGCGAGGATGCAGATCTGGATTGTCCAAGTCTTCAGTCTTCAAAAATCTAAGGCTTGATCTTCAATCCGGGCAAGAGTTTTCCGCTCTCAAAAGTCCACCTCCCTAAATAACAAAAGGGGCCATATTTATAGGCCTACCCTGCACTGGGATATGGAGGCCAAGCAGTGCAGCCGGGCCAACCTGAGGTGGCTCACGGCTCTGGGCCGGCAACCTGCAAGGGTGGCTCGGACCTTGGCGCGACCACCTTGAGATGGCTCCGGCCACTGAGCCACCTCAGGGTGGCTCGGCTTTGGCCGAGCCACCTTGAGGCGGCTCGGTTTTGGCCGAACCCCTCTGGGTTTGCTGTTTTTCGTCGTTTTGCGCTGTATCCGTTTCTCGGTTCTGTCCGTGATTCGGTTGACTTAGACTCTGATTCGTTGATCTGATTTGGCAGTAAGTCGGATTCCTGATTTGGCAGTAAATCCACTTCTGAGTTCGAGTCCGAAACTGATCTTGATTCGATCGTGATTCGTCCGAGTTTGCCCTTGGTTGGATGACTCGTTGACTCTTCGAACCCTTGGCTTGATTCTATGCGCGAATGGATGTATTCTGTTGCTTGCGTGCGATTTGTCAACCTCGTCGCCTCGTTGGTTCGTCGGTTTGTGTTGAACTGTGCTAAGGGACCTATAGGCAGTTTTATACGCCTACAGGTGCGTCTAGAGCAAACCCGCATGGAGCAATCACCGCAGGAGTAGGAGTAGTATTAATCTCTTCGAACGGTCATGTAATCCCAAGAGGATTTTCCCTGATCGAACCTTGCACCAATAATGTAGCCAAGTATAATGCTCTGCTATTAGGAATGCAATTTGCTAAAAAACTTAATATTCAGCACCTCGAGGCCTACGGTGACTCTCAGCTTATCGTTAATCAAGTCCGAGGGGAATACGAAGTACGTCATGAGGATCTGATCCCGTATTACTTCGTAGTGCTAAAGCAAGCTCAAAAGTTCGAAGATTTCTTTATCGAATATGTACCACGGGCTCAGAATGCTTATGCAGATGCTTTAGCCTCCTTGGCAACTTTATTAGCATTGTCGCCGGAGGCTGAAACAATGATTCCAGTCGCGGGACGCAAATTATACTTTTCCAAGATTCCTATGGAGGAAAAGCCAGACAAGACATCGACAGGAGAAGTCTGTACAACCTCTATGGAGTTTGAATCCAGGGATTGGCGATTCCCGTACATCGACTATGCCATATATGGAATTCTGCCCGATGACCCTAAGGAAGCGGCCTCTATCAAACGAAAGGCCCTCCAATTCTATTACGATACAGTCTCTCAAGTCCTGTATCGTAAGTCACATGATGGAGTTTTGCTTCGATGCCTCTCTCGAAAAGAAGCAAAAGAGGCCCTCAAAGAAGCTCACGACAGAATGTGTGGGGCTCATCAACCCGGAGCAAAATTAGGAGATCGTCTCCGACGAATCGGCTATTATTGGCCAAAGATGTTCTCAGATGCAGTTGACTACGCTAAACGTTGTCACGCATGCCAAATTCATGGGGACTTCATCCACCAAGCACCTGGGAACTTACACCCCACATCGGCGTCCTGGCCCTTCAAAATGTGTGGTATGGATATCGTGGGACCAATTTCCCCTCCGACGTCCAAAGGACACCGGTTCATTCTAGCTGTGACCGACTATTTCTCCAAATGGGCGGAGGCAATCCCGTTGAAAGAAGTCAAGACTTCAAATGTAATCAAGTTCATCAAGCATCATGCCATCTACCGTTTTAGAGTCCCGAGGCGAATAGTGCATAACAACGGGACACAATTTGTTAGCTTTTTGTTTCAGAGATTCTGTGATAAATTTCGTATCCAAAGTGTTGCATCCATGGCATATTATCCACCAGCGAATGGTCTTACAGAAGCTTTCAACAAAACCATAGTGAAGCTTCTCAAAAAGTTTGTTTCCAAGAGCCGGCGTGATTGGGATGAAAGACTCGGTGAATGTCTGTAGGCTTATCGCACGACAGTGAGGACCCCTACAAGAGCTACACCATTCTCTTTAGTATACGGCTGCGAGGCTATATTACCATTAGAAATCCATATCCCTTCTCTGAGAGTTGCTATTACAACTGGACTAACAGAAGAAGAAAAGCATCAACGACGTCTGTAAGAACTTGAAGCCTTAAACGATAAACGACTTCAAGCTCAGTAACAGATTGAGTTATATCAAGCCCGTATTTCCAAAGCCTACAACAAAAAGGTTAAGGAACGGATTTTTAAGAAAGGCGACTTAGTTTTGGCTAACAGACAACCCATGGTGATGACACACAAAACCAAAGGGAAGTTCAATCCTAAATGGGAAGGGCCCTTCGTAATAGAATCGGTCTATTCGAACGGAGCGTATCGCCTCATCAATCAAAAAGGAGACAGGCTCATGATGCCAATCAATGGGAAGTTCCTTAAGAGATACTTCCCGTAAATCATGTAGACCCCCAAACCCCAGCTAAATCAGGCTGGGGGTTGCCTATTTATAGTGTAATTCTGTTTTGTATTTCGTCATGTTAACACTACACCTCTGACGATTAAAATTTTCTAGAATTATTCTAAATAAATAATAAAGAGAATTTCGATAGCATTTGCATTATTTTTCATTGTCCTGAATCATATTTCAACAAAAGAGATGATGAAAGCCAAAATGATATCATTTTCATTCAATATTGTTAATTTGAATACAAAATGAAGACAATCGAAATGAAAATGATACAAACTTATTCCCTCCGCTAAAAGCAATTCAAATCCTAAACGTTGGGGAACATCAGCCTAAAAGACTTGAGCTTAGACTTCAAAGCCAATATTTTCTCCTCACGAGCCTTCTTGACTTCTTCTGTTATCTTGCTCTTGAGCTCCTCTTCATTGGGTGCTACTTCTGCAATCTCTCGCTTAATCTTGTCGGCGGCAATAAGTTCATCGCAATAGCCTTTTAAAAGTCTGTCACAGTAGGTAGCTAACCCTTTTAGAACTTCCGTATCACCAGCTAACTGAGCATTTATCTGAGATAGCTCAACACCAGCACGAGTAAGTTCTGCTGCAGTATCCCGGAGACCCACGGCAAAATTGCCCATGTCCCCTTGTACTTGGAGATGTTCCCCCACGCAGGCTGGCGATACGAGACTCGGTCTCAGACAGACTTTTCTGAAGAGCCTCTAGGTGTTGTGCTTTTACAGCTTTGGCCTGAGAAAGAGCCTGATCCACTTCTGCCCCTATGTCGCCGCGCTGCAGCATTGAAAGGAATTCTAATTCATATTCTAGAATAACGATGCTCTCGCGACAATTCTCGGTCCACAATGCATTCCCCTGTTTCCCGATCTTTGCGAGACACTCCAGCAGATGGGGTTCAAAAACCTTGAAACCCACGTCCCCGAGACTAACTACGTCCATAGTCATTCGCATCCAATGCTCTAATTGTTCGATGAGATTCCTCAAAGTTTCCGAGCTTGGGGGTGGAGCAGTCGCATAAATAAAGCAATTCGCGTAATCAGTGCGAGTGGAGGTGTGCGTAACTTCAGATGATGACTTTTCAGCCATATTTGGCGCTGAGCCTGAGGTAGTCGGTTCACACCCACCGGTTGTCATTTCAAGACCAGGAGAAGCAGCTTGAGGCATAGTATCCCCTATGTTCTCAGGAGATGCAGCACGCGCCGATTTTATCGCATCCCCCATAAACTTGGCCCTTTTTGAATTTTTAGCCATGACAGGTATTCGTTTACGAATTCTCCTGTCGTACTCGCTTTCTTCAGCAGCAGAAAGAGCCTTCTTACCCGATCTTAAAAAACGAGGTTCAAGAATAGGCGCTTCTGCAGGAATCTCCTCAGTTGTCTTTTCTTCAGGAGAATCAGCAATTGGTGTTCCCTCTTCGATCCCCGTAGGAACCTCTTCTTCAGAAGGTTCTATGGTGGACAAATCCCTAGGGGCCTTAACGACTCCGGTTGCTTCCTGTTCACAAGATAAATATTCTTCTACCCCAGGTAAACGGGTCCTTATAGAACCGCCCCTCGAACGATACAATTCCCGAATCTCATTTATACATGAAGTATAAATATCGTATTCCGGGATTTGAGAAGCCTCGTCAAACCAGCTACGAAAATCGACAACGGTGGAGCAGCCGGGCGGCGAATTGGGTAAAGTAAATTGCACATGGGTTCCCCCGGCGGAAAAGAAGTACCATGCGCGAGCCCCTTCATACAAATTCCTAATTTGAGCCAGAGCCGGGTTAGGATTGCCAACGTAAAGCTGGTCATATCCAAATTGCCTAGCAAATCTAGAAGGCATGTAAGGCTCGATGATGCACTTCTCCCGCAAGCGATAGACCAGATAGCCCAACATGATCATAAGAAGCCAGCTAAATGTGCCCTCTTCCAAAGAAGACGAGCCCTCAAAAAGCAAATCCATAAAGAGAGCATCTTCCACGTCAGCTCCGTCAAAATTTGGAGCGCAACAGAAAATCCGGTAACTGTCTTCCCGGGATAGAAGCTGTCGAGCCCTGACTATATAAGAATTAGTCCACGTGGCCGACTCCAATCTCTGCACAAAAGGGGTATAAGCGTCATTGCCCTCATATACTCCCGTCATCAATGAAGGGCAATGCAACACGAACCAGGCCACTAGATACGTATACGGCACTGGTACACGTGGCTGAGGAGCTTTCCCAGCTTTCTTCTTAGTAGCTTTGATTCCTGAAGCGCTGATAAGTTCTGAGGTTAACATCCTCAGTCCATTCTGTATGCAGCCAACCATAGCAGTAAGGAGACTCACAGGTCTCCCATGCGCTAGCAAAGTAGCTGGGTACACAACTTCAGCTAGTATTGCCTCAATTGGTTTCGACGGTACTACGCACCGCTTCAAATAAATCATAAAGAAGCCCGCAAGAAGAGCCGTGTCAGAAATAGGAACTGTGGCTTGGTGGTGGAAACTTTGAAATTCGACACCAGCCTCAAAATCATCCTCTGCATGCTCTGTCTTATAGGTAGCACTGGAAGCCTTAATCCGAGCTTTGGCGTCCTTAGGAGAGATGACTGCAACACGAGATACTGCTACATCTTTCCGGTTTAAGTTCTGAAAAAGGTATTCCTCCACGCATCCCAAAGACTTGGGCACATATGTGGAAGTGACACATCAACTCCCAGAAAGTAGCGTAAATTTCCGGGTGTGCCACCTTCAATAGGGAAAGCTCCTCAGTGGTGGGGATGAATTCCTCGTAGGGCGTTTTTCCAAGTGGCAACCCCGACACTGCTTGAATCTCATGAAGAGCAAAACCTAACTCTCCTGTAGATGTGAAGAATGTGCAACTGTCCGGATTATACTTCTCTAACATAGCGAAGAAATTGTGATAACTCTGCACGACACCCCGTCGAGTAGCTAACACGGGAATTGTGAGACCTGATTGAGCGAGTGACTCCTTAAGCTCCTCAAGAACGAAGTCAACCATGCGGGTCCACCAACCTCCTTCTCCAGAACAGACCCATCCAGGGGATCTGAACATCTGGGTAGAGAATTCATCCTGAGTTGCAAGGAATTGGCTAATAAAGATGTTCGCTGGACGTGGCATCTCCTGAATCGGATCCTTCTTCTCAAATAAACCGGGTCTCAACCCCTTGAGTTGTCCCCCGATTTGTGTACGAGCCCGCCGACCAAATCCAAGCGACACATTCTCTTTCTCTTTGACTATGTCGAAGGTCAAACCCTGACGACAGCTCACATTCAAGAAATAGGAGAGTGGGTACATCCTCTTCATGTTTGGGAGAAATAAAAAGCGATTATCAACTCTCCGCAGCAACTTTGAATCTTCCACATATGTGAGGTGATCATCGACAGGTATATGATCTCCAAATATGAACGCTGGTTTGGGAAACTAGGCATGACCGGTAGGGGTCTCCAAGTCTAAGTCAGTAATCATAATTCTGAGAGTGGAGCATCGAGGGAATTTAATCATATCCGCTCTCTCCGAGTCGGGGATGGTACACAATGGAATTCTATTCTGAAGACTGAATATTTCATTCGCGTCAGGTCCACCGATATATCCAAAATGATGCTCTTGTGAAAGCGGCACGTTTGGGAGAAGCACTGCACAATCAAAAGCAGAGGTTAGCAGATAAAAGCGAGATGTTAACATAAATACAAAATCTCAAACGCGAAAGTCGACCCTCGCATCAGAAATCTCAAACGCGAGAGTCGAACCTCGTGTTGAAAAGACTTAAACGCGAGAGTCGAGATCCACAGGAAATCCCAACTCCGTGTTTTCACCGAATAGAAACGAGTCATCTTCCTCGTTGTCAAGAACCCATCTATGGTTTTCAAAGAACTTACCAAGGCAAGTTATTTTGGTCAATACTTACCACGACAGGGAAGCCCCTGCGACGGCAATGACGACGACGATGTCCCCGCACGAACAAGAACACCGCTGGCGTCCTCAGCCGACGGCGTTTCAAAAGTCGCTCCAGCGACTTTCTTGGAGTTAGAACCCGTTCTCCGAGGCGCCATCGATACAGTCGATCGTTGAACGAGGAAGACGGAGTTCGTTGGAGATCTCGCTAAAATCAAACGAGAGTTCTCGTTCTTGGAAATAGCCAAAAGTTTAGAGAGTCAAGTGACTCTTGACGTGACCACTCAGGTCTATTTATAACAGCCGTCAAGCTGTTAAGATGACACGGGATTCTAGGAGTGAATCCCAACCATCTTTGAAACGCGAAGTTCACAACCGCGTTCAAAATCCCAAGTGCAAGGCTTAAGCCAGCGTCACGAAGGCCTGAACCTCACATTTTGAACCTCAAACGCGAAGGTCACCTTAGCGTTGCAATTCTTCTAAATGAAGAACCTACACTTATGTCTTCAAACTCGACACTTATTCCTCAAAGTCATCAGCCCACTTAACAGAGTGTTAATCAAAACCTCTGTATCTCATCAGCAGAATCTAAATTTTCATTGGGTTATTATTACGCCCCAGACGATCATCATCCCTACAAAGTCTAAGTTTAGCTGGCATTAATACCAATGTGGCTATAGCTCCTCTGTCAGAATCCACTTATCGATTCTCATTAATAGAACGATAAGTCCTCAAAATTGTCCTGATCGTAATATTTCTCCTGTCACGTTAAAATCACACATCTGACAAGATCAACTTATCGATTCTCGTCAATAGAACGATAAGTCCTCAAAATTGCCCTGATCGCAATATTTCTCCTGTCACGTTAAAATCACACCTCTGACAAGATCAACTTATCGATTCTCATCAATAGAACGATAAGTCCTCAAAATTACCCTGATCGAAATATTTCTCCTGTCACGTTAAAATCACACCTCTGACAAGATCAACTTATCGATTCTCGTCAATAGAGCGATAAGTCTTTAAAATTGCCCTAATCGCAATATTTCTCCTGTCACGTTAAAATCACACCTCTGACAAAATCAACTTATCGATTCTCTTCAATAGAATGATAAGTCCTCAAAATTGCCCTGATCGCAATATTCCCCCTGCCAAGTTAAAAAGCTATACCTCTAGCACTTATAAGCTTCTTCCAGTGTTCCAAGAAAAAAAAATAACACAGGAAGAATTCTACTAGTCAGCCCCATTACGGGAAAATAATAAAATATTAATCCTCATTCCAAGCAAAAATAACACAGGAAGAATTCTACTAGTCAGCCCCATTACGGGAAAATAATAAAATATTAATCCTCAGCAGTTTAAAACTTTCTGGAGTTATCTCAAACGATAATGAAGAGAGTTTTCTACATCAGAACCATTGTGGAGATCTATTCTAAATCGGGAATACATCTCAGGTATTTCTCGTGATTTGTTGCTTAAAATCAAAACACGATAAATACAAGAAACAATGAGGAATCAATATCACTTTTTATTCAAGAACTAAAAGAAAGTGATACAAGGCAAACTTGTTCTTAACAAAAGAACATTACAAGTGCAAAATTCACTCGTGCATCAAATCAAAAGAAATAAGTTGGGTCCTAACTTTAGTTAGCTCCTCCTCATGAGTGGTTCGCACCATGGCTTCAGCCTTTGCCCGGAGTTCTTCCTCACTGGGTGTGATGATAGCTGCCCTGGCTTGTTCCAAAGCTTGAGCCTGAGTGTGATATTCCAGAGTGCCAGTAGCGTTTTGGGTGCTAAGAATGTTGACAATATTGTCTTCACGGGAAAGTTCAGCCTTTAATCGTAGAACTTCAGCCTCAGCTTCAACAAGTCTATCACGAAGCGAATTCATAGAAGTAGTCGAGCGTTCTAACTCTTCTCGCTTCCGAATATTACGCTCGCGAAGCTCCGTGATTTGACGTTCTCTTTCAGCCAAGTCCCGTTCTATCGCCTCCCGACGAGCCACTTCTGCAACCTGAAGACTGGCTAAAGTAGACACAATTTGTGGCTGAAGCTCTCTGCGACCCAAGGCCTCAAAATGCTGTAATTGCTCTTCCAAACGAAGGATAATCTCAGAACAGCGCTCGAACCACGGAGTGTTTCCCACACTTCTGACTCCGTTTAAGCCTGCCTCTAGAAGAGGTCGGAAAGAATTAAAAGTTCCCTGACCACTCACCACATATTCAATCACCTTCTTTGCGAGGCTATTCAAATACACCAAGGAAATTTGAAGGAACTCAGGTGCACCCGCCCGCAAGACTTGAAGTGACACCCAGGGATGCTCCCCTAGCCATTGAAATTGGTGCAGGGGATCCGGGCGCCGAAGCTGCAGAAGCGGTAGAAACATTCAATTGTGATGGGCTTGAGGTCAAGGCCATCATCGCCCTTGCCTGAGATGTGCTTGGTCGTGCCTCTGCTGGAGTAAGCGAGATCTTCAGCAATGCGGTAGGCGAAGCAGCTACAGTAGATGAGGCAGGTAGAGACTGCTCTTGCGTAGGAGCTGACACCTGCATGATCTGCTGTTCCAGAGGAGGAGCCGCGGCAGTAGTTTCAGGCAATGTTGCAGGTGAAGCAGTTGCCGTAGGCGAGCTAGGTAAATGTTGTTCTTGTAAAGGAGCCGACATCTGTGTAGGATCTTGCTCCGAAGTAGTAGCAGCAGTAGTCCCGGGAGAAGACGAACCTGCACGAAAAAAGGGTCAGAACGCCGAAAGAACATGCGGAAGAATTCGAAGAAAACTAGGCTTACCGGAGATGTGAAAAGGAGTATAACCAGATGCCTTATCGGATGGGACCTTAGGGGCATCATCAAAAATGGTTATGTCATCCATAGAATTATGCTCTTCGTCACCCGCGTCATCACCTGGCATGTTGCCAACGTCAGCATCCTCATCATCATCTCTATCTTCGTCAGCTGCATCACCAATTGAGGAGCCTTCATAATCTACTCACTCCTTATCATCCCGGGTGGCGGAAGATTCAGGAAAATTTGTGCCAGCAGCTGGTTTATTCATAAGTCCTGTTGTAGGACTAGGAATTAAATCACCAGCTTGTGACATTAACGCTAAAAGAGGAGGGATGGATTTTCTTCGAGACCCCCTGGTTCTAATACAGGAGACTTAGGAAGGTCCATCACCGGAGCAGATTCTGCATCTGCAGCCATTAATTCGCCCTCTTCGTAGACTTAGGAAGGTCCATCACCGGAGCAGATTCTGCATCTGCAGCCATTAATTCGCCCTCTTCGTCCTCAGGGGGATGGTAAGAAGAACCTTCGCTCGATAGGGCTGGGCCATGAGAACGAAGTCCAGTTCTATGTGGCAGGCCTGCAACGGAAGATTCCTGTTGTTCTTCATCTTCAGCAGCTCTGATGGCATCAGCCATCAACTTGGATTTTCGTTGGCCTTTGGGGGGAGGAGAATCAACCATCAACTTTCGACGGATCTGCTTATCGTATTTGCCGGCTTCATCCGCAGAAAGTTTTCTTTTCCCCGCTGCTCTCGTCGCGGGAGGATCAACCACTCGTTGTTCTTCCACCGGAACAGGCTCAGCTCTTTGTTCCTCTTCCTGTCCAGCAGGCTGGTTCTCGATAGACAGAAATTCGTCAATCCCTCTCAAGTGGGATGTCTTCGACCCCCTTCTCGAAGCATACATATTCCTGATGTCTTTTAGGCAAGATGTATTCAGGTTGTAATTGGGAGTCTGAGAAGCGGTGAAATACCAATTACAGAAGCTTATGGAAGTGTAGGAGTTGGGTGTTTTGTGGGGAAGCCTGAAGATGGCCTTGGTACAACCTGCCACAGTATAATACCAAGCCCTGGCTCCTTCATATAAATTGCCCACAACTGAGAGTTGAGGGCGAGGGTTCCCGACGTACAACTGATCATACCCAAATTGGCGAGCGAACCTATAGGGTTGGTAAGGCTCAATGAAACAGTTGGCGCCTTGCCGAAAGATCAAATAGCCTGGCCTGATAGAGAGAAGCCAATGGAAAACACCCCCGCTCAGCTGAGTGAATCCATTAGGACCTGCTGTGTCCTGATATTCTGCTCCGTAGACGCCACCCTCAAAATCAGGGAAACAACGGAAGATATGGTAGTGGGTGTCTCGCGACAAAATTTGGCGAATCCTAACCATATAACCTCCCTCCCATTTTGCAGATTCTAGTCGTTGCACAAATGGGGTAAATGAATCTCCTGGAGGAGAGGCTGCACTCATTAGGGGATGGCAGTGAAGCACGTACCAAGCCATCAGATAGGTATATGGCAGTGGCACCCTGGGATTGGGAGTTTTGAAAACCTTGTGGCCTCCAGACTCCACCTCGGTGACATCAGTAAAATCTAAGGCTAATTCACGCAGCCCATTCTGTAAGCAACCCACCATGGCATTGAGGAGGCTCACAGGTCTCTTATGTGCCAAAAGAACAGCTGGGTAGACCACCTCGACAGCGAGGGCATCAATCGGCCTAGTAGGAATGATGCAACGCTTGAGCCACAGCATTAAGAATCCAGTCAACAGCACCGTGTCGGAAATTGGAATCAGAGCTTGATAATGAAAGCTTTCAAACTCTGTATGAGCCGGGAAAACATCTTCCTTGGCCTCGTTGGTGTAGTGGAATGTAGCATCATCGATTCGGGCCTGAACCTCCTCCAAAGTGCTTGCAGATAATCTGGTCACTAAGGCCCCCTTATTGGTCAAGTTCTGGAATAAATATTCCGCCCAAGACACTTGTTTAATGCCGCTTCCTCGGGCCCCCGTCTGCTGCATACAAATGTGGAAGTGACACATGACTTCCCAGAGGGTGGCATAAATTTCAGAGCTGGTCTTCTTTAAAATTTTAATTTCTGCGGATCCCAGAACAAATTCTTCATATGGTAAATCCCCAAGAAGAAGCCCCGAGACTTCATGCATCTCATGAAGAGCGAAGCCTAATTCCCCCACAGGGGTGAAGAAAGTACATGTCTCAGGATTATACTTCTCCAATATGGAGAAGAAATGAAAGTGACTATGGATAATCCCGAACTTAGTAGCCCGCATAGGAATCTGCAATCCAGCTCGAGCAAGAGGGACTTCCAATTCCTCCAAAACAAACTTGGTCATCCGGGTCCACCACCCTGTCACCGGAGAATGAACCCAGCCAGGAGTTCTAAATCCTTGCGCGGGAAATTCTCCTTTCTTTGCCAGAAATTTCTTGACAAAGGTGTTCGCCGGACTGGCCACTTCAGCGACGGGATACTCCTTAGCAAATAAACCTGGCCGTAAAGCTGTCACCTGCCTGTTGTAACCAAGTGTGCGGACCCCTTGAAAAGTTACGGTCCCGAGAATAATTCCATTCTGATCCTTGACGAGGTTCCAATCCATGCGTCTGGGGATGGAAGCGCACTAGAAGTATGACATGGGGAACATCCTCTCCATATTGGGCAAGAAGAGGTTGTGTTCTCCAACTTTCGGCAGCCACTTGTAGTCCCCATCATAAGCAGCGCCTGCCTCGAAGTCAACAAAATCCCCGAAGAGGAATCCAGGTTTGACTATTGGCTTACGGCTCGGATTTTCAAGTCGAGCATCCGTAACCAATATCCTAAGGGTCTCAGGAGAAGCTTGGGTGATTAATTCCACGCGACTCTTTTCCTTAATTCGGAAAACTGGGAGTTCTTGGCGCAGGTTGAAGGTCATATTCGGATCCACACCACCTTCATGCCCAAAATGATGGCAAAAAGGAAGAGGCTCGCTGGTATGACGAACTACAAAATAAAGAAAAAAGTTAGACAACGCAAAGGCAAATTTTAGACACGGAGGTCGAACCTCGCGTTGAAAATCTCAGACGCGAAGGTCGAACCTCGCGTTGAAAATCTCAGACGCGAAGGTCGAACCTCGCGTCAAAAATCTCAGACGCGAAGGTCGAACCTAGCGTCAAAAAGTTCAGACGCGTAGGTCGAACCTCGCGTCAAGAATCTAAGACGCGGAGGTCGAACCCCTCGTCAAAAATACCAAATGACGGAGTCCAGTCCCGCGTTATTGAAATGAGTTTCCTCGTTGATCCAAAGATCAGAACTTGCCGAAGCAAGTTTAAGGACCACAGAAGTCGTACTTACCGCCGATCAAAGGAAATTAGGGCGGTACGTCCGCCTGAACAGCAGCACCGCCGGCCGAAGCAGATGGCGCCGACCCCTGAGCCGCGGCGACGTCGGACTTGGAAGGATGAGAGATAGCCTTCTTGGGTGCCATGGAGTCTAGTCGGAGGAGAAGAGGAATAGTTCGCCGGAGATGAGAACGAAAATTTTTCGTTAAAATTTCAAGAAGAGTCGAATGACTCTTGATTGGACCTCCAGCGGTCTATTTATAGACAGCTGTGAGCTGTCAAATCGTAACGGACGGGATTCGAGGCCAGAATCTCACCCAAACTCGATCCTAGCGTTCGAGTTGGTTGGAATTCCAAACGCGAGGCTCACCTACGCGTTCAGACTCTCAAGCGTAGAGTTCACCCACGCGTGATGATCAACAGGAGATACGACGCGGCCTCAAAAAAAAATGAGGTCAGCCATCAAGGTGACCAAAATAGAGAAGAGACAGGCGACTCCACTGGGGAGACTATCAGATGGGTGCAGGCAGATTACAATCAGCAACGCTAAAACCATCAATTTGATTTGGAACACACCTCATTCTTCATTATCATCAAGGCTCAAAAGATGTTTTGTTTGGTTCGAGGAAGCAACATTTTAACATTTCGACAACCAGTTTCGCGATGTCTTCAAATCAGACGTAGCGAACAATCAATCTACTAAATTTTGGGATCCAAAGTATTCCGAAAATTCGTCCCAGTCAATCGCGAACTTTCGAAAACTTTGGAGGGGGTTCTGTAGGCTGTTTAAAAATCACAATGGATAGCTGATCCCCACGAGATTACAAGGCAATGGTTCCTTCAAATCAAGAAGCAGAATTCATCCTTACAATCAAAACAGAAGAGATTTCTAAATCATTGCATTTGCGGCATTATAATCGCTACAAACACGACCTCATGTTTGAGATGATTGATCTTGATGGCTGCGACAACAACATGACTAATATTACATTAGCAACTATTAGAGATGCTGATGAGCAGTATAATGATTTCAGAAATAAAAGGTTGGACTTAGTTGGTGAGTTGCTTGGTAGAGAGCTGTGGGCAAATATTCGCTTAAATATCACAATGGATAGTTGATCCCCATCAAGTTCTAACAATGAAAGCTACAATCAGATAGCTTTCATGCCATCAAACGAAAGCTGCAAACTGAGGACTTTTCACATAGATCGAGAAGAGTTACAATTCAACAACACTTCCGACAACTGATGAAAGCTCTATTCAGCAGTTACAATTCAACAACACTTCCGACAACTGATGAAAGCTCTATTCAGCAGTCTTCACAATCTACAGTGAAAGTTACAATCTGACGACTTTCACACTCCACAACAGCTAAAGCTAGGATTACTGAACGACGGTCCTTGCAACGCTCTGTAGAAGAGGTTACAGATCAACTAACCCCTCTTAAAACACGGAAGTCATCCCCGCGTTACAATTCGGGAAGTGCAGGCGACCCCCACGTTTCCAAGCTACAACAATTCAAACGCGAACGACCCTCGCGTTCTTTAGGTTCAACCAACACCCGACCCCAGCGTTTCCAAGCTGCAACAAACAAAACACGAGCGACCCTCGCGTTCATCAATGTTCAGTCAACACCCAACCTCGCGTCTCAATTCTAAGACGCGAAGTTGGGGTTCTGAACGCCAGATTGGGCGTTTGACTCGTTCAAACATGAGTCGAACGATTTCAGAACTGTTTTCCCCACGATCTGAGGAAATCACGCCCACTTAGGAGCGGGTTTAGAGGGCAGTTACAACCTCTTATCCACCTATAAAATCTCAACAAACTCAACTGAGTTAAGGGCTGGCTTTTTGGAACGGAGAGGCAGCGAGGTTAGATTTTCAGCATCTAAACCGTACGGGTTTGGAATTTCTGCAGGATCTCAACCGCACAAAGAGGCAGGAGAGACAAAATCCTTGGAGATAGGATTTTTGAATCGAGTGCAGAAGATCAAAACGGAAAGGATTCTTCAACAACAGAATATCTGCTTGGTCATTAACCGAATCTTCGGTTCTAACAACTCTATTCACATAGTTCTAACCCGTTCAGAGTTCTTAAACTCGTTAAAGAGTTACCCATCAAACTTTCCACAGAAGTTCTTCGTTCCCACGAGATAAAAGACGGTTGGATCGTCAACGGAGAGCAAATTCGACGCGAACAATCGAATGAGGCACTTTATCGCTACCTTGAAGAACCCAATTTTAAACAAAGGAAAGAACCAAATTTGTTCTCCTTTCTTTTGTAATCAAATTGTAACCAGGATCGAAGAAATACAAGTCAAATTTCTTTTATTCTCTTTATTGCAATTTTTCCAACATACAGATAGTGTTCTGAACTTTCGTCGGGCATTTGAGCACTTGGAGTTGATTGATCTAAATTTCACTTTTTTGCCATCAAGTGAAGAATGGGTAAAGGTTGAAAAAATTACAAAGTTTTTAAAACCTTTTTATGAAGTGTCCACTCTTTTTTCTGGAAGTAAATATCCAACTGCCAACTTTTATGAAGTGTCCACTCTTTTTTCTGGAAGTAAATATCCAACTGCCAACTTATATTTTGGTGGAGTGTTTAAGATTCAAAAATGCATAATGGAGGCAACTGCCAACTTATATTTTGGTGGAGTGTTTAAGATTCAAAAATGCATAATGGAGGAGATGAAAAGTGACGATCAAGATATAAAATCCATGGCAAATGATACGAAAATAAAATTTGATAAATATTGGGAATGTTACAGTGTTATTTTATCATTTGCAGTCATTTTGGACTCTCGATACAAGGCGAAGAATGTAGAGTTTTGTTTTGAGAAATTGAGAGTTAGTTCTGATTATGTGTTGACTATCTTAGAGAAACTGAGAAGTCTTTACAAAGAATATGAGCGAGCATCTCTAGGTACATCTGTAGCTGAGAGCAATGGTGGAGAGAACTTTGGAGATGTTCCTAATGATGAGATGGTTGAGTTTGAACAGTTTGAGAGTCAACTATATTCAGTCAATGGGTCCAAGTCTCGGTTAGAAGAGTATCTAGATGAAAAATTAGTCAGTTGGAAGAAAAATGATCATTTAAATGTTCTCGAGTATTGGAAAGGCGAATGCGAGAAGCGTCCTCAGTTGTCAATGATGGCTCGAGATATATTGAGTATTCCTATTACTTCAGTGACTTCTGAATCGGCTTTCAACATTGCGGGTCGTGTGCTTGACAAGTATCGAAATCGTCTTCTTCCGTTGAATGCTGAAGCTCAAATTTGTACTGGTTCTTGGTTAGACGAGATTTCTTGTGAGTTGCCTTCTTTTTTCTTCTTTATTGTTTTTTTGTATTGTTGTGGACTATATATTTTATCATAGAATATTAATATTATTTTTTCTTATTAAATGCAGCACTGGCAGACATTGAAGAAGAAAATTTATTGGTATATGATTTCAGTAATCTAGAGGTTTCTGAATGCGAAAGTGATTAGCGTTGTAATCCTCTTCTAGCTAAATTTTTGGTGGGAGCTTTCTCGTTAAGCTTTCTACGAGTACTTTGCAGGTAACCAATATCCACTTGCTGAACACAACTGTACAAAGCCTCATGTTTTGTTTTGCTTAGCCCTGTCATGTATTCTTATTTTAAGAAAAGCCTCATTCATATCTCTGGAAACTACTGGGTTGTGAGCAACATTATACTCTATTTCCCCACATGTAACAAAGAACTTGATAATCAGATTAGTTTCTTCAGACTGTAGAGCACAATCGTGTACCGTAGCTTTTGATATAGCTTATGCATGTAGGAACATCATTTTCATGTGCAATTCCTTTTCTTATGCTTACAGAAGCTACGTTTGAGAATTGAAGATCCTCCGAGAAGAAAGCATATGGTATATCTAGGAGGTGCAGTGCTTGCAGGAATCATGAAGGTAACATTAATTTGGGGATACAAATTTTATCAAAACAGTCATTATCTCCAATTCAGTTCCAAAACAAATCTTAACTGGGTACCGTATGAAGAATATTATCCTGTACACTAGCAATTATAATTAAGCATTTTGTTAATACATGCTGTTTTCTGGTCAATATTCAGCAACAATTGAGCACTTTCAGTGTGCTAACGCAAACATGCTAATAGTAAGCTATAGGAGTAATAACAAAATTGAAAATATGTTAGACAGTAGACTTGTTGGCAAAGCACTCTAATCTCCACAGATTTTTGTATAAACTTTAGTCTAATCTTATCTTACACTTTGCATACCTGCATTATATCGGTCTGCATTATTATGATTCATGACAATTTACATACGGCTAATGGAGAAATTTTACTTTGTCTTGTAGGAGAATGGAGTGCTTGACCGTGAAGGAAGTTGTTTTATTTCTTTTGGACTTGAATATTACGTCTATGTCGGTTTAACTTTTTCAGTGTTGGTCTTATGAGATGTTTGTTTACAATCTGGTTATGGTAGTCTAGATGTGCATTACTTTTTGCCGTTCTTGATGTTCTTCAAGCCCGGATGCGGCTATCTTGTTTCAATATATACGCTTCATTAATGTTTACTTGTAGCTTTTTTTTCATACGAGGGAACTGGATCATGATGCATGATGTGTATACTCTTTTTAGTTACCTCCAATTTCATGTACAATTGATTGCATACGAGCGAACTTGATCATGATCATGATGCATAATTATCTTTTTTTTTGCAAGGTGACTTTGTGGAAGCTGCTGAGCAGTGTATCGCAATCTATTAGTACTGATTATACTACTTGTTTTATCTTTTTTAGACATATGGCTCATTTGTTGAATGAAAATTCTTCTGACTCATTTGTTGAATAAGAGTTTTATTTTTACTAAATGGGAAAATTGGTGGCCCATTTATTAAATGGGTGGGCAAAAACCCGCCCATTTAGTAAATATTAAATGGATCATAAATGAGTAAATGGGCAAAACATGTCCACCCATTTATGACCCGTCCATTTTATACCTAAACTCACCCATTTAACACCCCTACCTGACCCATATTTTTGGACATGGAGAGTAACATTCTCTTAGGAACACCATCTCCGATCTAATCTTGAGAACAGTAACATTCTTTTGGGCACACGGTCTACGATCTAATCTTGAGGACAGTGCATCCGCACATCCCCAGATCCTTCTCTATGAAAGTTAAATTTCGTTAGTTATCCGTCAATATTTTTACAACAAGAATGTCCTGTATTGACACCATTGGGAACCACGATAAACATGACCACAATAAGAATACATTTCGGTCATAGATTCTAAGTGAGCTTCCTAAACCAAGAAATTAGCAAGTTAACTACTTGCTTCGTATCTGCTTTATTCGAGAGCTATCTAACAAGACTGGTCTAGCAACCAAATCAAACAAAAAAGCAACCACTAAACTAGTTAGTCATAATATTCCTTCACCATTTTCCATTCAAAAGTACAAAAGGATGCATTTTTGTCTAAAGAAGTTCAAAAGTTAATCTGACATCAAACACCAAGCCCATCTTCCTTTTCTATCCTACATCAAAGATTAGTTCAGGCCATCGATCGTCGCGATCACATTACGTTGCATCCAACCGTGTTATCATCATTGAAGTACTCGGCGAAACCCATGGTCTGCTGTGGCTGCACAAATGATGGGCGATTAGCTGGATACTGACAACGGCAATGGTCGTGGACGTAACAAGGCATATTCATAGCGTAATACGGCGCTGGAACAGGATAGTAGCCCTGTACATAAAGTGGAATTGCGCCAGGATTCACAAGGCAGTTCACCTGAGGGACGTTCGTGACTACCGTCTGATACGAGTTCTTCTCTACTTCTCGAATGATTATGGGGGCTTCGTCGATGTTCTTGTTTTCTTGGATGTCAACTTCATCGTGTTCTTTGGTCTGGAACTTTTTGGTGCTGGAGTTGGAGTTGGATTTCCTCTCGGTCGACTCAATATTGTCTTTATCGTTAGCGTTCTCCATTTTATGGATCGTAGTTTCTGATTCTTGTTTTTCTTTTGGAACCGGTGGCTGTGAAGGCCATAACACCGCGGATTTTCCACATTTTGCCAGCTTCTTGATGAGAGTTTGAACTTCTACGTTTCCGGTGACTGTGATTTTAGGAAGGGTGGGATGGATCTCTGTCTTCAAAACCCCTGTATTTTGTACGTACATTACTTAGAAATAAGTTAATTGAGACTTTTTCATAGGTGACACTGTCTCGTTAACATGTTGCCTCTAAGGGCCTGTTTGTTTGCACGGAAGTAATTATGAAGTAGCTGAAGTAAAAGAAGTAGATGCTACTTCTGCTATTTCCAAGCAAAAAAATATGTTTGGTTCTCTGAAAAATTTACTTACAATACTTTTCTAAACGCTTATGTGACACCTACGTGTCATCTTTTACTTTTAAAATATTTTTGCAATCCTCAATACTCAGAAGTAACTCAGAAGTAGTTAAAATGCATATTTATTAGGAAATAAATAATTTTTTTATTAATATTTTCTTTATTAGTTACTTCTAGCAACTTTTCATTGATAAAATTACTTTCTAGTAATATTTCCAAATGTTATCCAAACAAAAAAAAGTAAATGAAGAGGAATATGTTCTACTTCCATTACTTCTAAAAATATATATGAAACAAATAAAAAAATGCTATTTTCACTGCTTCCTACTTCATAGTTTTGAAAGTTACTTCTATAACCTATTTTTTATTTCCAATACTTCCATTATCCAAACGGGCGCTAAGTTGCTGATCTTCTAGGATCAATGCATTTAAATTTTTTACTTAACTATAATGCAGTTAATGAATAAACCATTTGGAGCTATTAGCTACCTTTAATGCTTAAGGCCTTCAAGATCTTTCTCTTGCAGCCCTCACAACAGTTGACAGAGACCTTCAAATCCACTTTCTGAAAAAGAAAAGAAAATTAGCATGAGA
>NC_033797.1:48215829-48222961 GCF_001876935.1 Asparagus officinalis | reverse complement strand
TTTTTACCTTCAAGTCCTCTTCTTTGGCCATAAATTTGTGACTGTAGAGTATCCCAGGCAGGTCAAGTAGAGGGCAGAGAAAGAGAGAGGGAGGGAGGGAGGGAGAGGCTGAGAGCCACAGATTTTGGTTGCTAATTATGTGCACTTAGTTGAGGCTTTATATACACAACACGATTTGTATAGTTTAAACTGTAAAGATGTCAAAGTCTTATTCTACAACTCAACCACATAAAAATCTGTTAAAATTTTGGTATTCAAGGACAACTCACTTCATGTACTAAAAGTGGGCTGAAAGAGCCTTAATGACACTCTATATCCTAATTTACCCTCAATTCACTCCCCAGTGAAACACAAACCCAAGTAGATCATAGGGGTATTTTAGTCATTACCAATTGCTTTTCGGATTCTGCCTTTGAACTTGATGGGTGGCTGGTTAAGGGTCAGTATATAGAATCGTCCGTTTTGTGGTGGGAAAGGCTTAGCTTTTTTCCATCGGCCCTAACCAGTGCTGAAAAATGCAAAGGCAAATCAAACGATATTGGAGTTTTTTAGAGGACAGCTAGGGTTTAGGGGATCACAACTATAAAAACATTTATTAATTAGATTAATTAGCATTAGTTTATGTGAAAGTTTGAATGATGTACTATATCATATATATTTGGGATACGCATATGTATAGACTGGAAATGCTGCAAGGTAGTGAAGCAAGGAGAGGAATAAAGTTGAGTGGCGATATAAATATGATGATTCTATCTTGATATTTCCTTTTCAATGTGAGGAAGATAGTCTTTTGGCGCTTTAATAATTTTCTTTGCCAGATATGGAGTACTAACTTGTGTTTCAAAATTATCTTGTCAATGAAACAGAATGATCATTTCCCCATTTTGATCAGAAACATGAAGGAAGAAAATTTTGAAAAAAATAAAGCTCCCTTAAAAGAATCCTTTAACTTCCATTGTATACTGGCACATAGTTCACATATACTATGTTCAAATTATATTATATTTAACTTATTTTCAAAAAGGGGAAATAAATCATACGAATGTTTTAGTTTTACTCTGCAAATCATTATAAAACTTGTGCTCCTCCCTAAAATTTACCCCCATCTTAACTGCAAGTGATAAACTTGGAATGTTACATTAAATTTTTATTAAATTGATTTAATTATTAATTTTGTAAAGTTATAAATTACCTTTGACTTATATATGCATAATTAATGAAAATTAAAATATCTAAGTTGGGACATCTAAGATGTCACTGTCTTCTTTGAATAATCCAATTGCTTAATTATTCCTTCCAGATATATTCAGGGACTATAACATTTGTTCTATTGTTCTTAATTGAGAGGATTTGGACACCTTCTTACCAAAATGCTTCTGTAGTCAATTGGAACAGTTAAGGAGCCCACTCAATTGGAAATATTTCCTCATATTTTTACAAGGAGATGAAGTCCAATATACAAACTAAACTTGTCTGCCATTTTCTTCAGTTCGTATTGATCGAATACAATATATTCTTTTCTAACTACCAGTTTGACTGTGAAGGGAGGATTTATCACCTCTCTCTTTATCCATTGGAACCCTATAGAAGACAAGTTCAAATGGTCAAAGTAATGGTTCTAGAATTGAAATAAAAAACCTAATTCATTATGAGATCTCTTGGGCTTTATATAGGCCCCTTAAACAAATTATAAATAAGTCCTAACTAATAATAATATGTCAACACTCCTCCTCAAGATGGGCGAAATATATATACTAAGCCCATCTTGTCACATCCTCTAATCATATCTACTGAGCTAAGTCCTTTAGTCAGACAATATGCTACCTGGTCCTTAGTCGAAACATGACTTAGCTCCAGTAGTCCATTATCCAACTTCTCTTTGATGAAGAACCTATCGATCTCGATGTGTTTGGTTCTATCATGCTGCACTGGGTTGTTGGCAATACTGATGGCAGACTTGTTGTCACACCACAACTTCATCTTAGTTCCTTGATCCAGCTTCAGCTCCACCAGCATACTCTTCAACCATAGCAACTCAGCAACTCCTAAGGCCATAGCTCTATACTCTGCCTCAGCTGTCGATCTCGCCACCACCGACTGCTTCTTGCTCTTCCACGAGACTAAGTTGCCTCCTATAAATATGCAGTATCCTGAGGTGGACCTCCTGTCATCAGCACAGCTAGCCCAATCAGAGTCACAATAGCCCTTAATGTTCATGTGTTCATTCTTCCTGAAGATTAGCCCTTTTCCGGGGGTATTCTTCAAATACCTTAGAATCTGGTACACTGCGTCCATATGACCCTTCCTTGGATCATGCATGTAGCGACTCACCACGCTCACTGCAAAAGAGATATCGGGACGTGTGTGACACAGATAGATCAACCTGCCCACCAGCCTTTGGTATCTGTCACGATCAACTGGTTCTCCAGCTTCAGCACCCAGCTTAAACTTCTGGTCGATCGGTGTAGTTACAGGTTTGCATCCTAACATTCCTGTTTCTTTGACAAGATCCAGTGCATAATTTCTCTTGGATAGGATGATCCCCTCCGCTCCTCGAGCTATCTCTATTCCAAGAAAGTATCGAAGCAAACCAAGATCTTTCACCTCGAATTCCTTACCCAGTCTCACTTTGAGTTGGGCAATCTCCTTCTCATCATCCCCTGTAATAATCATATCATCCACATTCTTCACATCTAGTTGGTGTAGCTTCCATCCACCATTTACTGCCAGTGAGATTAAGGTCCGAACAGTGCTCATCTTTGCCACTGGTGCAAAAGTCTCATCGTAGTCGATGCCATATGTCTGACTATATCCTTTTGCCACCAAACGTGCTTTGTAGCGTTCAACATGTCCATCTGGATTCTTCTTTACAGTAAAGACCCACTTGCATCCAACTGCTCTCTTCCCTTTTGGTAGTTTTACTAGCTCCCAAGTGCGGTTCTTCTCAAGGGCCCTTAGCTCTTCGTGCATAGCAGCTTTCCATTTCTGGTCCTTCTTTGCAACCTGCCAATTGTTAGGTATAGTAACAGAGTCCAGAGATGCAATGAATGCTCCATGTGCAGGGTGGATGTTAGAATATGATACAAACTGAGCAAGATCCCAACCATATCTATCGGGAGGATTTCCCGCATTACTACGAGTAGTCCTCCGTACGGTTATTGGTGTGGGATGAGTAGAAAGAGGAATGGAATCACCTTGAGAGGAATCTGGTGGTGGTGTAGGTGTCTCAGGAGTCGGGGCAGGCGTTGGCAAGGGACTAGGCACCAGTGGCACTGTAGGTACTGTTCCCGCAATTTGTTTTCCCTTCCTACTATAGGTAAGTAGTTCCCCCAGAGCCGTTGGTCTAACCCCTCTTGTCTCATTCTCCTCTTCTTCTTCATTCTCTTGCTCCTCCTCAACCAGTTGGTCTAACCCCTCTTGTCTCATTCTCCTCTTCTTCTTCATTCTCTTGCTCCTCCTCAACCAAGTCTTCTTCCCAAGGAATCGTTACATATATTGATTTTTCTGATCTCTTACCATTCTCAGACATTGATTTCTCCATTCTCTCACCATTCTCCTCCTCTCGCCTCATACTTCCAGTATTAGGCGAGTTACCAACAGATGAAGTTACCTTCCGAGTGTAATATGGCTCGAGTTCTCGGAAGTGCACGTCCATGCTCACAAACAACCTTTTCTCCACCGGGCTCCAGCAAACATATCCCTTCTGAGTAGCAGAATATCCTACAAAGATGCACTTCACAGCTCTAGGGGAAAGTTTTCCGACAGATGGCCTGTTGTCCTTCACAAAGCACACACAGCCAAACACTTTAAGTGGAAGAATCCCACCATTATCTCCCTTTAATGTCTCACACGGAGACTTCCAATCCAGTACTCTCGAGGGCGTTCTGTTGATCAGCGCTGCTGCGGTCAACACTGCTTGCCCCCATAATGTTTCTGGGACATTCATAGAGATCATCATGCTTCTAGCAACCTCTAAAAGATGTCTGTTCTTCCTTTCCGCTACCCCATTCTGAGCTGGTGTATATGGACAGGTCGTCTGGTGATGTATTCCCTGAGCTGACAAATATTCTTCAAACGCTCTGTTGGTATACTCTGTCCCATTATCCGACCTCAATATCTTCACCACTGCTCCGTATTGAGTCTGAACATTCCTATGAAAGTTTTGGAAGCACCCAAACACTTCACTCTTATTCTTCATCAAGTATAACCAAGTCACACGAGAGAAACAATCAATAAATGTAACAAAATACTTGTATCCATTCATAGAACTTGCGGAACAAGGCCCCCAAACATCTGAATGTACCAAGTCAAATACACGAGAACTTCTTTGACCTGAACTAACATAAGAGCTTCTAGTAAGCTTTCCAAACTCACATGCATCACACACAAGTTTCTGTTTATTTGCTTTCTCAAATAAAGAAGGATACAATCTACCTAAAACACTAAAGGATGAGTGTCCCAAACGCAGGATGATAGCACTAATGGACAAAAGATTGACTGGAAAGGAAGGAGCATGCAACACATTGGACAAAGTTACAGAACCAGTACAATCGACTGTACCCTTACCAACCACCGACTGAAATATACCATCAGCTGTTTGAATACTATCAGGTGATGCTAAGTGAGTATATGATGAGAACTCACTAGCATTACCTGTCACATGTCGAGACGCGCCGGAATTGACTATCCATTCTGATGATCTGTTGGGAGACATAGAAGCAAGAGCATGTATGTCATTAGTACCTTTGGTCGGATGAGCATAGGTAGCAGTATTGCCTCTGACGAAGAACGAGGTGGATGCCTCCTCAGTCCCACTCCTCAAGTCTCCATCCCCTGCTACTTGCTGCTTCTTCCTTAGTATCACCAGGAGAGCACGGTCCTCCTCAGTAAAGACCACCTCAGCTTCTTCTTCTTCTGCTACCGTCAGATTTTCCCGATTCCCTGCTCCTCTTCCACCTCGTCGACCCCCACGGCCACGATCACGACCTCTGAACTGTCCACGTCCACCCGAATCTTCTTCCTTGGATGGTTTGGTGCAAGCGTGCCTTAGATGACCCACCGCACCACAGTTATAGCACTGTCTAGTCTCTCCCCTAGATCCAGTGTTGCTAGAGGCTGCCAGTGCTGACTTCACCACCGGATGTAGCCTAATGCGAGTCTCCTCCTGGATCATAGCAGAGATAGCCTCCTCAAGCGTGGGAATCTTCGGCTGAGCTAGCAGCAATGCGATTCGCTGAGCAAACTCTGATGTCAATCCCTTGAGAAACACCATAGTCCTCTCCTGTAGAAAGGCCTCCCACTCTTTACATCCCAGGTCCTTGCAGCTAGCCCGGGGAGAAAAATGATCATAATCCAGCCACAGACGTTCCAGCTCTGTAGCATATTCCTGTACAGTCCTCTCTCCCTGGACTGTGGCGTCGATCTCTCCTTTGATCTGGAATACCCTCAGGTTATTCCTCACTCCATCATATGTCCTCCTCAACTTCTCTCAGACGTCCTTCACCTTTTCAGTGCCATCCACTGTGGCGGCGATCGTCAGGACCAACGAGTTGAGAAGCCAGATGTACACTAACATATGAGTGGACTTCCACTCATCTCTTCCCTCCGAGTCCTCCTCTGGTTCTGTCGCCTCTCCTGTCAAGTAACCCTCCAGGTTCCTCCCTGCAAGGGTGTATCACACCCGCCGCGACGATGAATAAGAACAAACCAGCTCAGGTCAGTACTCGTCCATCAAGCTTCAGATCAATGGTCGGAAGCTCCACTTTTCGAGGTTTTTGTCCGCAACGTCGTCACATAGCCGACAACTTTCATTACTCATCAAAGTTGATACCTCTCGCGGGGTTCACTTTCTTGATGATCTCTCCATCGGAATATGCTTCAAACCCACCGCCTGTTCACCATAGCCTGCTCTTCCGACCCCTTGTTGTGTGCAGTGAAAATTTTGGCAGGCACCTACTGCTACACACAAAGTAGGAGCTTCAAAACAATTACTCGGTTGCAGAGGAAACAAAGAACCATAATAGCTTAATCTATCTCATCGCTGTAGATATATGACTCTACCGTATCATCAGTTCGAAGGACTGAGTCGAGGGCATTCATGTCAAACTCGAGTTTCGAACGGTGCAACAAGGGGGGGTCGGTCAAGAAGGTGTGTGTGGGGGGTGGGGGGGGCTGATCGACAGGGGGGCATGAAGGGGGGGGGGCTGATCGGACAGGGGGCCTGATCGGAGCATAGAAAAGGGGGGCGTCGGACAAAAAAAAGTGGGGGGGGGGGGCTGGGGGGGCTTTGATCGCAGGGGGGCTGATCGGACAGGGGCTGGGGGGGGCTGATCGGACAGGGGGGCCTATGGCGGCGACGAACAGAGGGGGGTGGCTGGATTGGCGACAACAGAACAAAAGGGGGGGGCGGCCGGGGGTGAAGGGAGGGGAGGGGGGGCGGCTAGGGTTAGGGTTTTTTGTGGAGGCTCTGATACCAAATTGAAATAGAAAACCTAATTCATTATGAGATCTCTTGGGCTTTATATAGGCCCCTTACACAAATTACAAATAAGTCCTAACTAATAATAATATGTCAACATCTAGTGTGGGTTGAACACTACCTGACCTATGAAAATAAAATTTCTTTATGGACTATTATTATTCTCTTAATTTTATTTCAATTCTGGAATTAGCCGACTTCCGGTGTTTCGATGCAAATCTTTTAGAACTCTGAAAGCGCCCCAGTTCCCCTTAGACTTTAGCACTATAATGAGCTGGTAATTCAACATGACCACTAAAACTAAGTCATTTCTATTTAAGTCTTCATTTGGATATCATGATATCTTTCTTATCATGTTTTTGTAAAAAAACACTATGATATTGTGTTTTCCCCGTAAAGTGTTTTCAAAATATCATGTTAAATATTTTTTTTCAATATTAGTTTGACCCATTGTAACATTAATAAACATATTATTTATATATTATACATTATTTATAATAAAATATATTATAAATAAAATATTATAATATTTAGTTTACATTATTATAGTATTATAAGTATTAAACATAATACAATATGTTGATGGCTGATATCAAACAGGCAATGAAAGAATTAATTAAGTTGACGGATGTCCTCTAACTCTCCGAATTCCCA
>NC_033797.1:48202181-48215813 GCF_001876935.1 Asparagus officinalis | reverse complement strand
ATAAGAGGGCGGAGTTGGATTCCTCGGTTGTTCCTCCGATAATCAAGTCAGTAATATGCTTGAGTAGAGAAGTAACTAAACTGTAGAAGTTCTTAAGCACAATGGGTGAAGAAAAATATATTACCTTATTGTTGAAAATAGTACCCCTATTTATAGTGGTAGTAGAAGGGTAGAATAGTAACTTTGGCCGAGTATGAGATTGCGGCCACGTCAGCATATGCTTTACAGGTGTCGGTCGACGAGTGGGGGAGATGTCACTATGACGCCCCAGGGTTCACACAAGATTGCAGTCCAATGTGAAACCCGGATTGTCAAACCTGCCAAGCATCAACACCATGCTACAACATGTTTCACCATCGCAGTCACTATCTCTCTAGTAGAATCAATAAATAGGTGAAGGTGCAAAACAGTTAAATAATGGAAATAGTACAAGAACGGAATATGCACGGAAGAAGCATGAGAATAATCAACAAATGAGTCCAACTGAAATAGAATAAGAATATCTCTGAACTATAATAATGTACCATGTCTTAAAATAAAGAGTCAAAGAAATCTCACTAAGGCACACTACCTCTATAAAATAAAATACAATCTCTAGAGTCTGAAGATGAACAACTACTGTGGAGCTCTATAAGTAACTACTAATAAAATAAATAAGATGGATACTAAGATGCGACTCTATCAACCCGCGACACTCCGTACGCTTGACTCGTCTCCTGAAAAGAGGGGAAACAACGAGCGTCAAGCGCTAGTGAGATCATCTCTACCACCCCCAAGAGGAAGGGGTAGTAGTATATAAGAAAATACTGGTAAGTACATATAAGTATAAAGTCATCAACACTACACTAAAAAGAAATTGGTATTTAGAGATTCATAACACGAGAATGGGTACGTTGAGCGAAATAATCCAAACAAGAAAACCCTCATGTATATACCTCGTATCCCAAATTATGAATTGCTAAATATCAATCTCAACTAAGAAAAAAAATGTAAGTGAAATTAGTAATTAGAAATTCATAACTCAAGTCTGGTACGTTGAGCGAAATAATCCAAATAAGGAAACCCTCATGTATATACCATATATCTCGAGCTATGAATTGCTAACTGCTAATTCATACCTATATATGAACAATCATCACATACAGAAATATTATAGCTTCTACCTTCATTCATAATAAAATAATTTGGCACAATCTCAGACTACCCTCAGGTAGCTGGCAACATCATAAGGAAATACAATATATTATGTCATGTATGTCATATATCCAATGTATACCCTACTCATGGGTAAACTACATGGGATCATACTATAACTGTATATATGTTTGCATCTCTACTTGTAATACCCTACTCATGGGTAAACTACATGGGATCATACTATAACTGTATATATGTTTGCATCTCTACTTGTAATAGCGATACTCTTGTAAGGTTCTTACTCATAACTGTATATATGTTTGCATCTCTACTTGTAATAGCGATACTCTTGTAAGGTTCTTACTCAATCGCTCTACGGTAATAGGTTTTATCTCCCTATTCTGAACTCTTGTAAGGTTCGCACAATGACATGTGGGTTCAACTTTCTAACTCAATCGTTCTGCGGCAATAGGTTTTATCTCTCTATTCCGGATATGCTTTCAGATGATCGTACAATGGTGAATAAGCATATAAGCCCAAACCGAAAAAACATCAATCACCTTCAAGTATTTGGTATCACCGAGGTCTCATTACGAGAAAAACAACCAAGTACTCCTAGTGTGGTAAAACTGAGATCTCATTACGGGATAAACAACCACACTGAGCATACATAACTGATGAATAATACGATATCATATGACTTTTCAACATTTATCAACTCAAACATGTATCGCGTATAATGACTATGCAAGTCAATCAACATGAACTAAGTGTATGTGCACGTATCTTAGTGTGCGTGTCAATATATGGTGTTCACCAACACCTCAGGTGTTAAACAACTCATAAGGATCGTAATATAACATAACAACAACGAGAAAATCTCCCGAAATCAGCAAACAGAGAAGGAATACATGCACAGGCAAAATGCCAAACTGGCGGTCGACCGCGATAAAGCGACGGTCGACCGCATCGTATTTTAGAGGCTGCCCAGGCCTCTGTCAGGAACCCGGTCGACCGCCGCTTAGGCACGATCGACCAGACCGAATTCTAGAGTTCTATGCAGGTTTTGAATAATTGTATTTGTGCGTATTTTTGTGATTCAATCTTGTTTAATTCATGTTGAAACATATGTAGAACATTATAAACATCAAATCAACCTCTCTGGGAATTATCAAACATGTGAAACATAATTAATTGCATAACAATCATAAATAAACTCTTAAACATGCATGAAACATCAATATGACAATTAAAATTATCAAATCTCGGTTAAACAACTTTATTGATTACTTTTTAAGATCTTAGAACGCTTCTGAAATCTCGTTCTTAAACTCTTAAACATGAAAAGATCTGGTCTTTATACATATAATACAAAAGATTTGACTTTTATACACAAATTAGTCAATTTGGCCTGATAAAACTCATTAGAAACTCATTTAAAATTATTTAAAATAAGGGAGAGGGATTAGGAGAGATGAAACTCGCCTGAGACTTGATTTAAAACGTGAGAGATAGAATTTCAATGCTGATCTCCAAGCCACAAACCGAAATCCCGCTTAAAAGCCTTTAATCTTCCTCAAATATCAAATTAGGGTTTGTAAAATTGTTTGGTGGCTGCTAGGGTTTCAAAAATATGAAAGAACACTAAAACTCGTGAACTATGTGTATATATAGCAGAGAAAATAAATATGGGCCTCAAACACCCAAAACTAACTCAGATCAGGAAAAATAGAAAACAAGTTCTTTGGTCGACTGTGACGGTCGATCGGGCTTCGGTAGACTACGGCGGTCGACCGGACTGGGAAAGTTCTTTGGTCGACTGTGACGGTCGATCGGGCTTCGGTAGACTACGGCGGTCGACCGGACTGGGAATTTCCAGATGCTCAAGATTTTGCCTTTGTGCATGTTTTCGACTCGTTCTGTTCTCATGTATGAACTTGTTTATACTCAAAATACTTGCTAATGTACTCATATACTATTTAATGATATTTATCTCAATAAATATCTACTTATAATAATTAATCACATATTAATTTAATTTATTAGTCATTAACTCAAATTTTCTAGGGTTTTATAGTCACATTGGTATTTAATACGAAATGATTGGGGGCGTGTGCTGTCGATGTGGTCCAATATGTCATAAAGACTATTGCAGGTAGAGGAATGATGATGCTAATAATGCATTTAATGGCATTTATTGCTAAGTGATTGGCTGTCAGTGCACGGGGAGGGGCTCAAGACGTGAGGAATTTCGTCGCCCTTTACTCGTTTGAGTCGTCTTCGCGAGATGTCGGCCGAATGGCCAGTCGAGTAAATCAATTAGGGAATCAACCTAGCTAGGGGTTGATATGTAACACCATTTGAGTCGTCCTCGTGAGATGCCGGCGTGTCGAGTCTTCCGAGCTAGGTCCTAGGTTATTTTGAAGTGCTGGCTCAATTACGCATAATGTGGAACACTTGTCTGTCCTTGATCGGATATTTCTTTTCAGCTCTAAAATGACTATAACAAAATATAATTTTGTATAATGTATTATAATATTATATTATACTTTAACAAGTTATATTATATTATAAATATTATATATTATTTTTAAATAATTATATATTTAATTATTTTGGTATACCAATTTGTTATTGTCATACACTATTTTATTATTAATATAATATTATACTATTATTAATATAATATAATACTATTAATAATGTTAATATTATGTTATTACTAATATGTTATTAATAAATTAATATATCATAAATATTTTAATATTATATAATATATTATAGTTTCTAATATGTTAGAGTTTAGTAATAATACTTTAATAATATATTAATAATTTATGATATAAATAAATATTATTACATCATGAATATATTACTTTTACATTATCATTTGTTAGCAATAAATTATTTTACTGTTAAACTTTATTTTTCTTTATAATATATTATATTATTTATTACATAATATATTAATATTTTATACATTATTACATTTACTATACAATATATTATTATAATAATATTAGTATAGTATTGTTATTATATTATATAATATTATATCATAATATTATTATAGTATTATATTATTATTAAATATGTTACTATTATATCATATTTTATAATTATTAATTTATTGTACTTTATTTATTAAAAAGTTAATAATATTATAGTGATTATAATATTGTATATTAATTATTATATCATTATTATATTATTATTTATTATCAATAACTTTTATTATTTTTATTAGTTTTATTTATTTATTATTATTATTTATTATTATTATTTATTATTATTATTTATTATTATGTAATACATTATCAACATATTAAGTACTAGTATTTAATATGTTATTATATTATTATATTAATATTTTAATTATTATATATTTATATTATTTAATAAATATTACTAATGTATTAGATAACTGCAATACAATATAATATAGTATAGTATAATATAATAATCATGTCAACAATAACTATATATTAATTATATTTAATATATTATGTTAGATATTATATTAACACATTCTCAAACTTAAAACCAAAACACCAAACTTAAAATACTTAAAAAGGTGTTTTGAAATAACTATTTTGTTTTTGGTTTGAGGATGATTTAGCTCAAAAAACACCATAGTTTTCAAACACATGATGTTTTATTTTTGGTAAAAACACCATAAAAAATAAATAAAACACCATGGTATCCAAATGAAGCCTAACTAACTAGCTCTCTCCATGTTTCATTTCGATTATCTCCTTAAAAATCTGCCAAAAACTAACTAGTTTTTTAAAGTCTAAAATTATAAAAATGACCCCCTTAGAACTATCAGATCCTTGAAATGGTAGTAAATTTTAAATTGAAAAATTCTAAAACCGAACTTTTGGTGACTCTAAAACAATGTAATTAATTAGAATTGAATTCCAAATTTCAGATCCTAGAAATGAATTCTACATATTCAAACAAATTCATTGGATCCTAAGGCAACCTTAGGTATTTTATGGTGGATTTGAGGTATTACTTGGATACTGGATATATGAGAGGTTCATGTCAAAGGAGACAACGCATGCTTGACGGAGTAAAGAGATTTCCGAAGAAGCTAAATCATACTCCCTTTAAAGTGAGAGTTTGAGAAAAATTTCTATGAACAAAAATACCCTTGGTCCTTTTAGATATTACATTATTATCTCATCCTATCTTAATAAACTCTAATTAATAAGTAGAAGTTTTAATTGTCTCATCATATCCAGGCTAATATGTATATAAGCTAAGATTTGATTCAAGTATGTTAAAATATATATTTTTTAAATTTACTAAAATTATATTAGTAATTGTGCAATCACTACATTTAGTCACTTCTCCAGAATTACAAAATAGAAATCGTGCTCCCTTTAAAAGTGGGAGTTTGAAAAAAAAAATTCTATGGACAAAAATATTCTTGATCCTTTTAGATACTACATTATCATCATGTCCTATCTTAATGAACTATAATTAATAAGTTTCAATTATCTTACCTTGTCCTAATTAATATGTATATAAGCCAAGATTTGATTTGAGTATATTTTGTGTGTGTGCGTGTGTGTAGGTAAATGATAAAATGGCATGATGGGTTTACATTATTATCTTGAGATAGCTCAATAGACTACTCGAAATGATGATCAATACTAGCCATCGTGATTAACATTCATCATGATCTATATGTAAAAAAAATTATATTGTTTTGAAATTTTTAACCATTGTTTTAGCTATATGTAGATATGACAATTATTAAGCTGCCTGAAAAATTAACATATCAAACTAATTCGATTCATACTCTAGAAGACTCTAAGTTATGTGAAAATTTTACTATATATATTTGATGATGTGTTGAACAAGATGTATGGTGCATATCATGAATTTGATGAGCCAATTAGTCTAGCTCGCGATAAGATTTGAGCTCACCATCTCACAATATCATTACTATGTATGTTTGTGTGTGTGTGTGTGTGTAGAGTAAAGCTTGTGTAAACTTAAGTGTATTAAGGTCTCAATACACCTAACTTTCTAACCGCTAGACTAAATACACCTAACTTTCTAACCGCTAGACTAACTTAATTGATTAAGATTTTAATCTAATGGACAAGTTTAAATTTATTAATTGAGGATAGTTTGGGAATGAAAACACAATTGGAAATTAATTATACATGGTCATATCAAATCACTTCTACGATTGCCGAGAAAAAAAAAATCTGATTCTCTGTATGATTTCAAAAAAAATTAGCTTGAGGTGTCGATGGAGAAAAAAGCTTCTTCATTATCTAATAAAATCATCTTAATCAACACTTTCATAAATAATTCAAACATCACTCGTACCTCGACTCCACTTTCATCGACTCCTATTAACTGCTAGCACCTCGACTCTAATGCCCTAGAAATATATATCATTAAATCATCATTAATTTGATTGTTATATTTTTATTTAATATTAATGTTTTCCGTCCTAACTTAATCAGAAATCATATAAAGTGAGAGACAAGCAGAAAATTTTTTCTCCATCTCCACAGAAATCTCAAAACGTGATATAATGTGATCACTTATAATTACTTTTCAAATTCTCTAGAGTTTTCTTTCCCAAACCTTCATTAATTAGTAAATAGAACCTTGTCCATTAGATTAAGATCTTAATCAATTAATTTAATCTAACATTTAGAAAGTTTGGTGTATTGAGACCTCAATACGCTTAAGTTTATACAAGCTTTACTCTCTCTCTCTCTCTCTCTCTCTCTCTCTCTCTATATATATATACCAGTAACTTCAATCATAATTTCACACTACCAAGTTTGGGGAAAACTTTTAAAAATACCTTTAATCCTTTTACATATTACATTATTATCCTACCCTATCCTAAAAAACTCTAATTAATAAGTATAAGTTTCAATTATCTTATCCTCTCCTAACTAATATGCATATAAGCTAATATTTGATTTTATTATATTAAAAAGTATATGTATGTATGTATTGTTGGATAGCAGGTTATTGGGCAAAATAGGATTTTTGGTTTTGGTTTTAGAATTATTGTGATTTCTAGTCTGTTTTGGTTTTGGTTTTAGAATTGTTGCATTCCTAGTCTATTTTGGTTTTAGGGTTTCTATATATATAGAATGTTTTAGAAGATATTTGTAGAGAGAAAAAGAGTTTTTTGAGCACTTTGAGAGGGAGATTATTGTGAGGGAGTGAGAGATTGTTGGTTAGGGTTATTTTGAGTGTTTGAGAGAGTTGTAACTCATTGTATTTCTCTTTCATATAGTGAAATCTCTCCATCCTCTCCTCGTGGACGTAGGCAATTGCCGAACCACGTAAAGCTCTATGTTTGTGATTGATTTTGGTCGTTCGTTTGTGAATTGCACTTGTTAGTTATTTCTCCTCTCATTGCTCGACAACTCGTTTGGTTCGCGAGCATGCTTCCGCCAACGTACAATAATTGGTATCAGAGCTTTAGGGTTTCAAACCTAGAGTTTGTTTTGGGTGGAGGAAAATTTGTTGTTGGAAGCTTGGATCTTGGAGATCTAGGCTTCTTGGATATATAGGCTTCTGTGGAGATAGCATTGTGGAGTTGCCAGATGGAGATCTTGCATTCCTCGTGTGGTTGGGAGTTCGTATTGGAATCCAATCTAGGGTTCAAGTTGGGTAATTTCTCAATTCTATCAGATGTTCAAATTTTCTCTACAATTTAGAGTTAGCAAGCAATGGCAGGAGATAGTGGTGAAAGCAGCAAGGCTACGGTAAGTATAGTTCAAGTTGTACTTCAGAATACGAAGATAAGTGTTGTGAAGTATGACGACAAGATCAACTTTGGGTTGTGGATGAGTGATGTGCAGGATGCTTTGAATGCTAAGAACTTAGAGGAGACCATCATGATCCATGAGAGGCCACCGAAGTATGATGAGGCGATATGGGACAAGATGAATCGAAATGATTATAGGGTAATAAGGTCTTGGTTGGAACAAGAAATGAAGTATGATGTAATCGGTGTGACATTTGTGATGAAGATGTGGGTGATTCTCAATAACAAATATCTTAAAAAGAGTGTTGAGAACTGGTTATACTTGTTGCGAAGATTGATCAGATTCCAGATGTCCAGGGGTACCTCACTTGCAGATTATATAAACAACTACACAAAGTTATTGTCGGATTTGGCGAATGTGGATGAGAAGATATCGGATAAGTACAAGGTGATTATTTGTTTAGGCTCCTTACCCGATGAGGGGTATAACACCTTCGTGCTCACTTTGTTGAACTATAGATCTTTCATCACCTATACTGAAGTGACTAATGCCTTGACAAATTTCAACTTGAGGAGGAAGGATAAAGAATCTTCCAGAGCTAGCACTTCAGGAGAGGCCTTGTTGATGAAAGATATGAGTCTCTATCCGAGAGGTGGCAACAGAAATAGATTAAAGTCAAGAGGCCACTACCAATTAGCGAAGAACCAGTGTGCTTTCTACAAAGAACAAGAATATTGGAAGAGAGATTTTCCAAAGCTTAGAGAGAAGGAGAATAGTAAGAAGAAGGGCCCGAAGGCTAGCGAGGTGAATGTTGCTAAGAGTGGTAATAATCCAGATGATTCATGTTTTTCTCTATTACTCTAAAGGTTAACTATGTTGATACATCAGATTGGATACTAGATTCTAGTGCTACTTATCATGTAACTCTCCGACAAGATTGGTTTGCATCTTTCGAGAAGCTCGATGGGGGTGTGGTGGTCATGAGAAATGATCAGTCCTGTGGTATTTGTATGATAAACATCGTCAGGATTCAGATGCATGATGGAGTTATTCGTTAGTTGAATGAAGTGAGATTTGTTCCTCAGCTGAAGAAGAATCTTATATTTGTTGGAGCTTTAGAGGCAAAAGGATTCAAGGTGACTTTTGAGAGCGATGTAACAAAAGTTACTAAGGAATTTTTGGTAGTGATGAAGGGAGTTCACATTAGTAATCTATATTATCTGAAGGGAAGCACCAAGATTAGCCAGGTAGCTTCAGCAATTTTAGAGACAGATGTGAGCAGATTATGGCACTACAGATTGGAGAACATAGGAGAAAAGTCACTGTAGGTGATTTGCAAGTATGGGCTATTGAAGAGAACTAAGAGTGGGAAAATTGAATTTTGTGAGTACTGTGTTCTTGGCAAGAAGACTAAAGTGAAGTTTGAAACATCCATTCATAGGACGACAGACATTTTGGACTATGTGCACATGGATATTTAGGGTCCTAACAAGACGGCATCACTTAGTGGTCGATATTGGTTCGTCACGTTTATAGATGACTATTCTAGGCATCATTGGGTGTACACCATGACGAAGAAGAGTGAAGTCCTAGAGATATTTGTGGAGCGAAAGAGAAGATTGGAGCTGTAGATAGGAAGAAAGATCAAGATATTGAGATCCGATAACGACAGTGGGTACACTTCAGACCCCTTTCAGCAGCTATGTTACGACGAGGGCATAAAGAGGCACTTCACAGTTAGACATACACCATAGCAGAATGGGGTGGCAGAAAGATTGAATCGGTATTTACTGGAGAATGTCCGATGTTTGTTATTGCAGAGTGGTTTGGAGAAGATATTTTGGGTTGAGGGACTTTTATATGCGAGCCACCTCACTAATAGGCAGCCTTCATCTGCGATTGAGGATAAAACCCTAATGGAGATGTGTTTGGGAGAGCCAACACATGACTATAATCAGCTCAAGGTATTTGGGTGCCCTGCATTTTATCATGTCAGAACTGACAAATTAAAACATCAAGCTCGGAAGGCCATATTTGTGGGATTCAAGCGTGGTATGAAAGGATACAAGCTTTGGGATCCAGTTAAGAAAAAGATTGTGCTGAGTAGAGTCATCACATTCGATGAGGCTTCACTCTTGAAGCCTACCAGCTCTCATCAGGTTGAGAGCATCCCAACAGAGGAGATATCGCAGGTGGTGGAGATTAATGCAACTCCACAGAGTCCAGATGGGACCGTATCCATTTGAGTGATGACTGAGGTGATGTCAGGCGAGCACGGTGATAATTTGGAGGATATAGGTACGCGAGAACATGATCAGGGACCGACGGCTCAGGTTCATGATTCGATTGTAGTTCGAAGACCAAAGAGTGACATACAGTTGCCAGCAATGTATATGGACACATTAGTTGCATATGCACTTCTGGTGGAGAGTATCGATGAGATGATTCCTACTACATTCAGAGAAGCTGAGCAGAGTTCAGAGACTAATTGGTGGTAGGAGGCTATGCATTAGGAGATGGAGTCTCTTCACAGGGACGACACATGGAAGCTTGTTAAGCTTCCAAAGGGGCGGAAGGCAATTGGTTGCAAATGGGTGTATACCAAGAAGGAGGGCATTTAGGGTAATCTAGTGAGGTTCAAAGCTAGATTAGTAGCAAAGGGTCATGCATAGGATGAATGTATTGATTATAATAAAGTCTTTTCTTCGGTGGTGAAGCACTCTTCGATTCAGATCTTGCTAGCTTTGGTGGTACAATATGGATTGAAATTGAATTAGTTGGATATGAAAATAGCTTTTCTTCATGGTGATCTTGATGAATAAGTTTATATAACTCATCCATTAGGGTTTTGAGCTACAAGACAGGAGAAATTGGTATGTAGAAGTTTGTTGCAGATTCGTGCTTATTGAGGCTTGTTGAGGTCATTTGGAGGAACTACGGACGGCTTGACCCATGGGAGAGGGGGTACGTAGGCAACCATATTGGTGTAGCCGGATTTGAAGAGATAATATATTGGTGCTTCTGTTGGTGTCGACTCAGCTTTGGGAACACTTCGCCGAGGCGGAGAATTGTTGGATAGCAGGTTATTGGGCCAAACAGGATTCATAGTCTGTTTTGGTTTTGGTTTTAGAATTATTGGGATTCCTAGTCTGTTTTGATTTTGGTTTTAGAATTGTTAGGGTTTTTATATATATAGAATGTTTTATAAGAGATTTGTAGAGAGAAAATAAGAGTCTTTTGAGCACTTTGAGAGGGAGATTATTGTGAGAGAGTGAGAGATTGTTGGTTAGGGTTATTTTGAGTATTTAAGAGAGTTATAACCCATTGTATTTCTCGTTCATATAGTAAAATCTACCCATTCTCCCTATGAACGTAGGCAATTGCCGAACCACGTAAATCTCTGTGTTTGTGATTGATTTGGCCGTTCTTTTATGAATTGTACTTGTTGGTTGTTTCTCCTCTCATTGCTCGATGACTCATTTGGTTCACGAGCATGCTTCTGCTGACGCGCAACATATATGTATATATGTATGTATGTGTGTGTGTATTTTGTAATAACCACAAGTAAATAGTTATTTAAACAAAAGAATGGAGAATTACATGTAAATCACAAAGTTTGAGGGGTGCTATGTAAAAATACCAATCCTCTTCGTGTTCATCACCGCCACACCACTTCGGTGGCTTGCACCGCCTCAATAGTAGGATAAAAGGAGGAGAAAAGGGAAAAATAAGAAAGGAGAAAAGATAGTGGAAGGGAAAGAAAAGAAGAAGAACATTCACCCTACTCCAATCCAACCATATATATGTATAACTCTTCTCCTCTTTAATTTTTTTCCCTCTCAAGGAATTGATGGGGCATAAACTATGAACTGATATCAATTAGCATAATCAAGAATTAGAAAAAAAATGAATACATACCTAGCTCCAACGTGAACCTCTTCATTGACCACTAATTGCCAGTAAGCCCTCACCGTCAAGAGGCCACCCCAACGGTGGAGCAGGAGGGACGGCCTACGCTTGAACAATTGCAGAGGGGGAAAAGGAAGAAGAAACAAAAAGAAAAGAAAAGACAAAAGAGAGGAATCGGAGGAAGAAGAAGGGGATAGAGAAGAGTGAAAGAGAAACCTAAATTAAAATAATAAAATTTCTTTGGGATCCCTAAAAAATTATAAGTTTGTATATGGATCCAAAAAATGAAAGAAATGAAAAAAAATTGTTTAAACCCCTCTTACTCTGTTAATTACCGATAGGCCAAGAAGAGCTAAACTAGTTAAATATTAAGCTTGGATAATTGTTTGCAAAACTCCCAAAACTACCTGAAATTGTTAATAGGTCCAAAACTATTAGAATAATGTTATAGGAATTATGGTAAAATTTTGAAATTAGCAAAAAGCCTATTGTACACTATTTATAGATTTTAATTATTATTTAATTATACTTGAATCTGATTAGCTCTAGATTTTGAAGTGACTAACCTATAATATATATTTGTCTTGAATTAATATATATCTTACATCTTTATATTATAGGATCTGGTTGATATTCTAGAGAATAACATTTTGAGAAAGTGGTACCCACTAGAGGTGAGTTCATTTCTCACTAGTATTTCTATCTAATACTATTATAAAAGTGGATTGGCATGTTAAAATATTTTTTCCAAAAATATCCTCCAAACAACATACAAGCATCTATAAAACTCATACTTGCATACATATAAACACATGCATATACATGCATATATTTTTAATAATGGCATAACTCTCCTATTAATTGTCCACTAATATTAACTTCTATTTTTTGTAACCCCTCCACTAATCCAATATTAATGTTATCATAAAAAATTTGCATACATATAAACACATACATATACATGCATACATTCTTAATAATGGCATAACTCTCATATTAATTGTCCACTAATATTAACTTTTATTTTTTGTAACCCCTCCACTAATCCAATGTTAATGTTATCATAATTTTTTTAAGATTGTAAGTTGTATTTGACATAATAGTTGAGAATTGAATGCACACACATATAACAAAATAATAATATACGTTTCAATTTGCAAACAAAATGTCAACTTAAAATGCTTACATGCATTCATTCTTAATAATGGCATAACTCTCCTATTAATTGTCCATTAATATTAACTTCTATTTTTTGTAACCCCTCCACTTAAAACACACATATGACAAACTAATAATATACGTTTCAATTTGCAAACAAAGTGTCAACTTAAAATGCCATTAGTGCATGCATTCATGTATACTTGAAATAAGAGTTACATTTTCAATTGTAGTTTTTATTTAAGTGGCAATTACATTTGACTGTTACAGAATCCAAAGAGCCTGTTTTTTTTTTAATTTATCATAATAGCCCTTACTTGCAACCTATATAAATTCACTCATTTGATGATTTAGATTTACACTCACCTCTTACAACCCTAACAACATCTTATACTCATCCCATAGCTTTACTATGATATTATTTGGATGATACAAGTTCGCTAGTGAAAACATTATCCCTTCAGAAGAGATAACGACAAAGAGGGGGTAAAGACGATTGAAGTTGTGATGAGGAAGTACTGAGCTTTACTCGGATTATACTTTATACTGATGTGATTGTTAGACTGATGACTATATAGGGATTGAGGAAACGATTGATACCAGGAAATGTGGAGAATTCAGATTGAGGCTAAAGTTTGAGGTCTTTTTTTTTGGGGGGGGGGGGGGG
>NC_033797.1:48153637-48202171 GCF_001876935.1 Asparagus officinalis | reverse complement strand
GGGGGTTAATGAACTTTTTTTCTATTTCTATAATTATTACTATGTACTTAATTGTAATTTGAGAGAAATATTATATAATCCATGAACTTAGTAGATATATTTTTGTATCATGTTACTAATTATATGATAATAAAAGAAAGAGAAGGTGAAAGTGAGATTTTATTTTGTTATAATGGATTAGCAAAAATAAAGATAATTAATATAAACTGGAATAACATGACACACTTAACATAAAAGTAAAGAACAAACTTTGATTTTTCGTTTTTTGGGTAAATTTTTTATATAATAAGTATATTATAACCTCCCTAATGTTAAAACTATATTCTAAATTTGCACATAAAACTACCAGTAGTTATTAAATGCATTCATTATCTTAAATTATAAAGTAAATAGAACTATGTATTTTAAGATTAAAAATTATATCTTTTGGGTATTCCATGATTTGCCAACGTTCTCAAAATAACCCTGAATCTTTTCACAAACAACCATGGATCTTCATAATTTTCACAAAGACCATTGAAATTTTATATATTTATAGAAAAATACTAAAACTTCATAATTTTTAATAGATAAACCCCTATATAGTTCAAAACTTAAATCTTAAGAAGATTGAAAGAAGTATATGTTCTAAATTGTAAGAAAATTACAAATAAGTCCTCAAATATTGTTATAATTACAAAATTACAAATAAGTCCTCAAATATTGTTATAATTACATTCAAAATGAAACTCTTCCATTAATTAAATAATGAATTGTGTAAATTATAATTACATTCAAAATGAAACTCTTCCATTAATTAAATAATGAATTGTGTAAAGTATTAGAACATAATACAAATATGTCCACGTGCAATGCACGTGCACTATACTAGTAATATAAAATTCCCTTAGTATTATAATTCATTGATCTTGTACTCGAAAAATTGTTGACCTATTACTTATCATGTATAGGAAATGATATATGATTTGATCGATTATGTTGTAGAATTAACTCGTACTTCTGAGATATTAAAAGTAAATTTGATTTCATATAAATGTGATAAGTGACTTTGTTTCTCATGAATCTCAAATAACTATGAATATCGCTTTATTCAAAAACTATTGAACAAAGAATTGATTTAAATGTGTTTTAGCAGTTTAATGAATTCAAGAGATTTTTCATGATTTGGTATTTAGAACAAAAATAAATAAAGTGAATTTGTTGAACCATTTTAATTGATATGATGAGTTTACATCCGTTCACTAAGTTTGGAAGTGTTTGTAAGTTTCATGAGTGAGCAAATTATACTACTGTTACTTACGGTACAAGCAACGTGATTTTGAGATTAAGTAATGCGACAACTGATGAGTTTTTGAAATTAATCAATTTGATAAGTGATGTGTTTTTGAAATCAAACTATTTGATAAGTGATTCTCGATGTTTTTAAAACCCTAAAAAAGTTCACTATAGAGTGATGCGTTTGTACATATCATATGGTGAATGCACCTTTATGTGGCCCTCTGGGTGTTTGTGATGTGGCCCTTTTGGGTATTTGTGATGTGGCTAGTGGCCTATGGTAGTGTTAGGTGCATTCTGCTCTCGAAAACTATATGTTATGTGATGCCTTTTGGCATTTTCATGCTATTGGCCTATAATTCGTAGCCTTAGTGATGACCTACGAGGTGATTCATGAATGACTCATTGATTTTTGAGATTCTGACATTTGACTGTGAATTTGAAAAAATAACAATCTTTTGGTTTTGCATAAATTTAATAGTTTGTTTCTTTCATCGTATTTACCTTGTTTTCAAAAGAGTTTGATTCTGGAATACATTATAGTATTTTTAGTTTGCATATAAGAAAGAAATCTAAAAAGTTGTATTCTTTCTTAATGTAACAGTAACATGTTGTTCTTGGACCATATTTTGCTATATTTTTGTAATTTTCGGTGCCAAACTTATAATTCATTGTTTTAAAAAAATATATTATTATTTTATTAGATATCTAGGAACTTTAGTGAAAATGTTCTCACCGATCCATAGCTCACCCTATCATTTTTAATTTTTTTCAAGATCTGAGATAGCTATGAAATAAGCCAAACTTTTGGTTGTAGCGTATTGCTAAGAGGTGTTTATATGGAAAAAAAACCTATGTTAGTGTTATAGACAACAATGTGTTTTGTTTTGTAAAATATTTGTGACGGTGAGGTTGTAGATTGTAAGTACTAATTATATATATGTATGTACTTATGTGTGTATGTATGTGTGTGTGTGTGTGTGTACTTTTCCCTTAACTTCTATTATTAGTAGGTTATATATGTTTTGAGAAAAGTTTTGTGATATGAAGTGTCAGGCTTGGCTCGTGCATGGAACTGGTCTTGTGCATCGGTTGCTGCTATCACGTAACCTATATTTGTTAATTTTCACTACAGTTTCAGGGATAGCTGAGTGTTATCGTATGGATCGATTGTGTGACATATATATATTGTTGATGACTAAGATCAAACAGTCAATCGAATCTGGGATGGAATCAGTTCTGATCCGAAACTAGATCGGTTCTTCCTGGGTCCTCACCAGGATGAGGTAGAGGAGATTGATGAAGGGGCCGCTTCTTTCTCCGACTTTATGTCTAGTTCTTGAATAGGGGGTTGAAGTCCACGCTGCATAGACAAGAAGAACCCGTGAGAGGGCAGGGACCAGTTTCCTCGTGGTTCCTCCGACGGTCAAGTTAGTGAAACTCGAGTGGGGAAGAGGAAGGTCAGAAACCGAGGTGGTTCTTAAGGTGGCAATGTGTCGCTACAGAGGGTCTGTGTGAGCTCCTCTGTGTAGATGAAGAACTGTATGCTCTTCTTCTTTAGAGAGAGTAAGAGAGAGAGAGAGAGAGATAGATAGAGAGAGAGAGAGAGAGAGAGAGAGAGAGAGAGAGAGAGAGAGAGAGAGAGAGAGACCATCTCAGATTGAGCTCGCCCCCTCTTCATGTTAGGAGTCTACCTGTATATATCTTTGTCATGGGGATAAATAGGCCCCAAGCCAAGCCTAGAGAGGTAGTGGTGAAGTGCGGGCTAAGAGTCGAGTCATCCCTCGCTTTACAGGTACCGGTTGACGACTGGAGGGGAAGTCACTTTGGCACGGGAGACAGTGTCTCTGCATTTTCTGGGAAGTGGTTGAGAGTGTGGCAGAAGGCACGCTAGCAGGCTAAGTCATCCCTCGCTTTATAGGTGTCAGCTGGCGACTGGAGGGAAAGTCATTTCGGCATGGAGAGAGAGTGTTTCTGTATTTTCCAGAAAGTAATTGAGAGCGTGGCAAAATGCACGTGGCAATTGACAAGTTATGGAGACCATCAGGTTAGGATCAGGATAAGGCTTATTCGAGGTAGATTTGGATGCTGACAAGTACTCAGGGGAAGAGGCTTGAGGTGGAGGTTATTCCTCAACTTAGTCGGCAGCAGGGAATGTCCATCAAGTCGTCTTCATAAGTTGTCAGGTAAATGGTCGATTGGACCCTTGGTGAGTCATCTTCGATGATAGAGTCGTCTGATCCCGCCTTTTTTGTTAGCATAAAAGAATGTCGACTTGATGAGTCAGTGGGGTTGAGGCCTCTGTTAGACTTGGGCCACTAAGTTGGTTGAGGCCATATTGCTAGGGCTATGATTGTATCATTTTACAAATATGCGTATCTTGGTTGAGTAAACACCATAAAAATTGGCCCTTTTCACTTGGAGTTGACTTTTAGTCGAGTCTGAGTGAAATAAGATATGCTCTTATCAATACAAGCCTACTTGGGACGAGAAACTGAGAAGTCTTTGTCTTATTGACATGGCTGTCATCATTAGGCATCCTTCTTTACCCATCATAGCTCCATTTTTCTTGGCTGAAATCATCAAAGATCTGAATCATCATTTGAAGAAATGAAGCGTCATGAATATAATGAAGGGTGTTCTGCTTTTTGAGTATTGGGATGTGGGGCATTAAATGAGGGCGATGCCTCATTTTTCGAGTGAACCATTTTAGATTCCGAAGTGGATCTAACCTGGTTGTTTCGGAGATCACCGCATCCTTTGAAATCCTTCCATGCACTTATTTGAAAACTTATAAATGGCCTCTTGATATTGAGAAGATTCTTTTACGAATTTTCGCTCTGACGAATTTCTGGTATTCCTCCAAGCTTTTTAAGAAAAATCTTCCATGGCCTCTCAAGTTTCAACCTCTGGCCGTAGCGAGGAGAGGCTTGCTATTCTTCTACTCATTTGCTTAAGGGTCTATATGGATAATCTGGTGGGGTTGTATGATCGATACAATACCCCCCGAACTTTCACATTAACGGCGTCGGAGATGAGTGAGCCACTGTATCGCCATGGCGAAAGTCGAGTGCTGTTGTACCTGGCCCACTTGGAGCATAGCTTACGGCTGCCCTTACATCCTTTTATTAGGGAGGTGCATGCCTCTCTAGGAGTCTCCCCTTCCCAGTTCTATCCGAACGTTGTGGGGATTTTGGTGGCTTTCATCATTATTTGCCACCGTGTTGGAGTCTGACCAAGCTTGAGATTGCTTGGACATTTGATCAGCATTGGGTCGGCTGAGAAGGACCCGCATTACTTCTACCAATATCATGGTGATTTTTAGCTTGTCTCGGACTCTTTAGAGTTGGATGAGTATTAGAGGAGGCAATACATGTGGGTTTATGGTGGTGATAGCGTCTTCGCCTGCTCGAACTAGCCAAAGGCGAATGAGGACGTTTTGAGGCCAGTCACCATTAGAGATGCAGAGATAATAGACCTAGAAAGGGTTTTCTCTTATACTGGGCCACGGGAGAACGATGCTCTATTTGATGATGTGTCTCTCCAAGCGACATGCATATCCATGACCGTGTCTTCCATTGGCTTCTAGGCAAGGGCAAGTCTATTTTCTCTGTTGGCAGAAAATCACAAGAGGAACATAGGGACCGAGGGGTCAAGTTCCACTGCTAGGCATCATAAGAAGTTGAGGGAGGCCCTTAGCGCTGAGGAGGTGGCTATCGTGATACCTCAAGTAGCCAAAATTTCCTCTGAATTAAGGGGAGGATAAGGATCAAGAGGTGGCACCTAATCAGACCAGTTGTGGGGCCTCAGTCAGTCGAAACGAGTCCAATTCTTACTCAGCTTAACTGCTTGAAAATGTGGGGCTGGTAGATGAGTCTTCTCCTAGCGAGAAGACACTAGCCCTAGCAGTCGAACGGGATGCTATCAGCTCCAGTTCTATGCCTGAGTCGCCTCATCGTCCTGGCAAGGAACTGATTGGGGTGGACGACGGTGTCGAGGGGAGAGCTAGAATTCCATCAGGCCAGATGGAGAATGGTGCTAGCAAGAGGATTTTGGAGGATATACCAAGTGTTGGCATACATCAGGCCCTCCAAGTCTATTTGGCTCTAGGGACTTTGTTGGAGAAAACTCTGTTCAGTCATCTTTAGCATTCCCAGGAATGGCAAGCAGAGTGGCAAAGGAGAAGTCGACCAAGGAGGAGGCGGAAAAGAGGGTCACTACCTTAGAGGCTGAGTTGGCTCATAAAGAAGGTACTTGGCACCCGAGTCTGGATGAGAAGGAAGAGCTCCTAAAGAGCTTTCAAATTCAGTTCTCCAAGCAGGTGGGAATCATCGAGAATCTTTAAAGGGAGATGGTTCATCTATAGGCAGAGGTCGAGTCCGAGAAGCGTCGCAAGGCGACGGCTGAAGTGGAAGCTCGAGAAAATCACCTATCTCTCGAGCAGTCAAGGAGAGACTTCGAGGAGCTACAGTCACAGCTTCAGGCATCTGCAGCCCTTGTCAAGGAACTAGAAGACAAGCTCGTTCATCTGGATTTGGAGCGGAATAAAAAGAAGGTGGTTAACGACTGGCGTCATGGCCTCTTGGGAAGGGTTGAAGTGGCTCTTGCATGTAAGGCCGGAGTTGACTACTTCGGTTCTCTAGTGCCTCATAGCTCTCATCCTTCTCTAGACCACTTCTATCCGTCTCACTTCTCCTACTATCTCAATCTTTTGAAGGATGTCAAGATGAGTGGAGGAGGGCTGGATTTACCAGTGAGTGATGATGAGGTTGTGCCTATTGCTAGAGCTCCTGGGGAATCTTCTGCAACTGTTACCACAAGGAGACCGCCAAGTCCAACTCCCGGATCTGGTCGAGAGGTCTGAAGACCTGCATGTCTCTTTTTTTGTAGAGAAATTTGTAATTTGGTTTCCTCTTATTGAATGAAAGTTAAATTTTGTTTCCATTCTTGAGTTTGCCTTCATTGTTTCTATTTTCTAAACTTTGTAGCTTTGTTCTTATTAAAAATTAAAATGTTGGCTGAAGTGAGTTAGTTTTTATGTGTCGACCCATGCTGGGGACTTATGACAACTAGTTCACTTGATGCATTATTTTGGCTGAGCATTTAATTGACCAGAACTTGATAGATAACTACTTAAGTTTTTAGGTCAATTAAGTATTAGCCAAACACTTAATATTCATACATTAGGTTTATGAATACCTTTTTGGCAGAATGACAAGTCTGAGGTTGGGTGCCTAGGTCTTTAATATTCCTGTATGGTCGAGTGGCGACTGTGAGAGTCGACCATAGGGTTGTGCCTTGGATTTATCTTGAAGAGATACTAAGGGCTTGTTGACATGCCAACCCTGAGGTTGGGTTGCCTAGGACTTATTTGGATGCCTAGGTTTTTAATTAGCCATGATGGTCAAGTAGCACTGGAGGAGTTGACCATATGTTGTGCCTTGGGTTTATCTTAAAGATGTACTAATGGCTTGAAATTTTACTGAGGGGTCGAATGCCTAGAACTCTTGAGAGATGACTAGGTCTTTGGTAGCTTTGAGGCTGAATGACAACCCTAAAGTTAGGTGCCTAGATCTTACGTAGGTGCCTAGGTTCATATGGTCGAGTGGCGATTGTGGGAATCGACCATAAGGTTGTGCCTTCGATTTATCCTGAAGAGGTACCAATGGCTTGTTGACATGCTAACCCTGAGGTTAGGTCGCTCATGACTTATTTGGTCGTCTGAGTTTTTAATTAGCCATGATGGTTGAGTAGCACTGGAGGATTCGACCATATGTTATGCCTTAGGTTTATCCTGAAAAGGTACCAAGGACTTGAAATTCGACTAAGGAGTCAAATGCCTAGAACTCTTAAAAGTTGACTAGGTTATTGGCAGCCTTGAGGCTGAATGACAACCCTAAGGTTGGGTGCCTAGGTCTTACGTAGGTGCCTAGGTGTTCAGAATCCCCATATGGTCGAGTGGCGACTGTAGGAGTCAACCGTAGGGTTGTGCCTTGGATTTATCCTGAAGAGGTACCAATGGCTTATTGACATGTCAACCCTGAGGTTGGGTCGCCCAGGATTTATTTGGATGCCTGGGTTTTTAATTAGTCATGATGGTCGAGTAGCACTAGAGGATTCGACCATATGTTGTGTCTTGGGTTTATCCTGAAGAGGTACCAAGGGCTTGAAATTCGACTGAGAAGTCGAATGCCTAGAACTCTTGAAAGTTAACTAGGTCTTTGGCAGCCTTAAGGCTAAATGACAACCCTAGGTCTTACATATGTGTTTAGGTCTTCAGAATCCCCATATGGTCGAGTGTCGACTATGGGAGTCGACCATAGGGTTGTACCTTAGGTTTATCCTGAAGAGGTACCAAGGGTTTGTTAGGGGTGCCTAGGTCTTACATGGTGCCTAGGTCTTTGGCCCTAGTGAAGGCTTGATCCCTGTGAGATAAGAGTTAATTATATTTGATAAGATTTCATTAGTACTAAAATTTACATGATTATGGAAAGTATCCATTGCAGACATCTGATGCTCAAGGGTGTTGAACCACTTGTGATCTTACCTTGTCTCTGTTTCAAAGGTAGTTTTGTAGTGGATGAGGCTGCCAATATGGAACATCTTTAGTTGGATTTTGCTTTTATCATAGCAGACGACTCATTGATAAATAAAGATGATTCGAAACTCTATTTGCCATCTCATCAGCCAAGATTCCTTTGGGTTAGAATCTTCAGTGAGGCCTTGAAGGTAGACGGTTAGCATGCCGACTTTTAGGAAAAAGAATTGCCCATACACCATGAATTATATTGAAGGACATTTGTCTGGTCGAGTTTGTGAGGGTTGGGGCCACGACCAGAAGCTACATGGTACCTTTTGTGATGAAAATTCTCTCGGGGAGAGAACCCACCAACCGATATTGTACTCTCTAAAAATGATAAACTATAGTGGTTTTTTTTAAGGAGCTTCGGGAGCACTGGGGGCTGGACCATGCTGTGAATGGAGAAATCTCCCTTATGGGGATCATGCGGGTCGCATGTTTCGACCACCAAAGCTTAAGAAACTTTAGTGGTGCAGGCGTCAGTTGAAGGGACAAGGTCGTTCTTCCTGAGAAGACAATCAGTTAATAAGCCCTAAGCTTTTCCTGCAATCTCACATTGGTATATGGGGGCTCCCTTCAAAGAATCTCCATGGTCCGAGATGCCTATCACAGACTTAATCACCGATCCTATGCTCATATAAGCAATTGGAGCTTGAGTGATGTTTGGCCTGATCGAAACATGTGTTCTGGTCAGAGTTATTCTGTGATGACGGTTAGAAGCCGGGGTTGCTTTTTCAAGAAAGGGAACCACCTTTATGGTGTGTTTTTTTTGGAGGGCTTTTAAGGGTGTTGAAGGTTGCTTTATCATCTAGCAGATGATGTACTTGGCAAAACACTCCCCAGAAAGTTGCTGAGGCCTTCGAGGACTACACTTATGTTGGTTCCTCTTAGCCAAAGCTAACACTCCTTAGCTTGAATAATACAACTCCTTACTTCATTTACCTTGGATGATGCAACTCTGATGTTATTCTTCACGGTGAGTATAATCAGACCCTTGATTAGATCTTAGCATGTTTTCTCAAAAAAGAAAAGTAGCCCCACATTGGGCGTCAAACTATTGATGACTAAGATCAAACAGTCAATCGGATCTGAGATGGGATCAGTTCTAATTTGGAACTGGATCAATTCTTCCTAGGTCCTCGTCGGGACGAGGTAGAGGAGATTGATGAAGGGGCTGCTTCCTTCTCCGACTTTATGTCTGGTTCTTGAATGGGGTGCTGAAGTCCACGCTGCACAGACAAGAAGAACCCGTGAGAGGGCGAGGACCAGTTCCCCCGTGGTTCCTCCGACAGTCAAGTTAGTGAAACTCGAGTGGGGAAGAGGAATGTCAGAAACAGAGGTGGTTCTTGAGGTGGTAATGTGTCGCTACAGAGGGTCCGTGTGAGCTCCTGTGTGTAGATGAAGAACTGTATGTTCTTCTTCTTTAGAGAGGGTAATAGAGAGAAAGCCCGTCTCAGATTGAGCTTGCCCCCTCTTCAAGTTTGGAGTCTACCTGTATATATCTTCATCATGGGGATAAATGGGGCCCCAAGCTAATCCCAGGGAGGCGGTGGTGAAGTGCGGGCTAAGAGCCGAGTCATCCCTCACTTTATAGGTGTCAGATGGCGACTAGAGGATAAGTCATTTTGGCACGGGAGAGAGTGTCTCTGCATTTTCTAGAAAGTGATTGAGAGTGTGGCAGAAGGCACGCTAGCAGGCTGAGTTATCCCTCGCTTTACAGGTGTCGACTGGCGACTAAAGAGGAAGTCACTTCGGCATGGGAGAGAGTGTCTCCGCATTTTCTAGGAAGTAATTGAGAGCGTGGCGAAGGCACGTGGCAACTGACAAGTCATGGAGACCATCAGGTTAGGATCAGGATAAGGCTTATTCAAGGTGGATTTGGATGCTGACATGTACTCAGGGGAAGAGGCTTGAGGCGGAGGTTATTCCTCAACTTAGTCGACATCAGGGAATGTCAATCAAGTCGTCTTCGTAAGTTGATAGGTAAATGGTCGAGTGGACCCTTGGTGAGTCGTCTTCGACAATAGGGTCGTCTGATCCCGCCTTTCGTGTCGGCATGAAAGAATGTCGACTTGATGAGTCGGTAGGGTTGAGGCCTCTGTTGGGCTTAGGCCACTAAGTTGGTTGGGGCCGGTTTGCAAGGTCCTATGATTGTATCATTTTGCAAATTCTCGTGTCTTGGGTGAGTAAACACCATATATATAATATATATATATATATATATAATATATATACTATATATATATATATATATATATATATAAATATATATATAATATATTATATATAAAATATATATTATATATATATATATATATATATATATAATATATAATATATATATATATATATACATACATACACACACACATCACATGATTCCCTAACTCTATTAGCACAAGTTATAACTTTAGAAAAGCTTGTGATGTGAAGTGTCAGGCTTGACTTCGTGGGGACTAGTCTTGTAATAGTTCATTTGTTCTCGTGTAACCTATTTTAATTCTGCTATTATTTCGGGGCGTGACACGCACGCCGCCGCGCACACACATATTATATTATATAAATTACATTAAGTTGTAGATAACTATTAAATCACCACATTTAGGCCCTTCTCTAAAATTACAAAGTAGAAAATCTAAAAACTTATAAATTTAACCACTGTAACTTAAAATCATATTTCACACTACTATCCCTTAATTACTTAGTTTTCCCCAACTACCATTTCGTTAACATAGAGCTACTCATGCTCTTTTTCACTCAACCCCAACCCCCCCCCCCCCTCCTCCTTAGAATTGATTTTTTATGTTTGGATATCAAAATTAAATTTGTTGCACTTTGGATATCAAAGTTAAATTTTTTAAACTATGACATTAAAATTAAATTTTATTGAAATGGAGTCTACTCTAAGTCAAAGAGAAAAATGGAGTCTACTCTAAGTCATTTTCAATCAAAGAAGCATTTTGAAGTATCAAAACTGAAATAAAAAATAATTTGGAATATTTAACTTTAAAACCTAAAGCTCTACAAAGTCAACTTATGTATGGGGAAAATTATCAAAATATAATTCTTAGATGGAGAATTGGATGGAAATGTGCATATGTGGTTCTATATTAACAGAATGATAGCTAGGGGTGGTTTTATGAGAATTGAGTAATTAAGGATGGTAACATGAAATAGGGCCTAGTTAGGTGTAGTTTCCTTTAAAAACCCACATTTATTTATAAAAAAAATAAACAAATTTACAATTTTAACTAACTATTTAAATATAGCATTTAACATATAAAAATATAGAAGTCTTTATCTTATCATTCATTTTTTATATTTAAATCTTTAAACAAAGATCAAGATTAGATAGTATTATGACATATCTCCTAAATTATCTTCATAACTAATGGTCTCAAAAGAATTATCATAATTAAGGAGGCAAATGTTAATATGTGAGAGTGACCAAAATAGAAAATATCCAAAATGTATAGAATTTACTAACTCACAAAATCTATAAAATTTACTAACTCATAGAAATACTTAACAACTATATAAATTGAAGATTTTTCAAGGAAAATCAACAAAATTGGTAGAAATACATAAAATATTTTTAGAAATCGTATATTTTGTGGAAAAGTTTACAGAACTTATGGAAACTCAAAAGACTTTAAAATATTAAAAATTTTATTGAAAAAATCCTAGATTTTATAAAATTTTTAAAATCTAGAATTATAAACATTTTAAATAAAGAAGTCCTTAATTTAATAAAACACCAGAAAATTACAAAATTTACAAAAAATATCACTCCAAACCTTCAAAAAATCCCTAATATTTCATTAGTTTATAATAAAAACAAACTGAAACTTCACAATATTTAGTCTAGTAGGTTGAATCCAAATGGCAAGAAAATATTAAAAATTTGCTGAAACAAGTGAAATGAACAAAATTAGAATTTAGGACTCATTTATGATCATCATTTGCACACAATGACTTTTGCAACAAGAGGAAACATGTATTTCTTTAAATATATTATAATACATTCTTAGTTGCTATTTATTCATAAACTATATTCATTAATAACTATATTAATGCATATATAGGTGTCACTTAATTAAAAAATTTACTGAGTTGATGACTACAATAACAACTAGGATTAGTCAATCGTTCATCAATTCTAATTTACATAGATTTGATAGATTGTTTCTACTCATTTCACTCTTAAATTTATGTATTATTATATGTAAACACTCAAAATTTCTTTATAATACTTTCTCCTAAGTTTAGCTTCTTTCTTTTTTATTAACTTTCTTATTTTTCTACCCAAAAAATAAATTCAATCTATAAAACACTTATGTCCACTATGTAATTATAGTGAAGATTTAAACTTAAAAAAAATCATAATATTTGATTGCACATGGATCCCACTTAATACACTAAAACTCAAGACTCTTTCACATCAATAATCACAATTTTCTTCCATATTTAGTATTCACTAAAAGCGCCATAGATACAAATTTGAACAAATCAAAGCCCATAAACCCACGTAGGCCGATGGGCTAATAATGAACGCATGCTTATCTGAAAATAAAGCTAGCCCAACAAAGATAGATGGGTATGTATACTTTACACTTACGCAAGTTCTACGAATATTTTGGGTAACCTGCAGTACCCCGTTATATTTCATGACTGTTGTAAGTAATTTACTTTTTGAGAAAATATAGGTAATTTTACTTTTAATGTTTAATTCTGGACGTTACATATATGGTTCCTATAATCATATCACCAGACATCTTAACTTTGACTGGAAAAAGAATAGTTTTTTACGCATTCACAGTGTATAGTTGATATTTACAAGTATACATATGTCTTGTTTTTGTTTTTTTTTTTGAGCCAGAAAAAACAGGGTGAGGTACCCTGTTCATTTAATATATTAAGGAAGAGTTTGGTAGGAAATACATATAACTTCTCTAGATAGAAAGAAAGCAGTTGGAGTGGTGGGTAGGGAGCGGACCATAGTCGTCACCTACCACACAAGTCCTACCACTTTCTACATCTAGAGAAAACAAAAGAAAACCAACAAGGAGAACAACGCATCAAAGAGGAGTTCAAAAACATCTACAGACTGAGAATTACAACTGGAATTTCTAGGTAAGATAAAACAAAAGCACCAACATTACTTTCTATCTTCTTCCTGATGCCTCTCAAGACATAGCTGTTAGTTGCTGGAGAGGTTAACCCATGCATCCGCGGCTGAAGACTTCTTTGCTAGATCCTGAAGGCCAAGGTTAAGGGCTGCCCTTCGCAGTCTCCTCGCAGTCCTGTCATCACCGTCACCTGACCAGAAAAACGTAAATCTCGCGATGTTAGAAGCAGTAGTTAACGAATTAGGTACATTATCCCTGAAAATTAACGAATTTCTACTGAACCATATCCACCAACAGTAACAAGGCAACAAGATCTTCCATATGGCTTTAATGACCGGGCAAATGTTGGGGACTTGATACAGCAGCAGCAGGTCTTCCATATTTGTAACTCAGCTGTTCACTGGGTAAACAGGGAGGAGGTAGTTCCAGACTTCCTGGGCAAAAGAGCAATGAATAAAGAGGTGATCGTGAGACTCTGTCTCTCGATGACAAAAGGGACAACTTGGATCACCAGTCCATCCTTTTTTAATCAAGTTATCTTTTGTATTCAGTTTCCTTTTGGTAATAATCCATAGATGAATTTTAACCTTGAGGGGAATGTTGGATTTCCAAGTTAAGTTGAAATACTTAGATTTAAGACCCCCTGAAGTAATAAAGGAGTAGAAGGATTTAACAGTGAAAGAGCCCGATGAGTGAAGAGGCCACCATAATGTATCCTTCTCTGATGAGTCACCTGGGGATTGATTCTCTAGGAAAGAGAGAAGATGGATAATGTCTGTCCTCTCACTGGGGGAAGTTCCCCTTCTGCTGATAGGATGCCAAACCCATGAGCCGTTGGCCCATCTACCTTGCGATTCAATGCTACAATTGCTCGAGAAGGCTAGCTTGTAAGCATGTGGGAAGAGACTGCTAAGAGTGTTAGCTGATGCCCATTTATCATGCCAAAAACTGCCCGAGATGCCATTGCCAACCTTCCATCTGACAGTGTTGAAGAAGGTGGATTGTGAAGAGGAAAGGTCCTGAAAAAATCTTGAGTGTGAAATCTTCGAATGATTAGCAAAGGGGTTAGCTCCATATTTGGAATAAATGGAGAAAAATACTTCACTAAGCAGGGATGATCTATCGAAAATTTTCCAGATCCATTTGGAGAGGAGGGCTGAATTAAAGGAGGGGATGTCTATCACCCCAAGCCCTCCTTCTTCTTTAGCCTTACATACTGTTCCCCATTTGATAAGACATTTAGATCTAGCAAAGCTATGATTGCCATTCCAAAGGAAATTTCTTCTTATCTTATCTATGGCCTTGCTAACCCATACCGGCAACTTGAAGAAAGACATGTAATAAAGGGGAATAGAGGAGAGCACAGAATTCAACAAGGTTAATCTTCCTCCAATTGAGAGGGATTTGTTCTTCCATAAGGATAGCTTCTTTTTGAAAGATTCTAGAAGAGGTTGTCACTCTCTTTTGGATAGAGATCCCCTTTTTAGGGGAAGACCCAGATAAGAGAAAGGGAGGGAACCCACAGCACAGTTAAGAGTCACCGCCAATGAAGTGCCTTTGTGAGGGATTTTCCTAAGGTAAAAGAGGTTGGATTTCTGAGGATTTGCGCAAAGCCCTGAAATGCTTGCAAAGATGGAGAGAATTGTCTTGAGAGTAACCATGTCGGAAGAGTTTGCCCTGGAAAAGATTAGGGTATCATCCGCAAATTGAATAGTTCTAATGGAATTTAGTTTACCTTTCAAATTTAGATCTGAAAGGTCTCCAGAGGCTGCACTGCAATTAAGCATCTTACTAAGAACATCCGCCACTAGCAGAAAAAGGAGGGGGGGGGAGAGGGGGTCTCCTTGTTTCAGGCCCCTGAAACATTTAAAGAAGGAGGATGGGGAGCCATTAACTAAGACTGCTGATTTAGACGAGGAAATAATGTGGTGTATCCAGGAACACCATTTCGAACCAAATCCTCTGGCTTCAAGAAGGGAAAGGAGAAAAGACCAGTTAACACAGTCAAAAGCCTTATAAAAATCAACTTTGATGGCACACACTTCTTTTTTTCCAGAAGAACAGTAGTTGATCATTTCATGGCCTAACAGAAAAGAGTCCAGAGAAGATTTCCCTGTTTGGAAAGCCGATTGAGAGTTATCTATGAGCAGGTGCAGAACTTTCCTAAGCCTGTTTGCCAGGATTTTGGAGAAAATTTTACATGAACTATTTATCAGGCTAATTGGCCAAAAATCAGAGGGGGAGTTAGCATCTTCCTTTTTGGGGATGAGACAGATATAAGAATAATTTATGTTGTGAAGAGTTTGTGGGTGAGAGTATAAGCTTTGGATAAAGCCGATGACATCAGATTTAATGACAGGCCAAAACTTTTGGTAAAAGAGAATGGGAAGACCATCTGGACCTGGAGATTTGTCGGGGTGAAGGCCAAAAACAGCTTCAGAGATTTCCTACTGGGAGAAAGGGAGGTCCAGGGAAGATAAGTCTGAAGGGCTTGAAGGGTATAACATGTTCCAGTTGGGTCTTAATTTGGACACAGAGGGTTTGCTGTATAGATTTGAGAAGAAAGAATGGAAAGATAGTTTGATATCGCTATCCGATGAGATGATAGAGTCATTAACAATGAGATGGAGAATGAAATTTTTTCTACGGTGATAGGAAGCCACTTTGTGAAAGAAAGCTGTGTTATTGTCACCTTCTCTTAGCCACTGAATACGAGACTTTTGCTTCCATTTAATTTCTTCTGCATTAGCAAGAGAGAGGACCTGATCCTTTAGAAAAGATCTTCGATGTTGCTCAGGGGAGGATAGGGATCTGGATTCTTCTGAGACATTAAGGGAGTGAATTTGAGACATAAGATCAGAAAGGTGATGGGAGAGGGATAAAAAACAGAACCTTTTCCACCATTTAATTCTCTTCTTAATGAGTTTAAGTTTGGTGGGAAGGGACATATGATGTTCACCCCTTGGTGAGAAGGAAGACCAACTGGATTCTATGAAAGCTTGAAAAGAGGGAATTGATAACCACATTTTTTTCAAATCTAAAGGAGGGGGGGGGTGATGGGGGAGTTGGTGTCCAACATAACTGGGCAGTGATCTGAACAATGAGCTAGATATGCAAATTGTACCATAAGAGGGAAGTTGGCTTCAAAATCCAAGGAGACAAAGAATCTGTCCAGTCTAGCTAATGATGGAGGGGATCTGTTATTGAACCAGGTATATTTCCTCCCACTAAGGGGGAGGTCAATCAGATGAACCGAATCAATGAGACGCTGAAAAGATTTAATGTCCCTAAGGGAGCTGGAGCGACCACTTCTTTCTTCTGAACTTAATGTCATGTTCAAGTCTCCAAAGACAACCCATGGCAGAGAATGAGAGTTCCTGATCCTCTCAATTTCCCACCAACAAACTTCCCTTTCAGAGGGATCACAAGGAGCATAGATGGAAGTGACTACGAAACTCCATTTGGAAGGTTTGTGTGTAAGAGTGGCCGAAACTGAGAAAATATCTGAGGATGAGGAGGAGCAGGAAAAAATATCCTCATTCCATCCCAGGAGAACACCCCCTCTTGAATCTGTGGCATCAAGAGATAACCAAGATGAGATGAAGTTACCCCCCAGGGATTTAAGAACAGAAGGGCTAGGGGTTGATATTTTAGTTTCCTGTAGACCAACCAGGTTAACTTTGGCAATGGAAATGCACTCCCTGACCAATCTCCTCTTAGCTGGGTCATTTAAGCCCCGAACATTCCATGATCCTATACGCATGGATACCAAGAATAAAGACAACTTAGGAAGATAGGAGGGAGGGGCTCAAAGAGGAAGGTCCCCTTGAGACATCCTATTTTGGATCTCCTTCAATCCAGGCAAATCAACCGGTTCGAGAATACCACAGTTCACAGATATCTCCTCCAATAAATCCAGATCAGATGAAGGAATAGGAGGAGTGGATACAGAGGAAGAGGATTTTGATTTAGAGATACCTGAGAACTTACCCTTCTTGAGCATGGCTAGATGTCTCCTGAAAGGCCGATGCAAGGGGTTGCTGCTAGAAGCTTTTTTCTTGTTCTGTTTGGGCTTCTTCTTTGCTGGCTCAAAGCCTGGGGGAATATCGGAGGAAGAGGCATGATCCTTGGAGTCTGAGGAACTAATCTGGATAGCAGAGTCTTCTTTTGAAGATAAGGATGGTACATCGACCATGTGGGGGAAAGCTGCTTTGAGAGAGAGCCACGAATCTTTAGAAATATCTATCATGATTCCTTTGAATGAGACCGCCATGAGCTCTGGCGAATCTGCTGGAACCGCTGGGGGGAGAGGAGTAGAATTTGGGCTTTCAACTTCCACCATGGGTCTTTTTCCTTTATTTGTAGCCTGACTTGGTCTCAAAGATGGAGACAAAGAAGACTGGCTGGTACCTTGATGAGGCAGGACTTTAGATTGAGGGGGAGGGGCTCCTTCTTTTCTAACAAAGACTTCAAACAGATCTCGATCTTTACCTTTTTCCACTGGCAAAGGCTCCCCAACCACTTTCAATTTGACCGAGCCTTCCATGATGTGGACACCATTGTCCGCTTCATACCTAAAGATTACTTCTTGGGGGATTTCAGAGGGATCCCTAACATGCAGCATGGCTTTACATGCTAGAGCCTCTTTTTTGAGCATAATATCATCTGAGAAAGCAATGACATCTCCTATGTCCACAAGGATACTAGATATAAACTCCGAATCCCAAAGATGAATAGGGAGACCGAGGACTTCCACCAAAACATAATAAAACTTCGGTAGCACCTTGAGGCCAGCTGATTCTGACCATGGAGAGAAAATACCCCCGAAGTTACCCATGTTGAAGAATGGTTTGGAGCAAGCATAATCCAAAGTTTCAGCATCTGGGAACTGGATGAAGTAGGAGTTATCCGAAGATTTCCTAATCACATAGGCCCAGTTTGCAACCTTTAGATGAAGCTCCAAGTTCTCCACCAGCTCTGCGTAAGAGGGCTTGCCAGATGTGATCTGGAAATGAGTGAATCTCGAGAACTCTGCCAGCTTGAGCTGACCTGATGAAGCAAGCTGAGGAGGGAGGCTAAGCAAAGGGGGCTGTTTTTTGTTAGGGCAACTAACAGAGGTGTGCCCAACAAGATTACAAGCAAAGCATTTGAAGTCACCAAGAGAGCACTTTTTGGCCATGTGGTCAGATCTGCCACAAAGGAAGCACCTTGGGATCTTGGGAGGATGGGGAGGCTTGGGGAGAGAGGATGGGGATCTCGGTCTCTTATGCTTCCTTTTGTAAGAAACTGTGGTCCACCCCAACTCTGGAGTAGGGAGAAGGCCTTTCGAATGATGTGGAGAGACCGCAGAGGGGAGAGAGGGCTTGGTTCCCTTCAAGATCTCGACAAAAGTTGGTTTAGGAGCTTTGATCTGAGGGTTATGGAGAGGCCGAGAACGGAAAGGGAAAGAAGGCTTACGGTGATGGGTTTCGTTTGATAGGGGAGCTAGGTTTGGATCTGGGGACGAAGAAGATGGGAAGAGAGGAGAAATGGTGATCTTACCGCCGTTGATGGATACTAAACGCCTTCTTGGAACTCGCGCCGCCGCCTGCTCCCTGTCTCCTCGCCTGTTCGCCTGCTCCATCCCAAGGGTTGTTAGTACTTTTTAATTAGGTGGTTTTAGATTGTAGTCGCATAAATCATAGCTATTTTTGATATTATACCCTCAATATTATTAATTAATATATTGGTATTAGTCCATGTGGTTATTTAGAGTTATGCAATTATGCTAGGGAATATTCTATTTTCTTTAACCATGAATATTAATAGACAGTTGTTGTAGTGATACGGGACCATGAAGGAAAAATTCGGGCGGCACATAGTGTGGTGATGCCAAGGTCCCAATCTTCCATGATGGTGGAGTTGATGACTTTGGGTGAGAGTGTGATGTTAGCGAGTCAATTGCAATATCGACGAGTGATTTTTGAGTCCAACTCGTCTCAGGTGATTGAACTTCTTCAAAGCAATGTCGAATCTTTTCACCCCCTTGGCATGACGGGTGCAAATTTAGTTGAGATGACTATGGATTTCGTTGAATGTCATTTCGCTTGGGTGGTTAGAAATAGAAACAAGGTTGCTCATCATCCGGCACAATGGGCTAGACATAATATAGTCTTAAACTATTATATCTGCTTGATATAATACCACGTATTTTGGCAGATGATATTTTATTTGATTTACAAAATTAATAAAAGCACTCCACTGTTTCCATTAAAAAAAGTTAATAGACAGTTATGTCTCTCACCTAACAAAATCCAAACCCAAACCCAAACCCGTTAAGAAACTCATTATATATCTCTTCTTCCCCAGTGGGAAAATTGCCGTAAACCCATAAAAATCAACCGCTCTCTCGTTGGAGGTGTCTTTAAAAGGCCATTGATACTCCACCACACTCAATGTCTCCTCCTCTAATTTAGACTCCGAATCCTAGTAAATTCCCAATTTTTGCTCATCTGCATTCACTTATGTTTCTCGGAATAAAGAAAAGAGAGGAGCAGCTAGCTCTATTGGTTTTCCTTCTGGATACTTCGCAACTGCAGTTGGGATAGCATGCAGGAGCTGCCTCAATTTGTACTTGATGTTGGAAGTTAACCAAGAAGTGACTAGTGCTTTGTTGGTGTAACTCACTAGATCTTGTTATCATTAATCTGTTGGATTTAAATCTAATCAAATCTATTTGAAGGCACATATGTTATATCAGTGTGTGTTGCTATCTTTACAGTAGACCCGTATAAAGTGATCAATCATGTAATTGGATCAATGGGTATTTAAATATGTCATGGGCTAATTGTGCAGATACCAGATTATAATTCTAATTTAATGAGGGGCTAAATTAGAAAACTGTAAGTCTATATAAAGGGTTCATGGTCCCTAATCTTAGGGTTAAGTTATCATTCTCTTATCCCCATCTAAAGAGAAATCTTAAGGAGAGAACCCTCAAGATTAGAAGATCCAAAAATCCTAATTCAGATCCGTGTAATGGATTCAGATATTGCTTCTGTGCTCTTGTTGTTTTAATCTCTTTGGATTAATCACGGTTATTAGATCAATATTAAGTATCTACAAGTGGTATCAGAGCCACTGTGATTAGTTCTTAAGGATTTAAGATTAAAATTCGGATTTTTTTTTATCTAAATCAGTGATTTTGAAAATTGTTCTCGTATGAACAGTAAAAGTTCATGCTTTTTGGCTTGATTTCTTCATTCGGCCAATTTTTTGATTTGATTTCTTCATGTTGAATCTGGATCAAACTTTCGATCCAGAATGTATGAAAGATTATCATCTTTATTTCGGTTTGTTGGATCTAATTTATGGATTAAGAACAACAAAAATTTGGTCTTTTGGTCGTCCTTCGTTGTGCTCCTCGTCGACGATCTGTCGCTAGCGGCCCCGCCATCAAATGAAGATAGCGGCGACGGCAATCAAGAATCCTAGGGTTTTCGAAACCTAGGTACGGGAGCCCAAGCAGCGGAGACGGCAGTTCAGGTTTTTCGAAACCCTAAGGGGTGAAGAAAAAAATTAAGGCTTGAGGACTTACCTGACCTCAGGCGAACTTCGGGTTTGATCGAGGTTCGAACTTCAGGCAAACTTCGGTTCACTTCTGACGAACCTCGTGTTTGAAATCAGTCGAACTTCGTGTTCAAATCAGGCAAACCTCGTGTTCGAATCAAGCGAACCTCGTGTTCGAATCAGGCGAACCTCGTGTTCGAAGAATCAGGCGAACCTTGGGTTCAATTCAGGCGAACCTCAGTTCGAAATCGAGCAAACTTCGTGTTCGTAGAGGGTGAGCTTAGTCTTAATTCAGGCAAGGTCGACGTTCGCTACAGGCGAGCTAGATCTTTGATTTTGGGCGAGTTTGAGTTTTCGCCAGGTAAAAGAAGAAGGATGCAGGTAAATTTTGAGCTAGAGCACAGAACGAGCTCTCTTAAGCAATTAATTTGTTATGGACCTGTGTCAAGCTGGTCTATAATCTAATTAAATAAGCGTGGGCCAGTAAATTATTTTATAATTTATTTAATTCGGGCTGAAGCCCAAATTCAATCTTTTATTTGATTTTATTCTGGGCTAAGTGGAAACAGGCCTGAAATGAATTAACGTTTGGGTCCTGTTTTAATTTGGAGATTATTTGAATTGTTCAAATAATCTATGGGCCAGTCTATGGTTAATTAAAATAGAGAAATCTATTTTAATTGCTCAAGTAAATTTTAGAATTTTATTTTCCAGTTAATCAATTATTTAATTCAAATAATATGACTCTAAGATATTGAGGTTGTCTCTCATTCCAAATGATTAATTGAAATAATAAGTTGCCAAAGTAACCTCTCTTGTGTAAATTGTTGATGAGGGATATTAGATGGTTGTGTGTATATTTTCGTGTAAATATTTAATCGGCCCAAAGGAATGTTAATATTTATTTAGACTGCATACACATCTGCGATGATAAACGTGTGATAATTATAAGGTTTACATGTAAATAATGAATCGATTCAAAGATAGTTTAATTATTTAACATGAGTTATTGTCAGTGTTTGATCATTGCAATAAGATATCACTTACAATTAATATTACTGTCCAAAGACTTGATATTAATATTGTGCCAGATATATTGATATGGGATTTGTCATTATTTGAATTTTATTAATTACTAATTATGGTTAATAATGTGAAAATCTTTTGTTTATTTCAGCTAATACATCTGCTGCAATAATTTTTGCTAACATCAATTTAATTCCCATGCTTAATGGCATAAATTTTAAGGTTTGGAAAGAAAACATATTGATTGTTCTTGACTACATGGATCTAGACCTTATATTAAGAACTGAATAACCCCAACCTCTCAATGCAGATAGCACTCCTGATGCAAAGAAAAAATATGAGAATTGGGAGCGTTCAAATCGCATAAGTCTAATGATCATTAAGCGCGACGTTCCGGAAGCCTTCAGGGGTATAGAATCCGAAGGGATTACTAAAGTCAAAGATTTCCTTGCCGAAATTGAGAAGCGTTTTACGAAAAACGATAAGGTAGAAACAAGCACGCATTTAGCTCGCTTGATTTCGATGAAGTATAAAGGCAAAGGAAATATTAGAGAGTACATTATGGAAATATCTCATATTGCTTTAAAACTTAAGGCACTTAAACTCGATCTTTGTGATGAGTTATCGGTACATATGGTTTTGTTATCTCTTCCTGCACAGTTTAATCAGTTCAATGTCAGTTACAACTGCCAAAAGGAGAAATGGACTCTAAATGAGCTCATTTTATAATGTGTGTAAGAAGAAGACAGGTTGAAGCAAGATAATACTAAAAGTACTCATTTAGCTTATGTCTTTAAGGATAAGGGCAAGAAAAGAAAGAATAATAATGAAGCTGCTAAGGGTCATGTTCAGAAGAAACAACATAATGATGATCAGGATTGTTTCTTCTGTAATAAGTCTGGACACATAAAGAACAATTGTACCAAATATCACGCCTGACGTGCTAAGAAGGGTATGTTCCTTACCTTGATATGTTCTGAGGTTAATTTAGCTTCAGTGCCTAAAAACACTTAGTTGTTAGACTCTGGTGCTACTACTCACATAAGTGTTTCTATGCAGGGCTGTCTGAGCTATCGAAAACCAAGTGATGTTAAAAGACACATCTTTGTGGACGACGTAAAATCGGTAGACGTGGAAGCAATTGGGCATTTTAGGTTGCTATTAGGAACTGGTTCATATTTGGACTTAAAAGATACTTTTGTAGTACAGTCTTTTAACCAAATTTCATTTTGTTTTTGTATTGGACAAATCAGGTTATTCTTGTTCATTTGGAAACAATCAATTCAGTTTATCTTTTAATTCAAATGTTGTGGGAAGTGATTACTTGAGTACTTATGACAACCTATATTTTCTTGATACAATAGCTTCTTATAATAAATCCTTGCATGTGGAATCACGTGGTACTAAGCGTAAATTAAATAAGAAAAATTCAGCGATATTATGCCATAAGCGGTTGGGTCATATCTCAAAAGGTAGAGTTGAGCGTCTTGTGTCTGATGGTATTTTGGATTCTATTGATTTTTCAGATTTTGACATATGTGTTGAATATATCAAGAGAAAACAGACCAAAATTAAGAGATTATGTGTTAACAGGTCTTCAGAAGTCTTAGAATTAATACATACAGATATTATGGGCCATTCCCTACAACATCTTAGAATGGTCAATAATATTTTATATCATTCATAGATGATTACTCACGTTATGGATACATATATCTCATTCATAAAAAATCTGAGTCTCTGGATATGTTCAAAGCCTTTAAAGCTAACGTTGAGAATCAACTCAATAAAAGAATTATAATTATTAGATCTGATCGTGGTGATGAGTACTACGGCAGATATGATAGTTCAGGTAAACAACTTTCAAGACCATTTTTTAAATACCTAGAGGAATACAGTATTGTCCCACAGTATACCATGTCAGGGTCACCTAACATGAATGGTGTAGCTGAAAGAAGAAATAAGACTCTTAAGGATATGTTAAGAAGTATGATTGCTCATTCTTTTTTACCAATGTCACTCTGGGGAGAAGCATTAAAGACTGCAGCTTACATTCTGAATAGAGTATCGAGTAAAACAGTTGCTAAAACACCTTATAATCTTTGGACTGATCAAAAGTCCAGTTTAAAATACTTATACATTTGGGGATGTCCAGCTGAGGTAAGGCCTTTTATGCCAAATGAAAAAAAATGGACTCCAAAACAGTTAGCAGCTACTTTATTAGGTATTCTGAACACTCTAGGGGCTATAAGTTTTATGATCCCACACTCAAGAATATCTTTAAGATGGGAACAATAATATTCTTTGAGGATGTTGAGTTTGGGAGGAGAAATAAGGTTAGAAACATTGCTTTTGATGAAGAATTGACTTCAGACCCAATCCATACAGTTACTTTTGATAATATTCAGGTTCCTATACCTGTTATTGATCAAGAAATAACTCTGAAACCTCAAAATGACAATGTTGAACAACTCCCTGTTTTAAAAGAACAAACTAAACAACCTCAAGAAACAGTACTATTACGAAGATCCATGAGAGAAAGGAGAAATAGTATTCCGAATGATTATATTGTATATCTCCAAGAATATGAGAAAAATAATGGAATGTTGGAAGATGATCCAATCAACTTCCTTCAGGCCATGAAAATTTCTAACTCTCAAAAGTGGATTGATGTTATGAATAAAGAGTACAAGTCTATGCAAGACAATAAGGTTTGAGAACTTGTCCCATTGCTAGAAGGTGCAAAACTAATTGGTTGTAAATGAATATTTAAAACCAAGCGGGATGCAAATGGTAATGTGGAAAGGTATAAGACACATCTTATAACTGAAGGTTGTACTCAAAAGGAAGGCATTAATTATACCGAGATTTTCTCTATGGTTTTATCGAAAGACTCTTTTAGAACAATCATGGCGTTTGTTGCACATTTTGATCTTGAGTTATATCAGATGGATATTAAGACTGTATTTCTCAATGGCGACATTGATGAGATGATTTATATTGTGCAACCAGAAAACTTTGTGTCAGGAGACCTGAAGAATATGGTTTGCAAATTAAGAAAATACATCTATGGCCTAAGCAAGCTCCTCGTCAATGGTATTATAAGTTTTAACAAATAGTTATCTCATTCGGTTTTAAGATGAATATTGTTAATGACTATGTATATCACAAGTTCAGTGGGAGTAAGTATATTTTCTTGGTTCTGTATGTCGATGACATATTACTTACCACTAGTGATATAGCCATGTTACACGAAACCAAGAGATTTCTATCAAAGAATTTTAAGATGAAAGATCTTGGGGACGCCTCTTTTATATTAGGAATTCAGATACATCGAGATCGTTCTCAAGGTATATTTGGATTATCATAAAAGAGCTATATCGATAAAATACTCAAAAGATTTGGCATGCAAGATTGCAGACCCGATGACACCCATGTTGCTAAAGTAGACAAGTTTAATCTCAATCAATGCCCTAAAAGTAACCTTGAAATTCAGAAAATACAGAATATTCCTTATGCTTTAGCTGTAGGAAGTCTAATGTATGCTCAGGTGTGTACGCGTCTGGATATTGCGTACATTATTGGGATGTTAGGCAGATACTTAAGCAACTCTAGTATGGATCATTGGATAGCAGTCAAAAGGGTTATGAGGTGTCTTCGGAAAATAAAAGATTATATGCTCACATATAGAAAATCGGAACAGTTGGAGGTCATTAGGTACTCTAATTTTGATTTTGTTGGATGCCAAAAAAGTAGAAAGTCTACAACATGCTATATTTTATGTTAGCTAGAGGAGCTATATCATGAAAATGTATCAAACATACACTTGTAGCTTTCTCCACTATGGCAGCAGAGTTTGTAGCTTGCTATGAGGCATCAGATCAGAGAATATGGTTGCAAAATTTTATCACTGGACTACACATTCTGAAAATTATTGAAAGATGACTTAAGTTATTTTGTGACAATAAATCAGCAGTTATGTATTCTAACAACAACAAGAGTTCAATTAAGTCAAAACATATTAACATTAAGTTCCTAGTTATGAAAAAAATGGTACAAAGTGGACAAATATCTATAGAGCACATTGGGACAAACTCCATGATACATGATCCTCTTACAAAAGGATTGCCACCTAAGGTCTTTCATGAGTACACTGCTCATATGGGTGTGGTATTATTTGAGGATATCATGATTTAGTGGGAGTTTATGATTGTGGTGCTTTATGTTTGGTTGTATTATCTGATTAGAATAATGTATTCAGTTAAGACACTCTGTTAAATTATGTTTGGTTTTGACCTCACTAAAATTTAAGGTAGGACCAGTTAAAAATAGACATGTACTAATCACATTGTATGTAATTTTTATGCTGCACATCCATGATTGATCTATGTCATTTGATTGTATTAGTATATATGACCATTGATGGGCCGAGTCACGATAAATGTGACAAAGGCTGCTTTGATCCTATATTGATATAGTCAATGGACGAGATTATTTCGAAATAAAAAATTCCTCAAGGACCCAAAATATGGGACCAATAGGGGGAACAAGTGAGGTGTCCCCCTCCTATTGGATAATGAGTTGGCCATCATTAATAATGATCAACTCATTATCCAATAGGAGGGGGACACATTACTTGTCCCTCCTATTGCTCCCATATTTTTGGTCCCTGTAGCAAAGCTCTTTGGAAATACCCTTATCTATGATAGCAATTTTTTGAGCTCATAAGGTTATACACACTTTAAGGAAACATATGGCGTACAAGTGGGAGATTGTTGGATTTAAATCTAATTAAATCTATTTGTGGCCACATATGTTATATCAGTGTGTATTGTTATCTTTGCAGTTGACCCGTATAAAGTGATCAATCAGGTAATTGAGTCAATGAGTATTTAAATATGTCATGGGCTAATTGTGCAGATACCATATTGCAATTCTAATTTACTGATGGGCTAAATTAGAAAACTGCTAGTCTATATAAAGGAGTTATGGTCCCTAATCTTAGGGTTAAGTTCTCATTCTCTTATCCCCATTTAAAGAGAAATCTTAAGGAGAGAACCCTCAAAATTAAAAGATCCAAAAATCCTAATTCAGATCCATGTAATGGATTCAGGTATTGATTTCGCGCTCTTGTTGTTTTAATCTCTTTGGATTAATCACAGTTATTGGATCGATATTAAGTATCTACATAATCATCAGCATTTATTATTCCCGTGTCTGCTGACCTCAAGTTTAAGCCTAAATGAAGTGCATTTGTTTTAAGAAAATCATGCTCATGCTAATAAAATTCACCAAAATTTTAAGAAAAATGCCCCAGGGACCCGGAAAATGGGACAGGAGCAAGGGACAGGTGAGGTGTCCCCTGCTCATTGGTTAATGTACTGTTCATGAATAGTACATTAACCAATGAGCAGGGGACACCTCACATGTCCCCTACTCCTGTCCCCTTTTCCGGGTCCCTGTAGAAGGACTCAAATTTTAACATCACCAACCATCATCACTTCTTATCACTGTATTTGCTGGTCTCAAGCAAGCCCAACTTTGACTCGTCTCAGAATATTGATAACTTGGAAAAAGAATATCAGAAAACACATTTATATACGTAATAACCCTAAAAAAATTGCCCCTTTCTGCAGAAGAAGGGGAAATGACAGCTGGGTGGCCTAATTAAGTGGGTGGGGGTGTTTAGGTAATAAACCATCTGGGTTAGCTTTAACCTAATCGGAGTTCACATTTTTGAATGGTGAAATCAACTGAAAGATTAATGGTAACAAATCAATGATAATTGAGGTGCTAATATAAAATATGAAAATATGAGGTACTATATTGGTAAAATAGCTGTAACTTAAGGGACTAATATCTTAAAAAAAGCCTTTTAATAATAGTGAGGTACTCTGGGATTACTTAGTAAAACATGTATTTTATGAGAACTGACAAATAAAACAACCTTCTCCTTATTGATAGGAGGACGGGAGGAGCCGAGGATGTCAGGGAAACCCAACTTAATTTAATATCAGTAAGGTAACTAAGGTTTCAATCAAACGGGCCGGGTTGCAAATACTTTGTGCTATTATTAACCTTTTATTTTATTTTTCAAAAGAAGTTTGTGTCATTCACTACAAAAAAGTAGTGGAGAGACCACTACTTTTAATCACAAGCGTTAATTATTTAGTAGGCGGTTATGATACAATCTAAATCTAACACTTACCATACCCCCCGTGTATTACACTCATTCCTAATTTACACTAAAAGAAAAAATCATAACCATCAACTAGATAATCAATGACTGTGATTATGTAGTGGTCCCTCCACTATTTTTTTTGTAGTGGGGAGGATCCGAATCCACTAATTAGACGAATCCCCACCGAATTATTGAGTTCTATAATAACTTAATTCTATTGTGAACTGGGGATATTCTTACTAATTTACCATTTATACAAAACCAAAAAACTTTCTTCCACTGCTATAAGAAAATTACATGACATGGCTGGCGGATGTAGCTGTAATGTACATAATAATATTAGAGAATTTCAACATGACAGCTTACATGTACAGTACAGTAGCCTCATATACCAAGTCACATCACATTGCATCTTTTGCAGTTTTGATTCAAAACCTATAAGGGCATGTTTGGTTGGTTCAGAAAGTGGCCTAAAAAACTAACATAGTGGAAATTTAATGTTTTCCTTCACAATTGTTTGTCTCATCAAAGCGATAAAAGAAAGTGGGAGAGAAAATAGGTGCCTGCTGAGATTTGGAGTTGAGAGGTTTTCTGCCCCAATAAGACCGATTTTAGCGGAAAATCCCCCAAAATTGAACTCCGTACACACCTGAGCAAAAAAGAGGAGAAACCTTAGCTTTCTGGCTTCCTACCCCCAAGATCTTGTCACCGTTCTCTATCTCATTCTCCTCCCGCTGCTTCCTATTCCTCCTTCTCCCACCTCCTTCTCCTTCTCACGAGCCAAAGAGGAACCTGATGATCTCCGCCCTCCTCCTTCTCCACCTCCTTCCTCAGGTTCGATCTCCCATCTCCATTCTCTTTTAGTTTTTTGATTTGCAGTGATCTTGAGCCTGCATGCTTGCGATATGATCGAAGTCGCAGCTTTGATGTGATTTGGTTTGATTGAGTTAGGGTTTGCTTTATTTTAGATGAATCTGAATGTGATTAGATTGATACAAAGCTGATTTTATTAGTTTCTCATTTAATTCTTTGAATCAGAAAGTATGATTTGGGTTTCTCATTTAATTAGTAATCAAATATTTGTGGGCATGGAGATTATTTAGATGTAGCACTCTATTTCTTGATGCATGGGCCTACATTTGACTCCTGCTGCAGGCAATTTGTATAAGCTGATAAAAAACTAATATAGTCAATGTTTGGCATTTTATGAAATTTTATCAAATTTCGGCAATTTGTATTCAGTTTATAGACTATGATATATACATTTTATATGTTATATTGAACATTTGATTGCTAATGCATACTTGTTTGACAGGTTTACAAGTGGGATAAGGTGAATTATTCACCTTGATGGATTGAGAGTATCCTACATATTTCTAGTGTGATGGAATTAAAGTTAAAGAGATATGCATATTATGTGTTATGATGATGGGCTATTCTTAAGATATGCAGCCAAAGTTTATAGTAGTAATATATTGGAGAGACAATTCATGATGACAATGCTTATTATGTAGGGTCATTATGATAATTGCAGCCAACATTGCTATTATAAACTTTATGACAAAGCAGATAATGAAGAAAATGGCCTTTTTCTGAGGATGTTTTCTATAAGTTGTATTAAGTTTCTGACTTGATTTCAAACTCGGGTTGTTTGAGTCTTGGTTTCAGTCGTGTTGTGTGTAGTTTATATTCAGTTCTCAACTCTCAAATTTGACTTTATTTGGTTAGGTGTTTTCATGTTGATGGTTCATGTTGAGGTCTCTTTTGATCGGTGCCATCATGATTACATGCACAGGTTGAGCTCAATCATGCGTACATGCTCAGTTGAGCATGTTATTAGATTGAGTTATGCCATTTGGTTTTTTGAGTCTTTTAGTTTTTTAGTTTTGTTAGGTTTTTACATGAAATATTTTTAATTTTTTAAAAATAAATTGTCTAATATATTTTCTTTTATGTTGGCTCCATGCGTCCATATCCTATACTAGTTGCGCAAAAGAATGGTCGAAGTGACCGGAATCTTATTTCTATAACTGAGCATATTTTTCTCTTGAGCTTCAGGTTTCTTCAAAATCTTGTTTATTGAGCATTTTGGTTCTTCGTTATATGAGATGATTATATGATATATGTTCACCTCTCAATTTATATTAGAAATAATTTTATCCTATAAGGGTGGTAAGCACACCATGGTGACCATAGTCATACTTCCATTCTTTTTTTTATTTGAACCAAACACTAGAAAATGAGGGAATCTATTCACCTATCAATTTTTTTTTCCAAGTTGAACCAAACTAAGAAAAATTATGGAAAGTACATTCACCACATATTTGTTGGCGAAACAAACACAGAAAACACTTTTCATGAAAGTGAAGAAAAATTATTTTTGGAATATGAAGGAAAGCAACCAAACAGCCCCTAATTACAAGTGTAGGTTATGTGATCCTTGGTAATTACCACAAACCTCTCTCTCTCTCTCTCTCTCTCTCTCGTCCATATATATATTATATATATATATATAATATAGTATATAATATATAGTAATATATATAATAAGAAATACCTGAGCAAAACTGGTACCAAGTTCTAAATTGAACTCTAGGGTGAGGTGGTCAAGATCTAGTCCATACATCATGCATTTCGAGCAGAGCAGCCTCAATCAACTATTCAACTAATTTAGAAAAGAGGCACCACTCCAATGCATGATGTATGCTGTTAGATCATTACCACCTCACTACCAAGTTCAATGAAAAAACTTGGTACCATTTCTCCATATTCTCTCTCTCTCTCTCTCCTCTCTCTCTACTCTCCGTCTCTCTCTCTCTCTCTCTATATATATAATATATATATTAATATATATATATAATATATATATATATATATAATATATAATTTTATATATTAATATATATATATATATATATATATAATATATATATATATATAATTATATATATATATATATATATATATAATATCTTACGATGTATTATATATATAGGGAAAGTGTTCATAAGCAGACACCTTAGATTCAATCTAAGGAAGCGCCTTTTGATTTATGAATTAGACTATTTTGTTTGGTGATCCGCTCCATTGTTTATAATCTAAATGTCTCAGAACATCTATAAAACAAAAATAAGAATGATTAAATACTTCTAACACATATTTTTCATTGTCTTTTTAGTTATATTATCATAAAACTGTTAATTTTATAATCACTTGATGCATTAGTAACTACAACCTAATATGGCTAATTTTTTATTTGTATAAAATCCAAAATATATAAATCAAAATGAACGGAGTGGGTTGAGTAATTTGATAGTATAGAATGTAGTTTTGAAGGCGCTACCTTAGATTTGTTAGAGAATTTTAGTCTCCCAGCGTACTACGATATCTCTGCAACTCGGAAGCCAACCCACAATTAACATGATAGAAATAACCACAATAAAAAAAGAACACTAGGATTTATGTGGTTCGGTCAACCAACTTCGACCTACATCCACATGGCAACAATATGAGAAATCCACTATGTATTAGAGAAAAATATAAGAGAAATCACTCAACTCTCGTCTCTCAATCTCTCAACCTCACATACATAATCAACTCTCATATTCTCTCTAAAACCCACTCCTTACAATATTTTGAACGGACAAAGTCTGTGAAATCCTCTCCTAATGTTGTAATCTTTTGCACAGACAAAGACTATGAAGTCATTGCCTCTTGCACAATATTCTTGGACCAGACTATGCCCTTTACTAACCCTATGTTATAATAATATTGGTTATCTCCCTTCTCCTTGGTTTTTCCTTCAACAATAGAAGAATATATATATATAACCAAAACCATACCTCTAGCCAAACTTCCTAATTAGAATATGATACAAACTCCTAATCATGCTGAGATCTAATCTCCTAATCATGATAGATCTCCATGCTGAGACCTAACCTCCTAATCATGATAGATCTCTATCCCTATCTAATTCTCATAAAGTTATACAAAGAATTAAAGACACAATCCTAATAAGATTAAATCTAAGGTGCCAGCTTATGAATACTTTTCCCTAAATATATAATATACTCTCTTTAAAAGTATGAGTTTGGAAAAAAATTCATAACCAGTACTACCCTTGACCCTTTTATATTTTACCTTGTTATCTTAATTTAATTAATATGTTTTGATTTAATTTTCTTAGCTCACATAATAAATAAAAGACACTATATAATATCCAAAAACCTACATTTGCTATCAATCCAACTACTCATATCTATCCAACTACTCTAAGTGTACATAATATTAAAAAGGTGTTAAGTTAAAAAAGTACTATTTAAAAAAAAGTTAAAAAGTACAGATATTATTAGAAGAGAATTAATTAGATATTATCTACCCTATTTCTTAATTTGAAATAAATTAGTTTGCATAATAGAATTTTGAAATAAATAAGTATTATTAAAAATAGAAATTCTAGAGAATATTAATATTATTAAAAATGATTAAATGGATAATATCTACCCGATTTCTAAATTTAAAATAAATAAGTTTATTTAAAATAGAATAACGACTTGCTTTTTAAGTATTAATGTTAGTAAAAAAATCTGATTTCTTTTCCAGCCAATCTCTATTTAATTAGAATAATTAAATGAATATATAGTTTCAATTATATCCAAAAACCTATATTTGCTATTAATCCTACTACTCATTTGTACCCAACTACTCTAAGTTTGCATAATATTAAAAAGGCATTAAGTTAAAAAAGTAATATTTAAAAGATTTTTTAAAAAATACTAATATTATTTAAAAATATTAATTAGATAATATCTACACAAATTCTAAACTTGAAATAAATAAGTTTATATAATAGATTAAAAAAGAACATTAAGTTAAAAAAAAGTATTATTGAAAAGAGAAAATTTTAAAACTATTAATATCATTAAAAATGATTAATTGGATAATATCTGCCCAATTTTCAAATTTGAAATAAATTTATTTATTTAAAACAAAAAGTGACTTTGCTTAATAGGTACTAATGTCAGTGAAAAAAATTCTGACATTTTTTTCTAGCCTATTTCTAATTAATTAATAGAACAATTTCATAAATATGTGGTTTCAGTTTATATCCAGAAACGTACATAGGCCAACTACTCATATATATCCAACTACTCTAAAGTTTAAAAAATATTAAAATTGTGTTAAGTTAAAAAAGTATCATTAAAAAGAGAAATTTTAATAAGTACTGATATTGTTTAAAAAAAGGATCAATTGGATAATATCTACCATTTTCTAAATTTGAAATAAATAATTTTGTATAATAGATAAAAGAAAGTATTAAGTTAAAAAAGTATTATTAAAAGGGAAAATTTAGAAAGTGTTAATATTATTAAAAAGGAACATAGAACAATCTTGTTTGAATATTTATAGTATAGCTTAATTTTTTGAGTAAAATTAGGAATCTCCAAAATGGATTTTTTATAATTTTGTATTTTTATATGCTTATGTGAATATTTTATCATATAAAATTATACTAGAGTTACCAATAATCTTTAGTTTTTTTATTTTAAGTCTATCAATAATTCAGATCTCTTACAGTCTAATGGAAAGACTATATTTTTTTCCTAAGCTTATACGAACCATCTTACAATTAAGTTTAATATTCTTCCTCAATTTATGCTCTCTTCATAGAAATTTATTTATATTTTTTTACATGTAAATAAAATATTACTGTGTTTTTTGCTTCAAAATTTTAACACTACATTTAATGACTAACATAAACAAATTAGATATCGGTGATCTGATAAATAGATATATTACATGAAGTTTGATTTGTTCAAATTGAAAAAAGTAATGTTTCGTATCCAAGTTATAAAATATAATGATCCTAGTTTAGTACACAAAAAAATTTCATCAAAAAATTTAAATACAAAGTATGACAAATCTAATAATCCAGGTTTAAAAAATTTTACTCAAAATGAATCTGACAAGTTCATAGTAATAAATTAAACCAAAAACTAAATAATTTTAATATTTAGTCACATGCATTGCACATGCATAAAATTAGTGAGTGAGAGAGTGTGTGTTTGTGTGTGTGCGCGCGCGTATATGAGTAATATGGAGGAACTTGGTACCATGCATAAGTTTTTATGCTTGGTAGTGAGGTGGCACATTCTCATTCACTCATGTAAATGAGAGACAACATAACATGGTAAATATATATATATATTAATATTATATATATATATAATATATATATAATATATATATTATTATATATATATTATATATATATATAAGGAATATGTATACTTGGGCCAATGATCCTTGTAGTGATGTGGACACATCTTGTCCATACATCACACCTTGAAGTTAGGGCAGGCTCCATCTTCAAGTGTGATGTATGGACAAGATGTGTCCACATCACTACCAAGAATCCTTGTACCAAGTATACCCATTCCTCTGCTCTCTCTCTCTCTATATATTATATATATATATATAATATATATATATCATATATATATATATATATATATATATATATATATATATATATATATATATATATATATATATATATATATATATATATAATATATATATAATATTTATAGATATATAGCGATCACCACTGTAATCCTTGGCTCATAATATATCACAAAATTTTATTTTTCCAGGAAAGAACTTTTTAATGGATCAGATGTTAGGGATTCGAAACAATCAAATCGAACATTTGCCCTTCCAGACCTTGTGTTTGAGAGTAGGAAAGTAAGAAAAATCATAGCAAATAAAAGATAAAAAAATTGTAGGAAAGTAAACTAGAAAGAACACACCAAATTTAATGAGGTTCGGCAATTGTGTCTACGTCCTCGGGAGCCATACCACACAATTCTTTGATTAATATTAAAGAATGTTACAATGCCTACAAATAAGATCTAATCTCTTTGAGATCTCTCTGAAGAATTCTCTCAAACCCCTCTTTTTCTGATATCTAATCTCTTTTAAGGTGCTATTATATATAGAAAACCTAAAACCAAAACAGACCAAGAATTCTAAAACCAAAAATAAAATAGATTAGAAATCCTAATAACCTGTTACCAAAACAGATTAAGAATCATGTTACCAAAACAGATTAAGAATCATGTTACCAAAATAGATTAGGAAATCTGCTATCCAACAATTTATTTGATTCCAGCTTTGAGTCTACATCCCTTAGACTAACAATCTCCTACTTGGAGACTAAAGCACAATCAACAAGCTCACCCAAACTCTCCCTTCTTTGCAAGCATCCTCCTACACGGAAAAAATTCATTCTTCAATCATCATTAACCCGACGATCCCGCCGATCCTCCTGGTGTGGCTCCGCCTTCATCTCCTATACGTGAAGGCCAACTGAAGTTGCGCACAACTCCAGTTTTAATGGTCACTGCTTTCGTCAATATATCAGCAGGATTTTGACTCTTCAAAATCTTCTCTAGATGTAACTTCCTGTCTTCAATCAGCGAGCATATAAAATAGTATCGTATGTCGATGTGCTTAATTCTAACATGATATACTGGATTCTTGGCAAGATGTATAGCGTTCTAGCTGTCACAATAAAGAACTCCTCCCCCTTGCTTCAGATCCAACTTTTTCAGGCACCCGTTCAACCAAATTATCTACTTGCTTTAGTCACCGCAACATACTCAGCTTTAGTTGTAGACAAAGTTACAATATTTTGCAGAAGTGAAACCTAACTCACTGTTGTTGACGCCCAAGGTATAAACATACCCTGTGGTGCTCTGCCTCGTATTATGATCACCGGTGAAGTCTGCATCCACGTATCCCTACAGTACTAACTCATTCCTCCTGAAATATAGTGGTTTGTCCGTAGTCCCTCTCAAGTAGTGAAATATCCACTTCACGTCCTCCCAATGCCGCTTTCCTGAATTGCTTACAAACCTTCTCACAACTCTCACTGCATGGGCAATGTCCGACCTCGTGCAAACCATCGTGTACATGAGACTCCCAATGGTCGAGGAATATGACATCCTGCTCATACGCTCTTTATTTGCATATGTCTTAGGCGATTGCTCTTCAGATAGCTTGAATTGGCTTCCAATAGGCGTGCTAACAACCTTAACATTCTGCATGTTGAACCTCTGACGTACCCTTTCGATGTATTCAGCTTGACTTAACCTCAACGTCGCTTCAGCTTTATCTCTACTAATTCGCATCCCTAGAATCTTTTTCGCTGCATCTAGATCCTTCATAGCAAACTCCTTTGCCAACTACTTCTTTAAGTTGTTTATCTCCTCTAAACTCGGTGATGCAACTAACATATTATCAACATACAATAACAATATGATAAAACTGGACTCAAACCTCTTAAAGTAGCAACAATGATCTGAATTGCATCTTCTGTAGTCATTGTTCTACATGAAGTTGTCGAACTTCTTGTACCACTGTCTTGGGGCCTGTTTCAATCCGTACAAGCTCTTCTTGAGCTTACACACCATCCCTTCCTTTCCCTCTTCAATGAAACCAACAGGTTGCTTCATGTAGATTTCTTTATCAAAGACACCATGAAGAAAGGCAGTCTTCACATCTAACTGCTCAAGGTAAATATCTCTGTATAGTCAACTCCTTTCCGCTGTTGGAACCCCTTCACGACTAATCTGGCATTGTATCTCTTGCTTTCATCACTCTCCTGGTTGACCCGATAGACCCATTTGTAGCTGGACTAACTCTCATGTCTCATTAGTGTGTAGAGAATCTATCTCCTCTTACATCGCATGCTCCTACTGCTGAGATTCACTCACTTGCATAGCCTCCTTATAACACTCCGGTTCTTCATTATCTGTCAAAAGCAAATAATCAAGTGATGAGATATATCTGGGATTTGATTTGGATACCCCAGATGACCTCCTAAGCTCCACGCCCTGGGTAGTCATCTCTGCACCTGGAGCCTCCTCCGTTCTTCGGTCAGAATTGACTTTGTCGCCCCCATCTGGGAGTTCCTTCAAATCCATGTACTTGGATCCACCTGTATCCGTAGTGTTGCCCCCACTGCTTTGGCTATCATTGGCACTGTTTCTGTTCTTGTACACCACATCCTCATTGAATATCACATCCCTGCTTTTGATGATCTTCATGTTCTTCTCATCCCAAAGATGATACCCGAACTCATCAATGCCGTATCCAATGAATGTGCACTTCTATGACTTAGCCTCTAGCTTATCCTTGACATGGTCACTGATATAAACATATGCCACACAACCAAATACTTACCAATATGAGAGATTGATCTTCTTGCCACTCCAAACCTTCTCTAGAATCCCGTAATCCAATGGATCTGATGGCCCATGATTAATCAAGTAAGCTATCGTATGCATCGTATCCGTCTAAAATGTCTTAGACAGACTTGCATGTAATCACATGCTCCTGGCGCGCTCCATCAATGTTCTGTTCATCCTCTCTGCAACGCCGTTTTGCTGCGATGTCCATGAAGTAGTCCTCTCTAAACGAATCTAATTTAGATCACAGAATCTCTTGAACTCCTCCAGCTCGTATTCTCCATCGTTGTCTAATCTCAAACACTTCACATTCAGATCTATCTCGTTCTCCATCATGGCCTTCCACTTCTTGAAGATCTCAAACACATCTGACTTGTGCTTCATGAAGTATACTCACACCTTCCTCGAGTGATCGTCGATGAAGGTGACATAGTATGCTGAACCGCCAAGGTGACATAGTATGCCGAACCGCCAAAAGAAGACACGCTAGCTGGACCCCATACGTAAGTATGAACTAACTCTAGCTTCTGAGCTTTAGTGGCCTTCCACCCTTCTGGAAACTAACTTTCTTCTGCTTCCCAAAGATACAGTCCTCGTAAACACCAACGTCCACGGAATCAATGCCGGTTAGCTTCCCCTGTGAATATAGAATCTTCATCTCCTTTTCGCTCATGTGTCCCAATCTATTGTGCCACAGATCCATACTTTCTTTGCCAGCTGCAATTGCGAGGGTGTCACTCGCATGTGAGGTGAGGTAGAGAGTACCTATTTTGTTGCCTCGGGCAACAATCATAGTACCGTTTGAGATCCTCTATGAATCCCCGGTGAATGTCAAAATATAACCTTCTACTCCAAGCTGGCCAACCAAAATAAGATTCATATTCAGCTTCGGTACGTGCCTCACGTTCTTCAAATTCCACTTAGAGCTCTTCAACAGTATTTGCACATCTCTTCCAACAACACTATAGAGTTCATTATCCCCTAAGTATACTTTCCCCAATTCTCCTGCTACATAGTTATGAAGAAGCTTCCTATTAGCAGTAACGTAGAATGAGACTCCTGAGTTGATGACCCAAGAATCAGAATCGTTATCCATAGCGAGAATCAATGCATCCTGCATGAGATAAGCCTTCTGCTCATTCGCGTCCTTCTTTTGTGCTTTACACGCTAAAGACATATGACCCTCCTGGACGCAGTTCCAACACTTTCTTTTGATAGGCCTAACTTTCGAATTCGACCTCTTCTTGGTTTACTTCGTCCAATTACTGTTCTGATTATCCTTCTTCTGGTTTCTGTCTCTCTGCTCAAGATTTAGGGCTGAACCCGAACCTTTTGATTCGGATAATTTTTTTTAACCTCCTTGGATAGAATCATGCTAACAAACTCGCTCAGCTTTAACTTGTCCTTCCCCGCCGAATTGCTGATTATCGTCATACAATCTGCCCAACTATCCGGCAACTGCGATAGAATCAATAGGTCCTGTACTTCATCATCGAACGTGATGTCTACGGAGATGAGTTGATCAACAATTGTGTTGAACTCGCTGAGGTACATTGTGAAAGAGCGTCTTTCTGCCATCTTAAGATTGAAGAGTGTCTTGACGAGATGCACCTTGTTTGCGACAGACGATTGCTCGTACATCTTCGCGAGCACTTCCATAAGCCCCACCGTCGTCTTCTCCTTCAATATATTGTGTGTGGCTGTCTTGATGAGCGACAACTGAATTTGTCCTAGAGCCTTCCTATCCAGTATCTCTTTATCCGCGTCTGACTCTTCTTTCTTCTTTCCCTTAGTCTTGCCCATCAACGGGCGATACAAGTCCTTCTGGTACAGATAGTCCTCCATCTGCGACTTTCAGTATGCAAAGTCTGAACCGTCAAACTTCTCGATCTTAGATTTGCTTTTCCCTGCCATGGCTCTCTCACAATCCTTCTGAACGAAGCTCTGATACCAGTTGTTGGGGATTCGAAACAATCAAATCGAACCCTTGCCCTTTCGGACCTTATGTTTGAGAGTAGGAAAGTAGGAAAAATCATAGCAAATAAAAGATAAAAAACTTGTAGGAAAGTAAATAAGAAAGAACACACCAGATTTAACGAGGTTCAACAATCATGCCTACGTCATTGGGAGCCATACCACACAATTCTTTGATTAATATTGAAGAAGATTACAATGCTCACAAATAGGATCTAATCTCTCTGAGATCTCTCTGAAGAATTCTCTGAAAATCCTTTTTTCTGATGTCTAATCTCTTCTAAGGCGTTCCATATATATAGAAAACCTAAAATCAAAACATACTATGAATTCTAAAACAAAAAGTAAAGCATATTAGAAATCCTAATAACATGTTAACAAAACAAATTAAGGATCATGTTACCAAAACAGATTAAGAATCATGTTACCAAAATAGATTAAGAAAACTGTTATCTAACAATTTGTTTGATTCCAGCTTTGAGACTATATTCCTTAGACTAACATCAGATATATGCGGTATTGATCTAATAAAGCGTCATATTTAAATATTAATTATATTTTTAATTATAACGCAACACTGATTTAAGGGTTGTTACCCTTAGTGCACCGTAACGATTAAGCCGTCTATTTAATATTTTTCCTCTTGGAAAAAGGGGAGGTTAGGATTAGAGTTAGAGTACTTAAAATTACTTAAAATTACGTGTCAGTGGATTTAGCCCATTTTATACTGACACGAAGGGTCTCATGCACCAACTGAATGGTAAACAAACGACATCAAATACTTTTCTTTCCCCATTCCACATTATTATTATTTTTCTAAGGGTTTAGGTTCTATATCTATTGGGTTTGGTCAAGGTCTCATCCTTGGCGGATCTATTGGGATAAGCCACCCACATGTGGCTGCTTAACACGCTGTTAGCCTAAAAAATCACATTGACCAAAAGAGAGGCACAAAATGTGATAAGGACATGCAATTTTGTTGATTTATTTTCATCGGTCAGATATAATTACTCATTTTCAGTAATATGATATATTCATTTGGGGACCTCAAAGACATCTCTCATTTTAGAAAAGAGATAATCTATCTATTATTAACTTAATTAATTAAGCAAGGAGGGTGAGCATGCGTGAACCATAATAAAAAAGAGTCCTTCCGACTCTGTGTCAGATACATCAGATGTGCAGCTAGGCTTTAATAGCTTATTTTCTTTTATTAGAGAATTCCTAATTATGTGCTGATTGAGGTGAGATTCAAATCAACTGCCTCTTTTGTGCAGTGTGACTGTATGAGCATCGATCCTTTCAGTATATCAGTACTAATTTTGCTAGTTAGTTCACTCTCACCATGTGTATTCCTTCGAGAAATAACATCTGGGCTCAGTATTATTTGGTATTCAGAAATTCAAGTCTGAAAATAGAACTCTTTTATATTAGGCTACTTTTATCTTTTACCTATATATTGAGCTCAATTCAAAAGATGCATCACCCTCTTGTATTAATTTCAATATTATTGGTTTTAACTTTTTGTCTATTTTTGACAAAAGTCGTTTTAAACAAAAAATGTATGAGGCTGATGATTCAAGAGTGCATGTTCAAAGCACAATACAACATATTGTTGTTCATGAAGCAATAATAAACGTGTTATATGGAGAAGATCAACGCTGTAGGACTTTAAAAAAAAAGCGCATGTCTAGTAGAAGCTCTTCTTTCTTCGTGTCGAGAGTTCTCTCATAGGAAAAATAATTATAGTAATTAATACATAGATCGATAAAAATAGATGGAACTAATGGATGGAATTGGGATTCTCTTCACTATCTATCGATTGAATACTGCTGACTGGCATTGTTCTCTTCCAAACTACATCTACACTACCTGAAAGAGTTATAAGTTTTGAAGAAAGTTAAAAGGGATAAACTCTGTGTCTCCCTCTCTGTTAGCGTAGAATTAATTTGTGAGGAATAGTCTAGTTATCATTACTCTTCTAGATTTTCATTTATTTATTTTTAGATACCACTTCATCATTCTTAAGACTAGTCATTTAGTGTGAGAATATGTACGTTTGTTGAAGATATGGCACCAGCTACATTATATGGGAATTATAATGATACAATTTCAGACGAATGGATTGATGAACGAAAAAACATATCATAAAAAAGCTAGAAAACGTGAGCAAGTACAAAAGTTACATGGCATCTGTTTGAAACAAACCTTACCAAATCCTAGGCCCACCCCAATTCATTTATCAAAATAAGAGAAAGCCAATTCATTATGTTAGCCCCATTCACACAAAAAACGAAAAAAAGAACAACCCAAACTAGGACTCTTTGTTTAAATTAAAGAGTGATGCTTGGTGAAAGTCGTGTTTAAATTGCTGTTCCATTCGCTCACAAGTATCCAAAGCTCTGACTCGGATATGGGGCATCTTTCGGTTAATAGCTTCATTCATTAATTAGTTAAAGACTTTATACAAACAAGCATGCATGGAGAAATGATGATTAAAGTTTAGGTGCGAAAATAACCTCCATTGCATAGCATCTCGTGACATAAGAGAAATCTGTCCTTTTGTCTTGCTTATACCTAAACTAAGGGTAATGGTCAAAAAGGAAATGGAGTTTATCAGTTGAGGGTGAAGAAAAATGAATTGGTGGTCCTTTGTATCTCTATATTAATTCAAGTTCTTTGGTTCTATATATCATGATGGCGATAAATGGAGGGGGGGAAAAGATGTGGGTATAAAAGATGCTGGTGAAAGGGCATCAAAGTTGGTAAGTTCCCTCATTTTCAAGAGATAATAGACTCGTACAGGTGAGTGGAGTTGCATATCACTACTTTGACAAATATGCATGTTGTGATGTTGGCAATGAATGACAATTATATATGCACAAAAATATTCGGATCTGAGGAAATATATGTATTCATATTCCTTAGGATATACGGATAAGATTATTAAAATCTAGAACTGATAAGATATAGTTATAAATATGGTTATGTAGTGAAATATGTGAATCAGCAGTTTTAATCATGTTAAAGTAAGAGAGAGAGAGAATCTTGGGTAAATTTCCCTTGAGTTGAATATTGAGTGTGCACATATATTTATACAAGTAGAGGAGTGTGAGGTGTGTTCTCCCAAGCAATGTGGGACTAAAACCCACTACAATACACTATTATCAACAGCCTCCTTCAAACTCATGTTGGATCAAACAAAGTGAGTTTGCGTACAAGAAACTGGAACCGATGAACAGCTAAGGCCTTTGTGAAGAAATCTGCAAGCTCGTCAGCGGATGAGACATGAGGAAGTAGAATTGTCTTGTCCTTGATAACTTGGTGACGGACAAAATGAGCGTCGATCTCAATACGTTTGGTCCTTTCATGAAATACTGGATTATTAGCAATCTGGATGGCACTCTTATTATCACAGTAGAGAGGAGTAGGAGTCGTAACAGAAATGCCGAAATCATTGAGAAGGCGACGAAGATAAATAATCTCTTTAGCTGTTGTGGACATTGCACGATATCCTGTCTCGGTACTGGAAAGAGCAATAACATCTTGTTTCTTACTTCACCAGGAAATAAGGGAATCACCAAGAAATATACAATAACATATGGTAGACTTTCTGGTAGTTGGATCACCAGCCCAATCAGTATCAGAATATGCACAAAGCTCTAACTTAGATATAGCAGGAAACAAAAGAGAGTGAGTGCTAGTACCCTGGAGGTACCGAAGAATCTGTAATAAGACAGCATAGTGTACAGAACGTGGGATACTAACAAGTTGACTAACAATACCAACAGCATGAGAGATATCTAGTCGAGAGATGCACAAATAGACCAACTGGCCAACAAGATGTCGATATCGGGTAGGATCAGATAGAGGTTCACTGTCAGTAGAGCAAAGTTTGACATTCTGCTGGAGTGGAGTATAGACAGTTACATTGTCAGTTAGCTCAGCTTGATTTAGAATATCTGAGAGATACTTCTGTTGAGACAGTAATACACCCCACGAGCCTTAAGAAATTTCTAGACCAAGAAAATACCGAAGAGATCCAAGATCTTTCATGTGGAACTGTTGCTGTAACTGAGATTTTACGTATTGTATACCTACCATATTATCACCTGTAATGATCATATCATCTACATAGATGATTAATAAAACTCTGCCACGCGATGTAGTATGAACAAACAGAGAAGCATCTTGATGACTTTTCATAAAGCCCGCTTTGAGCACGACATCACGAAAATACTCAAACCAAGCGCGGGGTGCCTGCTTGAGACCATAAACAGCACAGCGAAGGAGACATACATGCCCCGGATGAATATTTAACCCTGGAGGCGGTTGCATATATATGGTCTCTGATAAAGAGCCATGAAGAAAAGCATTTTTAACATTCATCTGGTATAAGGGCTAACAATGAGCAGCAACGACCGTAAGGAGAGTACGAACTGTGGGCATCTGAGCAATAGGAGCAAAGGTCTCCTCATAATCAATACATTGTTGCTGAGTAAAATCTCGAGCCACTAAATGAGCTTTTCGACGTTCAATGGTGCCATCAAGACGAAACTTGACCTTATAAACTCATTTACTGCCAACAAGAGAGATCCCAGGAGGACAGTGAACAACATCCCAGGTATGAGTTTGCTGAAAGGCTTAAAATTCCTCAGCCATAGTCTGTCGCCACTCTGGAATTTGAACTGCCTCTTGAAAGGACTTTGGCTCAACAATAGTATGAATGGCAAGTCTGTCGCCACTCTGGAATTTGAACTGCCTCTTGAAAGGACTTTGGCTCAACAATAGTATGAATGGCAGCAAGAAAGTTATGAAAGATAGGTGAATACCTCTTGAAAGGACTTTGGCTCAACAATAGTATGAATGGCAGCAAGAAAGTTATGAAAGATAGGTGAATAGGAAGTAACCGAAGCATACCGGGTAGGCATGACATGTGGGTGTTTGCCTCGATGAAGAGCAAGAGGAACCTCAGGCAGGGGAGATGCTGGCACAGGTGCGTGGAGATCAACAGTGTTTTCTGGAGTGAGAGTTGTGTCCACGGGATATGGATTAGATGGTGTAAGAGAAGACTCGGGTGAGGAAGAGTCAACAGAAGGAGAGGGAGAGATGTCAGGGAGATCTCGAAAGGAAAACTGAGGTGAAGAAGTGGGTGTTGCACTTGACGGGGAAGCATGATCAGTAGAGTGGAGAAAATTAAAGTCATCAGAAGCAAAATAATATGAAGAATCCTCTTTGAACTGAACATGACGAGATATATGAACTCGACGAGTTGCGAGATCATAACAACGATAACCTCGATGTTCTGAACTAATTCCTAAATAAACATAAGAAACAGCTCTGGGAGATAATTTATCACGTTCATGAGATGGCAGAAGAACAAAACATCGACAACCAAAAACACGAAGTAGATCATAACGGGGAGGATGAGTATAAACACGACTATAAGGAGTAGCACCGGAAAGAGAGTTAGATGGAGTGATATTAATAGCATGAGTTGCGGTGAGAATAGCCTCAGCCCAGGAACGACGAGGAACAGAGTAAGAAATGAGTATTGATCGAGCAGTATCGAGGATATGACGATGTTTGTGTTCAGCAACACCATTTTGTTCATGAGTATAGGGACATGACTGTTAAATGATAATCCCATGAGAGGACATGATAGAGCACATGGTAGAGGATAGGTACTCTTTGGCACAATCAGAACGAAAAACTTTAATACGAGATTACCATTGAGTAAAAATCATAGCAGTGAAGGCTTGATAAGCATTAAGTACGTCAGAGCGATTCTTAAGTAGGTAAACCCATGTAAAACGAGAGAAATCATCGATAAAGTTAACATAATATAAGTAGCCAGATGAAGAAGGTAAAGGAGCTAGTCCCCAAATATCAGAATGTACTAAATCAAATAAGAAAGTGGATACGGATGTACTCATTTTAAATGGTAAAGCAGTGAATTTAGCTAATTTACAACCAGTATATGACTCAATACTAGAACTAGATGATACAGGACCAAGTACTCCAGACTGAATAAGACTCTCCAACCTTTTATTAGACACATGACAAAGTCGTCTATGTCATAAATTGGCAGGAAGCGAGGTAGAGGATTTTGACGAACGAAGAGAACCAACAAGAGAACGTGGACGTATAGACTCTGAAAGGTGAAGATATTCCAGAAAATACAGTTTGTGCCTCCTACGACCCACCTCAATCGTCTTGCCCATCTATGGATCCTGCATAATACAAGTATCAGAAGAAAATGAGTCAAACAGGCCCACCATGCATAAAGAGCTAATAGAAATTAAATTCAAGCACAACTGAGGAGCCACATAGACGAGACCAAGTGTTAGACGACCAGATGGATTATTTTGTGGGGGTAATAGAGCCATACTGAGTAATAGACAATGGTTGTCCAGCAGCTGTGTAGATAGGAGGAAGAGAGGATGAAGTAAAGACAGAGGATAAAAGTGAGGCATTACAAGTCATATGAAAAGAACAGCCAGAGTCAAAAATCCAGAGATCATTCATACCAGAGACCGAAGGATTAACTGAAGAACCAGCAAAATGCATACCAGAGAGTTGTGCAGCGGATGTAGATGTGATATCTTGAAAAGCACCAAGTTGACGGCGAAGACTTTTAATAGCTTGAATAGTAGAGTCTGAAGTAGTAGAATGTATAGCATTGGCCAGCAATCCTGGTGTACGAGAGGGTTGAGACTGAGGGGGTCGCCGACCATGACCAGTACTTGAGGAATGTAACTCAGGATGAAGCTTGAAACATGTCTCAATACGGTGTCCTTCCTTCTTATAATATTTGCAAGAGAGCTTAGATCGAGCATGTGGAGAAGTATGATTCATAACAGGAGCAATGACAGGTACAGACAAAACAGTCTCGAGTGAAGAGGTAGGAGTGTCTGTTGACAAATTGAGTCGTGATGTTTGCTGTCGGGTCTCATAAGCAGTGAGAGCTCCCATAACTGAGGCCAAAGTCGGAAATTGAGGCTGATGAATGTCGGGTCTCATAAGCAGTGAGAGCTCCCATAACTGAGGCCAAAGTCGGAAATTGAGGCTGATGAAGTGGTTGATCAGTCATAGTTGAATATTCAGAAAGGGACTGAAACAGTTGATGCACCTCATGTCGTTCGTACCAGGCTAGCTAGTCTTCATATGTGGAATTACATCCAGGAAGCATGGAGCGTAACTCTGTCCAAAAAACTTGCATTTGTCCAAAATGGGACTGCAGAGATGAACTACCTTTGCGTTGTAGAGCAATGCGTTGCAGAAGATATGCCTCCCGTGCACCCGAGCACTCAATGAAACGCTCAGTGAGACGAGTCCACATGGCCCGAGCAGAGGGAAATGAGCCAATCTCGACAGTGAGACCAGAGCCAACACAGCGAGTGAGATAATCCATGACACGAAATTCCTGCAATTGCCACTCTGAATTCTCCTTGACATAGAGAGCACGAGCAGTTTGAATATCGACATCACCACTGCCAGAGGTAATAGTACTGGATGAAGCAAAAGTACTGATGGACGGTGGAGCTGGTCCCGTACTGGTGAGATGATCAAGCAAACCAGCGCCACGCAAGGCATTGGTGACAATGGTGGACCAAGCAAACCAGCGCCACGCAAGGCATTGGTGACAATGGTGGACCACCCTACCCAGTCACTTTGATCATTAAGGGGAAAAAGTGGTTTGGGAATCTTCTCTAAAGGAGTCATAACGGCAATGTTGAGACGTTAAGACGTCGAGATGCCGTTACTGACTGCGAAACGACAATGTCGTTCGTTTGAGGCCGAGAGACGGCTTGAAACGACGATGTCGTTAATTTGAGACCGAAAGACGGTCTTGAAACGGCAATGCCATTAAAATAGAACCCGAATGTTAGAATGAAACCCGAAGGTTTAAAATAGAACCCGAATGTTAGAATGAAACCCGAAGGTTAAACGAGAATGCGAAACGCGTTAAGATGCCGCAAAGCGGCAAGGCCAAAATATCTGGAAGATGAGCTAAAAAAAACACATTAAACGGCTGCAAAGCAACAAGGCCAAGATTTGGCAAAAGAACGCAGAAGCGTTAAAAATTTTATTGGAAGGGAAATAGCCCTAGCTCTGATACCATGTTAAAGTAAGAGAGAGAGAGAGAGAATCTTGGGTAAATTTCTCTTGAGTTCAATATTGAGTGTGCACATATATTTATACAAGTAGAGGAGTGTGATGTGTGTTCTCCCAAGCAATGTGGGACTAAAACCCACTACAATACACTATTATCAACAAATCCTTAGACTGATAAATTGAAGGTTAATTTTGATTATCAGGATATATAATCCTAGCTTTTCAGATATAATGAACATAGTAATGAACTATAATTTTTTTCAATATTATCTAGTTTTCTTACATTTGTTTTATATCCACATGTATATCCACTTATATATCCGTACCCGTATCCGATTTTAGCTGATATGAATATCCCTTAACGAGGCATATCCATATCTGTATTCGTATCCATGATTGTTAAATTGACACAGATATGATAAGTCTATCCAGTTTTGACATTTCATGCTTACATTATATTTCATGACAATTCATATTCATGTTTTTACATTATATTTCAGGGGAAACAAGGACTCCGTCTATTATTTATAAGAGGTGAAACAAGTAAAATTTGAACGGAGATCTGACCATCAGGGGTGATCCTGATAATATGGAGTATATGACATTTTGTGACTCCTGAAGATTAGATTTTCTATGCTGAAAGTTTATCCAGTTTTGACATATAGTTTGAGTTTAACATTGAACCACATCTTTCCTATCCTTCGATCAGTTGTTATAGGCCGGCTGGTCCGCTACGGTGTTACAACATTTCAACAAATTAATTTGAATGTTAAAAGAAATAAAATTAGTGACCTAAATCAAGAGTATATTGGAAATTTAGATCAGGGGATTCTGACAAATTTAGAATTATCCGAAATCTTACTTTTTCTCGGTATATTTTTTATTGAAAGAGAAATAATGAAAAGCTTTCTCATTATTTATTATTATGTTCATCTTTCAAAATCCTCAGATACGAGAATTTACAGACGCTTTGTGAGACATCGCAACTAAATACTTAACGAGCCACATTTTTTGAGTTGGGGATGTGGTTTTGATCAAGGGATTCTGACAAATTTAGAATTATCTGAAATCTTACTTTTTCTCAACATATTTTCTATTGAAAGAAAAATAATGAAAAGCTTTCTCATTATTATTAATATTATAATCTTTCAAAATCCCCACACACAAGAATTTACTGACGCTTTCTGAGACATTGCAAGTAAGGGCCCGTTTGGATTGATTTTTTAGAGTTGTAAAATGGGGAAAAGTTGCCAAAAATGTCAGCTTTTTGGCAGCTTACCCCCAAAATCGTCTCTTTAAGAGACGATTTTTTGGGAAAGCTGTCAAAAAGTTGACATTTTTGACAGCTTTCCCCTATTTTACAGCTCCAAAAAAATCAATCCAAACGGATCACTTAACCACATTTGTTGAGTTGGGATGTGGTTATTACGATGTGAAAATTCGAAGTCC
>NC_033797.1:48125657-48153627 GCF_001876935.1 Asparagus officinalis | reverse complement strand
TTCCCTAAAAAGAAAAAGAAAAAGAAAAAAGAATTTATCCATCCTTTTTCCAACACAAACTTAACTGAGAATTTTCATTCCAAGAATAATCTTGATCTATTTTTTGCGTGGATTCCTAAAAGTCTCGAGAAAACAAACGATATTATTCATGTTACTTAATAACAATACTAAACGGCACTTAAATACCCTACTGCTTCACAATTTTTATACTTAAATATCTAAAATGTGGAAATATAGCACATAAATACTCTTAACTTATCCACTGTTATATTTATAGACGCTGTTTAAAAATCCTGTTATGACAAAAAGATCTCTCCATATAAATGAATGTAAAGTTTATTAAAAAATGAATGATAGATATAGTAGTAAATATGATAATAAATAGGTTTAAAAAAATGAATGATAGGTATAGTAGTAAATATGATAATAAATAGGGTCAATACAATTATAAAACCAGCATGCGCTAATTACATGATAGTACATGCCAAATGCTGATCTCATTGCCTTCTACAGTTCTACAGCCTCATGAGAAAACTAAATAATTTAACTACCAAGTTGCTTTCTAACTAAGACAAAATGCTAATGTGCCAACTTTTTACAATTTAGGATATTAAAATGCTATACTTTTACAGTAGAAGGTATTAAAATGCTACTTAGAATATTTAAATATAAATATGGTTAAACAGTAAAGTATTTAAGTGCAACCTAGCTTGAAATCAATCGGGCTCCATATATTTTTAGTATTATATAGAACAAAAAAGTTTGTGAATAAAATAAAGTTCAATACTTAATGTCACTTGCACATTTTAGTTTCAAAACTTGAAAAATGATTGGCTTGAGAGTTCTCCACCAATTCTAGTCCTTTTTACAAAATTTAACTCTTCTATAATAAAAAAAAAAAAATTTAAACTGCAATCCAATGCCTTATATTCCGCACCTAATTTTAATAAATTTAAATTTTGAGTTAATAACGCCTTAAAATTGTCAATACAAAAGCCTCCTGATCAAGGCACCCCAAAAAAAAAAATCAAAACAAAGAAAATAACTAAAATTTCTACAGGAGGGAAGAAGGGCAAAAAAAAAAAAACTTTACAATGTACCCACTTGATCGGCACACGGCATCTCCAACCGCCCCCCACCTCCGCGCCCAAAACCCCTCCCTCTACCGCTCCATAAACACCTTCAACCCTACATTTTTCACCCCGTAACAGATCGGGCACGTGTCCGCCACCGCCTCGCACTCCGCAAGCAGCAAATTGCCGACCGGTAGCACGAGAACCGAACGTTACGGCTCCCGCGCAAACCCTGCACAGCCCTCTCCCGCCTCCGACGACCATACATCGCCCGCCCCTTCATAGCAGCACGAACCCGGCGTCCTCCGCGCTGAGCGCTGCCACGTGCACCGCCCCGGCGTTAAGGCGGAGGACGTGGTCGAGGCTGGATTTGAGGGGCGCGACGAGGGACTCGCTGTTCTTGGCGACGGTGAACCAAGTCCGGTTCTCCGCCGCCGCGTTGCTTCAGCGTGCCTTCCCTCCGGTCTGCTTCGCTGCAGCCTCTCGATCTCGGCGTCCCTTTCCGCGATCTTATTAGCCGCCTGATTCTGGTACGCTCGTAGGAACTCCGCGCAGTGTCTCTTTTGAATCTCGGCCAGCTCAGACCTGGCTTTAGCGTTCTGAAAGCGTGATGGAAAAGTTAGAACAAAAACGAACAAAAGAATGCACGTTAAACAAAAGAAATAAACCGATTTAAAAAAAAAAAAAATCAGACGATGTTTGAAATTAAGCTAAAGGCAGTACGTGGAAGGTGGAGCGAGGGCATCCAAATTCGCCACGAATGCAGCTGTCGAGCCCGCTGGTGGATGCTGTCGGCGCCCGGCCGAATTCTGGCCAAATCAGCGGATCATTTGGATTTTCGGAAAGGGAATGTCGTGAGCTTCGTCATCTCTCATTCTCTTCTTGATGCGCATGTTGATCTTTTACGTCGCTGGTGCGTGAATTCTGGCGGTTTTGGAGGTGCCGGCGGAAACGCGCGGGTTGCGTTGAAAGAGGTGCTCGCTTCCAGCCGCATGATGAGATGAGATTGGCGTGAAAGAGGATGAATAATGGGGGTGATGAGAAGATGCTAGGGAGGGATGGAGTGGAGGTCGACGTCTTTAAATAAAGAAGAGAACATGAGGGAAGGAAAGGAAGCAGAATTCATATGGAGGGGGGGACAGTGGAGAGGTGCTACGAAGAGACAGGGAAGGAGGCTTGCGATTGGCGTTCACACGTAAATGAAGGGTGGCGGATGGAGACGGGAAGTGGGAAATTGTGACCAGTACGCGGAGGCGGGAGGCTGCAGCGCCTGGCCTAGCGGGGCGAAAGCAGTCCAAACAGGACAAAGTAAGGCGCCGCGAGAGCGAATGAAGAGGGGAGCAGTAAACGGGAAGATATAAATGGGGGAGTCAGAGGCAGGAGGCCGCACGAGGAAAATGACTCGGTGTCCGGGCCAACTACTCAATATCACGCCCTTCTCCTTTCAGCCCGCTCTCGGTCTCACGCGCCCAGCGCCTCTCTTTTCTCGTAACCGGTCGTGGGATGAAAGGGGATTTGACCGTAATCTTAATCTCTTGCTATTATCACTATTTTAGTTATATATAACCACACATGCGTTTGTGAGATTAGTTAAAGGAAATAACAATTTGGTGGGTCGGATCTGACCCAGTCCGTTTGTCTTTATTTGGCGGGAAGAAGTCATGTGAGCGTTTTTCTCTCTTTTTCTTTTCTTTCTTTCTTGATTTGAGACGGGAGAGGGAGATTGCCATATTTTTCGGATCTCTACTTTTTATGATTCTGCAGCTGATTTGATTAGGGATTAGATTAGATTAGGGAGTAGGAATGGGGCCCGGGTAACTCTGACCTTAATTTTAGTGGGGGGCTGTCTCGATTGGGTCTGGAGGTGTACTCATGTGATTCAAGTGTCTATTCTTAACCCACCGAGTTCCCCAGAGTGGTTAAAGTACGTTTGCTGGATTGTTCAGTTGGTCCCAATATTAAATATCTAATTGGCTTTTTTTTGGAAATTGAGAGGGATTTGGCATGGATCCCAATTTATGTGGTTTTCCTTGAGATAATTGAGTCCTGATGATAAAAGCGATGCCTCTGCTTTGTGCTTTCCCTCACGACCCAAGCGTAGGAGTCTTCTAACAAAGTTTCCCGAATTGCCACAAAAGACTTTTGGTCACATGCCCTTGTGTTGGTAATTGTTTCATTCAATTTTATGTTAAGATTTTTCAGAATTTTTTATTTATTGTTTGACGTGTAAAGATTTTTCGGAATTCTATTCAACTTGGTTGCAATTGCGGACACAATTCAAACCTCTTTTCTAGATAAAGTCGTGTGGTTGTAAAATATGATAATTGTCATACTGTATCAGCTTGCCAATCGTGTATATGGACAAGGAAAACCCATATCGATATACGTTAAAATCAAATATAGATTAAATAAGAGAATATTTGTAGATATACTTGCACTTGATATGTGGCAATGATGATGATCAACGTTTTCTGAGAATGCAATCTAACTTACATCGTTTATTATAACCAGATGAGGCAAAAGGGGATGAGATTGCAGCCTACATTGAATTGACAATGTCTAGGCGAGGCAATTCATCCTTATAATGCAATCTGTAATAAACATGTTTAAGTTATAGGTGGGGCAATCAATGATGACAAGTTGATCTATTACTGAGCCATACAATATCAATTAGAATTTGTACCCAGTTCAAACAACAGTTTTCATTACACCCTCAGTAGTTTTTGCAAGTACAGGTACATGACATGAAGTTTGTAATAATTAAAATAACACAAAAAATTGCTAAGAAAATTGCAGAAATTTTCCAAACTAGTAGTTGATTTTCGACAAGTCTCAAATCTTTCTTCAGCTTCTTTGATTGCAAAATATATTTTTCTCCGTACCTATTTTCTTTGACATATTGGCTTCCTTGGTTGCTTGATGACTCTCCTCTTTCTTCAGCCCATTCAAAAAAATTACATTCTTTATTTGGGAATTTTGCACACCCCCAATAACACCTACCCTTATTTTTACCATTCTTGCACACTTTCATCGGTGTTCGGAGATGGCAGTCGCAATAAACTTTATAATTCTGCCAGCAATCTTCTGATATAATGGTCATGTCGGGCAGCAAATTGAAGACAATGAAAATTTTATAAATGCTGAAAATGAAAATGAGAATGCAAATTGAAGACAATGGATTAATTGTGAGGCCACAAGCTGAATTTATAGCTACCATGGCCCTCTACTAGCCGTTGCTACAGTATTCCGACTATGATTTTTGAAATCTGCGGTTTGAGGCTGAAAATATTCGTTGCTACAGTATTTCCAGCAAAAAAAATGAAATTACAGTTGCTTCTAGCCGTTGCTACAATATGCTTTTAAATGTTAAAGAGGCTAGCTGTTGCTACAGTGTCTATTCCCAAAAAAGGGGTCTTTTGGAAGCAAACATGGTATTTGGAATTGGACCAATTCTATAAAAGTGAGATTCCTAATCCTTTGGGTGAAACAAACGTAGAATGCCAAAAAAATAGGATTCCATAAAACTAAAACTTGTCTCAAAAAATTTTATGGATTAGGTTGGAATCCATAAATAAAGTAGGATTCCTAATCCTATTCCTACTCCCTATTGAACCAAACAGGCCCAAAGGATATGAGAGAACTTATATAATTTTTAAAAACATAGATAAGAAGATACGAAGAGAATCCATAAGCATCTTTGCTCAATCTTAAAGCTAGAATTATCTCTCAACCATTAATTTTAATCTCAAATCTATATATCTATTTGCTTTTAGGAGCTGTTTGGTTCGCTATTATAAGGGGTGGAAAACTCAGAAAATCCCTCCACGTCATATTTTTAGCCCTCCACGTCAGCTTTTTTGTTTCCGTCCATTTCTTTATGCCGCTTTGGTTCGCTCGAATGGAAGAGGGAAAACTCTGCTGAAATCGCCGCTAACTAAGATTTTTTTCCCTCTCCGATTTCCTTCCCCAACCAAGTGAAATTGATGAAAACTCTGCCACGTCAGTTTTTTTCCTACTCTGCTTTGTTTACAAAAGTTTTTCTTTTTTTTCTATGCGAACCAAATATAAGAAAAATAAATACATTGGTTTCCCGCCATTTTTTATGTGCGAACCAAAGCAAAACAATCTATTTCTTGGAAAAGTTTGGAAAACTCAAAACTTGTGTTTCTTTACATGGAATGTCATTTCTCTATATCAAGGAAACGAACCGAACAGCCCCTTAACTTAAAATCATTATTCGTACTATAGTAAATACTATTTATTCTAGAATGTAGTGCAAAGTATTAAATTTAATACATTTCTTTGCCATTTATTCACTGGTCAAGTTGAAGAGATTTTTTTGTTTTGCCATATTTTAAACACCATTCGTATCTACTTGTTTGTTGCATATGATGATTTTAACTTTAATTAGACATTTTACAAATATAAATTTTCTCTTATTCTATTAAAGAAAATTGATAAAACTTGCTGTTAGTATATTATTTTGTTAACTGGTTTGGAGATTCACAATGTAAATAGCAGTAAAAAAAATTTCACTAAAGTTTTTATGAGCAGTTATGTATAAAAACTATACCATCAATTTGGAGACATATATATCTTGATAAATAATACTCGTAGTAGCGTGAGGGCTTAATGCCAGTAAATATAATGATTAAATAATTTCAACTACATTATCAACATATTTCGGAGAGGGTTTTTCCTAGAAACTAACTTAGCAATAGTATAATTACACATAAACCATATTGTATTTTTAATTTATACATAAACCATCTTTAAAATAGGTTTTTCTTGCAATCAACCATCTCCTAGGCAAATTTTCAATAAAAAAATAAAAAAATAAGCTTAAATTTTTAAGTTCATGTTATGTGAGTTGCTTAAGGATAATTTCAAATGATTGATGGCAATAGAAATCAGCTTTAAACATGGATTATGTATACATTAAAAATAAAATGTAATTTTCACATAACTACATTGTTTTAAGGTGGTCGTTGATATATCGGATACGGATACGGTTACGCTTCTTATGAATACTTCACTTTATTGGCAGTATTTTATTTTATTTTTTTTTTATTTTTTTTTGGACCCATGTACCCATGACCAGTGTCACCCATCCACCCGTATTTATATTAGCTCTTCCAATGTGATGGTAAATAGTGGGGTGACGTGCAGTGAAAGACAAGTAGAGAGGGAGGACCGAGTGGGGTTGGAGAACGTGCCGCGCTGCACTGTTGCTGCTGAATTGCACTGCTCCACGCCGCAGCAGGTGCCGAGCACTGTACTTGGGAATAGGAGCGCCATTTCTGGGCATGGGTATCCACAATCTCCGCATCCATTTAAGGAAATATAATTTTCTCTGTTAGCTAGGACTGTGGGTATTTCCTTTAATATTATCTAAACATTATCTAAGAAAAAAAATATTGGGCAATTTACACTAAAGCCCCAATAACATTGAGCATATTTTTCATAGAAAAGCACTAATGCCTGTTTGGGAGATCACTAAGGAATGGGTGGAAGGTTAAAAATTTCATTCCCCTTCCCCTCTTTTACCCACAGATTTGGGGTAAGATTTAAGTACAAAATTTTCCTAACTTCTCATCCTCTACCCTCCTAATAGAACTTCAAAATAAGATTAAATCTAAAATTTCCTTCCCTTTCCTTCCTCTTCCTTCCTCTACCCTCCATCTAAACACACCATAAAGTTAACAATGTTACATTGGACAGGATACGCGCAACTCACATGGCTTAAAAAGGCCAAATTACCCCCTTAAATTATTTTTTAAAATACATTAGTAACTTTTTTTTTTCAATCCTAAAAACCGATTTCTCATCTTTTGTTATTCGTTCTCTTCTTACTTGCACTGGGCTAGGGTCACGAAACCTGCTTGTTATTTTTATTTTTATTTTTAAAAAAATATTTGCTAAATATTACAAATGTGATGATGACAAACGGACAACAAGCTGCGCCGCTAATCCTTTCTGAATTATAAAATCCAACCTACGAAACACGTACTCAGCGAACCCTACTTTCGCCACATTCTTATTCATGAATTTTTGTACCCTCCTGAGGAACTCCACCGCATCAGCTGCAAGGAAACCAAACGTATCGAAAGCGAATGGGATGAAGTTGTGGTGGTTGTCCTTACAATCTTGATCATGTTTTCCCACCTTTGCCTATGTTGCTCTATCTGCTGCATGCCCAACCTTGAACTCTCGATTACCAAACCCCACCAACGGAGTCACCCATGTTAGATCAACACAAGCATGCTTCCCCTTGCTCCAATTGTAGACAAGAACGTCCGCCGGCCTTAGAGTAGATCTAGCCTCTCCAGGAGGAGTGAGGAAGTTGACCGACACTTCCTTCTTTGGATGGGATCCCTACTCTTTAGAGGATATCATACAAGACATCTCTGAATAAGTCATGCCTGTACTTGAACCCCGGCTGCTTCTGATAGTGGATGACATGCTCTCCAAAAGCATCCATCTGTGTTCTACGACAAACTGGGCACATTGTCCCCTCCACGAACAAAGGAACCAACAACATGTTCCTGAAGATGGCCTGGTACTCCCCCGGAGTCATACGCTGTCCCAATCCCTCAATAGGTGTGGCCAACAAGAAATCATGGGCGTGCTTTGCCCGCATGCACTCAACAATCGAAACCTGCCTCTCTGAAAGGCCAAACTCCGTTGATAGATCTCTACAAACGCCACTATAAAAGATGTCTGCCAAGTAATGTATTGATTTTGGGGGGACAAACCCTTTAGTGGTTATTTGAAGAATGTCAACCTCAGGTAGCTTGGCTTGAAGAAAGGCTCGAGCAGAAGTAAAATGCCCACCTAAAGAAACCTCACCATAACCTCTCAAAATGTGGTCTTGGAGCTCGATGGAGTGAATCCGAGAGGCCAAAAAAGAAAGCTGTATGGCATCGGCCGCTGCATAGACCCGTAACCCGCCCGCCTTGATAAGTAAAGAGGTCAGCCTCCATTGGAGATCCCCAAAGCCTGGGCCTTCGGATGTGACAATGCTCTCAACTGACCTCCGAAGCACAATATCAAACTGAGTTGCCGCCTGAGCAAAGAGTTGTGGCGAGAAATTCCTCAAGGCGAAATACAACTTGGACAAACCCGCACAAGTCCTCAAAAGGACAAGCTCGCACTGTGGTCCCTAAGTTGGTCTAACGCTTCCATTAACTGAGTCACTTTTGCCACCCTCTTCGCTTCTAACCCACCAACAAACCCCTCATCCATGCTAACTGCTCCACCTAAAAGCCTTACTCCATCATAAGGCCAACTGATATCCAAGGGAAAAAGCCCCTCCAGCAAACTCCTAGGATCCGATGAGGGCCAGAATAATTCAGTTTTGGTGACATTGAGGTCCAACCCGAGCCTTAGGCCTGTAGTCTTGATCACCTTATATGCCTTAGCAATCTCCAAAGTATCCCCGACCAAGGACCCATCGTTCAAGTACCAAGCATGAAGAGCCAACTTGCACTCTTCCTACACTCGAAGAATCAACGGGTGAAGTGTGATCGTGAACAACAGAGGCCTTAACGGATCCACCTGCTGGATCCCCCGAGCAGACCAAATGAAATCCACCCCCAAATACAGTCTAGCGGGCTGTACATATAGAAATTCCACCCAAGGAGAGATCGTTGAACACTTAAGGGGCACCTCCCGCAACGTACTACTCCTGTAGACCAAGTTAAATGCATTCTGAAAGTCAACTAAAAGCATGGAGAGCGAGTCCTCCGCATGATGGATATCAAGGAACCTATTAACCACATGCAAAATTGCTTCCGCCCCCTCTGAGACTCCCACCCCAAACTAAAAATCTCCCAAATAACTCACCATGTCCTTCGCCACCTTCATCATGGCCACTTTAGAGATGAGGCGTCTCCAAATGGTACCTACGGCAATCGACCTTATGCCCCCATCACTCTTCAACAACGGAGTGAGGGGAGCACTAGCAATAAAAACTCCGCCAAGGAGGCCAGACAACGCCCTTACAACAACAAATTAACCACTAGAGTGAGAGCCGCGAGAAGGTCGTTAGCAATAGTAGACTCCGGACCACAAGTGCATCTAACAAGTGCTAGGCTCGAAATCCACCATAGCCACAAGAGGTCCCCTTAGGGAAGGACCATATGTAATGGAGAACCTCCCCGCAGTCCACTAAGAGCAGCTCTTGGTCATACCCAAAAGCTGGCAACACCGGAGGATGCGCCGAAGGGTGTTTGTCCTCAAGGGACTGACGCGTCTGCGGGGTGTCCGGTGCAACTCCCGAGGACGTGAGGACCTTCATGGCCATTGAATAGTGCACGTCCGATATCTTCCTCAAACATTGTTTAACATTGTTAGCAGTTGGGCGAGCACTGAGGTCGTCAAGTCAGGCATAGGGGGGAGAAGGGAGCTCTATGAATATGGTGTCAAGGAGTTTTTTGGGGCCTCCAACCTCACCCCAGGTGGACAATGCCTCCAAGATATGTCATTGTTTAAGAGCCTTTATGTTGCCTGACCTCGAACTCTTGAGATCATGTGTTTTAATAACCCTTAAAGTGCAACACGACAAGATCAAAAGCCGTACCCAAGGGTCACAAGATCGCGGGTTGGAGGACACCCCAAAAAGCGAGGCTTTAAGGGTAGCCGAGAACGCCAACCTACAAGATACGGGAACACTTTTAACCGTTTGAAAACCCCAATTAAACACCCTTTCAACTGTACTACTGTCGAGCTTACAATACTGTGGACCCAAGGAGGAGATAGGGGACACAAACTTGAGGATAGGAGGGGCGCAAGGAGGAGTGATACCCACAATGGCACACCCCCATTGCCCTCGTCATCATCTGAAGGTGGTGGAACAGACAGTCCCTTACCATGCTTACAATGTTTACTTAGAGCACGGATCCTCAAGCACATACCACACATCCATTGCCCCATAGCATGTAGGGTGGCCTTAAAAGCATTGAAAATGGTAATGTCACGGCCTAAAAGCCCATTGCATTCCTCGACCATAGACTCTGAATTGAGATGATGTTTACGTAAGTGTACAACCAAATACCCATGGGTGAGCCCGCTACCTTTAGAGCCCCCTGCCGTGCATCCGTCAAGTCCCTTGAGAGGACAGCGGACAAACAACTTCTGTGCCGCCTGAGGAAAAGACATGATCAACCCCCCGAACTGTGGCCCTCCTCCTGAAATGTGGCCCTCCTCCTGAACTGTAGCCATGAATATAAAAATTATATTTTTATATTTAATAATGACTTCAACTTCTTTATTATCAAACCCAACTTGCAGACCTGAATCAGATCTGAAAGCAAGCCTGACGCGAGAGGGTGGTGGCGGTGGNGATGACGATGGTGTAGGCGTCAAAAAATGCTAATAGATATCCAAACATAGAGAAGATCACTCCAAAAAATCACAAGAATTGATCTCATACTGTTTTTGGAAAATTAAGACAGATATGAACTGTCTCGCCAGCGAGACAGTTTTTGCTGTCTCGCAAGCGAGGCAGTGTTTACTGCCTCGCAGCGAGACAATATTTGCTATCTCGCAGCGATACAGTATTTGCTGTCTCATAGCGAGACAGTCTTTTACTGTCTCGCCAGCGAGACAGTCTTTACTGTCTCCCCCGCGAGACAAGTCTTTACTGTCTCGCCAGCGAGACAGTGTTGAAATAACCAAAACCACCTTGATAACTGCCCTACACGTGTCCATTAACTGCTAAGGGACGTGGGAAACATCGTGGGTGAAAATCACGTGAATAACTGCCAAAATAACAGAGTTTGAAACGTGAGAAGGCAGTTAAAACGAAAACTGTCAGGAATATGCCTTTTCCGAGACAGCATTTACTGTCTCACGGGCCGAGACAGCAAACACTGTCTCGCGGCCTTAACGTGTTGTTTTGTTGAGTTTTTTGCAGTTATTTCCCTGAGGCTATAAATACCACCCTAGGGTCATTTCTGACGAGGATCGAGCATTTGATAGAGCAATTCAGAGTAGAGAGAGAGAGAGCAGACTTGAGTTTTTGGTGTGATTCCTTGAGATTCGAGCTTTGACTTGATCTTAAGAAGAACGATTATCTTACTTTGATAAGATCCTCGTTTTAAATTCTCACTTCGATAAACGAAGGAAGAATCATTTAGCCCCACTTCACGATCTATGATTTGACGGTCCACGAGTCAAAGCACTCCCGGCACAGGCAAAGTCCCACAAAACAAGAATCGATAAACGATTTTTGTGTTATTTTCCAAGAGAGTTGTAATTTTCTCAATTTTTCTTTGTAATTCTCTGTAAACAATCTAAGTTTAATGGAATCATCAATGAAAACAACTTTCGACGAAAACAAACTGGCGACCACAGTGGGAGCCAGCGGCCTCGCTGCCGAGGCCGCCGTGTCGCAACCAATCAAGATCGTTGTCAATAAAGAGATCGAATATGAATTCGATCAGGCGAAATTTGAGGAATACCTGTCATCCTCATCATCAAAACCTTCCTCACCCCGCAAGTATAGGAAGGTTTCATCTCCCAAGAAAAATTTCAAGTCTGCAATGTCAATGAAGACCGTAGGCGAAAGTTCTTGTCCGATCGTTGCTAAGGAATCTGCCCGCAACATCTCTGCTCCAAACGACTCCGTACCAGTTAAGGAGTCGTTGATTAATGGCTCACCGGTGCTGACGAAAAGAGGTCGTCAGAGACAGCGCCAGCACCGTGCTCGTCAATTGGCTAAGGCCATGCAACAAGCCGACGGGGTCCATTACTATGCCGATCTAGGGTCGAGAAAACAAAAAGTGGTTCAGTTGCCTCAACGGCAAAATAATCATATTTCTGCACAGCTTACGACGGAGGAATGGACCCTCGTCAAAAGGGCTCGTTCAACCCTTAAGGAACATATACAGAGGCGTCAGGTGAAGGCCGCCCGTGCTTGCGCTCTTCGTCAACAAGCACAAGGAATCAAGAAGGAGATGGTGTCTGAAAAGCCACTAAAGAATCGTAAAGGTTGGGTTCCGAAGACGCCGCAAACATCCGTTCCGGGCCCGTCTACTGCATCACTAGTGAAACCCTGGGTTAGCCCAGATTTATCTAAATTTAAAATCACAATGGCGGATCCCCTTGGTCATTCGGTTGACGATCGAGGTAAAACCCCAGTCAAAGAACAATCACATCCAGCAAATAAACCCTTAGTGGTTTCTTATACAGGGGGTCGTAAACACCCTCCTGTCAGAACTGCACCAGTCCAGAACGAGAGAATACCAGTTCACTCTCGTTTAGGACCTATGAATACTCCACACCCGCAAAGGGGTGGAATTAAAAATTTAACCTTGGATCGCCCAAAGGCGACGACTAGTCGCCCTGTGCATGTTAACAAGGTTCAAGCACAAGAGATAGGTTGCTCAAATCACAATAACGATGAGCTGTACTATCAAAACAATAACTCAAGAAAAAGAGTTGTCCGAGAAGATGAGTCTCACTGCTCCTGCGAGAGGCTCATTAAAGCAGTACTGACGGAATGCGGTTGCTCTAAAACTAAGTCAAGAGTCTCTGTATTTCAAAGACTGTCTACGGAGGCGTCAAGACCCAAAATAAGGCGCTTCAACAAAAAGAGACCTGCAATTCGGCGAGATGAATTCCCTGAGGTCACTATTAACATGACCGGCAGAGGAAAGCAACAATTAGTCAACCCTAACCCTGATTTCTCTCCGGAGGGGAGAGTTGAACAGGGTCTCTCTCAAAGGATGTCGCGGCTACAAAGGAGGGCCAGTCAACGCCGAGATTACAAGAAAATGCATGAAGGATTATCTTCAGATGAAGAACTGTCAGATACTTGTTCCGCCGTTGCATCGGACGATACCACGTCCAGTGTTGGACGAGCCAGAGAATCTTTCGCAATCACGCCAGATCAATTGGCTCAAATACTACAGGAAGCGTTAGCTAAACAATGCGAGGAAATCAGAGCCGAAATCAAAACCGAGATGGAGTTGACTATGCAGCAGGTTCGAGATTTGCAAGCTCAACAACATCAACCGGAATCGAGCCAAAAGGCGGAATCCAGCAAGCGTAACGCTAGACCTGTACATACAACTGAGGACAGTGACGAAGAAGACGAGACTATCTTTGCCGATCCTCCTCCCGATAAAGACAATTCTGGAAGCGGTCCGGCCAAATCATCTACTCAACCTCCTCAAATTTACTTGAAAAAGAGTGAGGAAGAGGACAAAAAGATGCAGGACCTTGAGAGCAAAGTCAATGCTCTGATGACAGCCCAAGAAGTGAAGAAAATGGGCATTCTGTACCCGTACCTGAGGGAGTGGGATCTGATTCCTTATCCCCCAAAGTTTAATTTGATTAACTTTACTCCTTTTGATGGCAGGGGTTCACCCACTCAGCACTTGATCTATTTCAAGTCATATCTTGGCGTAATATCCGGAAACGAAGCCTTGATGGTCCGATCATTCGTAGGGACCCTTCGCGGGCCTGCCTTCGATTGGTACCGACGTCTCAAACCCGGGAGCATCACTAGCTGGGAAGATATGGAAGGATTATTCCTCACTAATTTCTTTGACGATGACACCGAGGTCTCTATTGGCACGTTGTTGGACGAGAAGCAGATAAATAGGGAGTCGGTTGATGTCTTCGTCAAACGATTTCGGAACAAAGCGGTAAATTGCCGAGATCCACTCACAGAAGAGTTCATCCTACAGACATGTCACAATAACTTGTCGCTGGATGTGTTAGAAGTCATGGGGGTTGTACCTTCTAAAACTTGGAAGGAGTTGAAGGTGAGAGGTGAACAAGCCGAGCGTTTTCTTAAGAGAAAGAAGTTGGAGAGAGGGTTGCCACAAGATAATCCTCAAAAACAAAACTTTAATCTCGAGGCAGAGGAAGAGGGTCTGGGGCTGCTGTTGATGCGCATCAAATATCACAACAGCCATAACAACAACCACAGCAGGCATCCTTCCAATTGGCGCCGAATCAGAATCAACAGCCTCCGAAGCAGTTTAAGACCTCAGAGCCTAAATTCCCGAAGGAGTATTCTTTTAAGGATGATGAAGTTCTAGTCATCTTCAAATACCTGCTGGATAACAACAAGATCAAGCTTCCACCGGTCACAAACCAAGAAGAAGCAACGAAGACTAATGACCCGAAGTATTGTGCATATCACAGAAGGGTCCATCATCCCACTAAGACGTGTTATGTCTTAAAAGACAAAATACAAACCTTAATCGATGTTGGTATCGTGACACCAAAGCCGAAAGAGAAGAAAGTAGGTGCAAATGCGGTGTCTATCAGCTTCGGATCGGTTCCTTTATCTTGGTTTCAAGCTGAACCAATATCAAAGGTCAAAATACAGACCATCAACAATGACCCTCATGGACAACGCCAAAAAGGGCTTGTATCTCACACAACCCCCAACGGCGAAATCCTTTGGGTTCATCCGGATTTGCTTGAAGATGAACAGTGGACGATATCCACATCAAAGAAGAAATCAAACAGCAAATGGAAAGAGAAGTCTTGTTATGGAGCCTCGGCAATTCCCGAGAAGAATGATGAACAGATTCCAGCTTTACCGCTTTCTAAAGAAGAGCAGGAATCTTTCGCTACAAGGGGTGGGAATGAATACCATTATAAATATCCTGAAACCTCTAACCCAAATGCTAAAACTCTGACAGAGCTAGGGGTAGTTGCAACTCCTCCTGTAGCTGCTGGGAAGTCGCAACAACCGGCTAAGCAAAAAGAAAAGGAACCCCAACACAAGGAAGTTCAAGTTCCGAAGCAGTCTCGTTTTAACCGACCGATTGGATGAGACAAACCGAAAAGCTCGAACGTACCATATCGTTTCAATGTTATGGCTCAGCTAGCTAATATCCCAGCAAGGATTACGTTATACGAGTTACTGCACCTCTCGAAAGATACCAGAGAAGCGTTACAAGAAGCCTTAGCTGATTCTGAGGTATTCCTTACTCAGATTAAGCCAACTCCCGAAGAGCCAGAATCGTCGATTCAACATTGTAATCTGGCAGCCACGAAATTTCCTTGCATCACTTTCACAAAAGAAGATATGCAAGTCAGGAATTCGAAGCATGATAGGCCTCTATATTTCACCGGATATATTAGCTCGAGCGTTGTCAACCGGATTCAAGTTGATCCGGGTTCTGCTGTTAGCATCATGCCACTTCGGTTGATGTACCACCTCGGAATTCCCGCCAGCAAGCTAGCCTCCACGGGAACTGTCATCTACGGATTCAATACTAGTGGATCAAGACCGTTGGGAAATATTCGGGTAAAGTGTCAGCTCGGAGACTTGAAGTCTGAAGTCACCTGCTATGTAATTGATGCTGAGACTTCCTATAATTTACTGTTGGGTCGGCCATGGATCCACGGTAATCTTATAGTTCCCTCTACCCTCCATCAGTGTCTGAAATATGTCGACACTAATGATGAGGTCAAGACGGTGGTCACGGATAAGCAACCATTCAAGGGGTTAGAAAACTACTTTACTGACTCCCTTCTTTATGGTGCTGAATCCGATACTGAACCATCGGCCCATGGTACGGACAGCGGAGAAGAAGCTGATACCGAAGCTGGGCTCTATTATAGTGAAGGTCTTGTGCTAAATGATATTGAACCTCTTGTAATCGATCTTGACGGTGGTAATTCGTCGGATGAAAGTTGTAACTGGCAGCTTGCCGATGAAATAATAAACAATGATTTAGAGTACTCGCGTTGTCTCGATGATGTAATGTAGGAATTGTATGACGACCCTAGTCTACATATGCCACTTTGTTCGTCTTGCACGATGGCGAAACATATCCGAAGTTCAGTCGGAACAACTATGCTCCTACCTGCAAAGACAGGGGTGAAAAAGAAATAGTTTTTGGGAAAGGGGAACCATCCCCTACCTCAGATCTTTTCTTAGACACTTATCCGGATGATGAAGAACCCGGACGACATTTCTCTCGGTACAGTTCACAAGCGAATGGTTACATGACGAGCCAAGGCTATGACCTCTCGCTCGGTGAAGGTCTTCATTTTGGTCAAGGTGTCAGGGTTCCACCCCGTCCTGCCTACGTACCAAAAGGAAGACCTGATAATTATTACAGCTATAAAAGGGGTCTAGGTTATGCTTCATCATCTGATGACGAATATGGCCAACAGATTATTAGCCAACTGATAAATAAGAGTGGGCATTCATCTGATGCTTCAACCTGGGATTCTGATGTGAGCATTGAAGAAAGATTCAAAGCCCTAATGTCGAACATGATAACAGTTGATCCTTCCACAACAGAAGGAGACGATCAGTTGCCCACTTGGGAAGATCCCTGGATACATTATATGAATATCCAATACGGTGATAGATTTGAGAAAAGAGAACCTCCTACTGAGGATAAAGTAGTCCAGGTTAATATGGGTGACGAAAGTAATCCGAAACCTATATTTATTAGTGGTGATCTTCCACCGGATGAGAAAGAGGAACTAATCGCCCTCATTCGAGAGTATATCGACGTGTTCGCTTGGAATTACGAAGATACACCGGGACTCGATCCAGATATAGCAATGCACAACCTTAACATTAAACCGGATGTTAAACCCGTTAAACAACAACAGAGACGGTTTCGTCCGCAAATTATAGAGACAATAGAAACTGAGGTCAAGAAACTGATTGATTCAGGTTTTGTCAGAGAAGAACAACATCCTGAATGGTTGGTCAATATCGTTCCGGTCCTTAAAAAGAACGGAAAGATCATAATCTGCATTGACTTTAGAGACCTGAATACCGCTTGCCTAAAGACGACTTTCCTCTACCAATTACAGACGTCATCATTGTCAACACATGCGGGTTTGAGAGAATGTCATTTATGGATGGATTTTCTGGGTATAATCAGATCAAGATGCACCCAGACGATGAAAAGCATACAGCATTCAGAACACCCCTTGGTGTTTTTTGTTATACTGTTATGCCTTTCGGTTTGAAGAATGCCGGTGCTACGTATCAACGAGCAATGACGAAGATCTTTCAAGAACACCTTCGGAAGACAGTCGAATGCTATGTTGATGACCTGGTCGTTAAGAGCCGTGATAAAAACGATCACATTAACGATCTGAAGACGATGTTCGAACTTATGAGGACTCATCAGTTAAAGATGAACCCAACTAAGTCTTTCCTTGGAATGTCTAGCGGTAAATTTCTTGGATTTGTCGTCACCACAAAAGGTATTCATATCGATCCTGATAAAGTGAAGGCGATACATGAATTACAACCCCCGAGGAATCTTAAAGAACTCAGAGGGTTGCAAGGTCGATTGGCATATATCCGTCGGTTTATATCAAATCTGTCTGGAAAATATCAACCGTTCTCTAAACTTGCGAAGAAAGGCGTGTCGTTCGTTTGGGATGAAGCATGCCAAAAGGCATTCGAAGATATTAAAAAATATCTGGCGAATCCACCTATTCTCGTTGCACCGAAATCAGGCAGACCGTTTTTGATTTATGTCAAAGCGACGAGCCATTCGTTAAGTGCATTACTCGCACAAGACGACGATAACGGTCACGAACAAGCTGTATATTATCTGAGTCGCACACTGGTTGGAGCTGAATCTCATTATCCAATGATCGAGAAAGAATGCCTCGCACTGGTGTTCGCAATCCAGAAAATGTGACACTATCTAGTTGGACAAACAATTTATGTCATGTCCAACATAAATCTAATCCGGGTATTCATGACCCAACCGGCCTCCATGAATTGACGTTTAGCCAGGTGAGCTCTACTATTATCGCAATATGATCTATACTTCAAACAACAAAAATCAGTTAAGGGACGAGCTATTTACGATCTTTTGGCGAAAAACCCTACGAAAGATGTAGTGGAGTTGTACGACGATCTGCCAGATGAAACTCACGAAGTTAATACTACCTCACATCAACGAGTGTGGAAATTATACTTCGATGGGGCTTCCCGAGCAACCAACGTGGCAAGCGCACCCGGATGTTCTAAAATCTCCTCAGGAGTGGGGGTCGTTTTAGTTTCCCCGGGAAAGCATGTCTTACCTAGAGCATACTCGTTGACCAAACCATGCTCTAATAACGTAGCCGAGTATAATGCATTGATAATTGGACTCAATTTTGCCAAAGTGCTGGGGGTCGAATACATTGAAGCTTTTGGAGATTCTCAATGGGTAGTTAATCAGATTCGAGGAGAGTATGAAGTCGGAAATCGAGACCTGATTCCATACCACCAGGTGGCCATTGAGATGACAAACTCGTTTGAAGAATTTTTCATCGAGTACGTTCCGCATCTCCAAAATACATACGCAGACGCATTGGCGGCATTGTCGGTATCTTTGGCTCAGCCTCCCGAGACAGAACAATTAATTACAGTGAGAACTCACCAACTTATCGTTCCTATCTACGATTCGGTTGCCAAAGAAGCATATTCAACAAGAGTTGAACCCAAAGTTCGAGATTGGCGTTTCCCTATTATTGATTATGTTCTTACGGTATCTTACCTGAAGACGTGAAAGAAAGGGATTCAATTCGGCGGAGAGCACCGAGATTTTACTACGACACTGAATCACAAATGTTGTACCGACGGTCGTACGACGGTCTATTACTCCGTTGTCTATCTAATAAGGAATCAGAACAAGCACTCAAAGAGGCGCATGAGGGGACGTGTGGTGCACATCAACCCGGTCCTAAACTCTGCGACCAACTTAGGAGAATTGGATATTATTGGCCGACTATGGTAAATGATGCAGTTGACTACGCCCGACGATGTCAAGCGTGTCAATTACATGCAAATTATATGCACATACCCCCTGAACATCTACATCCTTTGGCAACGTCATGGCCGTTTGAGACCTGGGGAATGGATATTGTCGGTCCTATAAATCCCCCGTCAGTCAAAGGTGATCGGTTCATCCTAGCAATCACAGATTACTTCTCCAAATGGGCTGAAGCGATTCCGCTCAGAGAAGTTAAAACGAGTAACGTCATTGCATTCATAAAACACCATATCATCTACCGGCATGGTGTCCCAAGACGAATCATACATGACAATGGTCCTCAATTCGTCAGCAACGACTTCATCAGGTTTTGCGAGAAGTTCAAAATTCAGGACATTTCGTCGACGGCTTACAATCCCACAGCAAATGGATTGGCTGAAGCCTTCAATAAAACAATCATAAAGCTCTTGTCAAAACTCGTGAAAACTAATAAATGAGATTGGGATGAAAAGCTTGGCGCGGCTCTATGGGCCTATCGTACCACGGTACGTACACCGACAGGAGTGACCCCGTATTCATTGGTATACGGATGTGAAGCCGTTCTTCCATTGGAAATACAAATTCCATCTCTTCGGATTGCTCTCGTTGTAGGCGTCTAAAATTGTCTATGAGAGCCCGCACAAAACTCGAAGCAATGAATGAGCGAGTCAAGAAGATTCACCTAATCGGCTTGTACGCGCCGGTCAACGCGCGTACGTCAAACTGGCTCGTGTGTACCAGTCAACGTGCGTACGTCAAATCATCTCGTGCACGTCGATCAACACGCGTATATTAACCAAAGCACGTTCCACGGTCGGTCTTGCGGTGTTGTGATAAAAGTCAACGAATCGACCAAACACGCGAAAAGAATAAGTCTCGGAAGAAAGAGAACATAAAAGGAAAAAGTCGACAAAACTGCGCGAACGTAGGATGGAACAAACCGACCCGCGCAAGCGCAGGTCGGAACCCGAAACGTGTTTTGACAGTTTTGATGCTGTTTTTGCAGGATTTATCTGTTCTAGGGGTTTCTAACTGACTTGATATCATCCTCAAACATGGTTAGACTGTTGTTGACTGAAGATAGAGCCAAATCACTTGTTCTCATCCAAAATAACCGCATCCGAGGCCTATAAATACGAGCCAAAGGCCTCCATTTTTGGAGATCTGGAATTTTATCAAGAGGACAAAGTGCTGCTGGATTGGAGAGTTAAGGAGCACGAAATTTCAGCGAAGGCGAACGAGATCCCGGCGAACTTCAGCACAAAGGAGAATCCCCTTCGAAGGATCTGAAGCCCATACATCCGTTCCTTGAGATTAAGCTTTGTCTTAATCTCGAGAAGAGCCTTGATTTCGCTTTGTCGATTTCAGCGCTTCAAGCAAATACCCCCTTGGTGAGGTAGAAGCTCTGCCCAATTTTCCATCAACCGGATCTGATTCACGGTCGTCCACGGATTAACCCCGGCACCGGCAAAGAACCCACGCAAGCAAGAGCCGATAAACGGATCTTGTGTTTATTTTCAAGAAAGTTGTAATCTTTTATTCTTTTGTTATTTGAATTCATTTGTAACGCTTAAAGTTTAATGAAATCAATGACTAAGCTAACTTTCGATGGAAATACTCGCAACCCAGATGACAACCGAAGAACAACATCAGAAACGTCTCGAAGAACTCGAAATGCTCGACGAAAAGCGCTTAGAAGCTCAACAGCATATTGAGTTCTACCAAGCTAGAATTTCCCGAGCTTTCGACAAAAAGGTTCGACTACGGAGTTTTAAAGAAGGAGATTTGGTCCTAGCTGAAAGGCGGCCTATGATCCTTAACTCGAAGAAGAAAGAAAAATTCGAACCCAAATGGGAAGGACCGTTTGTGATAGAAACAGTCTATTCAAACGGTGCTTACCGTCTGATTACCCAGGATGACAACAAATTGATGATACCAATAAATGGGAAGTTCCTAAAAAAATATTATCCATAATATGTTCAGGATAACCTATGCAAAACGGGAAGTTTCTAGAGAATCCTGTATAGGATATTTTGGGATAACCTGAGATCGGTTAATTGTTCTAAATAAGAAACTGATCATTCGAATAATCTGTTTTTGATTATCATAAAGTTCTTTTACAGCTTTTGTTGAGATAAGATTCAAATCTGTAAACAGTTAATCTTTCCTCACAAAACCCCTCAACGATCAAATCAATCGACGAAGGGTACACCAAAATCTGTCATGGATTAAAATCATTTAAACCCCCACTACTCATTTGGTCAAACCTTTAAACAGTTAGGACCAAAGCCAAAATCCCCTCTCGATTCCTTCAATGAACGAGAGGCCCACAAATCGAGCGATCAAACCTTCCTACAGTTAGGATTGTCTCAAAACTCTCACTTGGTCAAACCTTACTACAGTTAGGACCACAACCAAAATCTCCTTTCGATTCATTTTGTGAACGGAAGATCCACTTTTGAATTGAATAATCAAACCTTATGACAGTTAAGATTATTCAAACCAGTCCAGATTTTCTAAGTGGAAACCCCACTTTGAATTTCTTTTACAATAGGAGATAGAATATAAAATTCTTCCTCTCTAATTTTGGGTTTATCTCTACCAACAAACAAGAGACCAGGAGATAGAATATAAAATTCTTCCTCTCCGATTTCGGGTTTATCTCTACCAACAAACAAGAGACCAGGAGATAGAATATAAAATTCTTCCTCTCCGATTTCAGGTTCATCTCTACCAACAAACAAGAGACCAGGAGATAGAATATAAAATTCTTCCTCTCCTATTTTGGGTTCATCTCTACCAACAAACAAGAGATCGAAAGATAGAATACCCAATTCTTTCTTTATGATTTTGGGTTCATTTTCCTGCATAGGAAATGTATCCTATTTGCATTTTAAAAACCATGCCATTTGCGCATGGGGGATATTATCTCTAACCCTTATTAGAGATAAGCCTACATCTAACACATGTAGCCTACATATTCAACATTGTAGTTTAAAGTCTAAATGAGTTTAATTCTTTTAGCACAACGTTATATGTGGAACGGATTTAGATAATTCACATACTAGCCCGACTCAAACGGTAGTCGGTAAAGGCATATCAAATCCGTTGATGGCTGAGGATTTGCCAAAAATATTATAAGTATTATGGTTATTTATTCTAAACAAGAATAAGTAATCATAATAAAATCTCAATGAGCAAAAGGGTTTACTATATTGACCAAAAGCGTTCAAATAAAGCTACAAAAATATATGTTCTCCAATTATAAAAGTTTATATTGACGAATCTGATCTTCAAGTTTCAAAAGCTCTAACGCATAAAATGTTCAAGCTCAGCCGCCAATTTAATTTTGAAATCTTCTTCGTCAACACTTTGAAGTTCGACGACCTCTTGTTCCTTTTCAGCAAGGATTTTATCTTGAAGATTCAGCTGCTGAAACAGGTTTTCTTCAACCTGAGTTTCCTGCGTCAACTCGGACTCCAAAACCTCATGAGCATCCTTGGCCCTTGCAAGTTGCTCCTCTAAGCGAGCTATTTCCGCTCGACTCGATTCTAAGTCCCGGCGCAGGTTGACCTTGGCTTGTGTTCTTTTGCCAACGCTCACCCTAAGTTGATTACTTCGGGCTCTTAACTTTTGAAGTTCGAGGTTAGCTGATTTTTGGGAATCACGCCACGCTTGCAACCTGGATTCCATGTGAGAAGCGATATAGGAGGGTATACCTTTGGTGCGAAGAGCCTGCAGAAGTTTAATATGTCGCTTCAAATCAACCAAGTAAGCGTTGATCGAATCGGCTAACTCATTATACCCTTCCTCTCTGATTCCTAATATAAAACGCTCAAGAGATTTTTTTATAATTCTCAAGATACGATCCTTTGAAGAGAATACGATCGACCATAGAGTTCAGAAAGGAGATGAAGGCTTGGAGATTAGAACAGATGATAGCCTTATCCGGATCCTCGTCTGTCAACAGAGCTTGGATATGATTTGATAATGATGAAGGAACTGCGATGAGGGCAAATAAGTCAGTACAGAACATATATATGCATACAAGACAATGAGCTGAAGTATACCAAGTTCGACGGAAGAGCCTTCAGCATGACTTTGTTCACCCAAGGATGGTAGTCCGGCTTCCTGAACAAACAAGGTTGGCTCAAGAATGGTAGCCGTTGATGCACCTGCTACATCAGATAATTTTTCAACTAAAACCTCAGAGAACTCCGGGTTCAAGTTAAGAGGCTCCTTGGGAGGGGATTCTACAAACAAAAGAATTACAATGAGCATAATGGAATGTTAATCCAAAAATTGAAACAAATGATGGGTAAAACTCACCAACTCTAGGCACAACATCGGCCGACGTACCAACTTTTTCAGTTGGTCTCGCTTTTGTTGCGACCAGACTAATTTGGGGAGTGACGGTTGTTAGACCCTAGGGGGGGGGTGATTAGGGTCTTATGCTAATCTAATCCGATTTTATACCAATTAAAACTAATTAACAAATATATTCTTGCAAGATAGATATACAAAGAGTTATGTGCAAGAATATGCAATATACACAAGGTGATATATCCTAGCAAAGAGGTATACTATATGATATATGCAAGGATATGCAAACGCAAGGGTAACATAAACAAATGATATAGTGGATGAAATAAACAATGAGAGAAAGGCTATAAAGATGAACAAATATAAGTGTGCTAAGCCAAACTCAAACAAGCAATATGATCACGGAGTTCGGACCTTCCGTCCTACGTCTCCGCTCCCCACTCCCGGGGAGAAATCCACTATCACAATCCGGTTTGGAAGCCGAAACTTCTACACACTCGGTTTACAAGCTTACCGAAAACTCTCACACAACAAACACTATGCAATCACACTCTACACCCTCACAAGTGTTGGACCTAGCCGTGTCTCCCTCAAGTGCTCGGTTACAACCTCTCCCTAGGTACGTCAACCGACGCCAATACAATAAGCTCAAGTGGGTGTGTGTAACAATGAGATAATATAATCAAATCTAAACTCAATATAAAAACTAGCTTTAAAGAAAGATAATCAAATAACTAAGCAAATGTAAAGCTAGATAAGAGTTTAGAAAACTTCTCAATAGATCAAGAGGTGGAGGGAGAATAGTTGGAAGCTCAAACTTCAATAGATGATCTCCTCAAGCTCTTGTGGAATTTTCTTCACAAACAAACTCTTGAAACAAACTTAAAAACCCTTCAACAAACTTGTAAAACTCTTTTTAAAACTCTCTTAAACATCCATAAGAAACAATGAAAGTTGAGGGCTTTTTATAGCCTCTTAAACCAGCTACAAACTCCCAAAAACCGAAAATATAAAAAACTAGCCGTTACTAGCCGTTATAGGCTGAAAAGACCAAAGTACCCCTAAATTCAGCATTCTGGAAATTTATGTATCTGGCTTTTTAAAATCAATTAAAAATAGTAAATCAACCCCACAAATTATAAACTTATGAGGAAAGATTTTAGACATGTAGAAGAACACGTTAGAGAAAGAATTTCGGAAAAATACTTTCTCATTTGAGAGAAATAAATTTTTGAACACAGATATACAGTTTCTGAAAATCTGCTGACATACATGATTTTGTAAAATCAATTGGGCACACTAAATCAACTCCAAAAATGGTAAAATTTTGAGGGAAGTTTGTAAACATGTAGATAAACATTTCAATTAAATAATTTCTTAAATATCACTTCCCATTTGTGAAAAATCATCTATTTTGTAAAAACATGCATGAACATGAACGAACAAAAAACATGATTTTGTAAATTCCATTAAACATAACAAATCTATTCCAAACTTGATGAAACTTTGCGAAATGTTTATAAACATGAAAGAAAACATGTTAGAAAAAGAATTTCTCAAATTGAATTTTTATTTGTGAAAACTCATGTATTTTGCAAGTATGTCCAAAACATGAAAACCCAAAACCATGCATGTATATATATAACTATATATATACATAGAAACCAAATACGTGTGTGTATATGATATTGAGGTTAAGGTACTTAACACACATAATATAAAACCTAAACTAGATTACCCAAGCCGATCTTGATCTTCAATAAGCTTGACTTGGTACACTTTACGGATAAAGCTTGAACTTGGATCTTGAACTAGAATTGCATAAGCTTCACCGACATTCCGCCAATCTCCTTTGGATATGATCGTTGAAGCTCTATTCCATCCATCCTCCAACACGTTGTTTGCCTAGAATAAATACGAAAACATAAACACTAGACAAACAACATTAGAAATAAATTGTTTGTTAAACATCATCAAAACAAGAAGGCCAACAACGGTGACTTCTATCATCATGGGGTCCATAGGAGTAGTAGGTTGAGATTCGAGAACTGACGATTGAAAATCAACCTCAGTTCCCGCCCATGGCACGAGGTCACGACCCTCCGGTTGATCAGACGTTCCAATGATTATAGTAGTATCAGTTCCAGCAACTGGTCCTATAATTCGAACACTCACATGATTAATCAAGTTAAAAATATTTATACATATACGGAGTTTACAGAACAAAGGCCTTACTCTCAGAAGGACCTGCTTCTGTTGAACCAGTTCCAACATCTGAGCATGTAGCTGCACCAGAAGCTTTCCCTGACAAAAAAATCAGAGATTTGCTGATGGTCGTCCTCTGAGAAATCAAGATTAAAGTCGAAATCATTAAAATCATCGACTTTAGTGTCATGGGTGGTTTCTCTTGCAGTTGGTTCATGCATTGTGGCATCTACAGAACATGTTAAGCCATAAATAACATATAAATTTAGACGAATTTGCTCAAAACAAAGATTAATTTTACCTTCGTTGACTGGGACAGAGTCGAGAGTTCCACTACCAGCACCCACTTCTTTTAGTTTGACTAAAAGGAGACAAAGCGCACAAGTCATTAGAGGAGGCACACGGTCCGACGCATTCATTTCTCGGATTTCTCTTCTGAATAGAGAAAGATCAGTACCTATGTTTGAAGCTGATGGATCAATGTCAGAGGTTGGTGGAACGTCAGCTGGTCCGTCCTTCAGAGCGTCCTGCATTTGTTGGACGAAGTTGGTTTCCTCAGTCTCTATACCACCGGGAGAAGCAGCTTCAACTCAAAATTCTCCCTCTTCTTGACTCCCTACAGAATTTGAGTATGTAATGAGTTCGAGCGTTAAGAAGCATGAAAGCAATAAAGACGAATTGTTACCTTATTCTTCTGAAGAAGCGCTACGGGCAGGTGTTTCCTCTAAAGCGGGGAGACGAACACGTGGCTTGGAAACGGCCTTCTTTCGTCTTTTTAGGGGACGGGACTCATCCTGAACCCCAGATCCTTCATGACGATGTTTTGTGCGTAGTTCAACTCTGGGAGAGGTTTGGGTTTGAACTTGAGTGGAAGATTGCGATCTTTGCCGACGAGCGAGAGGCACTGTATCCTCTTCATCCTCTTCATCCCCACTGTGAACCTCTACCGTCATCCGATTGGGATAAGTCATAACGACTCTCTCCCTCCTTCTTTTCGGAGCATCTTCGTTTGAGTAGGAGCGATAGAAGGACTTACAAGTCCTCTCTCAAAGAAAGAATCGGGGAGACCAGTAGCTTCTTCAGAACTTGAACCAGTTTCATCTCCCTCCTCAGAAGTTTCAGTTTCTTCACTATCAAACTCTCCTTCACTATCCGTTAGGCGGGCCGGTTCCTTTCCCTTTCTGGATGAACCAGCAATCTCTATCCTTCGGGGTGATAATATAGTGTCATGAGTCGCCTCTGTCGCACGCCTCGGGGCTACCTCTTCTTCTGAGTCTGACATTCTCCTACATCGAGTGACGATATTGGCGGCTATCAACCACTTTCAATACAGGAAAGTCATTCGTAAAGGTGCCACTTCTAAAGGGAGATCAAATTCACCACTTGTGCAGCCGGCAATGCTCCAAAACCAAGTTCTCGCCCCGTCGATAAGTCCACCTTGAAAGCTAAGGTGACGATTCGGGTTGCCGATATATATTTGGTCATAGCCGAATTGACGAGCAAATCGACATGGAAGATAGGGCTCAATGTGACAAACATCTCTTACCCTGAACAATAGATATACAGGTCGGATGTTCATCAACCATTGGAAACACCCGACATCCAAGATGGTACGATTCTGCCTTGGGTCTTCAGCATCCAATAAAGTCGTATTGTAGGTACCAGAGAACTGAGGGAAGCAGGGGAAGAATTCCTAACACTTGTGAATTTTGAACTGCCTCGTTATGTCCGACCATCGATGTTTGACCCATTTGTAACCCTCAAGGGTCTGTAAAAGGGGAAGACTAGGATCCACCGTCTCAGGAGCCTCCATTAAATCTGGCCGGTGAAGAACCAACCATGTCATCAAATAAGTGTAGGGTAATTCAGCTTCGGAGCGGATATACTGGCGGAAGGTTTCTTTTTCTCTTGTGTGAATACGGAAACTAATTGACGTAATCCAGTGTGAATAGCCACCACCATAGCAGGAAGCAAGGATAATTTGCGACCTGTAGCCAACTGGACGGCTGGATACAACACTTCCATTGGTATAGCATCAGAGGACTGGTGGGGAACTACACATCTTTTCAACCATAAGGCCAGAAAGCCAGCCAGCAGGGTGGTAGAATGAATCGGGACACCAGCTTGCCACAGATAAGAACAGAATTTAGTACCATGCGGAAACCCTTCTTCTGAATGAGAGGTGTAAGATTGTGTGTTTGTTTTCCCTAATAGCCGATTGATTTCACCCGGACTCAAAGGAGATAATCCACGTACCTCTTCAGAATGATTATCCAGGTTCTTGAACAGATAATCGGCGAATTGTTTTAAGCTGACCTGGGGAGATTTCTTCCTAGCTTTGGTTTCCATCTCAGCCATAGCTATATGATAATGACAAGTCAGCTCCCATAAAGTGTCGTGGGTCATAGCTGACCGATCCTTCATCTTATTAAGCTGATTGGTGGTCTGGAAAAATTCTTGATATGGGACATCGCCTATGGGCAAACCAGACACCTTCATCATTTCATGTAGTGGCAACCCGAGCTCCCCGTTCTTGATGAAGAATGTATTAGCGTCAGGGTTGTAGATATCGAACAAACAGAGAAAATGACCCACACTGATCTGCAGACCATACAT
>NC_033797.1:48109831-48125462 GCF_001876935.1 Asparagus officinalis | reverse complement strand
GATCATCCAAGTTCTTGAACAGGTAATCGATGAATTGTTTTAAGCTGATCTGGGGAGATTTCTTCCTAGCTTTAGTCTCCATCTCAGCCATAGCTATGTGATAATGACAAGTCAGTTCCCATAGAGTGTCATGGGTCACAGTTGATCGATCTTTCATCTTATTCAACTGACTGGCAGTGGGGAAGAATTCTTGATACGGGACATCACCTATGGGTAAACCGGAAACCTTCATCATTTCGTGTAATGGTAATCCGAGCTCTCCATTCTTGGTGAATAATGTGTCGGTGTCAGGGTTATAAATATTGAATAAACAGAGGAAATGACCCACACTGATCTGCAGACCATACATTGTAGTTCGGATCGGGACTGACAACCCTAGTTCTGCTAATTCTCGTCCCCAACGGTTCAACACATATCGAGTCATTCTGGTCCACCACTTGTCTCCAAAATAATGGACCCATCCATAGCATCTGAAGTTCTGGTTGGATAGTTTCTTCTTCACTGCAGCTAAACGATTCTTCACGGTGTTTGCTTGTGCTGTCGAAGTTCTGGTTGGATAGTTTCTTCTTCACTGCAGCTAAACGATTCTTCACGGTGTTTGCTTGTGCTGTCGTCTCATTCTGTGGAATATTGTCCTGACCTAAGATGTCTGGATGAAGTCCCCGCACAGAAGCTCTTTCACTGGAACCTGGGGTGGCCTCCTTCCCAATGGAACCACAGTGAATACGTTCGTGGTTTTCGGTTAACCTCCAGAACATCTCACGTCCAACCGACAAGTTCCTGAACTTTAACAATGAGTGCTCCCGAGGAATCCAAGGCAAGTACAGGAATAACGAACCACTCTCATGCAACCACTGTGCATGTCTACAAGAAACGATCTCCGGATCTTTCACGGAGTCACCAAATAAGAAACCTGGCTTCCTTATACATTGGTTCGAATCTTGCTCTGAAATTAAAGTGGTGTCCGTGATTAACCGTCGCAGGATACGACAACTACCTAGATGAATCAATTCTCGGGCTCCTTCACTGTAATCTGACTTGAATTAGGGAGCTGATTCGATTAACGGGAGCCCCTCATAATAGGAGTGGGTAGCGCTACTCTGGCTCGTAACCTCATCAACGGTGAAGATTGTGGAAGGAAAATGGACTAATAAAGAAAACATACACATAAATTGTGTAAGAATAGTCCTAAAATTTTGAGAGAAGGCAATATATCTTACTCCGTAAGATATGATCGCCACCCCATAACAGGTGCGACGATTTTCTATCTACCACATGTATAAAAGAGATATGCGTTACTATGCACGGGCATTATAACGGCATATCGAAACCTTTCAACACACGTGGGATGATATGAAATCGCCCCTGTATGTACTGAAGTGTGTTTTGTCCAAGCAAAACAAACACTTTTAAGCGTTGATCCCCTCAAAGGAGGATACCGGCTCTTCTCGAAGGTATCTCAAAGGATACAAACGAAGATCTGCATACAAACACAGATATATACACATAAAGTTGACAAAATGCAGTATATAAATTTGTGAGAGGGCAAAAGAAATATACCCCCATGTGAAACGGCAGCAGGACCAGCCTCTTCAGGAGACTGGGCAGTCGAACGGCCTCGGGAAGCGCGAGATCGTCACGGTGACATGATGAGTACACAAGCTACAGTAAAATCCAACGAGAAAGTTAGCATTTTGAACATGAAATTGATCAAAATATCACAACATAGGGCCGAAACAGTGCACGCAAGGTTGAAGTCAAAGAAAATAAAAATTTTAGAGAAATGAGGGAGAACAAACCTAGAAGAACTTTTCAAAATCCGAATGGAATCTTCCCCAAATAAAGCTCTACCCAAGTCGGCAACAAAGAGGAGAAGAAGTAGCAGAAAACTGATAGAACATCGCCTAGGAAATCGCCAAAAATCGCCTCAAAATCGACGTGAAAAAAAGTTTCAGAAAAACCCTAAGTCGGGGTTTTATAGCCCCGACTTCGACGAGCGAGACAGCTTTTACTGTCTCGCCCCGCGAGACAGCACCGCGAGACAGCATTTACTGTCTCGCACAGCGAGACAGTATTTACTGTCTCGCACAGCGAGACAGTATAAGCTGTCTCGTATCACAAGATGGCAATGATCGTTGTGATCCCATAATGTTTTCCTACCCTTAACAGGAAGTTTCTGGAGAATATTAATCTGAATATTCTTAAGGATAACCTGACGAACTCTCAAAGGACATACAAGCATCAATCTGGATATACCAGCTTTAATTCAAGATCTCAACAACGGTCAAGCGATAAACGTAGTGACGGAGAAGCATTAGCTATTCTACAAAGAACTGAATAGACTAATGGATGAAGAGATCAAGAGCCGAAGCTGTTTTACAGATTCTTCTACACGATCTACTCAACCAAGCATTGAAGGGATCGTAAGTAAAATCTATCTTATTCAAAGTATCCCAAACTCCTCTATAAAAGAACGAGTCTAGAATACTTTGGAGGGGGTATCTGTAGGCGTCAAAAAATGCTAATAGATATCCAAACATAGAGAAGATCATCTAAAAATCACAGAAATTGACCTCATACTGTCTTAGAACAAAAATCAAGACAGATATGAACTGTCTCGCCAGCGAGACAGTGTTTGCTGTCTCGCCAGCGAGACAATGTTTGCTGTCTCACAGCGAGACAGTGTTTGCTGTCTCGCAGCGAGACAGTGTTTTACTGTCTCGCCAGCGAGATAGTATTTGCTGTCTCGCCAGCGAGACAGTGTTTGCTGTCTCGCCAGCGAGACATTGTTTACTGTATCGCCAGCGAGACAGCTTTGAAATTGTCAGAAATGGTTAAAAAACTGCCACACACGTGTCCATTAACTGCCAAGGAACGTGGAAAACATCGTGGGTGAAAATCACGTGAATAACTACCAAAATAACAGAGTTTGAAACGTGGGAAGGCAGTTACAGTGAAAACTGCCAAGAATATGCCTTTTCCGAGACAGTATTTACTGTCTCCCCCGCCCAGACAGCAAACACTGTCTCCCCGGCCGCCGAAGACAGTAAACAGCTGTCCCGCGTCTAACGTTGTCATTTCTTGAGTTTTTTCAGTTATATACCCCAGAGGCTATAAATACCCCCCTAGGGTCATTTCTGACGGAGATCGAGCACTTGACAGAGCAATCCAGGGCAGAGAGAGCAGACTTGAGTTCTTGGTGTGATTCCTTGAGATTCGAGCTTTGACTTGATCTTAAGAAGAACGACTATCTTACTTTGATAAGATCTTCGTTTCAAATTCTTACTTCGATAAACGAAGGAAGAATCATTAAGCCCCCTTCACGATCTGTGATTCGGCGGTCCACGAGTCAAAGCACTCCCGGCACAAGCGAAGTCCCACAAAACAAGAATCGATAAACGATTTTTTGTGTTATTTTCCAAGAGAGTTGTAATTTTCTTAATTTTTCATTGTAATTCTCTATATACAATCTAAGTTTAATGGAATCATCAATGAAAATAACTTTCAACGAAAACAGATGGTAGTCGGCGAGACCAGAGGGCGTTGACGATGGCAGGGAGAGACGATGGCTAATTTTTTATTTTTGTTTTTATTTTTGCCAAATTTTTTTAAATGCCTTTTTGTTCTGTTTCTTTGTTCTGATTTGTGGGTGTTATCTGCAAAATGCGGAAATATATTGGGCGTTTTTTGAATCTCTGGAAGCCATTGGGACTTTAGTGTAATTTTAAAATTTATTAGGAGTTTGCAAAACACTGAAAAGTTGTTGAGGGTCTAGTATAAATTATCAAAAAAAAAAAAAAAAAAAAAATCCATAAAACTTTAATTAAAAAAAAAAAAAAAAAAAAAAAAATCCATAAAACTTTAATCGTCATGGTTATAAGTATTTTCTTCCTTACAAATGCAAATGAAGAAGATACACGGTAATTGATTGATCGATTCAATTTTTAAAATTTTACAATCTACTGTTGCAATTATAGTTGTAGGAATTGTGTCTCACTCCATATCCATCCTAATTTCAAGAAAACCAACAAGAATATCTGAGTCCGGAACCGATGAGCAGGGATGAACCTCATCAAACCATCCTTATTAATTCTGAATACTTATCAATGGATGGAAACAACTGCACGTTAATTTGGAATTTGAATGAAACCGCAACTATCCAATTCGAACTCCCTTCCACGGTTCCTCCACCACCAACACCCACTACAAAACCGCCACCAACTAAATAAAATAAAATAAAATAACGAAAGTAGCCCGTGGGACGAAAAAACAAAACATATATATATATATATATATATATATATATACACACACAAGAAAGGGAAAACAAAAGGAAAATCCAGAACTTACAAGGTATACACGATTAGTGTCTGAAACCTAAACCAACTGCCCCCCCCATAAAACCAACTTCTTCCTAATTCGGGGAATCATTCTTTTCTTTTTCCTCCCATAATTTAATTATTATTCAAATTGGCTAAAATGGCGGACTGATTATAAGAGACAGAGACAATAATATCCTAAAAGCCGGCCATAGACTCATAGTTCATATGCGTACATACTCGATCACTTGTTAATCATAGTTAATCCCATGAGGTTTATTGGGCCCCAAAGATTCAAACAAACGTGTTCTAGAGGAATAACACAGTTTTCCCCCCTTTCTTCTTCTTCCCTTTCCTTGCAAATTTTCCTCCTTTCAGATTCTCCTCTCAATAATTTGATCTCACCAAATGGAATAGGGCAAGTCCTTCCCCAATTTGTTATATATACGGATGACAACCACCATTTAATTTCATAATACTATCTTCCATCTAGATCAGAATTCGAGCTAAAATCTAGATTATTTTATTCATGCGTATACTTTTCTTCAATACGCTTTAAATGCACGTCAGATGAATTTGAATCCAGATTATTATATTACATTTCAAACTTTTCTCCAAAAATCAAAACCGTAAATTTATGATGAGAATCTTTTCATATTTTATATTAATCTCACAATATCTGTATAATATGCACACATCTCTTTCAACGTATTTTTCTCCTCCTTGCCAACTGCATGCTTCTCTTTGCAGCTTTACATGACACCTCTCCGTTGTGCCTAGCGATGTATAATAGTATATAATTGTTACAACAAAAATTATCCTAAATTTATGATTCAATATGTTCACATTTGATGGGGGAGTTAACAGCTTCCAATGCTTACACATAGGCTATTTGACATCATGGCTTTGGTTGTGAATGGCTAACTTGCGAGGGACGCAACGTTGGAAGGTCAAGCCCGTGGTCTATTCATGTTTAGAGGGGCTAATTAAGGCTGGGTCTTGGATGGGCTTAAATTTACAATAAGATGTCTACTTCTACTTTTCTTAAGAATTTGTGAATCATCGTTAATGATTACTTGTTTCTAGCATGTTGGAGCTTCTGCCCCTTTCCAAGTTAATTATGCACGATATTGTGTACCAAGAATTCAAGACAAGTATTTTTTATTTTATTTTTTTAATCTCTGCTGAAAAATGAAAGCTTCCTGCCTGCATTAGTAGAATTGACTATTTTTCTTTGAGTTGTAATTATATATTTTAAGTCGTGATTCCCGAAACTAATAGCTATCGTCCCGCTATAATAATAGGCAGGAACATTTTCCCGAGTCTACCAAAACAACTAATTGTAGAATATCAAACTATGAACACGCTACACAATTCGAACTTTTTAAATAGAAAACCAACCGGTTAATAATTGCGAAACTATTAGCTTAATCGAACTATTTTATAGGTTGTTCGGATACTGCAATTAACTTATGAGTTTTTCTGACCATTGTCCATTAGTGCTGATTAAGGCAAGAAAGAGACGAAGAGAGCTGAGTATAGCAAATGGGATCAGACGTCTCTCTCTCCCCTTAAACAATAGGCCCCCATAGATACCTGTTAAGAAAAGCCCATAAGTTTCAAGCCACCAAAATATTCGATTGGCAGAGTCAAAGAAACAAAGCCACCCATAAGTCACGTTCAACTTCGCAAGCAAATTTCCTATAGTTTTCCGACTTGCACGTCCCCATCCCTACAATTAGGTGGTCCTAAATTAATTCTATTCATGGGCTACAAGTTAGAATGCCCCTCTCCAATTTCTTTTGTCACATCAAATAATAATCTTATCCATATGCTATTATATGTTCAATAAGTATATGAATTTGAATTCTCTCGATTAATGTCACTCTAGCTGGTAGAGAAGCTGGTTTTCAATCGATCATAACTATGATGTAATGGATGATTTATGTCGAGTAAAAAAGCGAAACGCACTAGTTTATCTTGAGAAGCTAATTATTGTTGGGGATGCACAACCCCCTGATGCGATTTGGAAATAGAGATTTGGGAGAGAGAGAGAGAGAGAAAATCACAATCACAAACACACAAGATTTACGTGGTTCGCTTCTCAAAGTGAGAAACTACGTCCACGGTCGCCGCAGGAGAAAATTTTACTATTTTCGTCTCTATTACATCATGCCCTAATCAACCTTTTTATAGATATAAGGGTATTACAAACAGGAATAGGAAACAAATCAAAAAACTGAACTGGGCCAAAACCCGACTCGCGGTCGACCGCCACACCTCTATTCACCGTGCTAAGGGTCATTCTGGAGGAGTTCACGTGGATGTTTGGGGGCCTTCCAAGGGAGCATCATTGGGAGGTAATAGACGTTTGGTTTCCTTTGTTGGTGGTTGTTCTAGGCGTGTTTGGGTTGCAACCAAATCCCCTTTGGAGAAAGTCCTAGTAGTATCCAACAGATTGAAGAAGTGTGTAATAGACAGAAAGGTGAAGGTACTCCATTCTGGTGGGAGGTACAAGATGGACCTATTTCTGTATTAGAGCCGAGCTCACGGCATTGCGAGACACTTCGTTGGAAAGGAAATCTTGGGGCAACTAGATAGGGTGGAACGCAGGAGGAAGCGTGAAACGAGACGATGAGCAGAAGAATCGAAGTATCCAGTTTTTAGCCTGTGAGTCGACTCATAACAGTCATGAGTCGACTCATCAGGTTGAGTCGACTCATGACTGTCATGAGTCGACTCATCGCTGGATTTTGAGTTTTGTCCAGTTTCTGATGAGTCGACTCATCTCAGTCTGAGTCGACTCATCGATGGTTTCCTGGTTCGTTTGGGTTTCTGTTCACACGAATTCCTGTTGGTTTTGGGTCTGGTTATTTACCAGATTACCATCCACGTTTGTACACCTATATAAGGGATTGTTTTAGGGTTTCTAAACATCTTTTAGATCAGAGAGTTTAATCAAGAGAGATTAGATTCTAGATTGAGATTTGGAGAGCTTGTTCTTCAATTCTAGAGTGAGACTGTGAGGGAGAGATTGTAATCTTTTGTTCTTTATAATCTAGAAAATGTATTTTCCTTCGCCAAACTGAATTGTTCTTGTGTTTTGGTCGTCCTCTTCTCAACCCACCTTTTGGTAATTCCGCGATCAAAGGGTGCTCGCACGGCAACTCGTATCAAGTTGGTATCAGAACATCAGATCTGGTGAAGGGGCATCCTGTGTATGGTCCTTACTCGATCCCAATACAAGGGGCTTGGAGAGATCCTTATTTCATTAGAAGGAGTCCAAGATTTAAGGAAGGAGAAGATGGCTAAAGGAGACAATTCAGCGAGGATTGATGCATTGGAGAAGCAGATCGAGACGATAGGTTCGACTCTCACACAACTCATCAGTCTTATCCATGAAGGTGGCAAACAAGGTGAATCTTCTTCGAAGAAAATTGTTGAGTCCGATGTGGAGAGGGTAGATTCAGATTCCGACGACGAGGAGGAGACCGTTAAGACTGCATTGCATCAAGGGGGTAAGAATTCTTATCAGAACATGAAGATTGACTTTAAGGTTGAGATTCCTGTTTATGATGGGAGTGTTGACGTCGAGAGACTTGATGACTGGATCGAGCGGATGGAGACGTATTTTACTCTTTATGGCTATTCGTCAAAAGAGAAGATTGTGTTCACGACTTTGAAGCTTTCAGGGCACGCGTTGACATTGTGAAAATTCTACTGTAAGCAGGAGAAGAAGGCGGTGTCGTGGAACAAGTTCAAGGAGTTACTGAGGAAGCAGTTCTACCCGGTGGGATTCCTTGAAGAACGTTGGCACAAGTGGTACGGCTTGAGTCAAAGGGTCAATCAAACCGTTCAAGAATACACCACGGAGTTCCAGCAGCAGCCGATGGTCCTCAACATTACGACAGAGGAATATTCCGTGTTTATGAAGTATATGGCGGGATTGAGCGATCACATCCGAAAGGAGATGAGGCTATTCACGGTGGAATCAATCGCAGAGGCGAGCGTGAAGGTAATTGCCATCGAGGGCAAGCAAAAGAAGGGCAACGAGGCTAAGGGAGACTCCAAACAGACGGGAGGCGAGTCTACTGGTTCTCAATCTAAGGAGGAGAAAAAGAAGGGTGATCCAGGGAAAACATGGCTGATTTATAGTCACTGCGAGAAGACAGAGCACGAAGCTGATCGATGCTGTGATAAGTATCCTCATCTGAAGCCAAGAGGGTTGAAGAGGAAGGAGGAGAAAAAGGCATACATGATAGCTCAAGGTCCGAAGGAAGTCCCAGGGATGACAGAGCCCAACAACAGTCTTAACCTTATGGCGGGGAAACAGGCCACGAAAGAGGATGACGACCCGAGAGAGCAACTCTTTATTCTTAAGTTGCAATTGAAGACTAGTTTGGTTGATGCCATTGTTGATTCGGGCAGCGAGAAGAATTTGATATCCGAGGCATTGGTGCAGAAGCTGGGTCTGAAGACAGTCAAGCATCCGAAGCCCTATCAGCGAGAAGAATTTGATATCCGAAGCCTTGGTTCAGAAGCTGGGTCTGAAGACAGTCAAGCATCCGAAGCCCTATCCATTGGGGTGGATTCAGAAGGAGGAGAAACTGAGTGTAGTTGATCAATATACTATCAGATTTACGCTCCACGAGTCGTATATTGACGAGGTCACGTGCGACATTGTTCCATTGGATGTTTGTCAGATTATACTGGGCAATCCGTACTTATGGGATAGATATGCGATCTATGAGAGGCGGGCTCAGAAGTACACCTTCACTAAGGATGGTGTAAAGTTTATATTTCGTTCGGCATCTCTTCCAAAGGAGACAAGCTTGGGGACGGTGACACGAGTGAAGAGACTAGTGAATGCAAGTAAGAAGTTTGTCTCGCTGTGCATTAGACTTTCAGAAAAGCCATCGACAAAGGATTGCAACTTAGAGCGAACAGTGACTACGACGAGACGCGGGATGAATGACTTGTTTCCGATTAGACGTCAAGACCGGATTCCTAGCAAGGCCAGGTGGTGCAGAAAAGATGGAGGAGCTCGAGAGTTTTCTTAGCAAAAGTTCTAACTTGAATGAGACTTCAAGTTCTTAAAGAGGGGACCCATGATACCGGTGTATCTTCTCTTCGAGACTTATCGATCCTCATAGGAGCTTGAGGATAGATGATTCTCATGATAACATAAGAATAGAGGTGTCAAACAGTACAAGGGAACACATGAGGAAGCGTGGAACGAGACGACGAGTAGAAGAATTGAAGTATCCAGTTTTCAGCCTGTGAGTCGACTCATAACAATCATGAGTCGACTCATCAGGTTGAGTCGACTCATGACTGTCATGAGTCGACTCATCGCTGGATTTTGAGTTTTGTCCAGTTTCTGATGAGTCAACTCATCTCAGTTATGAGTCGACTCATCGATGGTTTCCTGGTTCATTTGGGTTTCTGTTCATACGAATTCCTGTTGGTTATAGGTCTGGTTATTTACCAGATTGCCATCCATATTTGTACACCTATATAAGGGATTGTTTTAGGGTTTCTAAACATATTTTAGATCAGAGAGTTTAATCAAGAGAGATTAGATTCTAGATTGAGATTTGGGGAGCTTGTTCTTCAATTCTAGAGTGAGACTGTGAGGGAGAGATTGTAATCTTTTGTTCTTCATAATCTAGAGAATGTATTTTCCTTCGCCAAACTGAATTGTTCTTGTGTTTTGGTCGTCCTCTTCTCAACCCAGCTTTTGGTAATTCCGCGACCAAAGGGTGCTCGCACGGCAACTCGTATCAACCGTGATCCAGTAAAAATATGTTCTTCGTCGTTTTGCTTAAACTTTGTCGTCGTCGATCCTGTTTCTCCTGTTTCTTCTTCGATCTGAAGTATAGGTCAAGTCCGATAGTAAGGCTTCATATATCCTAACAATCTCCCACTTGGAGACTAACTATCAATTTTTATCACCTCTCTCTATGGTGACAACCTCCATATCATCAAGTACTGAGGCCAACTGAAGTTGAACACAACTTCAGTTCGTCCGTAGTGACAACCTTAGTAAGCATATCGGTCGGGTTCTTGCTTTCTTAAATCTTCACAAGTTCCAACATGTCCTCGACTAATGCTGATCTTATGAAGTGATAACGGACCTGTATGTGTTTGGTCCTTTCATGAAAAGCTGGGTTCTTCGCCAAATGAATTGCGCTCTAGCTATCACAGTGTGAGACACTCTTCTCACTTTTCTGTCCCAACTCCTCTAATAAACTCTGCAACCATATCATCTCTTTGCTTGCCTCTGTCACAACAACATATTCAGCCTCTGTCGTTGATAAAGCAACGATCTTCTGCAACTGAGAAACCTAACTAATAGCTGTAGAGACCAAAGTGAACACGTAACCTATAGTGCTCCTTCTCTAGTCTATCTTACCAGCATAGTCTGCATCAACAAAACCCTGCAGAACTAACTTGCCTCTCTTGAAGTATAAACATTCTTCTATTGTACCTCGAAGGTACCTTAGAATCCACTTTACTGCTTCCCAGTGCTGCTCTCCTGGATCTGACATGAATCTGCTCACAGCTCCCATTGCATAGGCACTATCAGGTTTCGTGCATACCATGGCGTACATGAGGCTTTCAATGGCTGAAGCATATGGAACCTTAGCCATGTAGTCTTTCTCTTCATCAGTCTCAGGGCACTGTTCCTTAGTCAATTTGAAATGACTAGCTAACGGTGTGCTAACGGCCTTAGCACCACTCATCCCGAATCTCTCAAGCACCTGCCTAATGTACTCGGCCTGAGATAGTCGCAGTGTGCCCAAGAGCTTGTCTCTACTGATCTTCATCCCTAATATCTGCTTCACTGCGTCTAAATCCTTCATATCGAACTCACTCAACAACTGCTTCTTCAGCTTCTTGATCTCTCCCATGTTTGAACCGGCTACTAGCATGTCGTCAACATATAAAAGTAGGATTATATAACTGTTGTCAAACTCCTTGACGAAGTAACAATGATCAGCATTGCACCTGGAGTACGTGTTCCTGTGCATGAATCCATCGAACTTTTTGTACCATTGCCTTGGAGCTTGTTTCAGGCCATACAAGCTCTTCTTCAATCTGCACACTATCTTCTCTTTGCCCTTCTGAGTGGAACCCTCTGGCTACTGCATATATATCTCTTCCTCTAGGTCACTGTGGATGAAAGCTGTCTTTACATCTAGCTGCTAGAGATGTAGATCTTCAGCTGCAATAATACTCAGGACTGTTCTGATGGTAGTCAATTTGACTACAGGAGAGAAGATCTCTGTGTAGACAACTCCTTCTCTTTACTGAAATCCTTTCACCACCAATCTAGCCTTGTATCTCTTGGAACCATCATGTTCCTCCTTAATTTTGTACACCCATTTGTTGCTCAAGGCCTTCTTCCCCGCTAGTATCTTCGCAAGTTCCCATGTCTTGTTGGTGTTCAAGGATTTTATTTCATCTTTCATAGCAAGCTCCCACTTACTTGCATCATCCACTTGAAGTGCCTCATCATAATTTTCTGGCTCTTCACCGTCACTTAGTAGCAGGTAGTTCAGATGAGCTCTGGGCTGTAGTGATGGATACTTCAGATTAGGCTTAGGGACTCTTGTTGACCACCTCAACTCTCTAACAGGCGAAACAGGCTCTCTATCTTCATTTGCCCCCTCTGAGGTAGTCTCATCCATCAACTCTTCTTCTTCATCAGAACTGGCTTCGGGATTGCCTCCATCTGAGGCATCATCTGATTGGAAGTATGTGGGCTCACACTGCACCGAACTAATAGACTGAACGACATCACGATCTTTGTAGAGGACTGTTTCATTAAAGACCACATCCCTGCTTCTGATGATTTTCTTGTTCTGCTCATCACAGAACTTGTAGCCAAACTCATCACCGCCATAGCCAGTAAAGAAACATTTCAATGATTTAGGATCAAGCTTGTTTCTTGCATGATCACTCAGATGAACATATGAAACACATCCAAATACTCTCAGATGAGAAAGATTTACTTGCTTTCCACTCCATACTTCTTCAGGTAATTTGTGCTCTAAAGGCACTGATGGTCCCCGGTTGATCAAGTAGGCAGCTGTGTTGACCGATTCTACCCAGAATTACTTTGGAAGTCCTGCTTGTAAACGTATGCTTCTGGCTCTCTCAGTCAATGTTCTGTTCATCCGTTCTGCTATGCCATTCTGCTGTGGTGTACCTGGCACTGTCCTCTCTAATTTGATGCCACTGTCATAATAGAACCTCTTGAACTCTGAATCTTCATACTCGCCTACATTGTCTGAACGAAGCTTCTTTATCTTCAAACCGGTTCCGTTCACTACCATAGCCTTCTACCTCTTGAAAACTTCAAACACTTCTGATTTGTGTTTCATGAAATAGACCCAACTCTTCCTCGAGTGATCATTTATGAAGGTCACAAAATATAACCTTCCACCAGGGGATTATACCGATGCTGGACCCCACACATCTGTGTGAACTAGCTCAAGCTTCTCTTCTTTAGGAGTTCTGCCAACTTTTTTAAAGTTTATTCTCTTTTATTTCACAAGAATACAGCTTTCACATAAGTCAATGTCAGCCGATGTCAAACCTGGTAATGTAAGGACCATGAATTTTCAATACTAGTTAAAATAATTTTCTAGTATTTAGAAAAAATATTTAATTATTATTTTTAAAAGAGTATTTGTATTTCTCAATTTTCTAGGATTTTTTATGATTTAAAATCCAAGTTTTATAATTATTTAAATGATTTAGATATTTATAAATTTATTTAGTGCATTAAATTTTTTTGGAATTAATCTGTTGTGTTGTCGATGCTATTACGTATCATATTAAATAATATGTTGTATTATTAATATTATTATGTATTATTTCGTATAATACATTATATTATTAATTACGTATTATTTGTATAATTTGTTGTATTATTTATACTATTACACATTATCTGTCGTATTAGTATAACTGACAGTTTTACTATGTATATAATTATCCCATAATTATTTAATTTTAAACACAAGTAAATAAATTTTATTATTAATTATTCTCGTTTAATTGTACAATATGTGTGTATTCCGACTATTTCGTATCAACTGTTGTATTAGCACAACATGTACGTTTTTATTTGTAGATAATTACTCTATAATTAGATTAATTTTTAAGTACCCGTATTTATTTATTTTAATTATTTTTATTTTAAATACCTAACCAAAATCCTAATTAATATACATATAAATCCTCTTCTCTCTCTCACACACAAACTCACGTTTTCTCAACAACCCATCACCTCCACATCACTCCCCATCTCCTCACAATGTGCAACCAACTCATCCCATGTTCTCCTGTTCCCTCACCCTCTTAAAATAATCTGCTCTCTCTCTCTCTGGTGCTCTCTTCCTCTCTCTCTCTCTCTCTCTCTCTCTCCTTCTCATTCCAGCCCCGTCGAGCTACTCCCCAACTCCAAGACCTCCAGTCCGAGCTCCTCGCGGATTGCCTGTACTCCTCCTCTCGCCATCATCACCTCCCCGCCATCACCACCAGAGCCTCCGCCTCAGCTCCGCCGTCCAAGCTCCATCAACCACCTCCTCGACCACCAGCTTCGCTAACCCGAACCCCAGCTCCTCCTTGAGCTTCGCCACAGCCCCCACGCCCCGCTCGAGCTCCGACTAAGCACGGCCCAGCTCCAACGAACTTAGCCCTCCAGTTCCTCCAGCCCGCCGATCTGCTCTCAACCACCGTCCCGAGCTCCCTCCGCCACAACCTCCTCTCCACTCCTCAACATCACCGCCACCCCTTGAACCGTCGCCTCGTCCACAGGCCCCTTGGCCTCAGAGGCAAGATCCCGCTCCTTTTGACTCCTCATTTCATATTTATATCTGTCGTTAATTAGTTACATAGATTAGACTGTGAATTGTTATTATTTGTGTGGCTTGTTGATGGTTAATATTTAACAATGATATTATGATGAGTAATTTAAAGGAAAATTTATTTTGTGTAAATGTGGTTATGTTGAGACGTTTTTAGAATTATTATGATAAGAAAATGAATTATTGGAAAAAGGGTTGGATTTGAATAATTATTAAATTAAATAATTTTAAAGTATTTATTTTGGAAAAGGGGTCATTTTGAGTTGTTAAGTAATTTTCGTCAAAAGAATTATATTTTTGATAATTATGATGATTTAAAAAAAATTTATTTTGTGAAAGGAATCATTTTAGGAAGATTACAATAATTTAAAATAAATTATTTTAGAAAAAGAATATTTTTCTAAATTACATAGTTGGTTGTTCATAAATTTGTGACTCTTAATTTCGATTACCTGATTTGCCATGATCGTATTGTACATGATCAGTTGTTTTTGTTATTATTTGCTTTGCTTGAGAACCATTAGTAGTTCATGACTTAGTGACCTCGTGCGTCATGAACAGACTTAGTGACATGTGTGGGTGTGTTAACTGAGTTTAGGTGGTGAACCCGAGTTTCAATGAGGATTATGGTTGATTTAGAAAATACAAGAGAATTGGGATGGGGAAGTCCATGTTCATGTGATCGGATAAAGCTGTTGATGTATCTTCCAGACTCACACCAGTGAACCGTTTCGCACTGGGGTTAGTTTGTTGGGCCAAGTGAACCGTTTCGCACTTGTTCAGTAAAATCGTTTCGTCACCCGAGTTTTGCTTGAGTTCGAACCAGGCCGAAATCGTATTACGTGTAGTCCTCTCACCGAACCGTTTCGCGGGTTTGGATGCACGTAGGGGATTTGTGAATAGCTAATTATCCGGTGATATGAGCATTGACTCTGTGTGAGATGTGGACCAGTGACCTGCTATAGAATGACTAGTTACATGACCTTATTACTTAAGGTGATTAGGATTCTTGTGTGAGGTGTAGGTCAGTTGTGTTTCTTTTCATACATAGATCGGGGTTAATATTTAATTATCTATAATTTGAGACATATGGTATATACATGAGGGTTTCCTTGTTTGGATTATTTCGCTCGACGTACTACGTCTCTTGTTGTAGATTTTTAAGCATTAATTCCATCTAGTTGTATGACATGGTTACTTGGATGATTGTTGATCGCTAGCTGCATGATCGACTTGTTACTTGATTGATTTTGTTGTTATTCCAGTTGTGCATTTCGTTTTCATTTCTATTGTTGTATCGTTTTTCGTATTGGGTGTTTGTACGTTCTTTTCTTTTGTGGGGTCTTGCCGTGTGCCATACACACTAACGTACACCTATTTTCTTTGGTGTACGTCAGACTTAGAGGAAGAACATGTTCAGCTGGGAGATCG
>NC_033797.1:48085188-48109821 GCF_001876935.1 Asparagus officinalis | reverse complement strand
GCTTGATCGATATATTTTTGTATCTCTTTAGTATTCTTTTGTTCAGTTTTGTATAAGGGCATTTTGACCAAAACTTTATGTCTTGGATGATCTTTATTTGTGATATGTAATATTTCATTCTGTGTTCATTATATTCTCGCTAATTGTGATCGGGGACCTGTGTCTTTGTATTGTATTTATTTTTAGACGTTTAGCGTATTAGGTTGAGGAGAAATATTTATTTTTATTTATTCTCCTTGATCTAATACGTCGCCGGCTTGTTCACGTTCCGATTCCCGGATTTTTTGGGAAGTGGAGCGTGAAAGGTTTTTCTCATGGCCCATGCAGGTCACGGTCCCGAGTCCTCACTAGTGAGAATGTAAAGGACAATTTAGATACATATCATGATTTCATCCGTAAGACTATTCTTGAGCCCTTACTCTATTTCTTGATAGATTTCGTTTCGTCCCTATCTTATCACTCTTTGACTCCGGAGTTTTCCACGGTTCTTGTCCTATCGCTTAGCGATTACCCTCTCTTTGTATCTCTCCTGTATCCTCGTATCGGTCTTTATTATATGTGTTATTATTTTTTTATAATTATATATATTTTTTATTTGACTTATATATTATTTAATTGTATTGATTTATGCATTATTTACTACATTATTTTATATATCACCTATAGTGTTATATTGTATGTTTTTATTAAAAATATATATCATACTTATAAACTTTCAATTGTTCAAATCATGTTCATTAAGTATTTTACATTACTTTAGTTTTCACCTATACATCGCATATCATATCTGAATTTAGATTATTTTATTGTGTTTAATTATACTTTTGCATATCTATATTGTGTACGTGTGTGTTTCTGTCATACCATCTATCTTTCACTTATGTTCCAAATTATTGTATAGTATTCGTATTTCGTGATATACTTTAATAAGTTTATGATTTTAATATTCTACATATGCACTATATTCTTATCATTACATTTTCAGCATATAATTTTATCAGTAAGTTTTGTCTTGTTAGATTATTTTAGTATGTTCACATTGGTTTTGTTATTTCTAAGATCCATGTATTTCTATTTTGATATTCAGACATTATTTATATTGCTAAGTTTAGAGTTGAGTTATTAATCATATAGTTATTTTGTTACATTAATTATTATCCTTTTATAATTAATATAAAGATAATTCTAAATAGCGTTTGTGAGTATGTATAGTATTTATTCATGATTTGTTTATAGAGTATTTGCATATTTGTTGTTTGTTTGCTTCGTTTTGATATGTATTATTTTGTCATTATGACAATATACATTGTATATATGTGTTATTTTTTATATTTATTTTATGGTATTTTTAGATATTTATGTCTTTTATTGTGTCATTGTTTGTTGTTCATTCTCTATTCATTATTTTGTTACTTGTGTTGTGTTTTACCTTTTCATTCTTCATACTTACTATTCTATTTTCATTATAGTGTATTCACGTAGATTATTATTGTTTACGATGTTTATTTTTGATTGATTTGTAGTTATTCATCATTTTAGTATCAACTGTGTTTAATCGTATTCTATTTCATGTATTATCGGTGTTTATATTCACATATCATCAATCATTCATTGTATGTTTATCTACAATATATCAGTGTTTTTATTATACGAATTTATGCTCTCCTTATGTTTCACCGTTATGTATTTATTTTATCTTTTATAGTTCATGTTTTATGTATTATTCATCTTTATCTAGTAGTATGTTGTGAGTGTCAGTATTGATAGTGAGCAATTATGTTTTATGATTTTTATACGTGTTAATTTATTTTGAGTTTTATGCTGTCAGATTGTTTGTTACTTATTTGAATGCATTGAGTCTTTCACCTATGTTTTTTGTTGTTGTCAGATTCGTACTTTTTATTATTTTAACTCGTATTATTTTATATCGTGTTATTCCTCTATTTTTTGTTTATCTTATCTTGTATTTTTGTAGATCATATTATATCAATATCGTTTTATTCTTATATTTTCTTTGATTAGGTGTTGTTATGTTTCGGTGTGAGTGAGTGATGTTATGGCTTTATAGTTGTGCATACGGTTATTAAAGGTTGTTACAATGTGTGGGTTTGTTAGTTTTAATTTTTGTGTTTTACATATTGTATTTAGGTTACGTATTTAGTCATGAAATTTTTATAGTTGATGTGTTTTGTATTTTGTGTTGTGTGTGTTACTACATAATTTTGATCACATTTTACTTTCCATGTACGCGTTTTGTTATCGTAATTGTTTGGTTATTTATCAAGTTATATGTTTTCTTGTATGTGTTTTTATGTTGTCTTTAATTTAATTTAATAGTTTATTTATGTTATTTGGGTTATATAGTTTATTAGTTAACATAGTTATTTCTTTTACGTTTCATTTGTAGTTTCATAGTTTATTTTAGGGTGTGAAATGAATATTGTAAGTTTATACAGCTTAGTTGTAGGTTTTTCACATTGTCGGTAATTTGTTGTGTTTATACTTGTTCTTTTTCTCTTTTTGTTGGATTGTATACATTTTAATTGAATAGTGTATTTTATTGTCTGTTCATTAACTATTTCAATTACAGTATTTATCAAAAAAAATTTATATGTATTGAAGTCTTTGCATTACTGTTTTAGTTAACTGATATGTCCATACTAGATTATTATTTGAGATGTTATTACGTGATAGTTCATATGTTGTATTGTGTTTATTCTCTATGTATATTTGGTTTATAGTTTTTGGGTATCTTATCTGGTTATTCTAATGGGTATAATGATATTGGTATATTTTGATATAGTGTTCGTTGCGTAAATGTAAAGGATATATAATTACATAATTGTTGCATATAATTTTTATGTCTTTTTATCCACGTCAATTATTGATTTGTTTTTACTTTCTATTATCAGCCATTATATGAATTATTTTTGCTCTACAGATTACTATATGATTTTGTACATGTGCGAATAATGTATATAATTGGAATATTTGTAGATTCCTCACTATTTTATAATTACCCCTACCATGACTCTATGCTAATTTTATCACCTAATATTTTATGCTTTAATTTGTGTTCTAACTGACTCCTTGTGTGTAGTGTATGCTTTGTATTATTGTATTTGACTATCTCTATTATATGTATGCTGAATCTTAGCTGTCACATCTTATATCTTATTTTGCGTCGTGATTGTTTTAAATTCTCCTCTGCTTATGAATATAGTTTCATATCTCTGTCCTTGGATTCTTTTAATTCCGAGGATGGAATTTGTTTTAAGGGGGGTAGAATGTAAGGACCATGAATTTTTAATACTAGTTAGTATTTAAAATAATATTTAATTATTATTTTTAAAAGTGTATTTGTATTTTTCAATTTTCTAGGATTTTCTATGATTTAAAATTCAAGTTTTATAATTATTTAAATGATTTAGATATTTATAAATTTATTTAGTGCAGTAAAATTTTTTGGAATTAATCTGTTGTGTTGTCGATGCTATTACGTATCATATTAAATAATATATTGTATTATTAATATTATTACGTATTATTTCGTATAATACCTTGTATTATTAATTACGTATTATTTGTATAATTTGTTGTATTATTTCTACTATTACACATTATCTGTCGTATTAGTATAACTAACAGTTTTACTGTGTATATAATTATCCCATAATTATTTGATTTTAAAAGTAAGTAAATAAATTTTATTATTAATTAATCTCGTTTAATTGTACAATATGTGTGTATTCCGACTATTTCGTATCAACTGTTGTATTAGCACAACATGTACATTTTTATTTGTAGATAACTACTCTATAATGTGACGCCCCAGGGTTCACATAAGGCTGCAGTCCCAGGTAAAACCCGGATTGTCAAACCTGCCAAGCACCAAACACCATGCAACGACATGTTTCACAATCACAATTGTTATCTCTCTAGTGGAAACAATAAATAGGCGAAGGTACAGACAGACAACCAAAATAGAAATATAACAATACTGGATGAACACAGAAGAAGCATAAGAATATCAATAATGAGCCCAACTGGAATAAAATAGATATATCTCTGAGTCTGAACTGAGTCTCAAATACAATGAGTCAAAAAAAAAGTCTTACAATAGTTCTCAACTCTATGAAATAAAATACTAATCTGGAGTCTGAAAAATAACCAACTACATGTGAAGTTCTGAAATGACTACAAAATATAATAAATAGCTAAACGGACAACTAAGATGTCCCATTAACCTGCGACTCTCCGTGCGCCGGACTCGCTGCCTGAAAGAGGGAAATCAACGAGCGTCAAAACGCTAGCGAGATCATCACTACCTCTCCCCAGGGGAAGTGGTAGGAGTATATAGAAAAAAATAGAGTCATTATATTCATATATCAAATCATTCATAAAATTCTTCATGAAGGAAAAACAACAGTCACGGAAAAGTACTCCAATCTCCAACATAAGGAATAAGTATCTCATCTCGAAGTACATCCGAGTAGCTTGGTCTAATATAAGAGGATGTCAGCTAAAACAAAACGAAATATATTTGCCGCTTATAACGGGTGTGCCAAAAATCTTAACATAAATACCCTACTCACGGGTAGTCTATCATGGAAGTACAAAACATAATTGATCAAATATCTATGTGTGCATCATCTTGTGCTATAGCGATACTTTTGTAATGCTCTTATTCAATCTCTCTGCGGCAATAGGATTTATTATCTCCCTATTCAAGATGCATGTAATAACGATATTTTTGTAATACTCTTACTCAATCGTTCTGCGGCAAATATGTTTCATCTCACTATTTCCGGATACATATAAGACAACATTATTCAATATGTGTTTATCAATCTATAGATCTCATGTCAAGTGTGTGTCAATCCAACACAATCTAGAATATGAGCACAAAACTCGGTGTGCGTGTCCACATCTGAAGTTCACCATCATCTCGGGTGTTTAACAATCACTAATGTTATAGTTTATCATCATAGGGTCGAGAAATTTGTTCGACAACCGAAAAAAAACAATGCAAGTAAACATGCACAACCAAAACCAACTGGCGGTCGACCGTGGCGGTCGACCGCCGCGACGGGTTCCAGAGACTACCCAGGTCTCTGTCCTGCACGCGGTCGATCGTGGCGGTCGACCGAGAACCCTGTTTCCAGTTTCTCCAGATTTTTTTAAGTGTTGTGTTCTCGTCGTGTTTTCGTGATTCAAACATGTTAAAAAATTCATGAAACTTGCATACAAGTATGGTACAGCAGATAGAATTATCTTGAAACAAATCAACATATATAAATCATGATTTTATGCATTAGATTTACATTCAAAAACCTAAAACACACATAAAAGCTCAAAACAACAAATCAAACTTCTTTCTTTAGTTTAACCACATTTTAGAATCATCATCAGATCTAAATCACATATGTGAAAACGTTCTCAACCTTTTTAGCATGAAAAGACCTAATCTTTATACTATAATACAAAAGAATTGTCTTTTATACATAATCTATTCATTTAGGCTCTATAAAACATGTTTAAATCTCTTTAAAAACGTTTTAAAAACTGAGAGGGGGATTAGTAGAGATGATACTCGCCTTTGGTTATAGTAAAACGTGTTACAAGCAAGGTTGAAAGAAAACTCTACTCCAAAAGCCAAGAATCACCCGAAAAATCCACTTGAAAGCCTTCAATCTTCTCCAAGAAATCAAACTAGGGTTTGAGGGTTTTGGTGGCTATTAGGGTTCTTAGGAAAACTGAGAAAATCGTGAAAAACTCATATATATATCAGGGAAAAACGAATATGGGTTTAGAAATCTAAAACCAACTCAAAACAGGAGAAAAACATACTGCAGGTCTCGCGGTCGACCGTGGCGGTCGACCGGGCTGCGGTCGACTGCAGCGGTCGACCGGGCTGCGATCGACCACAGCGGTCGACCGGACTGGGGTTTCCCAGATTCTCATGAGTTGGCCATATGTGCATATTTCAACAATTCTATCTCTCATGTATGAACTCGTTCATACTCAAAACACATGGTACTATACCATTTAATGATATTTATCATACTAAATATCCACATATCATAATTTATCACACATAAACTTTATTATTCATAAATTATCGGGGTTTTACATTCACCCCCTTAAGAGGATTCGTCCTCAAAATTCCACAGCTACATCTCAAAGCTCCAAAAACTAGGAAAACACATTCAAAAGGTGTAATTCATATTAAGAATTCCTTCTACACACATCTCAATGCATCAACACAATAATATTTAAAGTTAACAGCCTAGAATGCAAACATTCTTATCTAAATCCTTAACTAAATGAAAACGGTATGTCGAGCGAAATAATCCAAACAAGGAAACCCTCATGTATATACCATATACTTCAATTGATTAAGGATCAGGCAAAAATATCCCCATTCTAGTGTTAATGATAAATATAAATGTGACTAAACAACATAGATAAAGACTACTATCAAAGCACATAAGCATAAGAATTTATCAACATCATACATGTCCAAACATGTGCGGGTAGTCACGACGAACATCCTCCTCGCGCTCCCAAGAAATCTCTTCGGTTCCTTCCCGGTTCCACTGAACTTTCACTAATGGAATGACTTTATTCCTAAGCTTTTTATTCTCTCTAGCAAGTATGCATACCGATACCTCTACGGTAGTCAAGTCATACTGAATCTCAATCTCTGGTGAATCAATCACTCTTTGCTGCTCATCATCCCGCAGATGCTTCTTAAGCATCAAAATATGAAAGACGTCGTGTACACTCGACATCGATGCTGGAAGATCTAATCTGTAAGAAACAGCTCCAATGCGCTCGATGATCCTGAAAGGACCAACATATCTCAGGGCAAGCTTTCCCCGTCTACCGAATTGCTGAACGCCCTTCATCGGTGATACTTTCAACATGATCGGGTCTCCGACCTGGAACTCTAAAGGTCGTCTCCGCTGATCTGCATAGCTCTTTTGTCGACTCTGCGCCGCAAGAATGCACTCTCGAATCAATGCTACCTTCTCTGTGGTCTGCCTAACTAACTTTGGACCAATCAATAGACTATCCTCTGGATCTGCCCAACATATAGGTGATCTGCAAGGTCTCCCGTACAAAGCTTCATACGGTGCCATCCCGATGGTAGCTTGATAACTGTTATTATATGCAAATTCAATCAGTGGGATATGATCCTCCCAACTACCCTGAAAATCTAAAATACATGCTCTCAGCATGTCCTCTAAGATCTGATTCACCCTCTCGGTCTGACCATCTGTCTGGGGGTGGAAAACACTACTAAATGACAACTGACTGCCAAAAGCATCCTGGAAACTCCTCCAAAAATAAGATGTGAAGACTGAGCCCCGATCTGATACAATTGTCTCCGGAACTCCATGCAATCTAACAATCTCCCGAATAAAGATCCTCGTATACGTATCTGTCGTATAAGTCGTCCTCACAGGTAAGAAATGTACGGACTTAGTCAATCTGTCCACTATAACTCAAATAGAATCATTTCCTTTCTTCGTCTTGGGCAACCCCACTATGAAATCCATGGAAATATCTGCCCACTTCCACTCGGGAACGGGTAAAGGCTGTAGGGTTCCTGCAGGTCTCTGATGTTCTGGCTTAACTTGTTGGCAGGTGAAACATTTAGACACATAATCATCAATCTCTCTGTGCATACCACTCCACCAAAAATGCCTCTTCAGATCCTTGTACATTTTCGTCGTGCCTGGATGCACTGTATATCTGCTACGATGAGCTTCGTCAAATAGTTCCCTCTTCAGCTGTAGATTGTTCGGCATAACGATCTTGCCCTTCATCCTAAGGCCTCCATCTACTCCAATAGTCCAATCATCCTTGGGTTCTTTGGAGATCTCCTCCTTGTGGGTTTGAATCCAAGAATCCTCTAACTGAGCTCCGACTATTCTATCTCTCCAAGATGACTGAACAAATAACGCTCCTAAGAACACGCGATTCCCGCCAATCTCTGGCCTGAAATCAAAATGGCTGAGGGTATAAAGATTCTGATATAGTGAACACCTCAAAGCTGCTAGTCCGTGACGATGCTTCCTACTCAATGTGTTTGCTACCATGTTTGCCTTTCCCGGATGATACTGTATGGCAAACTCATAATCCTTAATAAACTCTACCCATCGTCGTTGCCTCTGGTTGAGTTCTTTCTGTGAAAGGAGGTACTTCAGGCTCTGGTGATCTGTGAATAACTCAAACTACACTCCGTACAAATAACGTCTCCACACCTTCAGTGCAAAGACCACTGCTGCTAGCTCCAAATCGTGCGTGGGATAATTCTGATCATGAGTCCTCAGCTACCTCGAAATATAGGCTACGACTCTCTGGGTCTACATCAATACACCGCCAAGACCCGATAAGGATGCATCAGTGTAGATAACAAAAGTCTTATCACTGCTAGGAATAACCAAAACTGGTGCTAAAGTCAACTTAGTCTTCAAAGTCTCAAATGCCTTCTGGCACTCTGTGCTCCAAATGAACTGTACGCCCTTCTTAGTAAGGCATGTGAGTGGTGTGGAAATCCTCGAGAAATCCTAAATAAATTTTCTGTAATAGCCTGCCAGGCCTAAGAAGCTACGAATCTCGGTAACTGTCTTCGGTGGCTCTCAATCAAGTACGACTTCTACTTTGGTCGGATCTACTACAATGCCCTCTCGGTTGATAACATGGCCCAAAAATCTGACCTCTGATAACCAGAATTCACATTTGTTAAACTTAGCATACAACTGGTGCTCTCTCAATATCTGCAATGCTAACCTCAAATGCTGCTCGTGCTCTTCCTCCGACCTTGAGTAAATAAGAATATCGTCGATGAAAACTATCACAAATTGGTCCAAGTACGGACGAAAAACCTGATTCATCAAATCCATGAATACTGTAGGCGCATTGGTCAACCCAAATGGCATGACAAGAAACTCGAAAGACCCACATCGAGTCAAGAAAGCGGTCTTGGGGATGTCCATCTCCTGAACCCGCAACTGATGATATCCAGAACGAAGATCTATCTTCGAGAAACACTGCGCTCCCTGCAATTGGTCGAACAAGTCATCGATCCTCGGTAATGGGTACCTATTGCGGATAGTGACTTTGTTCAACTCGCGATAATCTATACACAATCGCATACTCCCGTCCTTCTTCTTCACAAAGAGGACCGGTGCTCCCCATAGAGAATGACTCTGTCGAATGAAGCCCTGAGACAACACTCAATCGATCTAAATCTGTAGCTCTCTCGTCTCAGCAGGCGCCATATGGTAAGGAGCTCAGGAAATCGGTGCGGTGCTTGGCTGCAACTCTATGCATAACTCGACCTCTCTCACTGGAGGTAATCCTGATATGTCCTGGAAGACATCCTGGTCCTCTGAGACTACTCGCATCTCACTCAAATCTACACCCTGACCCTGCAATATCGCCTCCTCTACGTACGCCAGAAATGACTCCGCAAACTGGTTGCCTCTGGAGGTGGCTACTACTAACTCTGATCCATCATATGCTCTCAAACTGACTGTTTTCGCAAAACAGTCGATACTCACATGGTAGGAAGATAGCCAATCCATACCAAGAATCACATCGAATTCAGACATATGCAATATGATCAAATTGATCACGAACTCAGAATCGTCCAAGCTGACGATGCATCTCCTACAAACACTCTCTAATAGAGACATCTCTCCCAACGGAGTAGATACAGATAAAGGGAAATCTAACGGCTGAGCTACGAGCCGAAGTCTAATCAAAAAATCATAGGAGATAAAAGAATGCGAAGCGCCAGAATAAAAAAGAATACGTGCTGGAAAGGAATTCACATGGAATGTACCTTCCACCACAGCTTTGCTCGCATCATGATCGCGGGGAACCACTGCATACACTCTTCCGGTTTGCTGCTCTGCATCACCTGAAGTGTATGGTGCCATCTGCCTCTGCTGGGTCTCCTGAACTGCTCGAACATGTCCCTCAATCCTCGGGACTGCTGGAGGTGCCTCAATCCTCAGCTGCTGACCCTGACCGTTCCTGAGCGCGCGGTTCTGCTGATGCGGCACTCAGCCACTTGGTGCCCAATCTTGTTACAATTGTAACAAGATCCCTGGAATTGGCGCTGCTGCTGTGCTTCTGGTCCTGCTGGTGACCCTTCTTATGAGGACCTTGATGATGCGGACCCTTGCCCTGCTGGTGGGGTCCTCCTGAGCCTCCAAATGGTCTCTTACCCTTTCCTTTGTCCTCAGACTGTCCTGACTTGCTATTTCCCTTGTCCTTGATGAATATGGCTGTATCTGTCTCCTGAGCCATGGAAGCATCTGCTACCTCCCGCACTGACCGAAACATCCGTGATACAATATACCGGTGCAATCCTGGATGAAGTCCCATTAAGAACATCTGAGCCTGCCGCTCCTCTGTGTGCCACATGCCGGTGAATCTAAGCAATGACATGAACTTACTCTCGAAGTCCATGATAGACATATCTCCTTGCTCTAACCGAGCTAGCTCTAACTCTTTTCCGGATTTCACTGCAGCCGAAACATACTGCTCATCAAACAGATATACAAAGGTCTCCTATGAAACCGTCATCCTCTGCTCGGGGGTGAAACGAAATCGATACCATCCTCCCGCATCGCCCTTGAGGCTGAAAGCCGCTAGCCTCTGCTTCTGCACCGAAATTAACATTCAGCATATCCAAGATGTTACTCACATCCTCTTATCACTTGTGTGCAGCAATTGAATCCGTCGAACCGTGGAACTCTGGTGCTTTCAACTTTTGATACCTCTCAACTAAACGAAGCCAAGCCTCCTGATCAGCTTCTCTGCCATCAACTGGTGGTGCCGGTGGGACCACTGGTGTCCTCTCTGATACTTCCTCCCGAATAGATGACTCCTGAACGGATGCCTCTTCAGGAACGAGAGTCTCTGGACGAACCTGTGCTGCTAACTGCTCCTCAATAGCCGCCATACGAGTTGCCAATGGTGCGAGAGTCTCTGGACGAACCTGTGCTGCTAACTGCTCCTCAATAGCCGCCATACGAGTTGCCAATGGTGTTACGAGATCCACTAGGTACTGCGGAGCCTGCTGTGGCTCGGGCTCCCTATCTTCCTGCCCAATTCCCTGAGCACGAGAAGTTCGGCGTCCACGACCTCTTCCTGACATCTATAATTCCAAAATAGAGCTTATTACGTAGTAGATTGGATCTCAAGCATGAAGCATATAACATATACCAATAAGTAAACCGTATCACATATATCTCATATTATACTTTATTATTCAAAGCAAATAGATCATCATAAAAAAATTTAGATTTTCCGCGTACATATGTATAGTGCGTCCTCACTCATGCTAAGGATCCCTAGCAGACTGTATATATGATCCCTAGGAAACTCTATCTTAAACTCCACAATATGACACAGGAATGACCCTAAGGATATTGGAACTAGAGCTCTGATACCAACTGTGACGCCCCAGGGTTCACACAATGCTGCAGTCTCAGGTGAAACCCGGATTATCAAACCTACCAAGCACCAAACACCATGCTACGACATGTTTCACCATCACAATCATTCATTATCTCTCTAGTGGAAACTATAAATAGGTGAAGGTACAGACATGCAACCAAAATAGAAATATAACAACACTGGATGAACACAGAAGAAGCATAAGAATATCAATAATGAGCCCAACTGGAATAAAATAGATATATCTCTAAGTCTGAACTGAGTCTCAAATACAATGAGTCAAAAAAAAAGAGTCTTACAATAGTTCTTAACTCTATGAAATAAAATACTAATCTGGAGTCTGAAAAATAACCAACTACATGTGGAGTTCTGAAATGACTACAAAATATATTAAATAGCTAAACGGACAACTAAGATGTCCCATTAACCTGCGACTCTCCGTGCGTCGGACTCGCTGCCTGAAAGAGGGGAAATAACGAGCGTCAAAGCGCTAGCGAGATCATCACTATCTCTCCCCAGGGGAAGGGGTAGGAGTATATAGAAAAAATAGAGTCATTATATTCATATATCAAATCATTCATAAAATTCTTCATGAAGGAAAAACAACAGTCACGGAAAAGTACTCCAATCTCCAACATAAGGAATAAGTATTTCATCTCGAAGTACATCCGAGTAGCCTGCTCTAATATAAGAGGATGTCAGCTAAAACAAAACAAAATATATCTGCCACTCATAACGGGTGTCCCAAAAATCTCAACATAAATACCCTACTCACGGGTAGTCTATCATGGAAGTACAAAACATAACTGATCAAATATCTATGTGTGCATCATCTTGTGCTATAGCGATACTTTTGTAATGCTCTAACTCAATCGCTCTGCGGCAATAGGATTTATTATCTCCTTATTCCGGATGTATGTAATAATGATACTTTTGTAATACTCTTACTCAATCGTTCTGCGACAAATAGGTTTCATCTCCCTATTTCTGAATACGTATAAGACAACATTATTCAATATGTGTTTATCAATCTATAGATCTCATGTCAAGTGTGTGTCAATCCAACACAATCTAGCATACTAGCATAAAACTCGGTGTGTGTGTCCACATCTGAAGTTCACCATCATCCCAGGTGTTTAACAATCACTAATGTCATAGTCTATCATCATAGGGTCGAGAAATTTGTTCGACAATCGAAAAAAACTACGCAAGTAAACATGCATAGACAAAACCAATTGGCGGCCGACCGTGGCGGTCGACCATGGTGGTCGACCGCGACGGGCTCCAGAGACTACCCAGGTCTCTGTCCTGCACGCGGTCGACCGTGGCGGTCGACCGTGAACCCTATTTCCAGTTTCTCCAGATTTTTTATGTGTTGTGTTCTCGTCGTGTTTTCGTGATTCAAACATGATAAAAACTTCATGAAACTTGCATACAAGCATGGTACAACAAATAGAATTATCTGGAAACAAATCAACATATATAAATCATGATTTTATGCATTAGATTTACATTCAAAACCCTAAAACATGCATAAAAGCTTAAAACAACAAATCAAACTTCTTTCTTTAGTTTAACCACATTTTAGAATCATCATCGGATCTAAATCACATTTATGAAAACGTTCTCAACCTTTTTAGCATGAAAAGACCTAATCTTTATACATATAATATAAAAGAATTGTCTTTTATACATAATCTATTCGTTTAGGCTCTATAAAACATGTTTAAATCTCTTTAAAAACGTTTTAAAAATTAGGAGGGGGGATTAGTAGAGATGATACTCGCCTTTGGTTGTAGTAAAACGTGTTAGAAGCAAGGTTGAAAGAAAACTCCACTCCAAAAGCGGGGAAAACAAATATGGGTTTAGAAATCCGAAATCAACTCAAAACAGGAGAAAAACAGACTGCAGGTCTCGCGGTCGACCGTGACGGTCGACCAGACTGGGGTTTCCCAAATTCTCATGAGTTGGCCATATGTGCATGTTTCAACACTTCTATCTCTCATGTATGAACTCGTTCATACTCAAAACACATGGTACTATACCATTTAATGATATTTATCATACTAAATATCCACATATCATAATTTATCACACATAAACTTTATTATTCATAGATTATCGGGGTTTTACATATAATTAGTTTAATTTTTAAGTACCCATATTTATTTATTTTAATTATTTTCATTTCAAATACCTAACCAAAATCCTAATTAATATACATATAAATCCTCTTCTCTCTCTCTCTCTCTCTCTCTCACACACACAAACTCACGTTTTCTCAACAACCCATCACCTCCACATCACTCCCCATCTCCGCACAATGTACAACCAACTCATCCCACGTTCTCTTGTTCCCCTACCCTCTTAAAATAATCTGCTCTCTCTCTCTCTGGTACTCTCTTCCTCTCTCAATCTCTCTCTCTCTCTCTCTCTCTCTCTCTCTCTCTCTCTCTCCCCCTCTCCCCCCCTTCCTCTCTCCACTACTCCATTATCACGAACCGAGCTCACCCACCCCGTCGAGCTACTCCCCAACTCCAAGACCTCCAGTCCGAGCTCCTCGCGGATTGCCTGTACTCCTCCTCTCGCCATCATCACCTCCCCGCCATCACCACCAGAGCCTCCGCCTCAGCTCCGCCGTCCAAGCTCCATCAACCACCTCCTCGACCACCAGCTTCGCTAACCCGAACCCCAGCTCCTCCTTGAGCTTCGCCACAGCCCCCACGCCCCGCTCGAGCTCCGACTAAGCACGGCCCAGCTCCAACGAACTTAGCCCTCCAGTTCCTCCAGCCCGCCGATCTGCTCTCAACCACCGTCCCGAGCTTCCTCCGCCACAACCTCCTCTCCTCTCCTCAACATCACCACCCCCCCTGAACCGCCGCCTCGTCCACAGGCCCCTTCGCGTCGGAGGCAAGATCCCGCTCCTCTTGACTCGTCATTTCCTATTTATATCTGTCGTTAATTAGTTGCATAGATTAGATTGTGAATTGTTATTATTTGCGTGGATTGTTGATGGTTAATATTTAACAATGATATTATGATGAGTAATTTAAAGGAAAATTTATTTTGTGTAAATGTGGTTATGTTGAAACGTTTTTAGAATTATTATGATAAGAAAATGAATTATTGGAAAAAGGGTTGGATTTGAATAATTATTAAAATAAATAATTTTAAAGTATTTATTTCGAAAAAGGGGTCATTTTGAGTTGTTAAGTAATTTTCGTCAAAAGAATTATATTTTTGATAATTATGATGATTTAAAAGAATTTATTTTGTGAAAGAAATCATTTTAGGAAGATTACAATAATTTAAAATAAATTATTTTAGAAAAAGATTATTTTTCTAAATTGCCTAGTTGGTTGTTCATAAATTTGTGACTCTTAATTTCGATTACCTGATTTGCCATGATATTATTGTACATGATCAGTTGTTTTTGTTATTATTTGCTTTGCTTGAGAACCATTAGTAGTCATGACTTAGTGGTCTCGTGCGTCATGAACAGACTTAGTGACATGTGTAGGTGTGTTGACTGAGTTTAGGTGGTGAACCCGAGTTTCAATGAGGATTATGGTTGATTTAGAAAATACAACAGAATTGGGATGGGGAAGTCCATGTTCATGTGATCGGATAAGGCTGTTGATGTATCTTCCAGACTCACACCAGTGTACCGTTTCGCACTGGGGTTAGTTTGTTAGGCCAAGTGAACCGTTTTGCACTTGTTCAGTGAAATCGTTTCGTCACCCGAGTTTTGCTTGAGTTCGAACCAGGCCGAAATCGGATTGCATGTAGTCCTCTCACCGAACCATTTCGCGGGTTTGGATGCACGTAGGGGATTTGTGAATAGCCAATTATCCGGTGATATGAGCTTTGACTCTATGTGAGATGTGTACCAGTGACTTGTTATGGAATGACTAGTTACATAACCTTGTTACTTAAGGTGATTAGGATTCTTGTGTGAGGTGTAGGTCAGTTGTGTTTCTTTTCATACATAGATCGGGGTTAATATTTAATTATCTACAATTTGAGACATATGGTATATACATGAGGGTTTCCTTGTTTGGATTATTTCGCTCGATGTACTACGTCTCTTGTTGTAGATTTTTAAGCATTAATTCCAGCTAGTTGTATGACATTGTTACTTGGATGATTGCTAATCGCTAGCTGCATGATCGACTTGTTACTTGATTGATTTTGTTGGAATTCCAGTTGTGCATTTCTTTGTCATTTCTATTGTATTATCATTTTTCGTATTGGGTGTTTGTACGTTCTTTTCTTTTGTGGGGTCTTGCCATGTGCCACACACGCTGACTTACACATGTTTTCTCTGGTGTACGTCAGACTTAGAGGAAGAACAGGTTCAGCCAAGAGCCAGAGGATTCTCAGCAGGAGTGCCTTGTAGACGGAGCAGAAGAAGGAGTCGAAGCCTATTCTTTTCATTTATTAGTTGATGGTTCTAGTTACTTTTGTAGTTCTTTCCATTCCCTCTTGATCGATATAAATTTGTATCTCTTCAGTATTCTTTTGTTCAGTTTTGTATAAGGGCATTTTGACCCAAACTTTATGTCTTGGATGATCTTCATTTGTGATATGTAATATTTCATTCTGTGTTCATTATATTCTAGCTAATTGTGATCGGGGACCTGTGCCTTTGCATTGTATTTATTTCCAGACGCTTAGAGTATTAGGTTTGAGGAAAATGTTTATTTTTATTTATTCTCCTTGATCTAATACGTCACGGGCTTATTCACGTTCCGATTCCCGGGTATTTTGGGAAGCAGGACGTAACAGGTAACTTCTCATTCGACTGCATAACCTCCAGGCCTTTGCTACTCATGTGACCAAGCCTTCGACGCCATAAATTTGGGTCTTCCTTACTTTCAGCCACAAATTTGCTGTATATTTCACAATACTTATTTCAGAAGATACACTTTTGATGTTTCTGCTTATTACACGGTTATCACTTTGAATTTTGTTTTACTATTCCTCTCTTGATTCTTCACAATAATAGTTCTAGAAACTTTTCTTTATATCTTATAATTATACTAACTAAATAGATAAAATAAACATGCATTTATTTTCCCAAAATGTGTAGAATATGAATTTAATGTTAGATTTTTTAAAAGAATGCATTATATATTGTTAGATTCTTATCTAACATATGAGTACAATGAATTTTAACAATACAAGATTTTTTAACCATTTGAGTTTTAGAAGTTTTCACATCAAATAAAAGATTGAAGTTCAGTTAACATTATTTTTGTATTATGTTCTATTTGTCATTGACCCATTATCAAATTATTAAAGCTTCTAATTAACTTTTGACCCTTTGCATAAAAATCATCTGTATTGCCTACTTCTTTTCACCTTACTTATGATTTCTTAATTCTTCACATTCCTACTTCTTTTCACCTTACTTATGATTTCTTAATTCTTCACATTAATTGTAGAACAATCTATTCCTACGCCTACTTCTTTTCACCTTACTTATGATTTCTTAATTCTTCACATTAATTGTAGAACAATCTATTCCTACCACCTCATTAACATGCTAACTATTATTTTATTTTATAATAATGAAACACATGTATCTTTATCTGTCACTTGTGACAATACAGAAGTTGAAATTTGTTCCTCGGATAACATTACACTTTGCAAGAGAAATTTGTTCGAATCTGATGTCGAGCAATCTGTTTCAGTGGACTTGATCTCTCTGCAAATGTCAAGCAACAAAAAGGAAAAACATATCAAAATTGAAAAAGATAATTAATTACTAGATTCTACGGAGAGTAGAAGCTACATTTTGAAGGAAAAAAACCTATCTGATTTATGATGTATGAAACATATATTTAGTATTCTTGTATGAACACATATTTAGTAAGCTTTTGTAATCAGTGCAGATTATTTTGGTGGTTTTGGGTTGATAAAGCTAAATATTTGATATGATTATGTTATGCTGGATATTTGGTTTATCAATATATTGATAGTTATTATTTTCATTCAAATATATATAATTGACATGTATCTCTATGTGCTTTGAATATTTTGTTTGGAACTAAAAATTATGCTTCATACTAATTAATTGCTACAACAAAATATTATGACATTAATCATAAAGACATTAGGCATTTTAAGCAGTTTTGTTATGAAAATATGAGAATTATATTTTCATTCTTTTTAACAGTTTAATATTAAGTCAAACATATATGCAGCTTAGGTTGTATCATTTCTGACTACTTACATATTATTATCGTTTTATTTTATTTTGTATTTATATATAAAAAATAGAACATTTAAGCGGCAGCGGCAAGCGTGCTAAGTGCTAAGTGCGTCTAATAATCGCGTTAAAATCGCGCATTATTCGCGTTACCTACACGCGGGTTTAGAAGCCTACACTTTGATCCATTATTCAAAGCCCAATAACCATTCAATGTTTTTAAACCTCTAAAAGAATGTTCAAAATTCCAATGTGAGACTATCTTGTTTTTTTAAACAAACAAATACTAACAGTTTAGCTTCAGCTATACCAAAAAGCCTCATCATCCACTACTCCTGGGTATAGGCTTGTCTTCCAAACTTGTTGATACCCTAACTCCCTAACTACAGCAGATCCTATTAGCATTTTCTTTACAAAAGTAGTTATTAATCCCCCCCCCGGCGTGCAAGGGATCTCCATAGCTAGGAATTAAAGTTTGGAAGGACACGGTTGTTTCCTTTTTTAAATACTAAAACTAAACTGTAAATCGTCACCCTCAATAGTATTAAAATTTTTTTATAGAAATGATAAGGTATCAAATTCGAAAACCCCAACCAAATATTATATATGAAATAATTATTTATGAAAAAGAAAAGAGTACTCCCAACTCCAAATGTATAATCAGAATTAACACAACTACTCTAGGAAAAAAAATAATGACATTAAGCTTGAAAATGATGTTTACAGACTACCTCGACAATTTGCCTATTTTTTTAAATTGTCGCATAATTGCCTCAATAGTAATAGTAACAAGGACATTATATTCGATATGCGCATTATTAAGTAGTCAGTGATTTATTAGTCCCGTAAGGTGCCCTTTGGCAAGGAGATAACAGAAGAGGGTTAAGGGGAATGACTAATATAATTAAGCCTTCACGAGAGGTTAAAATAATGTACTTCCATTTGGATTTGATAGTCGAGAAGAAGGGTTAAATTTTTTGTGTTTGACAAATAAAAAAGGGTTAGGGGGGCTAGTTGCCATAAAATATCCTAAATTATATATTTTTTAAAGTTTTATTTGTTATTTTGAGAGGGAGTAACTCTTAATCCTCCTCTTTAGGTGGATTTGTTAGCCGCTCTAAATAAAGGGTTAACTAAATTTAACTATTATAAAGGGTTTGTTAACTATTTGACTAAATTAATCTATTTGATGGTAATGAAAGGGTTAAACCACCTTAACCCTAAACCCTGGATAAACAGGACTAATGTTTACTTTGAGGCTATTGGAACGATAAATACAGTTGCAACATCATATAGTTTCAACTTCAGTTGTTAATGCATATGACCCTCTACTATCGCCAGACTCCAGTGCTCATGCTACTCAGAAGATCACTCTCTATTGTGCAGCTTGTTCTAGTAAGAAATTTACTAGTGTGCACCCCGTGCAAAGCACGACCCCCTATTTTTTAAGTATTGCATTTTAAACTTACCTCCCTCTAAGTTTTAATACATTTAATTTATTTATTATATGCTTAAAATAAAAAATTATATCTACTCCTCTATACTTAAAGGATGATCAAGTTTTAATACATTTGATTTAGAAATTATATCTACTCCTTTATACTTAGAGGAGTATCTAACTTTTAATACATTTGATTTGATTTGGTACAGTAAGTTGCTGTAGCAAACTGGGGGGTTGATTTATTGTTCACAGCGTAGTAGTTAATGTAGCATTATTGTAGCATAAATAGTGATTATTTGGATCCTCCTATAAGTATAGAAGAGTAGATACATCAACATAATGATGGTCTCAACGGTTCTATCACCTCAGCACGATAATCTATATCTTCTTGATAATCCATAAGTTATGCAATTCGCAAAAGGATCAACTCAGTACACCTATCATTTCAATTTCAAATAGGCTAAATTACCAGCTTGGTATTAGAAGTAGTACCCAATGATCAAATTGGGATTAAAATTATCTCAAGTGATAACAAGGTATTTAAACTTGCACAATGAGACAAATGAGACCAAAAATAAATTTTCCAGCCAACTTTTTTCACCAACCACTCATGTAATTTGTCACATGATGCTTATTCAGTATATTTATGATGATATGACAGTTGTAGTTAGCCGTATTCAAATTATTAGAGGGGAATACATTAAAATTAGGGTAAAAGAAAAGAGAAGAAAAGAGAAAATTTTAAAAATAGGGGCTTCTTCTATTAAACTGGGGGTCTCCATTGCTGGAGAAAATTAATTCTTCGAGCTCAAGCAATAGAGAACTCTAATTTAAAGGAAGAAAGAGAGGAAGTCCCAAATTAAAAACCTTTTCATTTAACCAAATTTGAAAACCCTCATTCTAATGGGCTGAATGAGGCTAATTATAGTTGTCACGTTATCATAAATATGTCAACTAAGCATATGTGGCAGATCACCTGAGTGGTAGCCGAAAAAATAATCGGAAAATTTATTTTTGAGCATATATTTGTCTCATAGTGCAAATTTTAAATACCTTGTTATTGTTGGAGATAATTTAAATACTAATCTGATCATTGGGTACTACTTTTAATACCAATTTGATAATTTAGCCATTTCAAATATAAATGGATGGATGAGGAGTGCTAGCTATGATTGCGATAAATGGATGGATAAGGAGTGCTAGCTACGATTGCGAGTGTAATACATTCGTGCTTTGCAGGGGCATGTGTATGGGGCACATGTCCTAGGCATAGCGAGAATACGGTGCACTCGCGACTGTGGCTAGAAGCATTTCTCATGGATGAATAAAACATGCACTGTACTATATATGAAATCGTGCCTGAAAGGAAAGGGCAGAGTGAAAAGGAAACTTGCGGGGTGCTAGCTGCGTCCAAATGAACTTTCTTCACGACGGAATGAAAAGCGCGTGTTGATGGATTGCATGTGAACTAGGATTTTTATTTTCTCGATGTTGCTTCAATATTTGGATAGCTGGTTATTAGCTAATAGTAGGAAACTTATCTGACGATTTAATGATGTAATTGGACTTGCAATTTGAAAATTTAGCGAAATGTGAATAAACGATTGGAAAATAGCCTTGTATTTCATCTCGGAAAACAGCAAGAGTTGTAGTTGAAGCGAGACATGAAACAAAACGAAAATGGCATAGGCTATGGCAATTGCTTAACCACGTAAACCTTGCATATCGTTATTCTCATGTTTACTTTTCTGAGGTAAATTATCGTTCACTTTAGTTCGAACATGTTTCTAGGTGTTTCTGCATTGTCGGGTGATTAATTGATCTGCGAAGAAGTAGGAGATCTAATCAGGTGTTTCGGTCAACACTCCCGCAGGCAACACTTCCTTATAGAATACTGGTTAGTGCGCAACAATTGGTATCATATTGCGGTGGTTGTGCGTCAACGTGACCTGTCAGTTTGGTTACTATTCCATCGGACCAATTTAAACCTAAATCTGAGTTTAGTTTCGTACAAATGTTGTCTAGCTTTTTAACACCTATTAATAGGGCTATCCAAAAAGCCCGCGGCCTGGGCCCGACCGGGCGGGAACCCAGCCCGACCCTAGTTTTGCCCGGACACCCGGGCCAGATCCGGGCCCGGGCCCGGGTCCAGACCCGCCACAACGGCCAAAAACGCCGTTTTGACCGTTTTCCCCCTAAAAACGGTCAAAAAACGGCTAGAATATGAGGGTTTTTTGGTCATTTGTCTAGGAGGCTGCCTCTATAAATAGAGGGGGAGGGTTTCACTTCTTCTCCTCACACCAAAACTCATCTACTTTTCTCTAATACTCTCTTATACAATCTTGTACTTTCTTATAATCTCTTATATTTTCTAATACTTCCATCAAATGGCTTCTGGATCTGATTATGAAGAGAAAAACCTATCTCCTACCGATCCAGAAATAAGTCATTCTACAATAACTACTTCTCCTGCCAGTGTTAATCCTGAATCTGGTGGTGACGAATCTGCACCAAGAGCTCCTAAAAGGCCGAGATCCGATGTGTGAAATTTTTTTTGAGAAGATAGACGTCATCAAAGATAAACACGGTAGGATCATCACCCAGAAGGTTAAATGTGCGTTGTGCGGCCAGACTTTTTAAGCTCATCATAAGAGCGATACCAACCACCTCAAACGCCATATAGAAAAATATAACAAAGACCAGAATCCTCAAGGTGATATCCGACAATCTATAATTTTTCAATCCTCCTCTTCTGGTAGTCTCGGTAGTTGGAATTATGACGCTGCCCGAGCCAGGAAATGCGTAATCAGGTTTATCGTTCTTAAAAACCTTTTTTTTAAATTAGTAGAAGATGATGAATTTGAAGATTTGTTTAGAGATGGTTTTTATCCCACATTTATAAAAAAATTTCGTCAAACCTGTCAACGTGATATTTTAAGATATTATCAGGAGGAACAAGAAAAAATAATTTCTTATTTTAAAAATTTAAACTGTAAATTTTCTTTAACTTCTGATATTTGGACATCTAGAGTGCAAACTGATTATTTATGTATCACAGCACATTGGATTGATAAAAATTAGTAAATATTTTAAAGAGTTGTTTCTTTTATTACAATTGAAGAGTCACATACTGGTATTAATATTACAAATTTAATAATTGAAGAACTTATGAAACTAAAAATTGATCAAATAATATTTTCTCTTTCACTAGATAATGTAAGTAATAACAATGTACCTGTTGATTTTATCAAAACAACTCTGTTATTACCATGTCATGGTGAACTTTTCATGATAGATGTATCTGTCATATTTTAAATTTAATTGTTTAAAGTGTATTTTCTGAAATTAAACCCATGATAGAAAAGGTTAGAACAGTTGCTAATATGTATAATGCTTCTAAAATGAGAATTAAAAGATGAAAATAATGTTGTAAAAGAAAAAATTATAAGCCCAGACTAATTCCAAAATATGTTGACCATAGGTGGAATTCCACCTATGCAATAATGTTAAGTGTAGCAATAGAATATAAAAAAATTATAAATGATTTTATAAATTTTATGCTTCTAGTTCTAGCTCTGGTAGTACTTATGGAATAACTGAAGATGAATGAATAATTATATATAATTTAAATGAGATGTTACAAGTCTTTTATGATGCTACAATGTTATTATCTGGATGTTATTATCCAACAATTACTTTAGCTGCTTTACAAATTTTAAATATTCAAATTTTTTTTGCCAAATATCGTATGGATGATACTTTTGGAGCTATAAATTTTCAAATGGAGAGCAAATTAATAAGTATTTTATGCTTATTCCTCATATTTTTGGTTTGGGGATTCTTATTGATCCATGTTTGAAGGATATTAGCCTTTGAAGTTTGTTACAATCATTGTATGGTGGACAGATTATAGACTTAGATGATGGATCCACCCTTATTGTTACTTCTCATCATTTAGCTATTAAAATTTATTTTCAAACATTATATGATGAGTATGCAGGTAGACATGGTGTAGCTGCACAACAGTCTATAGCTTCGGCGCCTTCGAGCACATGCCGAGGTAAAAGTGTAAGTTTTGATAGGTATGTAATGGTAGCTGAACTAACTAGTGGATCTAGACTTGGATCAGCATTAGAGGTTTTTGAAATAGATGAATATTTATCTGCTTCCTTAGTTAAATGTCAAGAAGATACTTTAGATATTTTGTAATGGTAGAGAATATATGGATCAGTTTCATATCCTATACTTTCCACCATGGTTCGACTTACTAACAGTGCAGGTTTCGATGGTAGCTTCGGAATCTGCCTTCAGCACAGCAAGACGTTTGATCGATAACCACAAGACATACTTAGATCTGAATACTGTACAAGCGTTGATGTGCTTACAAGATTGGTGGAGGTACGAGAAACGAACGTAAGATATCGATCAGATGGCTATAATTAAGATAAATTTGAAGATTTTGGACTAGCGGATAGGTATAAAGATTAGATAATATTCATCAAATTATAATTTTTATTTCTTAGCTCTAAATTTGTAATGAATTATTTCGAAAAAAGTTACAAATGATAGTGATATAAGTGAGTAGGTGCCAACCTAGTTGGGATGTACTCATCTATTGTGATGCGACGAATTCTGAAATAAATTTATACTTGTAAATGATTTACTGATTATTAATAAAGAAGTTATTTTTATCATCTTTTATTTTTATAATTTGTTGTACTTGTAATTTATGTCATTTCAAGTTATTAAAAAAATTTATGTCATTTTCTGTAATTTTTATGCATATTTTATAATTTATGAGGATTTTTTAAAAAATTTAAAAAATTAAAAAAATTAAAAAAACAAAAAAAACAGAGCCGGCCCGGACCGGGCCAACCGGGCCCGGGCTTCGGTTTTGCCCGGGCCGGGCCCGGGCCGGCCCCCTGGATGGACAGCCCTACCTATTAACCTTTTCTTGATTTTGCTTCACTCTCGGTCCATTAAATTACTTTACTTGCATAAATATTTTAAGGAAATTATCTGAATAGCCTTAATAAACTAAATTGATTTGGTTGATATGTATTGCTCAATTTCCAGACTAAATTGTGTTAACTGAATCATGTAAATTAAAATATCGATCTAAATTCCCACCAGCAATCTCATCTTAACCAAAAAGAAGCATCTATCATGAATCAAATGTAAAGATATAATCTTCCTCTCACATGAAAAATAAAAAAATTAAATAAAAATACACTCTTGGTTGTAGGCGTCAAAAATTGCATATAGGTGCCGGCGCACAGCTCAAAATAAAGAGAAGGAGATGAACGTCATTATCTGAGTCAAAAGAGATTATCCGTACTGTAAAAGAGTGTACGAGTCAACGAAATGACGAAATGCACAAAACGGCGGAACAAGACCAAACCGGAAAAGCTCCTGATAGCCAAGTCACATCAAAACAACTCGGCCAAGGCCGAGCCCCCCTTCAAGTGGTTCGGCCAAGGCCGAGCCACCCCAA
>NC_033797.1:48079968-48085178 GCF_001876935.1 Asparagus officinalis | reverse complement strand
ACCGAGCCACCATAGGGTGGCTCGCGTCCAAAAACACTGAAAACGCATATTTCGACAGTTTTCTCGAGATTCTTTCATTCTAGAACCTCCCCAATTGATTTGCATAAACGTGGTTAAGTGGTTATTAATGAAGATATGGCCAAATCACTTGTTCTTATCCTAAAACGCCGCATCTGAAGCCTATAAATACAAGCTTAGGGTCCTATACGCAGGGGATCTGAAATTCTGAGCAAGAGGGTGAGGTGCTGTCAAATTGGAGAGTTAACCCACGAATTTCAGAGATGCTAGCGATTTCTTGGTGAGTTCTTCAACATAAAGAGGAAGAGTTCGAGAGATCTGAAGCACGTTCCCCCATTCCTTGAGATTAGACTTTGTTTTGATCTCGAGAAGAGTAGTAATCTTACTTTGTTGAGATTATTTACTTCTGCGATTGTTTCCTTTGTGAAGCAAGAGCATTAAAATTTTCTTCTATTAACTGGATCTGATCCGCGATGGTCTACGGACTAACGTGTACCCGGCACAGGCAAAGATCCCACGCAAGTAGCGGGTGATAAACGTCCTATGCGTGTGTTTGAAGAGAGTTGTAATTCTTATTTTATTTGTGTAAACGAGTAGTCTTATAAAAGATTAACTCTTTTGAATTCATTGTAATCGATAAACATGTAATAGATTCGACAAATAAATTAACTTTCGACGTAAATACGCTGGCAACCACAGTGGGATCCAACAGCCTCTTTGTCGAGGCTGTAGTGTCGCAACCAAGGATCCTAATCCCGGTTCATACAGAGGTCGAGTACGAGTTCGACCAGCAGAAATACGAGGAATACCTGTCGTCTTCCTCCAGATCCTCCTCCCCTCGCAAGTGCAGGAAGATCTCCTCCTCTAGGAAAATCAGCTGGTCTTCAGATTTGAAGACCCATGATGATGATCATCGTCCCATTGCTGCTGCAATTATGCCTTACAACGCTCCTTCGGCGTCCAATGAAGCCGGATCTACAGATTTGAACTCCTACTCAATCAAGGAGTTGAGTGCTAAAGGCGTGCCGATTCTGCCAAAGAGGGCTCGTCAAAGGCAACTCCAACGCCTCGCGTGTTAACTAGCCAAAGCCTTGGAGCCGATTGACGGGGTTCATTATAAGGCGGATTTGGAATTCAGGAAACGCCAAGTGCCTCAGCAGCGAGCAAATGGCTCTTCCACCAAACCATCAACCAATGAATGAGTCCACGTCAAAAGGACTCGTTCGACTCTCGAGGAGCGTATTCAGAAGTGCCATGCACTACTTGCGCATGCACGAGTTCTTATGCATGAAGCACAGAAGTTTCGTAAGGAAGAGGTGGCAAAAAAACCATCGAGCCACCTTAAGGTGGCATGCACCAAAGGCCGAGCCAGCTCAACCTGGTTCGCACCCGCTTCACCTCCCACAGCCACTTCCGAGTCTGCGTCTACTTCCGTTCCTGTTCCTATCAATCCTGTACTTCTGGTGAAGTCCTATGGTGGTGGGTATCTCTCTTGATTCAAGATGAAGATTACGGATCGTCTTGCTCATTTGCACGAAGATCGAGGCAAAACTCTGGTTAAAGAGTGATTGGGTCTGGTAAATGAACCCTGAGCAATTTGTCAGATTGGGGGTCATGTGCGTCCTCCCAACAAGTCAAGGACATCCTATATTGAGAAAGTACCTATAACCGTTCGCCTCGGATTGCGAGTTGAAGTTCAAGAGCCCGTTGAGGCCCCGCGCTCACGAAGGCGTAGTTCCAAACAAGTGATTCTTAAGAATGCCAATGAGGTGTTATGTCCCCAAAAGGCATGGGGGAGTTTATCTCGATCCCTAAATAGAGATAAGTCTACATCTAACACATATTGTCGGTGACCCGTTCCCGCAAAAATGACCAAGTCTACGTATTCAACATCGTAGCGATAAAAATCCATGCCTTTTACGCATGGGGAATTTTACCCCGAATCCTAAGTATGGATAAGTCTACGCCTAATATGCGTTATCGATTAGTCTTTTATTGCAAAAAGGATAAAAACCAACATATTTGATATCAAGGCAGGTTATTATTAATAACGCCAAAATCCGTGCCTTACACGCATGAAGAATTTTATCCCGAATCCTAGGTAGAGATAAGTCTATGTCTAATACGCGTTGTCGGTTAGTCTTTTACCGCAAAAAGGACAAAAGCTCACGTATTCGATATCGTGGCAGGTTGTTATTAATAACACCAAAATCTGTGCGTTACACCTATGGGAAATTTTATCCCGAATCCTAAGTAGGGATAAGTCAGCGCCTAATACGCGTTACCGATTAGCGTATTTTCATAAAAATAGCAAAGTCTACGTATTCAGTATCGTAGTACTAAGTCTAAGAGAGTTCATTCGTTTAGCACAACATTATATGTGAAACGGACTTAGATAATTCACACATGCTAGCCTAATTCAAACGGTGATCGGTAAAGGTACATCAAACCCATTGATAGCTGAGGGTTTACCAAAAATCCTATAAGTATTATAATTGATTACCAAAAAGAATGAGAAATTATAATAAAAATATAACAAAAAAGGGAAATATCTTCTATTAATAAAAATTAAGTCTGTAGATACAAGAAAGAAGCAATCAATCTATATTGAGTTTGTGACTACGGACTTGCTGTTTTAATTTGGACAATTCCTATGCATAGGCTTCCTCGAGCTCCTCTGCAATGTGGCCTTCATGGATTCTTCATCAGCAGCCAATACCTTCGCGGCCTCTGCCTTCATCGTAGCCAATTTTCCATTAGAAAGTTCTAACTGCTCGGACAACACTACTCGAGTGTGCTCCGCACGGACCTTCGTCATCTCCAAGACGGCCTGAGCCTCCTCTGCTGCTTTAAGCTCTAGCTTGAGTCGTTCTATTTTGGCGGCACCTGATGTGAGAGAAGAATCAAGGTTATGAAGGGTCGCCAATTTATCAGTGAGGGATGTTTCCACCTGGCGAACACGATCTTGTTGCTCCCGAATCTTTAAATCAGTGGATGCTCGAGCATCGCGCCACACCTGCAGCCTGGCTTCAATCTGAGCAGCCACGTATGAAGGAGCACTTGCGGCTTGGAATTCCTTCAAATTTTAAAACTTACGCTCGAGACGGTCCAAGTCTACAGTAATAGCATCTGTCAGATCTAAATGTCCTTGATTCCTCATGAAGGCCACTTGACATTCGAGATACAGTTTGAAATGATGAAGAGAAAATACTTTGTTAAGAAGCTTGTCAATCATCTCGTCCACGAACGAGAAGATAGAACTAACTTCTATGCAAAGGATGACTTTATCTGGGTCATCACTTGATAGCAGCGCGTTAACGAAGTTATGAAGCTGAAATGAGAGCCCTATGAGGAAAAGAAGAGATAAATGTTTTGAAATATAAAATATTTATAAGTCAAACAACGAGATGGAACTTACCAACGCCTGCAGAGCTTTCCTCAGTTGAACGCCCCGCATTCGGTTTCGCCTGCCCAACCTCATAAACCGGTGGAATTACTATAGGTGTAACAGCCGTTAATGCACCAACTTCTTCAGTTGGTCTCACAACTGGTTCAATGAGGCTTCTACCCGCAGTTGTGGCGGTCGCTACGGTCGTCGGTTCTGAAGTGATGACGATCTGAGTTTGAGGAACTGATGACTAAGCCTTGATAATAGTTCCTGCTAACAACAAGAAATCGAGACCCTCAAGTTCATCAAACTTTCCAACAAGAATAGTTGTATCAGTCTCAATAACTAGTCCTACGATTAGAACGCCCCTATGGTTAAGTGAAAACTGATAAACAAATATTTGTAGCACAGGGATAAAGCCCATACCTATAGGTGAACCAGTTGCAATAATTAGTTCGGCGGCCTCGCGATGGGCTTGTTCTGATAACATGTCATCGAATAGCTTATCGTCAGATCCTAAAGGGCCTTGTGTCGGGTCAAATAGGGGTGCATCCGACTCTTTAAAGGCCGCGTTATGAAACGTTTCTCCTTCATCCGAACCCTCCATCGAAATACCTGCAGAAAATCTAAGCGTTAAAACGAAAAGAAGAAAAGTTAAGAATTTATGACGAGTGGAGATTAAACTTACTTCCAGCAGCGACACCAGGTTCTGCGGTCCCATCGGTGTTAAATTCTCGTAGTCGCCATCTGTATAGTGTACCATCGGTGTTAAATGTACTTGAGCTTGTCTCCTTGCATTTTTTCTAAAAGAGCAAGAAGCATAGAAACAATTAGCGGGGGCACGAATTTCGAATCGTTCAATTCTCGTAGTCGCCATCTGTATAGTGTACCATCGGTGTTAAATGTACTTGAGCTTGAATCCTTGTAGTGGTATCAGGTCCGGCGCCGGCACCCTTGATAATACCCATAACTACACCCGCTTCAATGCTTGCGGGCTCCTTGGCCATGACCTCACACATTTGTTGTGAGAAGCCAGTTCCTCAGAAAAAGCAAGATCGGGAGAGGGAGGATTGTACGACATTTCACCTTCTTCGTGAACTTCAAAGAAATATGGATTAGTGAGTGGGAGAATTGGAAGACTATGCAAAGGTGAGAGGCTACCTCCTCTCCCGATAGGCGCGTCGCCGACTGGTTCCGACTCAAAAGCGCGCGGGTTGACATGTGACTTGTGTGCCACCTTCTTCCGCTTTGCAGACCGAGCCTCTTCAGAAGCGTCAGATCTCTCATGCCTGAGCTTGGTCCGTGGCTCAACCCGTGAAACAGCCTGAGCTACATTTTGAGATCTTGTGCGGTGGATAAGGGGAGACCGTTCTTCTTCTTCTTCCTTCTCAGAAGCCACACCTGGAAGTTCAACAGTTATCTTGTTAGAATAGGTTGATAAAACTTGCAATCTCGGCTTCTTTGGAGCCGGTGGAGACTTAGGCAAGTTGGATCGACAAATCTGATCAGCAATCGCCATACCTAATATTTCGTTGAGAAAGGAGTTCGACAGACCTGTTCCAAGCTCCTCTTCATCGCTGCCAGCTCCTGTGCCTTCACCACTGATGATATCTGCTTCAGAGGTCTCTTCCTCAGAAGGAAAGATGTCTTCCTATTCTTTCTCTATTACTTGTTTTCCCTTACCAGAAGGACCGGCGGGCTTATTTCCTCGTCTCTTTTGATATTCGGCCTCGTGAACCATCCGGGTAGTAATCTGGGCTGCTTTTTTCTACCACCAACTCCGCAATCGGCCTCACCGGGACTG
>NC_033797.1:48056147-48079710 GCF_001876935.1 Asparagus officinalis | reverse complement strand
GCTAGTAGCCACCTACAGCATAAGAATGTAAGCTCTAATCGGTGTTCAGCACCTGGAAGACTGAACCTAGCACCGGTACAACCCATTATCCTCCATAGCCATGCCCGGGCACCGTCTACTAGTACGCCACGAGTCTGAAGCTGCCGATTTGGGTTCCCAATATATAGTTGATCATATCCGAGTAGATGAGCGAACCGACAAGGCAAATACGACTCTATGTAGCAGTGATTCCTCACCAAGAAGATCAGATAACCTGGTCTAATGTTTATTAACCAATCGAAACAGCCGAAGTCAAGACAGGTCTGATTCGTCCCTAGCCTTTCCTCATGTATCAGTCTCAATAACTAGTCCTACGATTAGAACGCCCCTATGGTTAAGTGAAAACTGATAAACAAATATTTGTAGCACAGGGATAAAGCCCATACCTATAGGTGAACCAGTTGCAATAATTAGTTCGGCGGCCTCGCGATGGGCTTGTTCTGATAACATGTCATCGAATAGCTTATCGTCAGATCCTAAAGGGCCTTGTGTCGGGTCAAATAGGGGTGCATCCGACTCTTTAAAGGCCGCGTTATGAAACGTTTCTCCTTCATCCGAACCCTCCATCGAAATACCTGCAGAAAATCTAAGCGTTAAAACGAAAAGAAGAAAAGTTAAGAATTTATGACGAGTGGAGATTAAACTTACTTCCAGCAGCGACACCAGGTTCTGCGGTCCCATCGGTGTTAAATTCTCGTAGTCGCCATCTGTATAGTGTACCATCGGTGTTAAATGTACTTGAGCTTGAATCCTTGTAGTGGTATCAGGTCCGGCGCCGGCACCCTTGATAATACCCATAACTACACCCGCTTCAATGCTTGCGGGCTCCTTGGCCATGACCTCACACATTTGTTGTGAGAAGCCAGTTCCTCAGAAAAAGCAAGATCGGGAGAGGGAGGATTGTACGACATTTCACCTTCTTCGTGAACTTCAAAGAAATATGGATTAGTGAGTGGGAGAATTGGAAGACTATGCAAAGGTGAGAGGCTACCTCCTCTCCCGATAGGCGCGTCGCCGACTGGTTCCGACTCAAAAGCGCGCGGGTTGACATGTGACTTGTGTGCCACCTTCTTCCGCTTTGCAGACCGAGCCTCTTCAGAAGCGTCAGATCTCTCATGCCTGAGCTTGGTCCGTGGCTCAACCCGTGAAACAGCCTGAGCTACATTTTGAGATCTTGTGCGGTGGATAAGGGGAGACCGTTCTTCTTCTTCTTCCTTCTCAGAAGCCACACCTGGAAGTTCAACAGTTATCTTGTTAGAATAGGTTGATAAAACTTGCAATCTCGGCTTCTTTGGAGCCGGTGGAGACTTAGGCAAGTTGGATCGACAAATCTGATCAGCAATCGCCATACCTAATATTTCGTTGAGAAAGGAGTTCGACAGACCTGTTCCAAGCTCCTCTTCATCGCTGCCAGCTCCTGTGCCTTCACCACTGATGATATCTGCTTCAGAGGTCTCTTCCTCAGAAGGAAAGATGTCTTCCTATTCTTTCTCTATTACTTGTTTTCCCTTCTAGTAGCCACCTACAGCATAAGAATGTAAGCTCTAATCGGTGTTCAGCACCTGGAAGACTGAACCTAGCACCGGTACAACCCATTATCCTCCATAGCCATGCCCGGGCACCGTCTACTAGTACGCCACGAGTCTGAAGCTGCCGATTTGGGTTCCCAATATATAGTTGATCATATCCGAGTAGATGAGCGAACCGACAAGGCAAATACGACTCTATGTAGCAGTGATTCCTCACCAAGAAGATCAGATAACCTGGTCTAATGTTTATTAACCAATCGAAACAGCCGAAGTCAAGACAGGTCTGATTCGTCCCTAGCCTTTCCTCATCAACCAATGAATAGCCCTATTGACCCAAATACCACGGGAAGCATGTGGAGAAAACCCAACACTTGTGATTCTGTAACTACTTCTTTATTTCCGGGAATCCTCGTCCTTTCCACCTGCAATTTTCTAGCAATCGCAGTAGGGGAATGGATTGTTCTGCAGTGCTCGACGCTGACATCATATCGGAGTGATGGAGGACGAACCACGTCATCAGATAAGTATAAGGGAACCTCCACCTTAGTGAGAGGAATCTGAGTCGATGGCTTGCCTTCTCCCTGTGTGAAAGTACCGACTGTTTGTCGGAGTCCGCGGTGAATATCGACAACCATCGCCGGAAGAAGGGAAAGACTTTTTCAGTGGGTGAGTTGAACTGCTGGATAAAGCACTTCTATTGGTAGAGCATTAGTAGACTGATACGGCACCATGCATTTCTTTAACCAGATAGTGAGGTAACCGGCTAAAAGAGTCATCGGCTGAATTGGCTTCACCGCCTGCCATAGGAATGTTTGGAACTTAGTTCCTGCAGGAAAATTACTCTTAGTACCAGCGTTGGTATAAGATCGGGCACTAGATTTCTTGATTAACTTATTGACCTCTAAGGGAGTTAGCGACGCATGTTCACAGATCGCCTCATCAGAGCTGCTATCCAAATGCTTGAATAAGTAATCTGTGAATCGGTTTAAACTTATTTACAGTCGAGGCTTCTTCACTAGCAGGTCAACGTCTACCAGAGCTATCTGATAGTGACAAGTGAGATCCCACAGAGTGTTATAGCGATCAGGAATGCATAGCTTCAGCTGATGCAACTCCTGATTGGAAGGAAAGTACTCCTGGTACGACATGTTCCCCATCGGCAGATTGAAACTTTATGCATCTCATGGAGAGCTAACCCTAGTTCTCTGTGCTTCATCTAAAAGGGGTTTGTGTTCGGATCATAGAGCTCTAACAATGCAAGGAAATGAAGGATGCTAATTGGCAACCCATACATGGTAGCGCGAACAACTGCATTCAAACCGCTGGCCTTTAGCTCCTCACTCCATCGGTCGAGAACGTAGTTAGTTATACGATCCCACCAAAGCTTGTCTAAAGAATGAACCTAGCCGTAACACCCGTGATCTGTCATAGGCATTTCTCGTCCTAATCTCACGAGACGATTCTTTAAAGTATTAGCGTTTGTAAATAACTCACCTCGCAGCAGGTCATTTAGTTCCAACACACCGAGGTGCAATCTGGTGATGCGGTTTCTGTCACTTGAGCCTGGAATAGTCTGTCGGGTGATGTATCCACAATGGATGTGGTTGTGCTCCTCCGTCAAGCCCCACGACATCTCCTGTGTCACAGCTTGACACCGCAACTCTATCAACGAACGATGGCGAGGAATTGCGGGAAGATATAGGAAGCCCCCATCATATTTATGCAGCCATTACTCAGCTTCGATAGATACAGTGGCCGGGTCTTCAACAAATTTGCCGAACAAATAATTTGGTTTCCTCAAAGGATGGGTAGAGCTGGAATTTTTGACAAGGGGTGCGTCGGTGATCAATTGCCATAGGGTACGATAATCATCCTTCCACACCACTGAGGAAGTTTTTTAGGCCCATCCGGAGAAAATTAGGGAACAACCAAGATGAGCATGGGGTCATCAGTAGAGGCATAAGCCTCACTATGGTGGTCGTCCATCGCATGGGCAGAGAACGCCTATGGAGGGAATTCGACTGAAACAAGTAATACGTATTTATTAAATGCAGTTACAAGAATGTCCTTTTAAGCCAATACAGGCATTGAACTCATCTCATGAATTCATGAGATAGAGTCACTGCCCTGTAATTGGCGAGACGATTTCAATTATATTATGCACATGGAAGACAATGTACATTGTCGCGCAATTAACGTGACAATATACATTGTCTTACGTGACGCGATACAGAATGAAATTGCCCCTTATTGCCTTAAGTTGCGTTTTGACCAAGCAAAGCACATCTTATAAGCATCAACCCTCACAAAGGAGAATGTCAGCTCTTCCTAATTGCCTCACGAAGGAGAAAAAAGCGGCGATACAGTATACAACATATCAATACTTAAATTCATGAGTAAAAGTGCTTACCGGCATATGATGAAGGCTCTCTCTCAGGTGGTTGAATGGCTGATCGACCCCTCGAATGTGCAATCTCTTCAGCGACATAGTTAATCGACAATGAAGGACGACAATTCAATGATATCAAGAAGTGGAGTACATAAATTCGAGATTAAAAGGAAAATTGTGAAATTTAGCTAAAATTCTATAAAAATAGGATTTTCCAGTTAAAGTACAATTAGATCTATGGGGTACACACAACCAAGCGATGATATCGATTCTCATCCCAAATACAAGCAACAAACTCGATTTGCACCCGAATAATGAGACCTAGGGTTCGTTCATCATCCAAATGGCTCGAATCAGGTTTGGGTCTTACACAAATAATCCTCGGACACATGCAACCAAGCCTATGGACATCAAAACCAAAACCCCAAGTTCGATCAATACACAATATGGAGATAACGACCTCGAGTGTCTCGGTTCATAACTAATTACCTAGGGGCAAGCTTCGGGTTACGTCCAACGTCAAAGTCAAGCAACCAAAAGTAAGCAATAAGTTCAAGACCAAATCAAAAGAGGATATGAACCAAGGGAATTAATAATGAGCTCGGTGGTCATCCGAAACATATACAATAAAATGGGGAGTTTGATTTACACACTAAATCAAACTAAATTTTGATCTCCGTCAACACCAATCAAAGTATTATTCAAGTCAAAGAAGTCATAACTAGAGGTGCTGCTCTCAGGTAATAATTTGAGTCTGAACCAAGGGTATACACAACCGAACATCCCAAAGATACAAGCCAAATTGCATATATGCTATGAGTCATAGAGAGTTTCGATAACCAAGCAAATGGTTCAGTTCAAGCCCTAAATACAGGTTAATGAGCTCGATTCTCATTCTTAACCAAATACAAACTCGAGGATCGGAACCAACACAAAGGCAAGGTTCGGGCATATGCAAGAGGATAAATCAAACCAATATCCGCGATCAAGCACCTCAAGTTCAGTTTTTATTCGAAATTAAATTTCAGTTTCATTCATTCCCTAAAATTGTAAACTAAAGGATTGAATTCAACTAAAATTGAGAATAAGGAAGTGTGAGTTTAGCTGAGATCGAAGAATTGAACTAAGGTGCAAAGGGGGAAATCACAAAAAAGGACCTAGAGGGGCCTAGATTCACGATGTCAGAGCACAAAGGGAGAGCTTCACTTCCTGTTGAGCACCAAAAGAAAACCAGGCCTGTAGTGTGATTAAAAAAAGGGAAAAGAAAAGAAAAAGAAGAAGAAAGAAGTTTCGACAAAAACCCCAAATTTGACTTAGGTTTCGGTCTTCATCAAAGCAACGAAGAAATCATCAATCAGGGATTAGAAGCCGTGAAAAAGGGACGAGTTTTACCTGGAACCTAAGGAGCAGGAAGCTTGAACTCAAGATCTTGGCTCAAACCCTAGGATGAAGTCCTTTCCCTTTGGTCGAATTCGAAGAAGAGAAGGGGAGGAAGAATGGGGAAACTCTTTTATAGAGTTCTTTGAAGGAATTTGAGTTGGAGAAGGAGAGATGAGCTGAACAGGTGCGAACCCGAATCCACAGCAAGGCTCGAGCACGAGGAACTCAAACCCTAGCTTTGGGAAGAAGGAATTGTCGGCTAAAACCAAGGAAGATTGAAGGAGAGGAATTCCGATCGTAAGGGGATTTGGAGAATAAGAAAGAAGAGAAAAGGATGAAGAAATCGGGATTTTGGGGATTTAAAAGAACCCAGGATCGATTCAAACCCGACCCTGAAACCGCTGCCTCATCCTAGCCTTCCAATAAGCAAAATTGCTCCCGGTGAAGAGTGGTGGTCTAGTGGTGGATTGTCCTTCTAACATATGCATATTCAAAGAAGCCTCCATTGGATCTTTTCTCTAAGGTTGTTAAACCAAAAAACTGATATAGAGACCAATGCTCTGATACCAATTGTTGGACCAGGGGGGGGGGGTGATTAGGGTCAAGAGGCTCTAATTATGCAATAAAAATTAAGACAAGCAAACCACAATAAACTGATGCAATCAAAGTAAGTGAGATAGGGTTAGGAATCGTTATCCTTGACGCACGATGTGTTAACGAGGTTCGGCCCGCTAACCTACGTCCCCGCTCCCCACTCTCGAGGAGAAATCCACTACACACCCGGTTTGGAAGCTGGAACTTCGTCTACACACACGATCTCTCACTACACAGTTTGATCTCAACAGATCACACTCCCTCACAGTTGATCTACACAAGATCTCACTCACACAGCAGAAGAAAAGATGAAAGACTCTTTCTTTACACAGCCCCTATGGCAAAGAGAAGGATTACTGAAGCTGGGAAGTGAACACACACAAAACCACAGAGAAAAAACACAGAGAACAGGTTTGAAAATTTTTCTCAGGAAGACAGCGTCTCTCTCTGGTTTTTTGCAAACGTTAGGGCAACTGGGAAGATGAAGGAGAAAGGGTTTAAATAGAAGAGATTAAACATTTTAAAAACACAACCCAATCTTCCCAATTAAGAAAATAATCTCCTTTTCAGACCATTACCCCAGACTGTGCCAAACACGGTTAAGTGAAAGCACAGCAAATGAGGCAATCGACCGTTTGAAAAAAAAGTCGCGGTTGACCGAAGAAAATTTCGGTTGACCGAAGGGATTTTCGGTCGACCGAAAAAATACTTCGGTCGACCGACCGAAAATCCGGTCGACCGCGAACAACTTTGAAAACCCAGAAAACAAACAGAGTCTTCATTGGTCGACCGACGCGGTCGACCGATAGAAAAATCGAGATTTCGGTCGACCGGGCCGGTCGACCTACAAACTCTCTGGAGTCCACTAACGAATGATCATATGTGCGGTCGACCGGTCCGGTCGACCGCATTCTGATACATTGCAGAAACTTGATTTTGACTAACTTAAAATATTTGCAAAATATTTGTTTGACCTCTGAAAATTATGAAACTTTGTAAAATGTTTTTAATACTAAAAACAAACTGTTTGGAAAAAGAATTTTGCAGATAGGTCCTCATACTTGTGAAAAATAGTATTTTGTGAAAAATGCTTTAAAAACATAAGTATGAAAACGTGTGTGTGATTCCCAATAGCTTCAAGTGAAATCAATAACTCTTTGCCTACATTCTAGCACTAGAGAGAAAATAAAAACTAGCTAATATCCTCACATAGAATAAAGTTCTTGAGTCTTGATATAGCTTTAATTTTGATGAAGCTTCTATATGAATTTGTTGTTCTTGAAATAACATTGCTTCATCATTGTGCCTCCTCCTCCTTTGGATATCATCGTTGTAGCGTATGTTCCATCCAATCCTCCATAAATGGCACTAACAAGCTTGATAAATGAATTTACTACATTTGCACTCAATAAGCTATTAGTACCGATAATGATGGTTGTAAAACATCATCAAAACATAAGGGCTAACAATCTCCCCCTTTTTGTTGATGACAACCAACCATTATATAAGAGCAAAAAAAAAAAGAAGCTTATAGATAAGTGCCCCCCTATCTATGAGCTCCCCCTAAGTATATGCAACAAATGAGGTGATTTCTCTCCTCCTTCGTCACCATCAAAAATGAGGTAAAGAGAAATGCAAAATGCAACTAAACAAGCAAGCAATGTTGAACTTTCACATAGTGCATAAGCCCAAACCATTTCTTATGCGACAAAAATCATCCTGTCCAAGAGGCTTAGTAAATATATCCGCTAGTTGAGATTTTGTGTCAACAAATACTAGGGATACATCTTGTCTCTCTACATGATCGCGTAAGAAATGATGGGGCACATCAATATGCTTAGTTCTAGAGTGCAAAACCGAATTTTTGGAAATATTTATAGCACTTGTGTTATCACAAAAGATTTTAATATTTTGAAAGTTCAAATCATAGTCAACTAAGCTTTGTTTCATCCATAAAACTTGAGCACAACATAAGCCGGCGGCAATGTATTCCGCTTCCGTAGTGGACAATGCAACACAATTTTATTTCTTGGAAGCCCAAGAAACAAGTGAATTTCCTAAGAATTGGCATGTTCCACTAGTACTCTTGCGATCTACCTTACATCCGGCAAAGTCGGCATCACAAAAACCATATAAATCAAAAGAGGTGCTTCTTGGATAAAATAAACCAAGGTTAAAAGTTCCATTAACATACTTAATGATCCTTTTAACCGTAATTAAATGAGATGCTTTTGGAGATGCTTGAAAACGTGCACATGCACACACACTAAACATGATATCGGGTCTACTGGCGGTGAGATAAAGAAGACTACCTATCATACCTCGGTATAGTTTTTGGTCCACATCTTCACCACTCTCATCCGCATCAAGCTTAACACTAGTACTCATGGGAGTAGGCGCATGCTTAGAATTGTGTTATCAATTGTTCCTTTTGAAAAACTATTTTCAACAAGAAAACTAGAGAGGCGAGCATACCAAGCTCTAGGAGCTTGTTTCAACCCATATAAAGCTTTTTGCACCCGGTAAACATGATTAGGAAAAGCATGATCTATAAAACCGGGGGGTTGCTCAACATACACTTCCTCTTCTATAAAACCATTTAAGAAGGCACTTTTAACATCCATTTGAAATAGTTTGAAAATTTTAAAGCTAGCAAATGACAAAAACATCCTAATAGATTCCAACCTTGCAACCGGTGCAAAAGTTTCATCATAGTCTATGCCCTCCTCGTGATTGTATCCTTGGGCAACCAAACGAGCTTTATTTCTAGTAACAATGCCATGTTCATCAAGTTTGTTTCTAAAAACCCATTTAGTACCAATAACACTAGCATTGTTAGGTCTAGGAACTAACTTCCAAACTTCATTTCTTTGAAAATTGTTTAATTCTTCATGCATAGCTAAAACCCAAAATTCATCATTTAAAGCATCATTAATCTTTTTAGGTTCCAGGGCAACCAAACGAGCTTTATTTCTAGTTACAATGCCATGTTCATCAAGTTTGTTTCTAAAAACCCATTTTGTACCAATAACACTAGCATTGTTAGGTCTAGGAACTAACTTCCAAACTTCATTTCTTTGAAAATTGTTTAATTCTTCATGCATAGCCAAAACCCAAAACTCATCATTTAAAGCATCATTAACCTTTTTAGGTTCTAGTTGAGATAGAAATGCAACATTACCACATTCACTCAAGGCTTTTGAGCGAGTTATAACTCCTTTTGAAGGGCTCCCAATGATTTGTTCCTTTGGGTGGTTTGATGTGAATTTCCAAGCTTTAGGTTGTTCAACTTGATCTTGAGCATTTGTGCAATCTACATCCTTTTGAGCTTCTATAGAGGGAGTGTCATTGATTTGCAACAAGTCCAATCCTCCCTCAATATCATCATCATCATCTTTCCTAGGCAACACAACTTGAGAGCCAACATTAGTCTCATCAAAAGTAACGTTTATAGACTCTTCAACAACGAGGCTTCGTTTATTGAAGACCCTATAAGCCTTACTTCGAGGTGCATAACCCAAGAAAATACCAACATCAATTTTGGAATCAAATTTATCATGGTGATCTTTTGTATTTAAAATAAAACATTTGCAACCAAAGATACGAAAATAACCAATAAAAGGAGTTTTTCCATATAATAGTTCATAAGGAGTTTTCTTAAGCTTTGGTCTAATCAAAACACGATTTAAAACATGGCAAGCCGTATTGACGGCTTCCGCCCAAAAATATTTTGGTAAATCAAATGAGTTTAACATAGTGCGTGCCATCTCTTGTATGGTGCGATTTTTCCGTTCAACAACACCATTTTGTTGTGGTGTTCTAGGAGCGGAAAACATATGAGTTATACCATGATGAGCACAAAAATCATAGAAAAATTCATTTTGAAATTCACCACCATGATCACTTCTTATTTTAACAACTTTCAAATCTTTTTCATTTTCAATTCTTTTAACATGATTTGCAAATTCTTCAAAACAATCATTTTTCTTAGCAAGAAATATTGTCCATGTAAAATGAGAAAAATCATCAATAATCACAAAAACATAGTGTTTGCCTCCAAGAGAGGTAACACGCATAGGACCAAATAAATCAAGATGAAGTAATTGCAAATGTTTAGAAGTCGATACCTCATGGATGGATTTGAAAGAAGGCTTTGTTTGTTTACCTTTGGCACAATCCTCACAAATTGTATCTTTGATGAAGTGCAAGCTAGGTAGCCCTTTTACAAGATTTTTCTTAGACAATTTTGATATTAACTCCATATTTGCATGTCCAAGTCTCTTGTGCTAAATCCAAGGGTTTTCATCAATTGCCGCAAGACACTTCACATCTTGATTCACTAGTTTATTCATCTAAAAAATGTATACATTAGATTTGCGATTAGCAATAAAAACAATTTTTCCATCCATACTAATGATGCATTTATCCGGTTTAAAGGAAATATCAAAACCTTTATCACTTAATTGGCTAATGCTAAGAAAATTATGATTCAAACCATTTACTAAATAAACATCTTCTATAATGGGTGAGGGTTTCTTACCAATAAAGCCAATACCAACAATTTTACCTTTCTCACCTCCACCGAAGGAGACATTGCCTCCTTCAATCATTGATAGGGTTGCAAATAACTCTTTGTTGCCCGTCATATGATGTGAGCAACCACTATCAAGGTACCACATCTCCTTACGTCGTTGCCGTGATGTTTCCTACAAAAGATGAAGATGAAGATGTAGTAGCTTTAGGTACCCAAGTCTTGGGTCCTTGGTGGTTAGTAGTCTTGGTACCTTTGGGTACCCATATCAAACCATAAAAATCTTCATTGTCTTTAATTCTACAATGAGTAGAAATGTGTCCATGTCTCATACAATAGGTGCATACAAAATTTCTTTTGTATGTACGAATGTTGGAACTATGAAACCTATTTCTACCATGGTGATTGTAGTTGTCATAAGCATGAGTGGGTCTAGTTCTACAACCCTCAATTTCTAATTTTTCAATCTTTGATCTTAATTGCTTGTTCTCGAAATCGAGATCTCCTAGCAATTCATCTTTTAGAGCAAGAGAGGTTGTTAGTTGCTCTAGCTTAATATCACAAGAGGTATGCAATTTTTTGAAAGAAGAGTATTCTTTAGACATTCTTTTAAATTCAAAGTTCAACTCTTCTAATGCCATAGCTATGTCACATTGCATATAGAAAGATTCACTTTCGGCCTCGGATATTACCTCTTGTTCATTTGCCATGAAACAAACATTTGGGTCATGAAGAGCAAATTTGGCTCCTTCTTCATCACTATCCGAGTCACTTGGTTCGGATTCTTCCCATCCGGCATACATAGCCTTCTTCTTCTTGTTCTTCATGTACTTTTCTTTGAGCTTGGGGCAATCCTTAGCGATGTGACCCGGTTCGTTGCATTCAAAGCATTTTCCTACACGAGATGAAAACTTGTTGTTAGATCGGGGATTAAATTTTTTGTTCATTTTGATAAGTCTAGAGATTCTTCTAGAGAGATGAGCCACTTCTCTAGAAAAATCAACTTCACTCTCCGACGACGAAGATGAGTTGTCACTAGCTCCCTTGAGAGCTATGGTCTTCAATTTTGGTGACGGCTCCTCAACTTCGCGTGATGACACTTCCTCCTTTTCCTTCCCCTTGAGCTTCTTCTCATGCACTTTGAGCTTTCCGATGAGGCTATCAAGAGCTAAGGTAGTGAGGTCATGAGCTTCCTCAATGGCCGTAGCCTTGGGTTCCCATGTCGGAGTCAAGGAGCGAAGTATCTTGTAATTCATCTCTTGAATGGATAATTGCTTATCTAGACCATGTAATTCATTGATGATATTAGTAAAACGGGAAAACATAGCATCAATGGATTCATTTGGTAGCATTTTAAATAGCTCATAATCATGCATAAGTCCACTAATCTTAGATTCCTTAACTTGGGGTGTTCCTTCATGTGTGATACATAATTTTTGCCAAATTTCGTATGCGGTTGCACACGTAGAAACTCTATTGTATTCATTTGGGGAAAGACCACAGATTAAGGCGTTCATAGCCTTGGCATTGAGATTGGCTTGGTGCCTTTCTCCATCGGTCATACTCCCGACTTTGGACTTCTCTACATATTTCTTCTCTATGAGCTCTAGGATGTCAAGATCAATACAACGGAGGTAGATTCTCATCCTAGCCTTCCAATAAGCAAAATTACTCCCAGTGAAGAGGGGTGGTCTAGAGGTGGATTGTCCTTCTAACATATGCATATTCAAAGAAGCCTCCATTGGATCTTTTCTCTAAGGTGGTTAAACCAAAAACTGATATAGAGACCAAATCTCTGATACCAATTGTTGGACCCTAGAGGGGGGGGTGATTAGGGTCAAGAGGCACTAATTATGCAATAAAAATTAAGACAAGCAAACCACAATAAACTGATGCAATCAAAGTAAGTGAGATAGGGTTAGGAATCGTTATCCTTGACGCGCGATGTGTTAACGAGGTTCGGCCCGCTGACCTACGTCCCCGCTCCCCACTCTCGAGGAGAAATCCACTACACACCCGGTTTGGAAGCCGGAACTTCGTCTACACAGCGATCCCACACGATCTCTCACTACACAGTTTGATCTCAACAGATCACACTCCCTCACAGTTGATCTACACAAGATCTCACTCACACAGCAGAAGAAAAGATGTAAGACTCTCTCTCTTAACACAGCCCCTATGGCAAAGAGAAGGATTACTGAAGCTGGGAAGTGAACACACACAAAACCACAGAGAAAAACACAGAGAACAGGTTTGAAAATTTTTCTCAGGAAGACAGCGTCTCTCTCTGGTTTTTTGCAAACGTTAGGGCTTCTGGGAAGATGAATGAGAAAGGGTTTAAATAGAAGAGATTAAACATTTTAAAAACACAACCCAATCTTCCCAATTAAGAAAATAATCTCCTTTTCAGACCATTACCCCAGACTGTGCCAAACACGGTTAAGTGAAAGCACAGCAAACGAGGCAATCGACCGTTTGAAAAAAAAGTCACGGCTGACCGAAAAAAATTTTAGTTGACCGAAGGGATTTTTGGTCGACCGAAAAAATACTTCGGTCGACAGACCGAAAATCCGGTCGACCGCGAACAACTTTGAAAACCCAGAAAACAAACAGAGACTTCATCGGTCGATGTTTTTAATACTAAAAACAAACTGTTTGGAAAAAGAATTTTGCAGATAGGTCCTCATACTTGTGAAAAATAGTATTTTGTGAAAAACGCTTAAAAACATAAGTATGAAAACGTATGTGTGATTCCCAATAGCTTCAAGTGAAATCAATAACTCTTTGCCTACATTCTAGCACTAGAGAGAAAATAAAAACTAGCTAATATTCTCACATAGAATAAAGTTCTTGAGTCTTGATATAGCTTTAATTTTGATGAAGCTTCTATATGAATTTGTTGTTCTTGAAATAACATTGCTTCATCATTATGCCTCCTCCTCCTTTGGATATCATCGTTGTAGCGTATGTTCCATCCAATCCTCCATAAATGGCACTAACAAGCTTGATAAATGAATTTACTAAATTTGCACTCAATAAGCCATTAGTACCGATAATGGTGGTTGTAAAACATCATCAAAACATAAGGGCTAACACCAACGAGTACATGAGGTTAAACTGATCCCCAAAACTCTCAGGAGTATATGAGTATAAACTGGTCCTCCCCGCTCCAACACCTTAAGCGTTTAAACCGTGTAAACTCCAGTTAACATATGAGTATAAACTGTGTGCACGCCAGTCATCGCGTGACGATGAAAGTCGACACTGGTCAACGCATGAAGATGAAAGTCAACATCGGTCAATGCGAGTCAACACCGGTCGACGCGAGTCGACACCGGTCAATGCGTGACGATGAAAATTAACATCGGTCAATGCGAGTCAATGCCGATCAACGTGAGTTGACGTCGGTCAATGCGCAACGATGCAAGTCGACGCTGATCAACGCGTAACGATGAAAGTCAACATCGATCAACACGAGTCGATGCCGGTCAACGTGTGACAATGAAATTCAACATCGGTCAATGCGAGTCAACACCGGTCTACGCGAGTCGATGTCGGTCAACGCGTCGATAATTTTGCCAAAATAAGGCTCAGGATTATTCTCAATTCCAAATTAACCCCCGGGAGCGCAATCGCAGTTCAGATATAAACTCCCGATAAAGATGATCAGTTCAACGTCTATTCAACGATCCGAGCAAATTCAGATATCAACATGCCAGTCTCAGTTCAAGATTTTGATAACGGTCAGACGATAAACGTTGTATCGGAAGAATTTTAGCTATTCGACAAAATACTGAATAGACTGAAAGTTGAAAAAGTTAACGAATTGAAGGTTGGGCGTATCATATCCAAAGTATTCTAGCCTCCCCTATAAAAGAATGAGACTGAAACCCTTTGGAGGGGGTATCTGTAGGCGTCAAAAATTACCTATAGATTCCTGTACATAGCTCAAAATGAAAAGAAAACGATGAACATCATTATCTGAGTCAAAAGGGATTATCCGTACTGTAAAAGAGTGTGCGAGTCAACAAAACAATGAAATGCGCAAAACAGCGGAACAAGACCAAACTGGAAAAGCCCCTGGTAGCTGAGTCACATCAAAACGACTCGACCAAGGCCGAGCCACCCCAAGGTGGCCTGGCCAAAGCCGATCCACCCTAAGGTGACTCGACCAAGGCCGAGCCACCCTAGGGAGGCTTGCACAGTACCGAGCCACCATAGGGTGGCTCGCGTCCAGAAACGCCAAAAACGCGTATTTTGACAGTTTTCTTAGGATTCTTTCATTCCAGAAACTTCCCAATTGCTTTGATATCATACATAAACGTGGTTAAGTGGTTATTAAACGAAGATATGGCCAAATCTCTTGTTCTTATCCTAAAACGCCACATCTGAAGCCTATAAATACAAGCCTAGGGTCCTATACGCAGGGGATCTGAAATTCTGAGCAAGAGGGTGAGGTGCTGTCAAATTGGAGAGTTAACCCACGAATTTCAGAGAGGCTAGCGAGTTTTTGGCGAGTTCTTCAGCATAAAGAGAAAGAGTTCGAGAGATCTGAAGCCCGTTCCACCATTCCTTGAGATCAGACTTTATTTTGATCTCGAGAAGAGTAGTAATCTCACTTTATTGAGATTATTTACTTCTGCGATTGTTTCTTTTGTGAAGCAAGAGCATTGAAATTTCGTTCTTTCAACTGAATCTGATCCGCGGTGATCCACGGACTAATGCGTCCCCGGCACAGGCAACAATCTCACGTAAGCAGCGGGTGATAAACGTCCTCTGCGTGTGTTTGAAGAGAGTTGTAATTCTTGTTTTATTTGTGAAAGCGAGTAGTCTTATAAAAAGATTAACTCTTTTGAATTCGTTGTAATTGATAAATGTATAATGGATTCGACAAATAAACCAACTTTCGACGCAAACATTGATCACTTAATTCTTGAATCCTGCCTCAACTCGGCAACCAATAACTGGCCAACTAAGAGCCTATTCAATGCAAACCACCTTGATGCAAACACGCTAACCTCTAGCTAATCTTTCAAAAAGCAATTTGATATTATCTTATCTGCAACATTTTAGTATTGGGGCACGTAATTAATTAGTTGTCAATCTCTGCAACCACTTAGCCAATTTGAGTTGTACTTGAATTGCTTACTACAAGTCTAAACCCAATCCCTTGATCACAACATTAATTAATTCAAACTTGTGCATTATTTTATTTTGAGTTTTCTGTCTCTGAATGAATATTATTTTAGGACTTTTATAATAAGGATATGTTTTTGGAAAAAGAATAGTGAGAATGTGGAAATAGAGGGATAAACATTATTTAATATGCTATATCCGGTTTCGAAAGTTCTATTTGTAAGAGAATCTATAGCTTTCCACTACATGATCAGTGGCGGATCTTTAACTTTGTCCAAGTGATTTCCTACATATATCATTAGTCATTAATAGTAAAAGCATGTCCCGTATAACTTAGTGATATCCTAATTCGATTCTAGTGGTGCTCCAAGTAGCAAATACAAATAAAAGGTAAATAACTATCTATAAAATAAACAATTCAGTAGTGTTTTATGATACCACTAAGCATTTTGTATAATAAGCTCCAAAAGGTTATGAACCGGAGGAGTTTGCTCCACCATTCATATTTTCATAGACTATTCTACGATAAGTCGTATGAGGACAATCCTAATTAAAGAAGAGTATACCTTATGAGAACTGTCCAGATCCTAATGACAAGGGTTTTGATTAGGACAAATTCTACTAATAAGGCAATTAATTATGCTAGTCTATGAAGAAACTTTCTCTATAAGCCTGGTTGAGTTTGGATAGAACTTTTATGCAGTAGTCTCTTTCTAGATTTTTCATATCCCTGGAGTCCCTTTTCTTGTTTGTCCATTTTCTTCTCTTGGATGAATATGGACCCATAATGAGTAGATAAAATGTCAATTAGTCCAGAGATGTTTTTATTATTCCCCAAAGTCTGCAACACGTGAAGTCTAAAACTTCTAATGGCCAGTATAAAATTTGAAGGATGAGGTCAGTATTTGAGTTGAGAGGTCAGTTAATAAACAAAATTTTGCCTCAAAATGAAGGCATTGAATTTAGGAGAGAATGACTCCGTGATAATGACTTTTATTAGAATGTTAGCCTGAAACTAGTGTTTAGTGTAATCCCAAATGATAATAGCGTACACTTCTACCCATCTAGAATTCTGATACAGGAGATCAAGTGTAGGACGAGACGAGAAGAAAAGTAGTCGAGACGACTTGGACGAGACTAGAAGAAAAGCAGCCGAGACAACATCAGCGGATGACGACTCGACATCTCAACTCGAGTCAAGGCGACAAGACGAGACGACACACCCCAGTCGACACGAAGGACGGTGTTAGTCGACACATGCCACTCGACACACCCCAGTCGACATGAAGGGCAGTGTTAGTCGACACATGCCAGTCGATACGAAAGGTGTTACTACTCGCCACGCCTCATGTCGACTCGGAAACAGATTAGGAAAGTTTCATATTTTTCATTATTTCCTTTTATATTCGCACTTTCTTTTTGATTAGGGTTATGATAGAGTTAGTTGGCTATAAATATTAGCTTCTTTTGTAAATCGAGAATCAACTTTTCAATTATTAAATCAAGAGAAATTTCTCCATTATTTTCTTCCCTAAACTTGGGAAAATTAGGGCTTGTGGATTCAAGTTAGGTATTTACCTGTTATTGCCAGGGTTCACCGGCATCGGAACGATATCCGATCGGTCTCACCATTTCTACGTATGCGTCAAGTGGTATCAGAGCTTCAGATTCAACATCCTCAATAATGGCAGGTGACGGCGAGAAGGAGCTTTCTCTACAAGATCTTTCCGCGAGGATGGATTTTATGGATGAAAGATTTGGCACATTGGAGGCGTCTCTTTAGAACCTTCAACAAGCCATTGAAGGACTTACCCTCCACCTCAACAATGGGAATAACTTTGCCGAGGGTCTTCACCTAAGCGGACCCAGAGTTAGGCTAACCCGACATCCACCCCCGTACAATCCTCAAACCCCTCTAGTTCATCCCCTCCAAATCAACCACGTCCAAACCAATCACCACCATATCAACCCCCTCCACATCATCGACGACTTCCCAATCAAACCCTTCCCCATGATAATTACTGCAACGACAGAGTGGCCTATGGTAACCAATTTGAAGGGCCATGGTATGATAATGTGTCGAGCGAAGAAGAGGGAGATTGACCTTATGACAGAGGTCATGGTAGAGGCTTCAACCCTCGTCACAACTACCACCAACAAGGCCGACATCATCAGGAACAAGAATATCAGATGAAAATAGAGTTTCCTTCCTTTGGAGGAAATTTTGACATAAAGGCTTTCTTGGATTGGCTCTATGAACTGGAGAAGTTTTTTAAGATGGCTAATATTCCCGAAGCAAACCAGGTGAAGTTTGTGGCATATCGTCTCAAAGGAGGAGCCGCGACATGGTGGAATCAGACTCAAAACACTAGGTGACGGCAAGGCAAGCAACCAATTCGGGTTTGGCGATGCATGAAGCAGTTACTACAAGCTAGATTCCTACCACCCGACTACTAACAAATTCTTTACAACCAGTTTGAGTAATATCGTCAAGGAATCAAATCAGTAAGCGCCTATACCGAAGAGTTCTTCCGTCTTACTTCTCGTTGTGATTTGTCTATGAGCGAAGAGTAACTCGCGGCCAAATATATCGGAGATTTGAAGTATTCAATTCAAGAGAAGGTGGATATTCACAACGTGTACTCTGTGGACGAAGCCCATAACATGGCTCTCAAGGCTGAAAGATTATCCTCCAAAGCATTACCTTTCAGACGAACCGAACAGGGAGGTTCGGTTGAGATGGCGAGAGGAGAGTCGGTCGGGCAAAGGATGATTGATCGACCTATTCCTCCACAGGTGGCTGAGCGGTCGACAACTCAACCACAGCCCCCGACGACTCAAGCAAGTTCGTATGCCAAGCCGACTATAGGGAAGTGTTTTCGATGTCTCCAACCAAGGCATAAGTCCAACAATTTCCCTCAGTGGCGAAAGGTCAGTTTTGCGGATTATGAGGAAGCTGAGGATGGAAACACAGCATCTAAAGAAGAGTATGAGGAAGAGGTTGATAAGATTGAGGGCGACAATGTGTCGTGTGTTGTTCAAAGACACCTATGCGCTCAGAAGACATCATATTCATCACAACGACACCAAATTTTCTTTTCTAGATGCTCAATCAACAACAAGGTGTGCACCCTCATCATTGATAATGGAAGCTGTGAAAATATAGTGTCAAGGGTCTTGGTGGACCACTTGAAATTGTCAACTGAAACAAAGCTCGTGCCTTATACCATCGGATGGATCAAGAAGGGTCCCTCCATGAAGGTGACCGAAGTATGCCGCGTGCCACTATCACTAGGCAAGACTTATAGTGATTCTGTTTCTTATGATATTGTGGATATGGGCACATGCCATGTATTGTTGGGACTGCCGTGGCAGTATGATGTTGACGCTAAGCATGGCGGCAAGAAAAACGAGTACTCTTTTATGTGGTTGAATAAAAAGATCATCATACCACCTATTCCACCCTCTCCAAAGAGCCCCAAAGATTAAAATTTCAAACGTATATCTCTTTGTAACAAGGGAGAGTTTATGGCCGAGTCAAAAGAGTTGAAGAATATGTTTGCTTTAGTTGTGAAGGAAGAAGTAAAGACACCCATTAAGGTCCCAGAGAAGATGAAATCGCTGTTTAAGGAGTTCGAAGTGTTGATTCCTAAAAAGCTGCCAGCCGGTCTTCCTCCCATGAGGGATATTCAGTACCACTTTGATTTTATTCTGAGTTCAATGCTTCCTAATCTCCCTCATTATCGCAAGAACACGCAGGAGAAGAAGATATTACATGATACCATTGAGGACCTTATTAAGAAAAGCCACATTCGAGAGAGTATGAGTCCATGCGCAGTTCCGGCCTTGTTGACACCAAAGAAGGATGAGAGTTGCGGACGCGTGTAGATTGTAAGGCCATTAACAAGATTACAATCCGCTACAGGTTCTCATTCCCGTGGCTGGACGACATGTTGGATTAGTTAGGAGGTGCGAGCGTCTTTTTGAAGGTCGACTTAAGGAGTGAGTATCATTAGATCCGAATCCGACCCGATAACAAGTGAAATACTACATTCAAGAGTAGTGAGGGCCTCTACGAATGGTTAGTGATGCCTTTTGGGTTGTTGAACGCTCCAAGCACCTTTATGCGTTTGATGAACCAAATTCTGAAGCCTTTCTTGGGAAGATTTGTAGTTGTCTACTTTGATGACATTCTCATCTACAGTCAAGATGAACAGGAGCATATGTTGCATCTCTGAGAGGTCTTCCAAGTGCTAAAGGAGAATGAACTTTACATCAACCTTAAGAAGTGTGTACTTGACAACTCAACTTGTGTTCTTAGGATTCATGGTGAGCTCGCAGGGAATCCAAGTCGACGAAGGTAAGGTCAAGGCAATCAAGGATTGGCCGACTCTGAAAAGTGTTACTGAAGTAAGGAGCTTTTATGGGTTATCATCTTTTTATCAGCGTTTCATTCATAATTTTAGTTCTATAGTTGCTCCCATGACGGATTGTTTAAAAAAGAAGGGCGTTTTCGAGTGGACTGATGAAGCAAATGTAGCTTTTGCCTTTATCAAGGAGAACATTACAACTGCATCTATCTTAGTGTTTCCGGATTTTGACAAGCTCTTTGAGCTTGAATGTGATGTGTGTGTTGTTGGTATTAGAGCAGTTCTCTCTCAAGAAAAGCACCCCATTGCATTCTTGAGTGAGAAGTTGAATGAAGCTCGGCAGAAGTGGAGTACTTACGAATAAGGGTTGTATGTTGTTTTTTGTTCTTTGAAGACTTAGGAGAGTTACCTCATTACTAACGACTTCGTGATTTACTCCAATCATCAGTCTCTTCAACACTTCAAGAATCAGAAGCATATCAACAAAATACATGGACGTTGGGCTTCTTACTTTGAATAGTTTAATTTTACTTGGCGACATAAGTCAGGAGTCGACAATAAGGTGCCCGATGCTTTGAGTCGGGAGGTATCTTTATTAAGCATATTACGAGGTGAAGTTGTTGATTTTGACAGTTTGAAAGAGCTTTATGTTGATGATGAAGACTTTTAGGAGGTTTGGGCAAAGTGTTTGACAAGAAAACCTACATGAGACTTTATTATTATGGACAACTTTCTGTTTAAAGGAAATCGGCTTTGTATTCCAAGGACGTCATTAAGGGAAAAGATAGTTCGAGACTTACATGGTGGCAGGCTTGGTGGACACTTTGGGTGAGACAAAACTGTTTTGAGTCTTGAGGAGAGATACTATTGGCTGAGTTTGAGGAAGGATGTGGCAACACTTGTGAGGAGCTGTCAAGCATGCCAAGTTTTAAAGGGACAAGTACAAAATACTGGTTTGTATACTCCTCTACATGTGCCCAAGGATATATGGGAAGATTTGAGTATGGACTTTGTGTTAGGACTTCCCCGAACACAAAGTGGTATGGATTTAGTCTTTGTGGTAGTGGATCGATTTTCTAAGATGGTTCACTTCATTCAATGCCGCAAGACTTCGGATGCACCACATGTTGCACGACTGTTCTTTGAAGAAGTGGTTCGACTACATGGTGTTCCTAGTTCGATTGTCTCGGATAGGGATACTAGGTTTTTGGCGACTTTTTAGACTACTTTATGGCGACGATTTGACACTTCATTGAAATATTCTAGCACAACACACCCTCAAATGGATGGACAAACAGAAATGGTCAATCGGACTTTGGGAAACTTAATTCGATGCATATGTAGGGAGAAACCAAAGATGTGGGATCAAGCTATACCTCAAGCTAAATTCGCCTACAACATGACTGTTCATAGTTCCACAAGTATGTCTCCTTTTTCTATTGTTTACAGGAAGACACCTTGACATCTCCAAGATTTGTTGAAGTTACCGACAAGTAGCAAGTTCAGCAAGGCAGCAAGTTCAATGGCCGAGAATGCTTTCAACGTTTAGTAGGAAGTTCGTTCAAAGCTCGAGAAGGCTAATGCAAAGTTCAAGGAGCGAGCAGACAAGAAGCGGCGACTCAAGGTGTTCCATGAAGGAGATATGGTGATGGTTTACTTGCAGAAGGAACGGATGTCGGTTGGAATATATAGCAAGCTTAAGCCGAAATGATATGGACCATTCAAGATTCTCAAAAAGATCAATGACAATGCATATGTAGTGGATCTTCTAGAAGAAATGGCTATGTATAAGACATTCAACGTGTCGGATATTTCTGATTATCATCCTTCAATCAAGTTGTATTCGAGTGATACGAACTCAGAGACGAGTTCTTTCGAAGGAGGAGGGACTAATACAGGAGATCAAGTGTTGGACGAGATGAGAAGAAAAGCAGCCGAGACGACATCAGCGAACGACGACTCAACATCTCAACTCGAGTCAAGGCGACAAGACGAGACGACACACCCCAGTCGACAGTCGAGATGACAGGACGACATGACATACCCTAATTAATATGAAGGGCGGTGTTAGTCGGCACATGCTAGTCGACACACCCCAGTCGACACGAAGGGCAGTGTTAGTCGACACATGCCAGTCGACACGAAAGGATTTACTACTCGCCACGCCTCGTGTTGACTCGGAAACAGATTAGGAAAGTTTTATATTTTTGGTTATTTCCTTTTAAATTCGGACTCTCTTTTTTATTAGGGTTAGGATAGGGTTAGTTGGCTATAAATAATAGTTTCTTTTGTAAATTGAGAATCAACTTTTCAATTATTAAATCAAGAGAAATTTCTATATTATTTTCTTTCCTAAACTTGGGAAAATTAGGGCTTGTGGATTCAAGCTTGTTATCTACATGTTATTGTCAGGACTTGTTAGCATCGAAACGATATCCGATCGACCTCCCCGTTTCTACGTTTGCGTCAAACTCATAAAGTGCAAAAGCCAGGTTGTGTGTATGTCGGAATTGTATAAACATGGCGATATATTATAGTACATTTAGGCCATGTTTGATAAATTTAAATTATTATCTATTTAGCTTATAATCCACAAATGGCCTACAATTCAAGTAGATATAATCCTAGGCGTCTAGCATTCCATTCAAAGGATTCAGCTTTTTTTCGAAATCCATCAACCCACTGAAAGTGAAAATATTCCTTCAGCTTCTATCTAATAGGATGGACTGGAGATACTACTTGCTTACTATGCAATAAGGTCCCTAAAAGTAATGAACACCTATTCTTACAATGCTCGTATGTGAAGTTGGTCTCATCCATCTTCTTGTCTTTTCTTCAAATATCTTCCTCATTGCAAGAGCTCAGTGTTATTGTGGACTCATATCATACTTATCTGGTGGAAAAAGATGCTAGAGTCCTATGGTCTATTCTTTTTCCATCAATTTGCTGGTACCTAAGGAGGGCAATGAACAATCTTATATTCAGCAAGACTGGCGTCTCTCCTCGTACTTTGGCTTCTGACATTACTCATTTCATACTATTATCAACATGTAATCTCACATCTAATAAATCAGCCACTGTTCAGAAGTCAGTGGAGGAGAGGTGGATAGCACAACTGCTGCTGCAAGATGATTTATCCTCCCATGAGATAGCTCGGGTGGATGGCAAATTTTGAGGAGTCCACCAGTTTAAAAATCTTTCTCTTTTGTAATTATCTTGAGATTATATACTGCTTTAACTTTATTTTTTGGCTGTGATGTAAGTATGAGCTCTGTTATAGCTCCTGACACTGTATATTCTTTTGCCTAGCTTTTCCTAGAATGATTTAGTTTGAGTTTTTTTAGATTAAATTAAACATCAATGACCTTAGTAATAGGTGACGACTTTGGTCCTCACCCTATTCTTAGGTATGAATTAAATGATTTTTTTCTTTCCTCAGACTACTCATTATGTTATGTTAGTGTTTTGGTGATATGACTACTCATTATGTTATGTTAGTGTTTTGGTGATATGATATATGAACAGGGTATCTCACCTTGTTTCTTTCTTCAAAATAAAAAGTGTTTGGCAAACTTAATGTATTATAATCCATTTT
>NC_033797.1:48051147-48053647 GCF_001876935.1 Asparagus officinalis | reverse complement strand
GGAAAATGACGGAAAATTAAAAGGAAATAGGCTTGTTAGCCCATTAAATGGTTCAAACTTAAGCAAGTATACTAGTATGGTTTTTTTTACACTAGCTAATGTATTAGCTCCTCTTTTCTCTGATAAAATAGCGATTTAGAGAAATACTTAAAATCATGTCAACTTCTAAGCCAAACACTCAAGGAAAAGCATGGAAACTAAATAACTATTGTAGCCAACTATTTTATTTTCTTTATATCTTCCTTCAATCATACACGCACTTTCAAATGGATTTAGATCTTTGTCACTCTAAATAAACATTAAATGGTTCACTCTTTTGATTCACAAAAGTCTATCATTTAGTGAGCAGTTATATATGATTTGGTTTAAGTAAAAAGGAATAACACTATACATAACTAACATGAATAATAATGATCATTACAATACTAACAAATCATAATCATTAGCTCATTTTCAAATACCATATATACCCATTCACTAAGACCACAATTACTACTAAATTTTTGCACTAATCATGCAGTGACTCTTGGTTTTAGTCAAAGAACAAGTCATTATCAGAAGAGAGCACATGTTTACATTTTGACGGACCAATCCAATCTGACCCCACCAACTTATTCCCTCTCTCGTCGTGCAAGATGCTTTATTAAAGTCCAAGCCCACATGCATCTTCATCGATCTAACTAACTTATAAACAGTTTTTTCAAGAGATAGACTGATCATTGATCTTTCTAGTTAAAAGAAGAAGAAGAAGAAGAAGAATTACTACAACACAGTAGGTTTTAGGTCAAACTAGGCAATTTAACATTAAAAGGGTGACTGATTTTTTTTTTAAATTTTTTTTCCTGTTTTGTTTATATGATTAAGAGAAGATAATTAGAGAGTTAATTTCAAGTAGTTTTAAATGAGGAATTTAATCTCAAACCATATAAATTATAAACTTTCTCTCTTTTGAAATTATTTGTGATTTGAGGGTCCAATATTAATTAGGGGTTTCTTTACATATTTGTATATTATTATCATCTGAAGCCATAATGATTCCAAATTGAAACTAAAAAACTGTTTTAAAATAGGTTAAATGTTCAACTACCAATACTTTTTCACTTCGTGGCTGAGATCTACCTCACTGTTTACTTGTTTTCAAGTAGAGTTTAGATTTTGAACACGCTGTAAATCAACCACATTAATTTGCGTCTCGGGATAGAGGACTGCATTACATAGCAGGTTGACCAGTGACAAGACTTTATTTTAGTAGCCACAAGAGATAAGACTTCAAACACACTCATAGGTGGTCCTCCTACTAATAACAATTAATGATAAAAATACGAAAAAAATTCCATCTAAGGTTTTCATTATCTCTGGAAAATACTTCATTATAAGCTTTTATAAGTAACAATCATATTTATATTGAAAGTCTATGGTTATGTCTGAGATAAAAGTTAAAAGATGACGAGAGAGGAGCAACGCATTTTAAAAAAACTTAAGAAGGGGATACCTTTAAGAGATAGCAATACAACTTACACAATTTGGTACATATTCCAGAGAACAGAGTAGGAATGGTATGCTTTGCTAGGATCAAACCAGAGGTAGATCCTTTGCTCTCTGTTCCCCTCTCCACCAGTGAACACGTTGGTCTGCAGTATGTAGGGCTGCCCTGTCCTGTTCCCCAAGAACTCAAAATCTATTTCATCATGCTCCGAGTTCTGAGATGACAGCTGAAGCCCAACCAATTCAATCGTTAGAAAAAAAAAACGAAATTTCAATAACGTGCATGCATATAGATTGGTGGCTGAACATTAACTTACATAAAAGGCGGTGACAGTTCCTGCGGAGTCTCCAGGAACCATCTTTATCTGCATGCTGAAGTGCCCAAACAAGTAGGAGCTTCTGGACTGGAACCCAGTTCCTGTAACAAGTGGCGCGGTATCAAAATTAATTACACGCAATGCTCTCGATGGTTTCAGCGGAGACCACGAATTATATGCATTTTTAATTAGTAAATACGTACCCGTGTAGTTATCAAGATGGAGTTGGATCTCTCTGCCTCCATTGAAGTACTTGATGTGATCTAAAGCCCAAGTAGGTGCATAGTTCTTTTGGAACGGGACGCTCACGGGCTTTTTTGGTGAAGCGGCCATTATACCTCTCACAACGGAGAGGCCCAAGAAGCACACTAGGTAATAACAGAAAGAGGAGGAGGAAGAAGAAGAAGCCATCGCCGCTCAAATTAAGGAGGAGAGAAGAGAGAGAGGTTAAGTTTGTGGTAGAGAAACTGGGGGTACATGGGGTTTAAATAGGGCGTGGGAGGGCTACTTAGTTTAATTTTTAACAACAATAAAGAAAATGGGCAGTGTCCTGGTTGTATCCTGTTTTGTTACTTGTTTCAAGAGTTCGTGATATTGTTGGGGTTGGATTTGATGAGTTTGGAAGTTAGCGCAGCTGAAGATAGCTAGGAGACAGCAATTCTCACTGTTCACTACTTAGAAAACTGAGACTACTACCC
>NC_033797.1:48035844-48051137 GCF_001876935.1 Asparagus officinalis | reverse complement strand
CATGGCCCTAGTTATGGGGGCACCAACACGTGAACATGCACTTATAATAACTATATTCAGATTCCTTGTATCTTAATAGTTACCTAGAAAACTCACTTTCTCAATTCTAATCATCTACTACTTAGAAAATGGTTATGATTTGTCTTTGATCACACAATGGGAAAAAAAGAACAATTTATACAGAGATTTATTGATTCATAGTATTCTCTTATATATGTACAATGACGTAGCTGAATCTCATTCTAATCTTGTAATGGGTGATTCTATCCCTCATAGTCCTTCCAATAAGGTTTAATTATGTGACGTTTTATGAGCGTATCCTCTCTAATGACAAATATACCCACTATTCTTATTTATAAAACGACCAATGTTAGTTTCTAAGTACCCAATCATAACTGTTTAGAATTAATTAAATGATTATGATTAATAAATCAGTCCCTTCCCTGCTAACGTCACAACGAATATGATCTCAATCTTGCATTACATATTGATATATGACTGTTTGGAAACAAATTAATGATATAAGGATATTAGAGAGTAGCAAATTAGGATTACTCATTAGTGTTGATATAAATGAATAATGGAGGATTTATATGGCAGGATGTCATCTATATCGTTGGATTCCATAGATGAAAAACAAAACATGTTTAGTTAGTAGTATGTGAGTATTAACCCCGCATTAACTAATTGAATGCATTGTAAATGATTCAAATTAACATATGTATTACATATAGTATAACAAAGAAGTTAAAATACGTACTTGTGTTGGTATATGCCAGCGAGCGTGCAAGCAGTGAGCGGGCAGGTGTGCGCGGTCTTTTTGCATGTGCTGCATTAATCTGGCCTGAATATGTTTTGTGCGCTACGAACATTACAGGGTTTGAATGACAGCTAATGTAGACATTACAAACGCTGCAGTAACTGGCCATTCAAAGCCTTATCCGACCCCTTATCTCACCAGGAGCTTATATAAAGGGCCTCCTCTATTCATTTGAGAGACCACTGAAAATCAATCTTCTTTCTTGATTTTCTTCTACAATCCTCTAACTTGTTGTGTAAGGTGCTGGTTTGAAGACTCCTGCAAAGTAAAGTAACAGTAGAGGTGTTCAACTAAAAATATCACTTCTTTGTACTGTAGTCGTCTCTTTATTGGAAGTATTGTGCAAACCAACGCTACTACAGGTGGGGCATAACTTTTTTAAGGCTAGTCCTCTGTTCAGAGGATGATTTAGCATTTCTGTTATGTATTTCTTTTTTAAGTGTTCTGTTATGGTAATATTAGCTTTCTGCTCTATGTCTTTATTCCTATATGGTTTGTTCTGCTTGATTATATCCTTATGGCTGGATCTATTTTTACCTATACTTTTCTCTACAATCTTGAAAAAAATTATTAACATATGAAGTTGTGTCTTCTATTTTAGGAGTCAATTCTGGTGCCGTTACCCCTAAAATGGACATGTATGAAATGCCAGAAAAGTTCATGGGTCAATTCTTCAAACGTTGGCAACAATGTATGAAGATTTGGCTGACAACTAAGAGACTGTAGGCAATGATATTATTGGAATGCCTAAAACAGGATGAGAAAGATCCCAATAGTGCAGAGAAAAATTATATAGTAGACGGAGAAGGATAAAATACCAGAGGATGCATTTTATTGGCTATGTCCAATGTGCTCTTCGATGTCTATTGTTCTTCTTCGGCTACCGCAAAGGCATTATGAGATTAACTAAATAAAAAATACTATACCCAAGACCTTGGTCTTGAAAAGTATTTTGTGTTTAAGTTTTTAAAATTTCAAATGGTCAAGGGTAAATCTATGATAGCACAAGAACATGAACTTCTGTTCATTCTTCACGCTTTTTAAGAAGCTAAAATGGATCTTCTTAAAAAATTTCAGGTTATGACAATCATCTATGAATTTCCTCATTCTTGGGAGAGTTTTAGAATGTCTCTCAAGTATCAAAAAACAAAAAATCTCAATGACTTGATGATTGCCATAGCCATAAAGGAAGAATATAAGAATTAGAAACATGTTGTGCCTGTTGAGCGCCAACTCAAAGCAAATATTATAACTTCTGGGAAAAAAATTAAAAACAAACTTACTAGTAAACTTGATGGCAAAATTAAGGCCACAACTAAGATCTAAAAGAAACCGAAAGCAAATAAACCATGTTGGAATTGTGGATAGGTTCAATAGTGGGCTAAATTGTAAGGACCATGAATTTTGATACTAGTTAAAATAAATTTTTAGTATTTTAGAATATTTAATTATTAATTTTAAAAGAGTATTTGTATTTTTCTAGATTTCCTATAATTTTCTATGATTTAAAAATCTGATTATATATTTATTTAAATGATTTTGATATTTATAAATTTATTTTGTGCGGTAAAAATTTCTAGAATTAATTTATTGTGTTATCGGTGCTATTACATATTATTTTAAATAATATGTTGTACTATTAATATTATTACGTAATATTTCGTATAATACTTTGTATTATTAATTACGTATTTTGGTATAATTTGTTGTATTATCTTAACTGTTACATAATATCTGTCGTATTAGTATAACTAGTACGTTTTACTATGTATATAATTATCCCATAATTATTTGATTTTAAATGTAAGTAAATATATTTTATTTATTAATTATTTCAGTTTAATTGTACAATATGGGTATTTTTCGACTATTTCATATCAATTATTGTAATAGCACAACATGTATGTTTTTAATTATAGATAATTATTCTGTAGTTAGTTTAATTTTTAAATACCCGTAAATATTTATTTTAATTATTTTTGATTTAAACCCAAACCCTAATTCAATTATATATATATATATATATATATTATATATATATATTATAATATATAATATATATATAATATATATATATATATATTTTATATATATATATATATATATATATATATATATTATATATATATATATATATATATATATATATATATATATATATATATATTATATATATAATATTATATATATATATATATATATATATATATATATATATATATATATATATATATATATTATATATATAAGCTTTGTGTTCCTGTTCGCATTTTCACGGCAGCCGCCTCTCTCTCTCTCTAACTGTTCATCATCCCCGCTATCTATCCTCTCTCTCCGTTTCTCTCTCGCTCTCGTTCTCCGCTTAACCCACACCGCCACCAGGGCCGCGACCACCACCTTGCGCTCAAGCACGCCGGGCCCGCCTCTCGCCAGCACCCAACCCCAACGCCTCTGGTAGCCACGACCCGACGCCAAGCTCCACCTCGTCGCCGTGACCGCCCCACTCGTCGGAACCGACCAGGAACAGCCGCCCCACGCCGCCACCTTCTTCTTCTCCTCTCCGCTCGGGCTTCCCTCACCTGCCGCGCGCCAAGCTACTCGCCGCTCTTTCACACCCAACGTCGCGCCCATCCCCTGCTACACCGTCACCTCCGCCCGCGGCTACCCCTCCTCCGCCTGCACCACCTCCAGCCCCCTCTCCCGCTCCGCTACCTGACAGCCGCCAGCCCTCTCCGCCGGCCATCTCTTCCAAACCCGACAGTCCCCTCTCCCTCTCCTGTCGCCGCCTCGCCGACGACCCTAGATTCGAGCTCAGCCCGACGCCGCTGCCCACAGCAGTGACGACGTCCCTCCCCGCTGTCCCCTTTAGCCGTCGCCACAACCGCCGCTCATCGACGCCGTCGACGTTCAGCCCCGTCCCCTCTCAGATCTGAACCGTCATCCGCTACATCGCTGAGATCCCCGTCGACGTCGAATCATTCGACGAACCCGAGGCAAGATCCCTCTTGCCCGTTGTCTCGTTAATTTATATTTTTATCTAAATTATGAATTTATTACGTATATGCGTAGATTAGTTTGTGCTGATATGATTTTAATTGTGTAGTTGTTGATAATATCGCGGTGAACATATGCTGTGAAATGATGCTATGAATGATGAATAAGTATGTCAAAAATAGTTTATGGTTAATTTCGTGTTGTTTGAAAGGAAGAATATATTTATAGAGTATTTTTAGGATTATTTATAATGAGGAAAATATTTTAAAAGGGATTATTTCGAGAAAATAATTTATTTTGGATAAGGAGCATTTTTGAATAATTGTTATGATTAAAAGAATATTATTTTGAGAAAAAGAGTATTTTAGATTATTTTATAAAATATTATAGAAATCATTTATAAAATTAAAAGTATTACTGTTCATAAATAATAATTAAATATATTTTAAGAAGGTTATTCTAGAATTTTATAGTGAGAGATAATTTTTTAAAGGAAATTATTCTTGGAATTAATAACTGAGATTTCGATTTTCGTGTGCAAAACATCTTTTAATGGTAGTTCCATCTTGCATTGTTAATAGTAGCTTTACTCTCGTATGTTTCTTGCATGTGATCATGACCCATGTTCACACTTTATGACTTTGCCACTTAGCGTGATTGCATTTATTATTCTATGTTGAGAATCATGAGAAGTCTTCGACCATGTGAGCAATTGGGATTGTTGATGTATATTCCAGGCTCGCCCCGGTGAAGTTTGTATAGTCACCAGGGTGGGTCTGAGGAGCTGAGATATTTGTGATTGTGGTTGTATTCCAGGCTCGCGCTGGTGAAGTTTGTGTAGTCACCGGGATGGGTCTGAGGAGTTGAGATATTTGTGATTGTGGTTGTATTCCAGGCTCGCGTCGGTGAAGTTTGTGTAGTCACCGGGATGGGTCCGAGGAGCAGTGATATTAAGATTGTTGATTATTTGAGATGAGTGATGAGATAGTTAGTTACATGACCTCGATTCTTAGCTAAGTATGATTCTTGTGAGATGTAGGCCGGTTGTGTTTCTTTTCATACATAGATTGGGATTAATATTTAATTATTTACAATTCGAGACATATGGTATATACATGAGGGTTTTCTTATTTGGATTATTTCGCTCGACGTACTACGTCTCGAGTTGTAGATTTTTAAGTATTAATTCCATCTAGTGTATGCCCCTGTTACTTGGATGATTATTCTGATCGCTAGCTACATTATCTCGTTACTCGTTTGATTTATGGATTCTTATGATTATCATGTTTTAGTAGTGAATTTGCATGTTGATTTTGTTGGATTTCGAGATGCACGTTCTTTTGTCAATTCTGTTATCGTATCGTTTTTCGTTTATGTATTTTATATTTCTTCAGTTCATTTGTTCATTTTGTATAAGGGCATGTTGACCCGAATATTATGTCTCGGATGTTATCCTATTTGTGATATGATATTTCATTCTGAGTTTGTCTATTATATTCTTGCTGATTATGATCGGGGACCTGTGACTTCGCATTGTATTTATTTCCAGACGCTTAGCGTATTAGGTTGAGGAGAAACATTTATTTTTATTCTCCTTGATCTAATACGTCGCGGGCTTGTTCGTGTCCCGATTCCCGGGTATTTTGGGAAGCGGGGCGTGACATAAATCTTGTCCTATAATGAAAGCTAAAGCTAATCCAGGGTCTACTAGTATGTCTCAGGTTAACATAGTTATGACTAAGCTTGCTAGATATATTGAAGGGTATGTTTTTATTAATCCCGAATTACTATCTATTTATGAACCCAACGAGTGGTTGGTAGACACTAGTGTAAATGTACATATTTTTGTTGATAAATTTTTATTTGTGCCTTATTAGCTTGTAAATGGAAATACCATGAAGATAGGAAACAATCTGCATCCAATCTATTAGGATATGGACAGGTGGACCTGAAGTTCTCTTCAAGGCAAGTTCTATCATTACAAAGAGGGCATCACATGTTTGATGTTTGACACAACATAAATAGTGGTTCAATGTTTAGTTAGGGGAAAGACTATTGATTCTGATGGAATGTCAGGTAGATCAAGAACCCGTTTTGAGTTCTGAATTAAATAAGATTTTTGCTTGATTATTCTGTTAATAACAAGGGAAAAGTGAATCTAAGGTGACACTCTAGGCTCCCACCTAAGGACATGGCCTAGAATCACATCATTTCCTAAATTTTTTTGCGATCCGCTCCGTTGAACTTGATCTACACGTTCTTAAACCCAAACACACCAATTTTGGGATAAACCCGTCGTGTTTTGACCATTTATCCACTCGCTGCAATTTTAACGGTTTCGAATGAATAGAACTTTTTGCACAGCTCAATGAATGGTCAAAACACAACGGGTTCACCCCAAAATTGGTGTGTTTGGGTGTAAGAACGTGTAGATCAAGTTCAACGGAGCGGATCGCAAAAAAAAGGAAATGATATGATTCTAGGCCGCGTCTTTAGGTGGGAGCCTAGGGTGTCACATTAGATTCACTTTTTCCTAATAACAATATTAAATCATCTGATATTTAGCATAAACATCTTGGTCATGTTCACTTTAATTCTGTAAAATAAAATAATGAATCTTATTATGATTCGAAAACAGTCTATAGATCACAGCAAAAAATATCAAGTATGTGTAACAACTAGACAAATAAGGAAGCATTTCCATTCTATTGATATGAATTCATAGTTGCTTGATTTAGTTCATACTGATATTTATGAATTTAATGGTTCTTTGATCAAAGACATGAAGAAAATTCTTATCAAAGATAAATATAGCTAATATTATAATATTTACTTGCTTAAAACTAAAGACGAGGCTGAAGAAAAGTTTATCATTTTTAAGAATAAAGCTAAAATTCAAACAGGCAAGAAGCTTAAAAAATTAAGTTCTAATAGAGGAGAAGAATATACATTGAATCAAGTTACTCTTCTATGTTAATCTTTTGGCATAGTATATGAGGAAACTACTTTTTGTTCTCCTCAATCAAATAGTGTTGCAGAATGAAAAAATAGAACCTATAATTGAAAGTTTTGGACTTCATAAATATATGTGGAGAGCGACTCAGACTCTGAATATAGCTTATCATATTCTGAATAGAGTCCCTTAGAAACATAAGAAAAGTAGTCAATTTAAATTTTGTAGAGGTCGAAAGGCTAGCTTGAAATACCTTAAAGTGTGGGGGCGTCTTACAAAAGTACTAGTGCTAAAACACAAGAGGAAGAAGCTAGGTCTTAAGACAATGGACTCTATCTTTTTAGGTTATGTGGAAAACACCTATGCATTAATATTTTTAGTAATCAATTCTGAAATCCCTGACATAGATATTAATACAATTGTTGAATTTCGTAACGCATTATTTTTTAAGGTTGTTTTCGCTATAAAAATTAGAATGCATCAAAATATTTCTAATGAAGATCATGTCTTTGTTTCAAATTTTATTCCTAATCATATGGAAAGGATGACAAATATGGGAGCAGAAAGTTTTAAATTCGGATATGAAGATCAGATAATTTAGATGAACCTAGAAGGAATAAGAGACTAAGGATTGTCAAGGATTTTTGAAGTGAATTTGTCACTTAAATATCAAGGAGGATCCTACTTCCTACCGATCTGCTACAATGTCAAAAGAGGCTAAGAAACAGAGGGACGCTATAAAAAATGAGATGGATTCTATTGTCTCTAACCGGACATGAGAATTAGTTGATCTCCCTCCGAGATGCAAGACAACTGAATGTAAATGGATCTTTATAAGAAAATTGAAACCAGATGTAACCATAGAAAAGTTTAAGGCCACACTTATTGTTAAGGGGTTCAGACAAGTTGAAGTAATTGATTTTTTAACACATTCTCTCTAGTTGCCTGAATGACTATGATCAGAATGCTTATTGCATTGACTTTCATATTTGATTTCACAACCCACCAAATAGATGTGAAAATTACTTTTCTTGATGGTTTTCTTAAAGAGAGATTTGCATGGATCAGCTTGAAGGATTTGTAGCACTCTGTAATGAAATGAAAATATGTAAACTTATAAAGTCATTATACAGACTTAAATAAGCCCTTATACAGACTTAAACAAGCCCTTATATAATGTCAAAAAGGATTGACAGAACTATCGATGCTTTTGGTTTCAAAATGGTTTTGTCTGATAAGTGTATTTATAGCAAAGCAAAAGGTGATTCATGTACTCTTCTTGGCATTTATGTTGATAATATTTTTTTGTTTGGATCAAACATTAGGATAATCAATGAGACAAAGTCATTTTTAAGTAATAAATTTGATATGAAGGACATGAAAGTCGCTAACTTGTTTTTTGTTCGAAATCCGATGAGATTAGCCAAGAGCATAGCAATTTCTCAATATCATCAGTTGAAAAAATTATTGAGAAATTTAGCTATGAGAATTACATACCCGTCAAAACTTCATACAAACCTTCAGTGACTATCTACAAGAATGTAAGTGGAGTTTCTATATCTTAGTTGAGATAGTCTTAGATCATTGGAAACTTGGTGTATCTTGCAAATCGTACGAGACTGAATATTTCTTACTTTGTTTCTAAATTAATTAGATACACTAGCCATCCAAATATGACTCATTGGGAGGCTTTGGATAAGATACTTCAGTATCTAAAAAGAACTATTTCTCTTGCGCTGCACGATGGTAGATTCCGTCCCATTTTGAAGGGGTACAATGATGCTAGCTGGATTGCTATGAGATCAGGTAGCAATGGTTATACAATGTATGTATTTACTTTGCATGGTGGCGTAGTTGCCTAGAGGTCTGTCAAACATGCTATTTTGTCTCGGTTTACTTTGGAGGCTGAGCTATGTGCTTTGGATACTACTGGTTTAGAAGCTAAATGGAGTAAGAGACTTATGTCTGAGTTGCCCATGATCAGCAAATCTATTCCTACAATCGATGTGCAGTGTAACAATATGACCACAATTGCAAGGACTAAAAGTTCCAAGCTCAACCACAAGACTCGAGGTCATATCTAAGTACAAATAAAGACCATGAAAAGTTTTGTGGATGAATGAGTGATAGCTATGGACTTTGTCAAGTCAAAGGACAACACAACAAATCCCTTCCCTTTACAAAAGGACTTGAGTTGTCACTAGTCCTTAAATCCAGATTAAGGACGGGATTAAAACCCTTACCTAACTCATTAGCAATAGCAACCCAACCTATCTGAGTGGAGATCCCACAAAGAAGGTTCAATGTTGTAATAGCAGGCTGTTGGGTGAATTTAATACCTAATCATAGATTGATACTTAGTATCTGAGTCTATTATATATGTGGAAGGTGTTGTTAACTATTAGTATAGTAAGAGTGTTTGACTCTGAAAGGGATCAAGTCTTTAAGATGAGACGCAAGCAATGCATCCCTGGAGATGCCCAACTATGTGAACATGATTGTGTGGCCACAATTAGAGGAATTGGGTTAGTCCTTGAAAATGTTCACGAAAAGGATAAGGGCACATGGTCATAATGCGTCAAATCTAAAGATTGCTACTATAGCCTCTATCGTGGTGTTACCAATGAACATCACCGCATCAAAGATTCAAGTTCAAGACTTAGTTTCACTTTGTGCCTGTTGTGATAAAATTGGATAACTATAGAGAAGGTTTAAATTAGAAGATACCCTCTCCAAAAGCATGATATGTTTACTTTCCTTTACTTTCAGCTATGGAATTGTAGGAGATTGTTGATATAAATGAATAATGGAGGATTTATATAGAAGGATGCTAGTTATATGGTTGGATTCCATAGATGGAAATAAAACGTGCTTAATTAATACTATGTGAGTATTTGTCCCACATTGACTAATTGAATGCATTTTAAATGATTCAAATTAACATATGCATTATTATAATATAACAAATATGTTGAAATGCACTCTTGTATTGGTATGCTAGCAAGCATGCAAGCGAGCAAGCGAATCCATGTGAGCGGTTCTGTAGGCGTTCCGGCATGTGGTCTTTGTGCTGCATTAAGTTGGCATGAACATTTCGTACATTACGAACATTACAAGGTTTGAATGACAGTTAATGTGTACGTTACAATCGCTGCAGTAACTAGCCATTCAAATCCTTATGTGACCCCTCAGCTCACAAGAACCCTACATAAAGGGTCTCCTCTCTTCATTTGAGAGACACCAAAAAATCAATCTCCTTTCTTGATTTTCTTGTACTATCCTCTAACTTGTCCTGTAAGCTGCTGGTTTTTGGAGACTCCGACGAAGTGAAGTAACAGTCGAGATGTTGAACAGAAGATAGCGCTTCTTTGGATTGTAGCCATCTCGTTCTCAGAAGTATTGTGCAGACCTAGCAGTACCGTAGGTGGGGCATAATTTCTTCAAGGCTAGTCCTCTCTTCAGAGGATGATTCAACATTTCTATAATGTATCTTTTTTTAAGTGTTCTATTATGGTAATATTAACTTTTTTGCTTTATGTTTTTATTTCTATATGGTTTGTTTTGCTTGGATATTATCCTTATGTCTGGATCTGTCTTTTACAATCAATTAAGTGAAGAATAATCCTAAGATCAATAGAATAATAATCCCCAATCTCTCTTGTATTCAATTAATGCAAGGGTAGTCAATCCTGCCATTTATTGTTAACGCAATAGACATGAACTACTAAATAATTTCTAGTGATCATCTCATTGTCTAAGGGGCTGCTTGATTTTCTGTTTTTGAGGGAAATGCTCTCTTGAAAGTCTGCTAAAAGTGCCAAAAGTGTTATTTTTTGGCAGGCTTTCAGCCAAAATCTTCTTTTTTAGAGGCGATTTTGACTAAAAGTCTGCCAAAAAGTAATAATTTTGATACATTTAGCAGACTTTCAAGAAAGTCTTTCCCTGAAAAACAGGAAACCAAACAACCCCTAAAGTACTTTGTGCATGGTCTTAACGCATGCCATTAATATTCATTGAACGAATGCCTACTGTTAATTAATGCATAAATCTTTACATTACGCTAGTCCAATAATAGACATTTCTTTTATGCATTATTAATGTTGTAATATAAAATATTAATCCTTAGAGACACAGTATAGGTTTGTATATTGATTGTCGAGCCACATGGGGAAAGGGCACGTGCCACATCACATGGGGCTACATGCCGTCGTTAGCGGACCCAAGAAAAACACTTGTTTTTCTCTTTGCAGCCGCGATCAGCGGCAAAATTCTCTTGCCATTTCTGACCCTCATGGGATCTGTTATGCCCCTTCCACATGGCTTTCATTTACGTATAACTAGCTCTACTCATTATGGGTGGTTCGGACAATCAGTACGTTTCGATATCGCTCTCACTCGCGGTCTTGATTTTAATTATGGATTGAGTTATCAAAAAATAAAATAATATATATACACACATTCATACTCATACGTGTATATATATATATCTGTGCAAGGTGATATACGAAACTTGTGCATAAAAATATTTTTAGCTTCTTAATAATCAATACTAATGTGACTAGATTTTAAAAAAAGTTATCGTCGAAAATGATATAAAGTATTTTACTATTAGAAAATGGGAGTAGTTGAAAGAGTTATCAAGTAGTGAATAATAGTTACAATGTTTTTAGACATTTTCAAGCTTGACCTTCTAATTAATTTCAATGTGAAATAAATTTTATGAGAACATATGTTGAATTTTTTTAAACCTTAAAAGAAAGGTAGAACTAATAGTAATAGATATGTAATATTTATATATTACCAAGGTATCCCCATCGAGCAATAAATGTAGATACTATCACCAAAAATGACGGGGGAAAGATAAAAAAAATTAAACAACATCAGGGCTTAATTTGGGCCAAAAGATGAACACTTAATAGACAGTTCTTCTGGCTATAATTTCGGTGTTGGGTCAATAGCGGTCAAGTGAGCTTATTTTAGAATAATTAAGTTAATACTTGTCCTCAGTCTGAACCTATAGACGTTGAAATGCTGAGAGCCCTAATATCTACTTTATCCTCTAATTTTCTGTCTCAAACTTCCTTGGTAATGGTACTTTGGATTCTACTACTGATTCTAGTATCGATTATCGATCCAATTGAAATCATCACGGTGTGAGAGTGAAATGATTGGAAAATTTCCTTTTAGGGGTCCCTGATGGAAACATTGGGCTAAGACCAAAATAGTGTTTCATTAATTGTAAGGATTTACTTTATGAGATTGGATCATATAAGGTAGACTTGTACGTATGCTTAACCCTCTTCTCATATTAATTTATGGTGCTGTTTGGTTCGTTCGAAGTGTAATGATAATGCTGAGTATATCAATTGCTTGCAACTATAATTGCGACCACTGTGTTGCGCATCGGCAGAAGCGTGCTCGCGAACCAAACATCCACACGAGTCGGCGAACAAAAGAGAAGAGCAACGAATGAGTACAATTCACAAAAGAACGTCATAAACCAATCACAAACACAGAGATTTACGTGGTTCGGCAAATTGTCTACGTCCACGGGGAGAGGATGGAGAGTTTTCACTATATGGAGGAGAAAAACAATGGGTCACAACTCTCAAACACTCAAAATAACCCTTACCAAAAGATTTCAACTCACCTCTCAGACTCTCAAAGTGCTCAAAACAATCTCCTTTTCTCTCTACAAATCTCTTCTAAAACGTTCTATATATATAGAAACCCTAAAACCAAAACAGACTAGGAATCCAATAATTCTGAAACCAAAACCAAAATAAACTAGGAATCCCAATAATCCTAAAACCAAAACCAAAACAGACTAGGAATTCTGTTTGGCCCAATAACCAGCTATCCAACAAATTCTCCACCTCGGCGAAGTGTTCCCAAAATCGAGCCGACACCAACAAGAGCACCAATGTGTTGTCTCTCCAAATCCGACTGCACCAATGTGGTTGCCTACGTACCCCCTCTCCTAAGTGATCAAGTCACCCGTAGTTCATCCAAATGGCCTCGGAAGGCCTCAACAAGCACAAATCCGCAACAAGTTTCTTCAATGATCGAACTTGTTGCTCGGGACCACCTTTGTGAACATATCTGCTAGATTGTCTCTTGTGTGGACCTTCACAAGCTCCACATTTCCATCTTCAAGAACATCTCAGACGAAGTAATAATGAACGTCAATGTGCTTCGTCCGCGCATGGAAAACTTGATTCTTCGGTAAATAGATAGCACTCATGCTATCACAATGAATGATGACGGATCGCTGCGAAACACCAATATCCTCCAAAAGTTCTCGAAGCTAAATCACCTCATTAACAGCCTCCGCAATCGCTATATACTCTGTCTACATCATCGATAATGCCACCGTAGACTGTAAGGTGCATCTCCAACACACCGACACACAAGTCAAAGTAAACACATATCCCGTCGTCGATCGACGCTTATCCAAATCTCCAACATAGTCCAAATCTACATATCCAATACATAGTTGTCCACCACTAGTGTCTCGTTCAAACACCAAACCAACATTGAGAGTATCTCGAATGTACCTCAAAATCCACCTCACGACATCCCAATGACCCGGACCCAGGTCGTGCATGTATCGTGAAACCATGCTAACTACCTGTGATAAATCTGACCTCGTACAAACCATGTCGTACATCAAGCTTCCCACTGCGTTTGCATATGGAGTCTTCAACATCAACTCTTTATCTTTAATTGTTTTCGGTGAAAGGTCAGCTAAAAGCTTCAAATGGGCTCCCAAAGGTATACCGACTAGCTTCGTCTCCATGCTCACATTGAATCACTGTAAAATTTTTCTTCAAATAAGCCACATGGGTCAAACTAACTCTGCCCTTATCTTTGTCTCTGTCGATCCCCAAAATGCACTTCGCTTCACCCAAATCCTTCACCTCAAACTCGCTTGAAAACTAAATCTTTAATCTATCTATGACGGATTTGGAAATAGAAGAAACTAACATGTCATCGACATAAAATAATAAGTAAATGTACGCACCTCTATACAACTGCGATAGTACACGCAAGGATCAAACTGGCTCCTAATGTACGAATGACCGATCATGAACCCATCAAATCGCATATACCACTGTCTCGGAGATTACTTCAAGCCGTATAGCGATTTCTTCAATCTACATACCAATTTCTCCTTTTTGGTAGCTCGAAACCCTAATTGCTAAGTTATATAAATTTCTTCATCAAGATCATCATGAAGAAAAGCTGTTCTCACATCCAACCGATCCAATTTCAAACCATACTGTCCCACCGAAGCTAGCAAGATCTGAATCGAAGAGTGCTTCTCCACCAGAGAAAAGACTTCATTGTAGTCAATGCCTTCTTTCCGTACATAAAATTTTGCAACCAATCTAGCCTTAAACCTCATAGAAGTACCCTGAATGTCCTCCTTCTTCGTATACACTTATTTGCAACCAATAGGCTTCCACCCCTTTAGAAGCTCAACAAGCTCCAATGTGTCGTTTCTGTGAAGAGACTCCATCTCCTCCTACATAGCCTCCTGTCACAAATCAGCCTCTGAACTCTGCTTAGTCTCTCTGAATGTAGTAGAAACCATCTCATCAACACCCTTCACCAGAAGTGCATATTCAATGACTGTGTCCGTATGCCTTGCTGGCAACCGTATGTCACTCCTCGGTCTTCAAACTGCAATCGAATCTTGAACCTGAGCTGTCGGTCTCTTATCCTGCTTTGTCGTACTTGTATCCTTCAAATCATCACTATGCGCGCCTGACGTGACCTTAGTCGGTATTCTAATGGACACGATCCCATCTGGATTCTGTGGCGCTGTATCAATCTCTACCACCTACGATATCTCCTTTGTTGGGGTGCTCTCCACCTGATGAGAGTTGGTAGCTTCAAGAGTGAAGCCTCATCGAATGTGATGTCTCTACTCAGCACAATCTTTTTCTCACCAGGATCCCAAAGCTTGTATCCTTTCACACCACGCTTGAATCCCACAAATTTGACCTTCCTAACTCGAGGTTCTAATTTATCAGTTCTGACATGATAAAATACAGGGCACCCAAATACCTTGAGCTGATCATAGTTGTGTGCTGGCTCTCCCGACCACATCTCCATAGAGGTTTTCCCCTCAATCGCAGATGAAGGCAGCCTATTAATTGTTGGCCTTCTTGTTTTGATGATGATTTATAAACAATTTACTACTAATGTTGTTTGTCTAGTGTTTGTACATTCCTATGTATTGTAGACAAACAACGTAGTTGGAGGTTGGATGGATTAAGCCTACACGATCATATCAAGAGGAGGTTGGCGGAATTGTGGAGTGAAGCATCCTACAATTCAAGTTCAAGATCCAAGTTTAGCTTCATCCGCAACGTGTACCAAGTTGAGCTCAATGAAGATCAATATCAAGCTTGGGTAATTTAGTTTAGGAGTTTATATTATGTGTGTTAGTACCTTAAGCTCAATTATCTATACACACATATTTATTGGTTTCTTCGTATATATATATATATATATATA
>NC_033797.1:48023528-48035521 GCF_001876935.1 Asparagus officinalis | reverse complement strand
TCCAAGTTCAAGCTTCATCCGCAAGTTTACCAAGTCGAGCTCATTGAAGACCTTAATCAAGCTTGGGTAATTTAGTTTAGGTTTTATATTATGTGTGTTAAGTACGTTAAGCTCAATTATCTATACACACACATCTATTGGTTTCATAGTATATATATAGTTAAATATATATATATACATAAGTTTTGGTTTCTATGTATATATATAGTTATATATATACATATATGTTTTTGTTTAATTTGTTTCATGTTTATGTGCCTATATATGATTTCGTCTTTAACAAGTTATATTTAATGAAATCATATTTAGTGTTTTCTATATATTGCATAGAATATGCAATTTTGTGAAAATATGGTTTTCTTAGTTTTTGGACTTAACAATAATCATATATGTAATTTTATGAAAATATTATATTTCTAGGTTATAGACTTCATAACAACATGTTATCTCGTTTATCAAGTCTATACAATCATTTCATAAGGTTTCAAAATGTTGTTTAAGTCAAAATATCAAAATATCAATTTTCAGGTTTTCCGTGTTTTGAACTATTTTGCAAAATGATGATTTTTCTCAAATGGGAAATGCAATTTGGAAAATTCTTTTTGTAACATGTTCACTTACATGTTTATATACTTTTCCCAAAGTTTCATAATTTTTGGACTTCATTTGTTATTTTTAACAATTTTCCAAAAGTCAAAAAAATCTGTTTTCAAAGACTATTTTCCTGTGTATCTGTTCGCGGTCGACAGCACCGGTCGACCGCCCATGAGTTCAGAACTCAGATTTTGTTTTTATGGCTCGCGGTCGACCGTGACGGTCGACCGAACGCAGTCCAGAGACTTTCGCGATCGACCGTCAGTAGATTTTTCTGCTTCTAACTGCTAGTTTTATTACCATTGCTGGGGCTGTTTTTGTCTTTTGGCTTAGGGTTTGACTGAGAATTTGAGTGGGTATAAATACCCTATTGCTGTTCTCTTTCAATCTATCTAAGAGAGTTTTAAAAAACAAGTTTAAAGAGTTTTGTTTAAGGGTTTAGTGTTTGTTTAAAAAGCTTTTAAGCATTTACAAGAGTTTGGTTTGTGGAGCAAATTTCACAAGAGCAAGTGGAGATCATCCTTGGTGTTTGAGCATTCATTCTTCTCCCTCTCTCTTGTCATCTATAGAGAAGTTTCCTTAAACTCAATTCTAGCATTTTATAAGTTTGTTCTTAATTTCATAAGCTAGATTTCATATTGAGTTTATATTGTTTTATCTCTTTGTTCACACACAACCTATTGAGCTTATTGTATTTACATTCATAGTATAATTTGGGGTTGTGGGTTTGTGACTAAGAGTTGTGCTTAATTGAGTTCTCACCTTGTTAGAGAGAACAATCATTTGTCATATTGTGCCTAATTGTGAGGATTCACTTGTAATACACTTGTACACCGAGAGAAGTGTGTGGTGAGAGACGGGGTCGAATCCAAGAGGAGTGGCGTCGGTTGACGTGCCTAGGGAGAGGTTGTAACCGAGCACTTGAGGAGGAGGACACGGGCTAGGACCAACACTTAGTGTGTGTTCATCATATAGGATATATCTCATTGTTTATATTGCTTATCCTAGCTCATATACATTGTTGTATTTCATACTTGCTAGGTTAACTTGTGAATTAGTTTTAATTGGCATTTAATCGGATTAGATTAGCATAAGACCCTAATCACCCCCCCTCTAGGGTCTAACATTAATGAGGTGGCTCATATATGAAAATGCCTCTGCCTAAAAGATCTTCTCCAAACTACTCTGTAATAACAAATATTGGACCTTCTCTAGTAAAGATCGATTCAACCTCTCTGCCATCCTATTCTGCTGCGGTGTATGACTAATTATAAAGTTCCTCTCTATGCCCTCATCTCGACATAGCTGCTGAAAAGGGTTTGAAGTGTACTCACCGTCGTTGTCGGATCTCAATGTCTTAATCTTTTTCCCTGTCTGCAGTTCCAATCTTCTCTTCCACTCCACAAATATCTTTAGGACTTCACTCTTCTTCATCATGGTGTACACCCAACAACGTCTAGAATAGTTATCAACAAACGTGACGAACCAATGTCGACCACCAAGTGATGCCGTCTTGATGGGACCCCAAACATCAGTGTGCACATAGTCAAAGATGTCTGTTATCCTATGAATGGCTGTCCCAAACTTTAACACAATGCTCATAGAATTCAATCTTTCCACTCTTGGCTCCCTTCAATATCCTCTACTTGCACAATGCTTGCAGTGACTTTTCACCTGTGTGCCCTAATCTGTATTGCCAAAGACTGCTCGTGTTCGCCTCTGAAACTGCTGAAGCTACCTAGCCAATCTCTATGCTTCCCTTCAGATAATATAGATTCCTACTGCGGGCTCCCTTCATCACTACCAAAGATCTCTTATTAACTTTTGCTACAGTGCTCTCAAAAGTCATCTTGAATCCCTTTGCCTCCAAAGCTCTAACGGAAATAAGATTCGTCTTCAGCTGAGGAACAATTCTCACTTCATTCAACTCACGAACAACTCCGTCATGCATACGAATCCTGATGATACCTATCCCACAAATGCCACAAGACTGAACATTTCCAATGACCACCACACCCCCATCGAGCTTCTCGAAAGATGCAAACCAATCTCGTCGGGGAGTCATATGATAAGTAGCACCAGAATCTAGTATCAAATCCGATCCATCAGCATAGTTAACCTTTGGAGTAATCACTAGAGAAAAGCATGAATCATCTGAATCGTTATCACTTTTAGCAACATTCACCTCGCTGGCCTTCGGGCCCTTCTTCTTGCTATTCTCCTTTTCTCTGAGCTTCGGACAATCTCTCTTCCAATATCATTGTTCTTTACAGAGAGCACACCGTTTCTTCTCTAATTGGTAGTGGCCTCTTGACTTTAACATGCCTCTGTTGCCACCTCTCGGATAGGGACTCTTATCTCTTGTCGACAAGACCTCTTCTAAAGTGCTAGCTCTGGAAGATTCTTTATCCCTCCTCCTCAAGTCAAAATTCGTCAATGCATTAGTCACTTCACTATAGGTAATGGAAGATCTACCGTTCAACAAAATGAGCACGAAGGTATCATACTCCTCATCGGGTAAGGAGCCAAATAAAATAATCGTTTTGTACTTATCCGATATCTTCTCATCCACATTCGCCAAGTCCGATAATAACTTTGTGTAGTTGTTCATATGATCTGCAAGTGAGGTACCCCTGAACATCTGAAATCTGATCAATCTTCGCAACAAGTGCAACCGGTTCTCAACACTCTTCGTAAGATATTTGTTGTTGAGAATCTCCCACATTTTCATCGCAGATGTCACACTGATCACATCGTACTTCAACTCTTCTTCTAAACAAGATCTTATTACCACACAAGTATTTCGATTCATCTTGTCCTATATCGCCTCATCATACTTCGGTAGCCTCTCATAGACTGCGATTGTCTCCTCTAAGTTCTGAGCATTCAAAGCATCCTGCACATTGCTCATCCACAACCCAAAGTTGATATTGCCGTCAAACTTCACAACATTAATCTTCATATTCTGAAGTGCAACCTGAACTGTACTTGCCGTAGCCTTGCTGCTTTCACCATTATCTCCTGCCATTGTTTGCTAACTCTAAAATTTAGAGAAAATTCGAACAACTGATAGAATTGAGAAATTACTCAACTTGAACCCTAGATTGGATTCGAACACGAACTCCCAACCACACGAGAAAGGCGAGATCTCCAACTGGCAACTCTGCAATGCTATCTCCACCGAAGCCTAGATCTCCAAGATCCAAGATTCCAACAACGATTTTTCCGCCACCCAAAATAAACCCTAGGGTTGAAACCCTAGAGCTCTGATACCACTTGTTACGCGTCGGCGGAAGCATGCTCGCGAACCAAACACCCGCACGAGTCGGCAAACAAGAGAGAAGAATAACCAACGAGTGCAATTCACAAAAGAACAGAAAAAACCAATCACAAACACATAGATTTACGTGGTTCAGCAAATTTCCTACATCCACGAGGAGAGGATGGAGAGTTTTCACTATATGGAGGAGAAAGACAATGGGTTACAACTCTCAAACACTCAAAATAACCGTCACCAAAAGATCTCAACTCACCTCTCAGAAATCTCCCTCTCAAAGTGCTCAAAACAATCTCTTTTTCTCTCTACAAATCTCTTCTAAAATGTTCTATATATATAGAAACCCTAAAACCAAAACAGACTAGGAATCCAACAATTTTAAAACCAAAACCAAAACAGACTAAGATTCCCAATCATTCTAAAAGCAAAATCAAAACAGACTAGGAATCCTGTTTGGCCCAATAACCTTCTATCCAACACACTGCTAGTGTTGTGCAATTCTATTCTAATTATTTAGTTTTATTATAAAACTTCGTTTGTTTTGGGCAGCCAATATTTTGGACTCTTGGGGGTTAATAACAAGTTAATTACAATCAGTGCTCTAATTTAAACGCTGTTTGCAACTCAAAGTAATTGCAACATTGACTCACACTTAAAATTCGCCAAAAACATCTGTTATAACTGGAGACATATTTGTAGTTGTAGTTGTGAATTTACTAATTAGTTCAGTGAAACAAACATGTACAATTGGCTCAAAATGTATCAAACAGTATGTCGCAGTTGTGCCGTGATATTTTGTGCTTCTGAAGTTTGATAGTGATTTGAATTAAACAACATGATTTGAGTTACAAAGGGTGATTAATTCTTAAGGAAGATAGAATAAGAAAGGTGCTGTAGAAGCATGGAAGATTTGCATCTAATATGTTCTTTTCTGTTAAGAGATAATTTGATCAAAAAAGGATGGAACGGCGACCCATTTTGTCCTTTCTGTCATCGGGAAACAGAAACTCACGATCATTTATTTATTCACTGCCCTTTTGCTCGTGATGTTTGGAATTCCCTTCTACCCCTCTTTCCAGCTAACAGTTGGCCTACAAACATGAAAGATTTGCTGCTGCTTCACAAAGTTCCCAATATTTGCCCAGATATTAAAGTCATATGGAAGATTCTGTTGCCATGTTTTTGTTGGTGGATCTGGTTCTGTAGAAATTCACTTATTTTCAAGGATATTCAGCCCATCTCGCTTCCAACTGCTTCTAATATAGCGAGGTTTTCCATTTTCTGGTCAGGTACATAAGATGATAGGATGGCTAGGAGGCTTCGAAGGGCATCCCTCAATCTCGGATTCCAGGAGCTAGCTAAGAAGAACTCCCCTACTGATGCTGGGGACTATTTTTCCTGCAACTAAGCTCCTTTGTCTCTTGTCCCAGCAGGAAGTAGAACTTTTTTTGTGAAGATGCCCCCTTTTGGTTAGCTGCTAGCTGTGTCTAGCATATTCCAGTCTTTATGCACAATAGTATAGCTGTTTTAATCCCCTCTTGTTTTACTTTCTGAAGTGTTTTTTTTTCTCTAGCTGTAGGAAACAGTAGGTCAAGTGTGGTAGGTGACGACAATGGTCTGCTCCCTACTCACTTCTCCTACTGTGTTCTCTCCACCTAGAGCTGATGTATTCTCCTCTTCTGATCTTTTTTCAATATATTTAAATGAACAGGGCATCCTACCCTGTTTCTCAGGTTCAAAAAAAAAAAAAAAAAAAAAAAAGGGGTTCTGCTTGCATCTAATATGTTCTTTTGTTTTCCTTAAATCTTTAGTAAACGCTCATGTCTGACACTTCCCCAAATATAGTCTCATCTTATAATTTTTGTGGGTAGAACTCACAACTATATAATCCTTTCATGCTAAATGTAGTTTCAAACCTTTATCTTCTCTGTGCATAAAATATTTCAGCCATTATAACATTAACGTTTTTTTTTGGTCAATGAAATTTTTTTATTCATTTACCAAGTGAGAATTTTTTGTACAATATCACCATCAGCCATAACTGAAAAGCTCAGCACTCATAGTGCATACACAAAGTGCATATATACAACAAACTTACAACTCAGCCATAACTGAAAAGCTCAGCACTCATAGTGCATACACAAAGTGCATATATACAACAAACTTACAACTCTCTAATTCTCTCCTCTAAGTGAACATGATATTTTTCATTCATGATCTTTGAGAAAAAGGAGATCTTAATAGCTTTGAACAACATCTCAGGTAGCATAGTTTTCCCCTGAAATTACCTAAGATTTCTCTCTTGCCATATGAAGTACACTGTTATTCCAAAGGCCAGTCTCTTTAAATTTTCCACAAATCCCCTCTTTTTAAGTCAGAGGCTGAACCAGTGTATGATACTATCCCATATGCATGATTTTCAGCTGAACTTCATCCAATCCATCACCATATTCCAGACAGTGGATGAATATTGGCATTCAAAGAATAAATGGTGACAGGTTTCCTGAAAATTGTACACAAAACACATTGATTTGCATTAAGAATACCCATCCGACATAGCCTATCTTGAGTAATCAATCTTGATTGAATAACCCATCCGACATAGCCTATCTTGAGTAATCAATCTTGATTGAATAGCTAACCATAGGATGAAAGAATGTTTGGGATAATGAATATTATTCTTGAGTAATCAATCTTGATTGAATAGCTAACCATAGGATGAAAGAATGTTTGGGATAATGAATATTATTCTAGACTGTATTAGCCCAGTGTACTTGATGTGCAGGTTGGACCAAAAAACTGTACACAGAAGAAACCTGTATTTTTTCACCTACACATGACTTGCCAATGATAGCAATCAGGTTGTTAATGTTGCCAAGTTTAGCAATCATAACATCTCTGGTTTTTAAAAGCTGCTTCCACATCCAGGAGCTATTTGATTTAACCTGCACACTCCAGATATCTGTATTTAGTAGATAATTCCCATGCACCTATTTTATCCACAAAAGGTCCTTTTTGATATGAATCATCCACAAAAGTTTTAGAGCTGCAGCTTGATTCCAAATTCTTGCTGAAAAGACACCCAATCCTCCATACTTTTTCTCTTGACAAATAGGCTGCAGCTTGATTCCAAATTCTTGCTGAAAAGACACCCAATCCTCCATACTTTTTCTCTTGACAAATAGTTGACCATGAAACTAGAGGGATTTTGTGAAAAGACACCCAATCCTCCATACTTTTTCTCTTGACAAATAGTTGACCATGAAACTAGAGGGATTTTGTTTTCCTTAACGTTTTGGTGCCTACAACTTGTTGATTTTATGCCTTGCATAATTAGTAAATTATTGACTTGATGTGCTTTTAAATATTGGGCTATTTATCTATTGGTCCCTCAAATCTTCATTAATTCTATATTATTCCCTCAAATCTTTGAAATTGTTCATAAGTCCCTCAAATCGTAAGGGGTCTTCCAATTTAACACCCCTCAATAACTGAAATACCTGTCATCTAATTTCTTTTTTCCACAAACAGATGCATTTGGGTTTTGCTGGGAAAAACAAAAAGGGTTATTTTAGTATTTAAAATAAGAGGGACTAATATCTAATGGAAGGAATTTTGGCTAGCAAAGGACCAAATTCTAGGACCCCTTTGGATTAAGGGACTTACGAGCAATTTCAAATAACAAGGGACTAATATGGAATTATTGAAGATTTGAGGGACTAATCACTACTAAATAATAAGGCATCCTAGACGGAAAATTCCGTCTAGGATACCCAGAATTCCGCCTAGAATGCGTATTCTAGACGGAATTCCGTCTAGAATACGCGTCTAGTATGTTTCCGTCTAGGATGTAGTATTCTAGACGGAAATTCCGTCTAGAATACATTCTAGACGGATTAATCTAGACGGAATTAAAAACCGTCTAGAATACAACCTAGACGGATTATTCTAGACGGAATTTCCGTCTAGAATAATACATCCTAGACGGAAAAATTTCCGTCTAGAATGATTATCCTAGACGAAAATTTCCGTCTAGGATAGTCATCCTAGACGGAATTTCCGTCTAGGAGGTTTTTTAATTTTTTTTAAAATTTTTTTTCAAAAAAGCAAGTATCCTAGACGGAATTTGAGCATCCTAGACGGAATTTCCGTCTAGGATGCTATGCTACAGTAGTTTTTTTTTTTTTTTTTGCAGAATCTAGTTTGAGTGCGTATACACAATATTAAACAACAAAAAATTATATTCATATCCAACACAATCTAATTATATTCCAATATTAAATCCTATTATATTCAAATAATACATTCACCAAAATAGTAGAGAGATACATAAATTGTTTACAAACTTTTACATAAATAGCCTATATTAAATCATCGTGCAAAATATGACTCATAGCTTGAAAACAAGCTCAAAAGTCTTTACTGAGAAATCTTCATCGAGTCTGGCATGGCAAATTCAGAAATATCACCAGCTCTTGTAAGCAGTTTACCCTAACAAAACAAAGGAACATATACACCAATAGCTGAGAAATATTTGACAGTAATCAAGGCCAAGATAACTAAGTTTTCTACCTCATTTTCAAAATTAAAAAATAAAATTAAAAAAATCTACCTCAGGTTTGAGATCGCGATGAATGATACGGTGAGCATGTAGCACCTCCAGTCCCTCTCCTGAAATAGCAGATCTCATAACAAAGTAAAAAAAATTCACAGGTATTATAAGCAGCCGTAAGTGGTTGTTACTTAGGAACTTGCATGATCTAATAACTGACAAATAAAGTATGGAATATGTTGCACATATGACAATCTTAATATGGATGCAAGCTAAACAAGAAATGCTATCATAAGTACGAGTAAACCGTAGAGTTTTCGCTCGCATTTAATTAATAGTTCTGCCCTTACGAGCATATTTACCCTTTCTCTTGCAACAACTGCCCACGTCCGATGGAAGTAGGCAGCGCCAAGATTGCAGAATTGGAAACGGCAGTGCAAAAAAGTGTGAACCCGAGAGCTGAGATATCAAAAGAGAACATCATATTGATTTTAGTTAGTCGTAGGCTAAATAGGCGAGCAACAATAGATTGAACAACATTTTCGACAAATGATGACCAATCTGAGAACTAAAACCACATCGCGCCTGCGTGCGTGTGTATAGAAACCAGTTTAGATTATCAGAAGAAAATCCACATCCATATCCTCTCAACTGCAAAAGTATCCAATAACCTTTATCAAGCATCAAATTCTCACTATTTATGTATATATTCCTACTCGTGCATAACAAATTTTGCTTCCGCTTAATTTGGTAGGATCTTATCCTTCTGCCTTCTAAATTTGTTGATTTGTTATTGGTATGAATTAGTAAATTTGCACTGCACGCAGGCACGTGCACACACACAAAAAAGCATGCTGCTTCGTGTAACAAAGAAATTACTTCTCTAAATGGAGTATACATTTATAAAAATAGGAATCCTTAAATCGGTTAATATAATTAAAGAGTGAGGAAGGGAAAAAAGACATACTGCTTTCATGTAGTATCTGCAACAATTTGTTCGACTTCTATCTCCACAAAATTGATATAACAGAGATATGGGACTAGTATTCATTAGATTACAGGAGTTTTTTTTCTCGAGGATATATACATCCTAGCATTGGCAGATTACATGTTTACTCCTTAGTAAAACATGGTATAGATTATTCAAAATAAAAACTACATCATAAAATGAAACTGAATGAATAGGAACAGATGCCGCCTACTTGAAGTAAAATTTCAAGAGTAGTGACAACTAGATCACTCCCACTCAAACTACTTCGACGTTACGGAGAAATATATGGGGCCAACCTCTTCAACTTTTTCAAAATTGATTACTCATCACGGGAGCCCACATTTTTTGTAGAAAAGTGTAGTGCAGCGCATTACTCAAAAGTTAAGGACTATGAAGAAAATCTATGTATTTTGCATAAATAAACAAAATTATACAATGAAAGTTGTCGAGGGTGTATGTCACCTACGTGTTTCCAACTTTGGATCCAACAAAACCTCCAACACGATCAACTTCTCTTATGAAGTCATGGATCTCTTTGTTCATGACACAATTTCGGAAGACATAACCTGGAAAAAGAGGCTTTAGTTTTACCGAGATAGACCCGTTCTTTAGCTTCCTCTGCTCTTTAACAGCAGGATAATAGACCTGCCAACAAACAACGATAACAAGTGTTTATTAAACACGATGTAGATGGAGACCCCAAGTGTTACTACATAGAAACACTACATCTAGATACCAACATTCAATTGCATGTCGAAAATGCCTCATCTCTGACGGATGCATGATCTTGTTTATTACTTGAATGATAGTATAGTTAGCATTTTCTCTCTCTCAAAATAATAGTATAACTTTCATTGCCGGCTACTTCCAGATAAATAAATGTTTGGATCATAACAGCAGAGATTCTGAAACTGCTAGTTTGAATGTGAATCTATACTCAACCCATGTGCTTAATTTTCTGTGACTAATGCAATTTTAATAAGATAGAGTACTACCTCATATTTGACCACCAATTTCTCCTTTTTTTTCCTTGGATAATTTCATTTAATAAAAACCCAGATGTCATCTAGCATAATCCTCAGATAGAAAGCTATCATCTTTATTCCCACCTATCAAATTTCAATCAAATTCGCATAAAAGACACCAAAAACAATACCTTGAACTCAAAGTCAGGATAATTTCCAAATTTCAATCAAATTCGCATAAAAGACACCAAAAACAATACCTTGAACTCAAAGTCAGGATAATTTCTAATTAGAGCTTTAGCTATCACCTCCGCCGTCTCATCTATTTCACCTTGGGGCAGCATTTTCCGCAGTTAGAGCATCGAATGAAGTTGACGTGTCCACGTCCGTGCTTGTTCCTGCCTCCATTCCTGCCCTTAAAAGTCTACAAAGAAAAGTTACAGAAAACGATCAGGCCTAAATCGAATCAAATGAATGAGGAGAGAAGCTAGGGTTTCCATCACTCGCCATGGCGGCGAGATTTGCAGAAGCGGTGAGGAGGAGCGGCATCAGAGTTGTTCGAATTGTGATTGGTTAGGGTTTTGTTCGGCTGTAGAAAGGGAGGGAAGAGTTCGCCTTCTTGAGCCTCATCCGGAACCTGCACCTAGCCTTCGTCGAAGACTCGATGGCCCGCAACCAGCTCGAATCCCTCCTCTGCCTCCTCTCGACCGCCTAGAGCCCCGAGCTCGTGTATTGCGACGGAGACGATAATAAATCCCCGCGGCGGGCACGAGAGAGAGAGGCGCAGGCGGGCAGATGTGTTGGTCACGAGGCCACGATTTGGGTGGCGTTGCATAGAGCTCCTCGTTTGAAGGCAATTCATCATCCAGCAGCAGAATCTTAGGGCAAAAACAGGCGTCGGTCGACCGGTAACCGATCGACCGGATTCGTTGCACAGGAGGCTCCGTCGACCGGCCCGGGTCGCCCGACGGTTCTCTGGAGTTTTAGGGGTTCTGCTGGATGGTGATCGGTCGACCGGGCCGGTCGACCGAAATTGATCGCGGTCGACCGGGCCGGTCGACCGACGCTGTTTTGGGCTGGGCTTTCAGGTTTTCGACCCGATTCGTTTTGTGACGAAGCGGATAACAGTTTTTTCAGGTTTTGACCCGGTTCGTTTTGTAAGTTCTATATATACCTAAACCTGTTTGTTTAGGGTAGAGGTTGGACGAATTTGAGCAGCCAAAGTGAGTAATTATCATGGATCCGTTTCAATTTGTTAAGATTTCTTCACTAGTATATTCTCTATCCCGGTATCTTAAAACCTACAGGTTTGGGAAAGTAGTGTTTTATCCTTTCTCGCTGGCGTGTTTTTCTTCCAAGGGTTTATGTCAAACAAAGAATAATCATCCATGATAATGCATAGAAAGCATTAACAAGAAATAAAAAGCCTAGGAGAAACATATAGGCCATGTTTGGATTGGGTATTGTTTTTAGTTAATAAGCTTTTATCATTTAAAATAAAATAGTAATGTGGGTGGTTCAAAACTTTGGGAGCATTAGATAGGACTATTTAGTCCTTTAAATTGAAATAGTTCAGAAACTTCAGACTAAATAAAGGGGGAAGAGGGGGGGGGG
>NC_033797.1:48017692-48021662 GCF_001876935.1 Asparagus officinalis | reverse complement strand
CAGGCGGCGGTCGACCGGTCCGGTCGACCGCATTCGTGCACAAAGCTTACTGTGCGTCAGGAAGGTGGTCGGTCGACCGGTGCGGTCGACCGAGGGGTTCTCTGGAGTTTGGGTTTTCTACTGAGAGCTGGTCGGTCGACCGGGCCGGTCGACCGGAATTGATCGCGGTCGACCGGTCCGGTCGACCGACGCTGTTTTGGGCTGGGCTTTCAGGTTTTCGACCCGATTCGTTTTGTAAGTTCTATATATACCTAAACCTGTTTGTTTAGGGTAGAGGTTGGACGAATTTGAGCAGCCAAAGAGAGAGAATCATTGCATCCAATTGTGAGAGAGCTTTGAGAGATCTAGAGCTTTGTTTTAGGGTTTGGTCTGAGAGATTTGTAACCCTATTTGTATTCTCTTGATTTCTAGTAGAAAGAACTCCCCCCTCCTTGCCCCGTGGACGTAGGCAACTTGCCGAACCACGTAAATTGTGTGTTCTTGCTGTGATTGTGGTTTGCATATTGTTTGTGGTTTAGTTCTAGTTATTGTTCGTGTTGCCCTAGAAAGCTTCCGCCGCGCACAACAATTGGTATCAGAGCTAGATCGACAACATGGGAGATGCAAGCACGTCAGGTTCGTCTCTAACAAAGGCGATACAGAGTCTGAGCATCAATAACACGAAGATTGATGTTCCGAAGTTCGATGGCAAGATCAATTTTGGATTGTGGAGGTGTCAGGTGATGGATGCTTTGGATGCACAGAATTTGGAGGAGACTCTTGAGTTAAAAGAGAAACCCGCTGAGTTGGAGGATAAGGTTTGGAGAAAGATGAACAGTAGAGCTTGTGGTGTTATTAGGTCATGCTTGACGCCGGATCTTATTTATGATGTTATGAACGAGACGTCGGCGAAGAAGATGTGGGAAACACTCAATGAGAAATATCTTACGAAGAGCATTGAGAATCGGCTTCACTTGAAGAAGAGATTTTACCAGTTCAAGATGAAGAGAGGGGTTTCCATCAGGGAGCATGTCAACAATTTCACTAAGCTACTTTCAGATATGGCCAATGTTGATATTATAGTTGAGGATGAAGACAATGCGATGCTACTTCTGTGTTCGTTGCCCGAAGATGATTATGGTACGTTCGTTCTCACTATGATCAATGGAAGAACTACAGTTAGCTACAAGGAGGTGACCTCAGCTTTGGTGAACTATGAGTTGAGGAAGAGTGATGGTGAACCCTCCGAGAAGGCATCGGGAGATGCGTTAGCAGTTCGAGGCCGAGATCCAAACCGTCGTCAGTTTAACCGCTCAAAGTCAAAGAATAGGAGTGCCTATAAGAGTGTTGGTAGAATACGGTTAGCTTTAGTATGATTATACATTTATCATTATTTTGTTCTTGATGTGCTATTGACATTAGTATGATTACACGTTTCACATTATTTTGTTCTTGATGTGCTCTGACCATGATTTATTGATGAATCTAAGCAATGTGGTTTGTACATAACTTTATTTTCTTGAATGTAGTATGATTTTAGGCATTGTTTAGGGGTTATAGATCTGATATAATCTGCTTTTGATGTTTTTGATGTGTTCTTGATTTTAGTATGATTGGGCATTTAAGCATTATTAGGCATCTTCCTCCTAGTATGTTCTCTTAGGGTGGGTTTTATTTTTTTATTATAGGAAACCACCGTGTTTGGCAAATAAAATCACATTGAAATATTTTCCGTATGTTTTAGGTTTAAAATAAAGCGAAACTTCTTTGGGTAGATTGTAGAGATCAAGTGTAGATAAATGTACATAATATGTAGCATGACAAGAGTTTTGTAGTATCTTAAGCATAGGTAGAATTGCCAAATCCTCATTCCTCAGCAATTTATGTTCCAGTTTGTTTCCTAACCATTTACTGTGTCTCATATGGTATTTGCTTCATGTCTCCAGCTTGCACTGTGGGTAAAGAAAAGATTCACACCAACATTGTGGTCATTGGTCATCTAATCTACAAGTTGGGAGCTTGACAAGCTCAAGGCCGAGAGGGAAAGAGTCGGACTTTCTGACCATTGACAATGCTCTATGGAAGTTTGAGACCACCACATACGACTGCACTATTATTGATGCTCCTGGGCATCGTGATTTCATCAAGAACATGATTACCGGTACCTCTCAAGCTGACTGTGCAGTATTGGTTATTGACTCCACCGCTGGCGGTTTTGAGGTTGGGCAGACACGTGAGCACGCTCTTCTTTTGAGGTTGCCAGGCAGTTGGAATTTGAGTAACCAACAATCATCAAAATCAAAATCAAATATTGATAAGAGAGAACACTAAGCGTAAATTCAACAAAGACCGACGGTTCTCTGGAGTTTTAGGGGTTCTGCTGGATGGTGATCGGTCGACCGGGCCGGTCGACCGGAATTGATCGCGGTCGACCGGGCCGGTCGACCGACGAAGCGGATATCAGTTTTTTTTAGGTTTTCGACCCGGTTCGTTTTGTAAGTTCTATATATACCTAAACCTGTTTGTTTAGGGTAGAGGTTGGACGAATTTGAGCAGCCAAAGAGAGAGAATCATTGCATCCAATTGGGAGAGAGCTTTGAGAGATCTAGAGTTTTGTTTTAGGGTTTGGTCTGAGAGATTTGTAACCCTATTTGTATTCTCTTGATTTCTAGTAGAAAGAACTCCCCCCTCCTTGCCCCGTGGACGTAGGCAACTTGCCGAACCACGTAAATTGTGTGTTCTTGCTGTGATTGTGGTTTGCATATTGTTTGTGGTTTAGTTCTAGTTATTGTTCGTGTTGCCCTAGAAAGCTTCTGCCGCGCACAACACTCGTCTCCGTCGCCGGAGCGTAGCGCTCGCCATAGCCTGTGAAGGGGACGAGAGGGAGGAGCCAGAGGTTGAAGAAGAGGGAGAGGATTTCGATTTGGGGGGGGATTTCGATTTTGGAGGGTTTCTTAATGTTATTTTGGGCGGAACTTTTGGGTTGGGAGGCGGAATTTCGATTTTGGAGGGAGGGATTTGGGTTTTATTTTTTTTTAATAGGAGTCAAAATATCCTAGACGGAAATTTCCGTCTAGGATGTATTCTAGACGGAAATTTCCGTCTAGAATACTTAGTTATATTAAAAAAAATTAAAAATATAAAAACCGTCTAGAATATTATCCTAGACGGAAATTTCCGTCTAGAATATTTTATTCTAGACGGAATATCCTAGACGGAAATTTTCCGTCTAATTTAATACAAACTAGACGGAAAATTTTCCGTCTAGAATATTCCGTCTAGAATAAACGATTTTCTACTAGTGAATGTCTTAATAGTCCTAAAATATAAACAAAATTTTATTCCCCAAGAATTAAAAAAGGGGAAAAAACAGAGTTGATATTTGAATGTACCTCAACAAGAACAGCACATACAGCTAAAAGACTGAAGATCTACAATAACATATATAAATATATTTGAGTAAGAAGAAAAGCTTTGGAGTAGGTTTACATTAACCACATACGTAGATTGCACAAATATCCCCGTCAAGTAAGCTGAGAAAAGAATCCCAAGTCATTTTTTCAAGCGATATATATATATATATAGAGCAAGACTCCTATCAACTTAAGTTGATATCCACCAAAGTTTGTAGCCACACATTTATTAATATAAAACACCTTTTTATATAATACAAGGTTCCCTAGGCAATATGAGTGGTTAAAAACTTTGGTGGACACACTATTCCCTATCCACTTAAGTTGACACAAGTTTTCACACACACACACACACACACACACACACACACACATATATATATATATATATATATATATATATAGACTCCTATCAACTTAAGTTGATATCCACCAAAGTTTGTAGCCACACATTTATTAATATAAAACACCTTTTTATATAATACAAGGTTCCCTAGGCAATATGAGTGGTTAAAAACTTTGGTGGACACACTATTCCCTATCCACTTAAGTTGACACAAGTTTTCACATATATATAT
>NC_033797.1:47975387-48011196 GCF_001876935.1 Asparagus officinalis | reverse complement strand
CATTCATTAATATAAAACTTAAGAGTAGCAACCATCCAAAATTGATGCGAGAAGAAACAACGGAGATGATAAGATACAAGGGATTAGGGAGAGGACGAAGTCGTCACCTAATGCTCTCTAGACTTCGTTTCAACCCCTAAACCTATTTCATTCATTAATATAAAACTTAAGAGTAGCAACCATCCAAAATTGATGCGAGAAGAAACAACGGAGATGATAAGATACAAGGGATTAGGGAGAGGACGAAGTCGTCACCTAATGCTCTCTAGACTTCGTTTCAACCCCTAAACCTATAAACAAGCAAATTGTTTTGCGCTAGACACCCTACATACCAAGAACCAAAGTATTTAAGTATAGACCCACATATAGTTTTGGCAAGCAAAGCAAAAAAAGACACATGAAGAAAGAGAGAGCATGATGGACTAGAGCTGGTGAATGGCTAGGGGTCGGAATCGAACTTCTCCCCCACTTCATCATCTTGGGATATGTTGTGCCTTGAGAAACCAAAACAATCGCCGAGAAAGATAAAGAACCACACCAAATAATAGCACAAACACAATCAACACCAGTTTTACGTGGTTTGGCGAGATGCCTACGTTCACGGGGCAAGGAAGGGGGAGTTTTCACTATTAGAAATCAAGGGGATACAACTAGGGTTACAAATCTCTCACCAAAACCCTCAACAAATCACTCTTGATCTCTCCCAATTGCTCCAACAATAGAAGCCCAAGAACTCACCCTCAATGGCTGCTAAAACCCCTTGCTTACAAACCCTAAAACCAGGTTTGGGTATTTATAGAAAACCCAAACGAAACGGGTTTGGAAAACAGACCCAGCCCAAAACCGCTACGGCGGTCGACCGCGATCCATCGCGGTCGACCGCGGTGGTCAACCACCAATCCTGATGCCCAGTAACCAATGTGCACGAAAGCGGTCGACCGCACCGGTCGACCGCCACCCTGTCAATCTGAATCCTGAGCCTGAAATCCAATTCTGCTGCCAATTCTACAAATCTCCACCTCGGCGAAGATTCTACCAAACTGAGCCGACACCGATCAAACCAATGCCTCAACTGCTGCATCCAGTACGCCATGGCAACGGACTCATGACAACGGACTCCATCCACAGCACGTCGAGACCCAAACGGGAGTGCGAACACTCAACCCCAAACCAACTGTGTCTACTCATCAAATCGGCTGCATCAGAAAACTGACTGTCTATGTATCCTCTCCAAGGAATCAAGCCTTCACGTAGTTCACCCAATGGCCTCCAAAGGCCCTCAATCCAACCTGCGCCTGATAGCATCATAAACGACCCCAATCTGAAAACAGTCCAACACCTCCACCTGAGATGAAACAATAGCCGTATCCAAAACATATCCATCAGCTGCATCCAAATCAACTACCTCATCATCTGCACCCATAAATAAATGACTCCCACGCTGTGCCACCTCAGCTGGAATCCCAACCAATGCAGAATGACCTGGAGTATGTGAGGAAATCCTCACCCAATGTGGAGTAGCATCAACCTCCACCCGCTGCGATATCCCTCTGACCTGATCAATTGGTTGTTGGAAATTTGCAGTAAAAAGACAATGAAAGAAAATTTGACTTGTATTCTCCCACTGATAGCCGAACGAGCCTCTGAATCCCAAATGCGCAATCGGATCCAATCTCACATCCACGATGTGACCAAGTGCTGGGTAGCCCAATATCCGACGCCAACCAAAATCTGAAACAGCTCCACCAGATCTAACAACTCTATATACAGCAGTCGGCAATCTCATAAGATGACTCAAACCTGTCGAAGCCTGAATACCAGATCCGCTGCTTGACGACCAATGCCGATCCTCCCCCAGAAAAGAACGGCTCACTAAATCCGCCATATCATCACGTCGCCCCACTGTCTCCTCCCCTCTGAAGTGTCTCTAATTGCCATAAGCTCGGCACCAATGCAAGAAAGGACTCATACTAGAATAAATACGACTGGTAACCTTTCTGCCCATACACCTCCTCCAACTATTGCGGACTACTAGGGCTTTATACCAACGGGACTTGGTTGCAACCCAAATATGCCTAGTACAATCCCCAACATAGGAAACAAAATAATGATTACCTCCCACTGATGCATAAATAGAAGGCCCACCAATGCCTGACTGAACACCTCCAATAAGACCCCTTGATCGGTGGATAGAAGTGCTGAACTCCACCTCGGTCTCCTTGCTCATCCCAGTGTGCTCACAAGACTTCAATCTGCAGGTCATAGCACTCCTCAACAATCTGTGCACAGCATAACCAATAAGATATCCCAGCACCAAACAATGCCACAGTTGTAGGCGTCAAAAAAATGCTGAAAGATATCCAAATACAGCTCAAGAGGAAATCGTCCAAAAAGGCAGAAGAACACAAGTCTTTACTGTCTCGCACGTGAGATAGACTTGACTGTCTCGCCGTGCGAGACAGTCTTTACTGTCTCGCCGTGCGAGACAGTTTTTACTGTCTCGCGGGCGAGACAGACTTTTACTGTCTCGCCCACGCGAGACAGTCTTTGCTGTCTCGCCGTGCGAGACAGAATTTACTGTCTCGCACGTGAGACAGCTTTCAGATGGTCAAAACTACCTTTGCAACTGTCCTACACATGGCCACTAACTGTTCAAGAACGTGGGAAACGTCGTGGGCGAGAATCACGTGGATAACTGCCAAAATAACGGAGTTTGAAACGTGGGAAGGCAGTTAAAACGAAAACTGCCTGCGGTTACTGTTTCCGAGACAGTATTTACTGTCTCGCGGGTCGAGACAGCAAACACTGTCTCGCCCAGCGAGACAGCAAACACTGTCTCGCCCAGCGAGACAGCAAACACTGTCTCGCGAACCTGTTTTCTACCAACTGTTCTTGGAGGTTATAAATACCCTCCTAAGGCCATTTTTCCAAGGGGCTGATCATTTTGAGCACTTCAGAGCAATCCAGAGCAGAGAGAGAGCAGAGGTGCTGATCTTACGGCCAATCCTTGAAATTGAGCTTTGACTTGATTTCAAGAAGAACGACTATCTTACATCGATAAGATATCGTTTCAATTTCTCACTTCGATAAACGAAGTCAGAATCATAAACCCCTCACGGTTCAATCAGAATCTGTGACTTGGTGGTCCACGAGTCAAAGCGCTCCCGGCACAGGCAAAGATCCCACGAAAGCAGTGATCCAAACAACGATCCTGCGTTTATTTTCTCTTTCCCGCTCTCTGAAGAAGAACAAGAAGTTTTTGCGACCCGAAGCGGAAATGAGTATCACTACAACTATCCACCACCTAGTGAGCAGGGGGTGAATAAACGGGGACCAGCCAAAACTCTCACGGAGATGGGGGTGATTACGAGTCCTACACCGGGCGCAGAGGCTCGACAACAGCCAGTGAATAAACCGAAGGAGAAGAATCCCCAGGAGGTTCAGAATCCGAAGCAGTCTCGTTTCAGTCGCCCGATTGGAAGAGACAAACCGGAAAGCTCGAAGACTCAGCACGAATAACGCTGTATGAGTTGCTGCGGTTGTCCAAGGAAACCAGGGAGGCCTTGCAAGAAGATTTGGCCAATTCAGAGGTGTTTCTGACTCAAATCAAGCCGGTGCCTGAAGGGCCAGAACCGCTGAGTCAACACTGCAATATAGCGACTAAGAACCTTCCCTGCATTACTTTCACCAAAGAGGATATGCAGACGAAGAATTCGAACCACGATTATATTTCGTTGGGTACATTGGCTCCAGCAAGGTCAACCGAATCCAAGTGGATCCGGGTTCTGCTGTGAGTATTATGCCGCTTCGCTTGATGCATTTCCTCGGTATCCCAGTTAGCAAGTTGGCGTCCACAGGTACTGTTATCTATGGATTCAACATTAGCGGGTCAAGACCCTTGGGTAAGATCCGGATAAAATGTCAAATGGGTGATTTGAAGACAGAAGTCACATGTTATGTGATCGATGTTGAAACTTCATATAACTTACTATTGGGTCGGCCTTGGATCCATAGTAACGTTATAATCCCTTCCACACTCCATCAATGTTTAAAGTATGTCGACGTTGATAATAAGGTTAGGACGGTGGTCGCGGATAAGCAACCATTCAAAGGGTATGAGAATTAGTTTACTGATTCTCTCCTTTATGGTAACGAATCCGATACTGAATCATCGGCCCATGGCACGGACAGCGGAGAAGAAGCTGATACCGAAGCCGGATTTGATTACAGTGGGGGTTATGTTTTAAATGACATGTACCCTTTGTAATCAACCTTGACGATGAACAAACGTCAGAGGGCAGTTGTAACTGGCAACTTGCCAATAATGAAATAAATAACGATTTGGAGTACTCCCTGTCTCTTGATGATGTGATAAAAGAATTATATGATAATCCCGATTTATATATGCCGCTTCGATCGTCATATATAACAAAGGAACGCTTCCAGCATTCTTTCGGAACAACCATGGTCGTCACGAACAAAATAAAAGGCGCAAAAGAAGTGATATACGGTAAAGGAAAAATCTCCCCATTACCAGACTATTTCTTAAGCGAAGATGAAGATGATGACAAACCTGGTCGGCACTTATCTAAGTATAGTCCGGAAGCGCGCAAGCTCATGGAAAAACAGGGATATGATTTCACACTCGGAGAAGGTCTATACTTCGATCGAGGTCCTCGTACTCCAGCCAAAGCGGCGTATGTACCAAAAGGGAAACCCGATGATTATTATAAATACGGACGAGGGTTAGGGTATGAATCTTCTTCAGAAGACGAATGCTGCTGGTTAATTAATGACCAATCATCTAAGCAATACAAAAATGGAAATTCACCAAATCGTCTCAAGCCAGGGAGCATCAATTGCTGGGATGACATAGAAAGTTTGTTCCTCAGCAACTTCTTTGATGATGACACCGAAGTGTCAATCGGAACCCTTCTGGATGAAAAACAAAAAGACGGGGAGTCAGTCGACAATTTTGTCAAGCGCTTCCGTAACAAGGCAATGAATTGCAGAGATCCTGTTACAGAGGAGTTTATCCTACAAACATGCCACGACAATCTCTCCATCGATGTCCTGGAAGCCCTGGGGGTCGTACCATCCAAAACTTGGAAAGAGTTGAAATTACGTGGCGAACAAGTTGAACACTTTCTTAGAAGAAAGAAAGTTGAGAGAGGTCAACCGACGGCATCCACAATTCCTAGGAATGCAACTCTCGATCCGAGGTTCCAAAAAGAGTATTCTTTCGAAGATGATGAAACTCCATCCATATTGGAATACCTCCTCGCCAATAACAAAATTGAGCTACCACCTATTAAAGATCAGGAGGAAGCTATAATGATTACGGATCCAAATTACTGTGCGTACCACAGAAGGATTCTTCATCCTACCGAGATTTGCTTTGGACTTAAAAACAAGATCCAAGCCCTAACTAAGATGATTACAGATCCAAACTACTGTGCATATCACAGAAGGGTTCTTCATCCCACCGAGATTTTCTTTGGACTCAAAAACAAGATCCAAGCCCTAATTGACTCCGGCGTCATAACGACGAAAGAAGTCGAGTATAGACGACCAAATACTCCATCGGATACACGAGTATAAACTGTTTTCCCCTACTCCATCGGATACACGAGTATAAACTGTTTTCCCCTACTCCATTGGGTATACGAGTATAAACTGTTTTCCCTGACTCCGATAAGTATACGAGTATAAACTGCTTCTCCATCTACCTCCCAACGGGTATATGAGGTTAAACTGTTTCCCGAACACTCCAAAGAGTAAATGAGTATAAACTGCTTCTCGATTATCCAACTGAGTACAATGTTAAACCCGGTTTAGTAAAGGAAGCTGGGGGTGGATAATTCATGTAACGGGAAGTTCCTGAAAGAATGTTAAATGTAATATTCTTAGGGATAACCCCGATCATTATGAACAAAGTGATAAACACTAAACTCCTACTATGACTTCCGAATACTCGTTTGCTGAGATGAGATTCGATCACCTCTTTAGATCAATCTTCCCTCACAAAATTCCCATTTTGGTCAAACCTTTAAACAGTTAGGACCAAAGCCAAAATCTCCTCTCGATTCGTTCCATGAACGAGAGGTCCCCAAATTGAATGATCAAACCTTTAAACAGTTAGGATCATCTTAAATCCCCATCTTGGTCAAATCTTTAAACAGTTAGGACCAAAGCCAAAACCTCCTCTCGATTTGTTCCATGAACGAGAGGTCCACAAATTGAACGATCAAACCTTTAAACAGTCAGGATCGTCTCAAAACTCCCACTTGGTCAACCCTTTAAACAGTTAGGACCAAAGTCAAAATCCCCTCTCGATTCCCGAGCTCCACTCAAATTGAACGATCAAACCTTTAAATAGTTAGGATCGTCTCAAAACTCCCACTTGGTCAAACCTTTAAACAGTTAGGACCAAAGCCAAAATCCCCTCTCGATTCCTTCCATGAACGAGAGGTCCATTCAAGTTGATCGATCAAACCTTTAAACAGTGAGGATCGTATCAAACTCCCACTTGGTCAAACCTTACTACAGTTAGGACCACAACCAAAATCTCTTCTCGATTCATTCCACGAACGAGAGGTCCATTCTCAAGTTGAATAGTCAAACCTTATGACAGTTAGGATTATTCAACTTCAAATTTCCTTTGTACCAGGAGATAGAATATAAAATTCTTCCTCTCCGATTTTGGGTTCATCTCTACCAACAAACAAGAGACCAGGAGATAGAATATAAAATTCTTCCTCTCCGATTTCGGGTTTATCTCTACCAACAAACAAGAGACCAGGAGATAGAATATAAAATTCTTCCTCTCCAATTTCGGGTTCATCTCTACCAACAAACAAGAGACCAGGAGACAGAATATAAAATTCTTCCTCTCCATCATCTAGGGTTTATCTCTACCAACAAAAAAGACCAGGAGATAGAATATAAAATTCTTCCTCTCCAATTCTGGGTTTATCTCTACCAACAAACAAGAGACCAGGAGATAGAATATAAAATTCTTCCTCTCCATCATCGGGTTCATCTCTACCAACAAACAAGAGACCAGGAGATAGAATATAAAATTCTTCCTCTCCAATTCTGGGTTTATCTCTACCAACAAACAAGAGACCAGGAGATAGAATATAAAATTCTTCCTCTCCATCATCGGGTTCATCTCTACCAACAAACAAGAGACCAGAATACTCCAATAGGTATACGAGTCTAAACTATTTCCCTAATCTCAACAGGAAGTTTCTGGAGAATATTACTCAGAATATTCTTAAGAATAACCTGAATACTCCAAATAGGTATAAGAGTCTAAACTGTTTCCCTATCCTCAACAGGAAGTTTCTGGAGAATATCAGTTAAAATATTCTTGAGAATAACCTGACTACCCCTAAACGGGTATATGCAGTGTCAACTTGACGACAAGAGCTGATTTCACAAGTACAAGTTCCAGCTTTAATTCAAGATCTCTACAATGGACAAGCGATAAACGCGATGCCGGGAAGAATCTTAACTATTCTACAAAGCACTGAATAGATTGAGAGACAAAGAGATCAAAAGTTGAAGCCACCTACGGGTTCCTCTACACGATCTACTCAACCAAGCATTGAAAGGATCGTAAGTAAGATCTATCTTATCCAAAGCATCCCAGAACTCCTCTATAAAAGATTGAGTCTGGCGAGACAGTATTTACTGTCTCGCCGTGCGAGACAGAATTTACTGTCTCGCATGTGAGACAGCTTTCAGATGGTCAAAACTACCTTTGCAACTGTCCTACACGTGGCCACTAACTGTTCAAGAACGTGGGAAACGTCGTGGGCGAGAATCACGTGGATAACTGCCAAAATAACGGAGTTTGAAACGTGGGAAGGCAGTTAAAACGAAAACTGCCTGACAGTTACTGTTTGCGAGACAGCGTTTACTGTCTCGCGGGCCGAGACAGCAAATACTGTCTCGCCCGCCGAGACAGCAAACACTGTCTCGCCCACCGAGACAGCAAATGCTGTCTCGCGAGCCTGTTTTCTGCCAACTGTTCTCGGAGGTTATAAATACCCTCCTAAGGCCATTTTTCCAAGGGGCTGATCATTTTGAGCACTTCAGAGCAATCCAGAGCAGAGAGAGAGCAGAGGTCTTGAACTTTCGGCCAATCCTTGATATTCAGGCTTTGACTTGATTTCAAGAAGAACGACTATCTTACTTCGATAAGATATCGTTTCAATTTCTAACTTCGATAACGAAGGAAGAATCAGTAAACCCCTCTTCACGATTTGTGATTCGGTGGTCCACGAGCTAACGCGCTCCCGGCACAGGCAAAGAACCCACGAAAGCAGTGATCCAAACAACGATCCTGCGTTTATTTTCTCAAGAGTTGTAATTTTCTTTTTGTTGTGTAAAAGAGTCTTATAAAAAGGCTGTTTTCTTTGAATTTATTGTAATCGACTAAAGATATAATAAATTCGACAACAAATTCGACTTTTGGCGAAAACAACAGTCTGGCCACAGAAGTAGTCAGCGCCCTATCAACTACCGTGCTCCCAAGCAGATAATACAAGTTACTCCGCCTGACTCCCTTCATCACAATCATGGACCCCGATGTGACCTTCAAGCGAGAATCTGCCAAAGTCACCCTATAGCCTGCTGCCTCCAATACCCCAAGTGAAATGATGTTCTTCCTCAGTTGAGGAGCCTCCAATACCCCAAGTGAAATGATGTTCTTCCTCAGTTGAGGAACGAACCTCACATCAGCCAACTCTTGGATCATCCCGTCACTCATCCGAATCCGAACGGTACCAATACCACCAATAGGGCATCTGTGATCATTACCCATAAGAACAGCATCCCTTTTTTCCAACTCCTGAAAGCTGGAGAACCAATCCGTTCTAGGGTATATGTGGTAAGTAGCACCAGAATCCAACATCCACTCGGTGGAGTCGGCAACATCAACTGACGGAAGAGCTGGGCACGAATAGCCCGAAGAATCTGAATCTGAAACATCGCCACTAGCCTTGGCAACATTTACCTCTGAAGCTTGAATAGCTTTCCCTTTATTCTTCACGGCTTGCAATTTTGGGCATTCGGCTTTCCAATGTCCATCCTCTCTACAAAAGGCATACTGATTCCTACCAACTACAGGATGCCCCCCTCTAGACTGTGATCTTCTCTCACGGTTTGGACTTTTAGCTCTTGCAACCAATACCCCCGCAACCGGCTCAATGGAAGTCTCCTTGCCCTTCTTTCGAAGTTGATAATTCACAAGGGCTGCGGTGACCTCACTATACGAAAGAGATGCCTTTCCATTAATAAGAGTGAGGACGAAGGTCTCATATTCCTCGTCAGGCAAGGAACTCAATAACAACAATGCTTTATCCTCATCTTCAACAATGACATCTACGTTCGCCAAATCTGCAAGTAGCTTCGTGTAGTGGTTCATGTGATCACTAATGGATGTCCCCTTCTTCAATTGGAAGCGCTCTTTGTCAAATATTTGCCCTCTAGGACCTCCTAAATCTTCTTTGCCGAAGTTTCATTCATCACATCATATTTTAGATCTTGGGTAAGGCAAGACCTAATCACACCACACGCTGTTCTATTCATTTTATTCCAATCCTTATCATCCATGTTGTCCGGTTTCCCATCCAACTCCAACGTATCTTCTAAATTTTGCGCATTTAGCGCATCCATGACTTCACATCTCCAAAATCCAAAATTATTTGTGCCATTGAACTTTTCCACATCTATTTTCATAGAATGTATATTCAAACTTTGGACGGCCCTCACACTAGAAGAACCCTCCCCATGTTTATCCTTTCCAGCCATATATCTCAAAGCACCCAAACAATTGCGGAACAAACAAGAAATAGATCCAACTTGAAAAAGATAGAAACTTTACCACAAAGATCCCACCTATATCACCAATCGAAGCTCTAGATGAACTTCCCAACTGATCTATACCTCCAAAAAGCCCAAGTGTTGCCCGGAGCTCTGATACCACTTGTTGTGCCTTGAGAAACCAAAACAATCGCCGAGAAAGATAAAGAACCACACCAAACAATAGCATAAACACAATCAACACCAGTTTTACGTGGTTCGGCGAGATGCCTACGTCCACGGGGCAAGGAAGGGGGAGTTTTCACTATTAGAAATCAAGGGGATACAACTAGGGTTACAAATCTCTCACCAAAACCCTCAACAAATCACTCTTGATCTCTCCCAATTGCTCCAACAATAGAAGCCCAAGAACTCACCCTCAATGGCTGCTAAAATCCCTTGCTTACAAACCCTAAAACCAGGTTTGGGTATTTATAGAAAATCCCTTGCAGCTAGCCTCCTCGACCTCGCCTGACCTCGCCTGAAGTCGGAGCTCGCCTGAAGTCGGAGCTTGCCTAACAGGTTTGGTCTACACCCAACCCAACAATCTCCCACTTGGAGACCAAACCGTCGTCAACAGGCTATCTCAACAAGCACTTTCTCCTGTGTGGCTCCACCCTCATTACCTATGCATGAATGCCAACTAAAGTTGAGCACAACTCTAGTTTCTGAATGGTCACCGCCTTTGTTAATATATATGCTGGATTCTTACTTCTTGGAATCTTCTCTAGTTTCTACACGTCTTCCAACAGGGATCTGATAAAGTGATACTGAAGCTTAATGTGCTTTGTTCTAGAATGAAATGCAGAATTCTTAGCCAAGTAAATCACACTCTGACTATCACTGTGCAAAACATTCTTCTCATGTTTGAATCCCAACTCTGTTAATAAACTCTGAAGCCATATCATCTCTTTACTAGCTTCAGTCACTGCTACATACTCAGCTTCTGTAGTGGATAGAGTGATAATCTTCTGTATCTGTGACATCCAACTAACAGCTATAGTTCCGACAGTGAATACATAGCCGGTGGTGCTTCTTCGGTGATCGACTTCACCGCCAAAGTCTGCATCTACGTACCCTTGCACTTCCACCTCTCCCTTACCAAAGTGCAAACACTTCTGTTTAGTGCTTCGTAGATACCTCAAAATCCACTTGACCACTTCTCAATAAGCTTTTCCTGGATTCAACATGAACCGACTGACCACTTCTACTACATGGCCAATGTCTGGTCTTCTATAGACCATTGCATACATCAAGCTTCCAATGGTTGAGGCGTAAGGAACCTTAGCCATACTCTCTTTCTCTTCTTCCGTCTGAGGTGATTGATCATTTGATAGGTGAAAGTGACTAGCCAAGTATGTGCTCAATGGCTTGGCGTCACCCATATTGAATTTTTGCAAAACACGGTTGATGTACTTTGTCTGAGATAACTGCAAGAGACCTCTCTTCTTATCTCTCGTAATTTGCATTCTAAGGATCTTTTTTGCTGGACCCAAGTCTTTTATGTCAAACTCTTTTGACAATTGCTACTTCAAACTCCAAATATCCTTCATATCTGCACCTGCAACCAACATATTATCAACATGCAGCAATAAGATGATGTAACTGGACTGATATTTTTTAAAGTAGCAATAGTGGTCGGTGTTGTACTTTTGAAAACCATCCCTGTGCATGAATCCGTCAAACTTTCTGTACCACTGTTTTGGGGCTTATTTCATGCCATATAAGCTCTTCTTGAGTCTGCACACCAGGTTGTTCTTCTTTTCTTCTGAGAAACCTTCTGATTGGTGCATGTATATCTCCTCTTCTAGATCTCCGTGAAGAAACACTGTCTTCACGTCCAACTGCTCGAGATAAAGATCTTCAATAGCTACAATACTCATCACTGTCCTGATAGTATTTAGCTTCACCCAACTGCTCGAGATAAAGATCTTCAATAGCTACAATACTCATCACTGTCCTGATAGTATTTAGCTTCACCACGGGAGCAAAAATTACTCATCACTGTCCTGATAGTATTTAGCTTCACCACGGGAGCAAAAATATCGGTGTAGTCAATTCCTTCTTTCTGCTAGAATCTTTTGAAAACTAGTCGGGCTTTATATCTTCTAGAGCCATCCTTCTCCTCTTTTACCCGGTACACCTATTTGTTGTGGAGTGCCTTCTTACCCGTGGGCAAGTCCGCTAGTTCCCACGTCTGGTTTGAGATGAGAGACTTCATCTCATCTTTCATGGTAAGCTTTCACTTGCTCGCATCTCCACTTTGACAAGCTTCATCTTAGCTTTCAGGCTCCCCTCCATCTATCAGCAATAGATTGTTCATATATCTCCTATTGGGCACAGGAGGTCGAGAAGATCTTCTTAATATCGAAGCTGGTGCGTCAGGCTCCTGCGCATCGTTTTGTCTAACAGGCTCTTCTGGCTGAGAACCTTCTACATTGGGTTCTTCCGAGAGGTTACTCGAGACATCATCTACATCTACAAATGTTGACTCGCTCTCTGAGTCATCTGTCTTGTGCATGTCCTTATACATCACCTTCTTGTTGAATATCACATCTCTGCTCCTGATCACCTTCTTATTTTTATTGTCCTAAATGCGGTAGCTGAACTCATCTTCACCATACCCGATGAATGTGCATTTCTTAGACTTAGGATCAAGTTTATTCCTGCCTTGATCACTAATATGTACATAAGCTACACAACCAAAAACTTTGAGAAGTGAGAGGCTTACCTCCTTTCCGCACAATACCACCTCTGGTATTATGTGCTCTAATAGAACCGATGGACCTCGATTGATCAAGTAAGCTACTGTGTTGACCGTTTTTGCCCAGAATTGCTTCGGTAGGTCTGACTATATCCGAATGCTTCTAGCTCTCTCTGTCAATGTTCGGTTCATCCGTTCAGCTACACCATTTTGCTGAGGTGTGCTGATCACAGTTCTCTCCATTCTGATCCCGTGCTCATAACAAAACTTCTTAAATCCGGTGTCTTCATACTTACCGTCATTGTTGGTCCTGAGCTTCTTTATTCTCAGACCTGTCTCATTCTCGACCATGACTTTCTATCTCCTGAAAGCCTCAAATACTTCTGACTCATGCTTTAGAAAGTAGACTCACACTTTTCGAGAGTGATCATCTATAAAAGTCACGAAGTAGTGCTTCCCACTAATGGACGTGGTGGTGGTTGGTCCTCAAACATCTGAGTGAATGATCTCAAGCTTCTCCTTCCCGGGGTTCTTCCACTTGTCTGAAAGCCGACTCTGTTCTACTTTCCATGTATGCATTCTTCACACATGTCCATCTCCACTGATTTTAGACCTGAGAGTTTTCCCTTTGTGTACATAATCTTCATCCCCTTTTCACTCATATGACCGAGTCTCTGGTGCCACTAATTTAAGGTCTCATTGCCTACTGTAACAGAGATTAAACAACACGCACCTGCTGTCATATATAGGGTTCCAGTCATCTTACATCGGGCAATCGTCATTGCTCCCTTTGATATCTTCCAATCATCTCCATAGAAGGTCGTAGTGTATCATTGGCTAGCTAACTGGCCTATGGATATTAAGTTCTTTCTCAGATCGTGAATATGCCTAATATCCTTTAGCTCCTATACTGACCCGTCCAACTTAATTTTCACTACACATTTTCCCACAATAGCACATGGTTGATCATAACTAAGGTATACATATCCAAGATTTCCGGAACATACTTCTCGAAGAATTCTTTCTGCCAAGAACTCACCTGTAACCCCTGCTCGAGCTCGTCAATTGCTCGACCATGAGCTCGCCTGAACTTTGACCATGAGCTTGCTTGAAGGAGTTCCTCGCCTGCAGCCAGCTTCCTCGACCTTGCCTACAGCTAGCTGCCTCGATCTCGCCTGACCTTACCAGAAGTAGGAGCTCGCCTGACAGGTTTGGTCTACACCCAAACCAACACTCAGCGTCCTTGACCATGCGTCCTTCATCCCCAGCTCTATTGCCATATTGTTCATTTGATCTGCTTCTTTATTGTTAGAGAAACATGTCCAAAACAACACAAAACGAGCCACAGAAGCTAGTTTTTGAGAGGGAATCATAACTTCATTGAAAGTATAGTTGTTCTAACTTAAGATTGTATAGTGGATTGAGCAGAGAAGGCTAGGTGATGAGCTCTGGGAAGAGCATACTAAGAGAGTTATCCTCCATCCACTTATCTTCCTAGAATCTGCTTGAAGCTCCTTCACCTACACTCCATTGAACAAGACTGAAAAAATCATGGTGAACAAAATATAGAATGTGGAGCAATTCAGAAGCAGAGCTCTTGGGTGGTGAGCATATTGGGTTGGATTGGTTTTTAGAGTACAAGGATTAGAACACTTTGCTAATGAAGGAGTTTTGATCAAGAATTTTCCATATCCATTTGGATAGAAGAGCTAGATCAAAGATAGGAGGGCTAGATTAAAGATAGGAGGGCTAGATTAAAGATATGTAAGTGTTAGTTTGGATGTCGACCAAACCTGCAGGTGAGAATAAGTCGGCAACAAGGAGCTTCAGGCGAGGTCGAAGCTTTGGCGAGCTCGTGGCAACGAGGTTGAAGTGTGGACGTGTCAGGCGAGCTCGAGAATCCCACGCAGGCGAGCTTGAGATCCAGAGTTGCAGGCGAGCACGGTCCAGCTGAGCTTCTGTCAGGCGAGATCTAGTCTGGCGAGTTTTGGAGCAGGCGGACTCCACCCAGGCGAGCTCGAGGGCATGTGTTGTAGGCGAGTTTAAGGCTTGAGTTAGCGAGCTCAAGCAGGCGATTAGTGACAATCGAGCTTCTGGCGGAAATCCAGGCTGTCGACAGCCTGTCGACAGCTTAGCTAGTGTTTCCCTATAAAAGGGAAACCCCTGGGTGAGGATCCGCTACTTCTTCCCCCCTCTCTCTCCTCACGATTTCTGGTGGCGGCTCTCTCCCTCTCTCCTCTCCAGCGATCTCTCTCTCTCTCTCTTTTCTCTTGTGCTCACGTGATTGGGAAGGAAATTAAAGAGAGAATTTATTTAAGAGAGAATTAAGAGGGTTAAGAAGGGAATTTGTTACTGTAGCTATAATAATAAATTAGTATTTATTGAGAGATCTCAGTTTGAGATCTGCTCTAAGTTTATAATTTCTTGTTTGATTAATAAAAAATTTACTGTGTGGCTCCCGAGGACATAGACAGTTACCGATCCTCGTTAAATTTTGGTATACTTTTTTCTATTCAGTGCTTCTGCTGTTTTAGGGGTTTCGGTGTAAAATTCCCAACAACTGGTATCAGAACCTGAAACGATCTAGAGGAAGTCAGATTAAAGTGGGAGCCATGATCGCAGATGAAGGAAAAATGAGACTTGAGAAGTTTGATGGAACATATTTCAGATTCTAGAAAATGCAGATAGAGGATTATCTATATCAGAAAAATCTGTATCAACCACTATCGGGAAAAAAGCGGGAGTCGATGAAGTAAGATGAGTGGATCCTTCTAGACAGACAAGCCCTCAGTGTTATCAGATTGACGTTGACCCGTAATGTTGCGTTAAACATAGCGAATGAGAAGACCATGGCGGATTTTATGGCAGAACTCTTAAATATGTATGAGAAGCCATCAGCCACGAACAAAGTTCATTTGATCTAGCGGTTATTCAATCTGAGAATGGCGGAAGGCACGTCAGTAGCACAACACCTCAATGAACTCAACACGGTTACAACCCAATTGAGTTCAGTTAAAATAGAGTTTGATGAGGAAGTTCGGGCATTGATACTTTTGTTTTCCCTACCAGAAAGTTGGAATGCTACAGTCACAGCTGTGAGTAGCTCGTCGGGAAGCACCAAGTTAAAGTTCGATGACGTTCGTGATTTGGTTCTCAGTGAGGAGATCCGACGGAGAGAGTCGGGTGAAGCTACAACCTCCTCGGTATTGCATACAGAGTCAAGAGGTAGAAATTTAACCAGAGAAAACAGGCGATGCAAATCAAACTACAGAGGTAGATCAAAGGACATGAGGTCCAAGTCAAGGAATCCAAGCAACAGCTCAAAGGCTATCGAGTGTTGGAATTATGGAAAGACCGGACATTACAAGAATCAGTGCAAGAGTGCACAGAAGGAGAAGGAGGCAAAGGCAGAGGTGAATGTCACTTCCACTTCAGGAGGAGACGACGCATTGATATGCTCTTTGGAGAGCAAGGAAGAATCTTGGGTGTTAGATTCAGGAGCATCGTTCCATGCTACTTTCCAGAAAGAATTCTTCGGGAAGTATGTCCCTGGAAATCTTGGATACATATACCTTGGTGATGATCAACCATGTGCTATTATGGGCAAAGGTGTAGTGGGAATTAAGTTAAACATGTCAGTATGGGAGCTGAAGGATGTCAGGCATATTCTCGACCTGAGAAAGAACTTAATATTTATAGGCCAGTTGGCTGGCGAAGGATACACTACGACCTTCCATGGAGATGATTAGAAGATCTCAAAGGGAGCAATGATGATTGCCCAAGGTAAGAAGACTGGTACCCTGTATATGACAGCATGTGCACGTTGTTTGATCTCAGTTGCAGCAGACAATGAGACTTCAAAATTGTGGCACTAGAGACTCGGTCATATGAGTAAGAAGGGGATGAAAATCATGCACACAAAAGGAAAACTCTCAGGTCTAGAATCAGTTGATTTAGATATGTGTGAAGAATGCATACTTGGAAAACATAAGAGAGTTAGCTTTCAGACAAGTGGCAGAACCCCGAGGAAGGAGAAGCTCGAGGTCGTTCACTCAGATGTTTGGGGACCAACCACCACCGCGTCCATTGGTGAAAAACACTACTTTATGACTTTTATCGATGATCACTCTCGGAATGTGTGGGTCTACTTTCTAAAAGTATAAGTCAGAAGTGTTTGAAGCTTTCAGGAGATGGAAAGCTATGGTTGAGAATAAGTCCGGTCTGAGAATAAAAAAGCTTAGGACCGACAATGGCGGTGAGTATGAAGACACCAGATTTAAGAAGTTCTGCTATGAGTACGTGATCAGAATGGAGAGAACCGTGCCCGGTACGCCTCAGCAAAATGGTGTAGCTGAGCGGATGAACAGAACGTTGACAGAGAGAGTTAGAAGTATTCAGATATAGTCAGGCCTACTGAAGCAGTTCTGGACAGAAGCATTAACATTTGCCTTACTTTCTAGCAGTTACTTAAGATGGAACTAGTCACATGGTTCATTGAAGTAAAGCATTAACATTTGCCTTACTTTCTAGCAGTTACTTAAGATGGAACTAGTCACATGGTTCATTGAAGTAGCCTGTGTTTGATTGTCTATCTTTCTAGCAGTTACTTAAGATGGAACTAGTCACATGGTTCATTGAAGTAGCCTGTGTTTGATTGTCTATTGTTCTTTATGTTTCTTCCATTTTTCTACCTCTGATTTCAATCCTTCTTATGTTGACTTAGGAAAAGCATATAATATTGTTCGCGGGAAAAATCGTGTCTTTCTTTGTTATTGATTCCATTGCCATCTCAAAATAACAACTTTTTTTGTGGTTACAAAGATCCGGTCTTTTTATAAGATCCGGTTACAATGAAAATCAAAGAAAATAAAACAAAGATTACAACTTTCTCCTTTTGTGTCGAACAGATCGCGAGCTCCTGTTTTGCGGTCGCTCGCTTGTGTGGGTTCTTTGCCTGCGCCGGGGTTTATCCGTGGACCACCGCGAGATCTAGATCCGATCAGATCTAAGCAGTACGACGGGTATTATGTTCACGAAGGAAATAATAGCCCGGGAGGATGATTCACCAAGGAACAATCGTCCAAGTCTCGCGGATCTAAGACCAAGCTTAGATCCGGAGTACGTCTGCGTAGATCTGAGATCCGGTCCTCTCGAACACCTGCCTTTTTTGGCGTTGACGATCGCTGAGCACCAGATCTGGAAGAGTGAGTCCCCGAAGTCCTAAAAGCTCCAATCTTTTCTAAGTTTCGAGTCTTGAATCCGACAGAGCTTCGCCTCCAAAAATTTCCAACCCTTGAAAATGAACAATGCCTTAGCCTATTTATAGGCCACTCGAACCTGCTGCCCGTGCACACATGTCAGAGGTCGGCCATCTCAAGGTGCCGCCGGCACTGGCCGAGCCACCTCAAGAGTGGCTCGGCTTGCGGCAGAGCCATCCTGGGGTGGCCTCGGCCACCGAGCCACCTCAGGGTGGCTCGGTTTTGAGCCGAGCCCCTGCCGGGTGTGTGGTTTTGTCGTTTTTCCGCCTTTCGGTCTTGGTCCGTGATTTCGCGTTGTGCGGTTGGATGACTCGTTGACTCTTCGAACACTTGGCTTGATCCCGCACGCGAATGGACGTATTCCGTTGCTTGCCGTGCGATTAGTCAATCTCGTTGCCTCGTTGGTTTGCGTTTGTGCCGAGCTGAGCTAAGGGACCTATAAGCAATTTTATATGCCTACAGATACCCCCTCCAAATTATTTCAGTCTCGTCTTTTATAGAAGAGTCTGGAATACTTTGGATATGATTGTCCAACCTTCAGTCGTGTAATGGGACACTTGGAATGACTTCCGTTCTTGATTCCTTTCAATTCTCAGGCTATCGGTGCTTTGTCGAATGTCTAAAGAGTTTCGGTGCTAGCATTATTGTCTGACCGTTGTCGGAATTTTGAACTTTGAAGTCGGTTCCTGATTTAGCTGACCATCGATTGTTGGCGTCGAGTCTTTATCTGCAACGCGTTGTCCGGCGTGGTATTTGTTGAGTTATCCTTAAGAATATTTATATAAAACATTCTCCAGGAACTTCTCAAAAAATTAGGGATCAGTTTATACTCATATACCTTATTGGAGTATTTAAGAAGCAGTTTAACCTCATGCACCTGTTGGAGGATTGAGAAGCAGTTTATACTTATATACTCTTCGGAGTGATAAGAAACAGTTTATACTCGTATACTTTTCGGAGTGTTGATTCTTTCATTGCAACGCATTGATAGGCGTTGACCTAGGGTTATGCGTTGACCGGCATTGACCTTAGGGTTTTGAACGTCGTACGTTGAAATTTTTGCTCGCAACGCGTTGACTGGCGTTGACCTAGGGTTACGCATTAACCGGCGTTAACCCTAGGGTTTCGAACGTCGTACGTTGAATTTTTTTTGCTCGCAACGCGTTGACTGGCGTTGACCTTGGGTTACGCGTTGACCGATGTTGACCTTAAGGTTTTGGACGTCGTACGTTGAAATTTTTGCTCGCAACGCGTTGACTGGCGTTGACCTAGGGTTACGCGTTGACCGACGTTAACCCTAGGAACGTCGTACGTTGAATTTTTGCTCGCAACGCGTTGACTGGCGTTGACCTAGGGTTACGCGTTGTCCGGCGTTGACCTTAGGGTTTCGAACGTCGTTGGATGCTCAAGTCACGAGACCAACTAATGGAGCTGATGCGTCAGTGACTCTCGTATTTATAGGATTTTTGGCAAACCCTCAGCCATTAACGGGTTTGATGAGCCTTTACCGACTACCGTTTGAGTCGGGCTAGCATGCGGATTGTTCAAGTCCGTTCCGCATGTGACGTTAAGCTAAAAGAGTTAACCCTTTTAGTGCTACGATATTGAATACGTAGACTTCGTCTTTCTCACGGGAATAGACTACCCGGCGACGCGTGTTAGGCGTTGACTTTAGGGTTTTTGGCTAACCCCCAGCCTTCAACGGGTTTGATTAGCCTTTACCGACTACCGTTTGAGTCGGGCTAGCATGCGGATTGTCTAAATCCGTTCCGCATGTAACGTTGTGCTAAGAGAGTGAATTCTCTGAGACTTTGTGCTATGATGTTGAATACATAGGCTTCGCCATTGTTACGGGAATAGGCTACCCGGCAACGTGTATTAGACGTTGACTTATCCCTACTTAGGCTTCGGGATGAGATACCCCAGAATCGAACTCTGATGTCTTTTTCAATCGGTAAAAGACTAAACCGGCGACACGTGTTAGGTGTCGACATATTCTTTCTTAGGATTCAGGATGACATTCCCCATGCGTGTAAGGCATGGATTTTGGTGTTATTAATAACAACCTGCCACAATGTTGAATATGTGGACGGATGTTCTTTTCAACGGTTAAGAACTAACCGGCAGCGCGGGTTAGGCGCAGACTTATCCTTGCTTAGGTTTCAGGATAGAATACCCCAGAATCGAACCCTGGTGTCTTTTTGTACGGAAAAAGACTAAACCGGCAGCGCGTGTTAGGCGCAGACTTATCCTTGCTTAGGATTCGAGATAAACTTCGTAAACTGGAATTCTATTGTCTTCTTCAATCGGTGAAAGACTAAACCGGCAACGCGTGTTAGGCGTTGACTTATCCCTACTTAGGATTCGGGATAAAATTCCCTGTACCTATGAGGCACAGATTTTGGGATTTGAAAAAGGTGGTGTCTTCTCTTGGGGCAAAGACGAACCCGAAATGGGAGAGGAAGAATTTTATATTCTATCTCCCGACAATGAAGAAGAAGAATTTTATATTCTATCTTCAACTGGAAAGGAGACTCGAGGTGGGATCTCCACCCCCAGAATCCGGAAAGGTGAAACTGAGAGTGGGATCTCCACTCCGAGAATCAAAAAGATTCGGATAACCCTAACTGTCGGAAGGTTTGATTACCGAACTAAAGATGAATTTCTCATTTATCGAGAGTGAATTGTGGTTTTGGTCCTAACTGTAGGAAGGTTTGACCAAGCAGGAGTTTGAGATTTTCTCGTTTATCGAGAGTGAATTATGGTTTTGACCCTAACTGTAGGAAGGTTTGGCCAAACAGGAGTTTGAGGTGACCCTAACTGTAGGAAGGTTTGATCACTCGATTTGAAAGTGGACCTCTCGTTCATTGGAGGAATCGAGAGGGGATTTTGACTGTGGTCCTAACTGTAAGAAGGTTTGACCAATTGGGAACTTTACGTCCAGACTCTAACAGAGAGAGTGTTGAGTGCACAGACACGGTGAGAATTTGAATGGGAGTTCTTATTCATTACATTGCTGTGGTTTTGGGAACTTCCCGTTACATAAATCGTCCACCCCCAGTTTCCTCTGCGGAACTGGTTCGGACATTATTATCAGTTACCTAACCGGGTTATCCTTAAGAATATTAGCTTAATATTCTCCAGGAACTTCCCGTCAAAAGTGGGGAAACAGTTTAGACTCATATACCTATTGGAGTATCAGGGAGTAGTTTAACCTCTTATACCGGTCGGAGGATTGAGAAACAGTTTATACTCGTATACTCTTTGGAGTTTTGCCGTTCTTATTTGGCTTACCTTAGCGTTATGACGCCGGCTTCAACCAAGGTCTGAATGCTATTCTTGAGAGTAAAGCAATCCTTGGTGGGATGAACGACCCTCCTGTGGTATGCACAGTACTTTGGGTCCGTAGTGTTGTCAGCTTCCTCCTGATTTGTGATAGGTGGTAGCTTGATCTTGTTACCTTCAAGGAGGGATTCGAAGATGGCTGGAACGTCTTCGTCCTTGAAAGAGTACTCTTTTTGGAGTCTCGGACCCGAAGTCTTTTGCTGCCTTCGAGATTGCTGTTGTGACGCTTGATTAGCACCACCAGCAGCTGCAGGTGCCTTGCCCTTACCACGAGAGGCGAAGTTTGAGTTCAGCGGATTAACCGTCGGTTGGTTCCTCTCGGCCTTCTTCCTTCTAAGGAATCGCTCAGCCTGCTCCCCTCGGACCTTCAGATCCTTCCAAGTGTCAGACGGTGCTGTCCCCATTGCTTCCAATACGTCTAAGGACAGATTATTATGGCAAGTCTGGAGAATGAATTCCTCGGTGATCGGGTCCCGGCAATTCATCGCTTTGTTCCGGAACCTTTTGACGAAGGTGTCGACTAACTCCCCGTCCTTCTGCTTCTCATCGAGCAATGATCCGATAGATATCTCGGTGTCGTCGTCGAAGAAGTTAGCGAGGAATTTTGTCTCCATGTCGTCCCAGCTATTTACGCTTCCTGGCTTGAGGCGGCGATACCAATCGAAGGCGGCTCCGCGAAGAGTGCCGACGAATGACCGCACCATCAGAGGCTCATTGCCGGAAATAATACCCAGGTGCGATTTGAAATAAATCAAATGCTGAGTGGGGGAACCCTTCCCATCAAACGGCGTAAAGTTAATCAGACTGAACTTCGCCGGATAGGGGATTGATTCCCACTCCCTTGGGTATGGACAAGGAATGCCCGTCTTCTTCACCTCTTGAGCGGAGATCAATGTGTTGATTTTGCTCTCGAGGTTTTTGATCTTCAAGTCTTCACTTGTATCTTCGTTGGCATCCTCGTTACCACCCCCTGCATTGACGGGAGGGTTATGAGCTTCATCCCTATCAGTGTGCTCCTCTTCCTGAACAACATGGTTACGGCGGCTTGGTTCACCTCGCTGGTTCGTCAGTGCCTGAATTTGTTGCTCATGCATATCTCTCATAGTCTGCATGGCCATCTGCATCTCGAACCTAAAGCTTTCCTGTTGTTTGGCTATGGCATCTTCGAGCATCTTGGCCACTTGTTCCGCGCTTATCATCAGTGACTCGCGGGGTTCCCCCTCACTGGACACTGTATTATCTGATGCGACTGCGGAGCAGGTATCCGACTCTTCACCTTCTGAAGGTACTCTTGTCCGAACCATACCATAAGTTCCTCGTACGATTGCTCCAGACTACAGACGGGTTAGACGCCGGGATGCTTTCAGAATCGACTCGAGATTATCCCGTGATGAGGTCTCTTTGCTTGTCATATTAGCGGTGACCCTCGGGAATTCTTCATCTTCAACCACCGTCCTTCTTTGCCGAAAACGCCTACGCCTTGGTTTTGGCATTTTGGTACTAAGCCTTTCGAACACTGAAATTCTCTCGGGGACTACCTTGATGCAGTTGCACTCAGACAGTACTGCCCGAATGAGCTTTGAACAAGGGCACTGAGTTTCTAGTCTGATAGTACAACTCGTCATTTTGAAAGTCGGAGTAACCTATCGTGTGCGGGCACGACTTCTCAGGTATAACACTATCACTATCAGATGATAATGTTTCCATCTGAGGTTGGATTGCCTTCTTTGGGCTTTCAAAAGTTACACGCCTCGAAACATGTCTTTGTGGGCGCGGGTCTTCAGCGTGCTCTTGGACTTCGATGCGCAAGTTGGTGAGCGCAGCTGCCTTGAGTTCTTTGTTATACTAGAGGTGACGGCGACCCCCAGCGTGTTGAGTCGTTCTGGGCTTCTTCATCGGGCCCAAACGCTCGTGAACTAGAGCCTTGCCTCTCTCGTCGGGAATTGGACCGAGGCGCTCCAAGACTGGCTTTCTCCTTCGGGAGGATTCTGCATGATCTCCCGGAGTAGCTATGGGAATTCTCGGCGACTTAGCTTGGTTCGCCGGAGGTTGAATTTTGGTTGGAGGCTGCAAAGATTGCTCCTTAGCCTGAATTGCCGCTTCAGACTTTGGCCTCCAAACTTTGCGAGTTGGTGGCGGCTTCTTGGCTACCTCTTTCTGCAGCTTTCTACGGGCTTCTTCAGCTTGAGCCCGTGCCTGCGCTGATAGTGCGCGGCGCTTGCGAATGCGCTCCTCCAGCGTTGATCGGTTCCGTTTGACACGGACCCATTCCATTGTTGGCGGCTTGGAGGAACCACCATTCATTGATTGTTGAGGCTGCTTGCCTCTTTTGTTCTTCAGATCCACGTTGTAGCGGATCCCGTCAACTGACTCCATGGCCTTTGCGAATCGTTTCGCAAGGCGTTGACGTTGCCTTTGGCGGGCTCTCTTCGAGAGAGTCACCACGCCCTCTGTGGCAGAAGAGTTGGCCAGAGCAGATCTGACCTGGTTGGAAACTGGAGGAATCTCACCCGATGCGACTTTGGCATCAAACGGGGCGAGATCTTCGTTGGTGGCTTCGACTTCTTCATACCAACGAACCTTTCTCCTGGAGGAGAACTTGGACTTCTTGGACTTGCGGGGGGAGGTAGATCCGGACGAGGACACGTACTCCTCGAACTTGGCTTGGTCGAACTCATACTCGACCTCCTCCTCGACCGGGATCGAGATCCGCGGCTGCGACGCAACGATCTCGGCAGCGAGATCGTTGGCTCCCACTGTGGTCGCCAGATTGTTCGCCGGAAAATTCGTTGCTTTCTTCATTGATGTCATTGCTATCTTGAATAACAGTTTTTCGGTTACAAAAGATCCGGTCTTTTTTTAGATCCGGTTACAACGAAAATCAAATAACACAAGAAATAAAGAAAATTACAACTTTCTCCTTATTTGTCGAACGAATCGCAAGATCCTGTTTTGCGGTCTCTTGCTTTGTGTGGGTTCTTTGCCTGCGCCGGCCACCCCAGGGGGTGGCTCGGCCACCGAGCCACCCTGAGGTGGCTCGGTTTGAGCCGAGCCCCTCCGGGTGTGTGGGTTTGTCGTTTTCCGCCTTTCGGTCTTGTCCGTGATTCGGTTGTGCGGTTGGATGACTCGTTGACTCTTCGAACACTTGGCTTGATCCCGCACGCGAATGGACGTATTCCGTTGCTTGCGTGCGATTAGTCAATCTCGTTGCCTCGTTGGTTTGTCGGTTTGTGCCGAGCTGAGCTAAGGGACCTATAAGCAATTTTATATGCCTACAAATATCACATTTAGCGATCATGTTATGTCGTAATGCCATGCAAAATAGGCTTAATCTACATGCGTTATATGCACTAAACCATTTTTTGGATACAAATATGTTTGGCCATTCAGATATAGCCATATAGGCCTTGGCATACTTGACACTGTGGCTCTAAAACAACCGCAACAGCTGGTACCTAGCTAGCATTGCGCTTTTATTTGTAAATTTAGGATTGATCACACTATTTTCTAGAAGAGAAAAATGGCTAACACCCCCTATGCATTTAGCAACATGTGATCTCTACCTTCTTCAAAGTTTTTCTTTATCCTCTTTTTATCGCTTAATGTTTAAAAATATTAATACTATTTTGTCTTTCTTTTCCTCTTCTCTCTTCTTTTCTTTTACCTCCCACTAACTCATCCGTCCACCTCTTCACCTTCCTGTGATTTTTCCAGTCTCGTCTAGATCAGCAAGCTTATTGGCAAGATCTCTCAGACTGGAACTCATTGATTTCTCTGAATTATTAAGACACCAACATCAATGTCTCAATCAACCTCTTAGGTAACAATCACAATTGAAGAAGCCTTGTGATCCTTGTCGAGTGACAATAAACTCCAATCTATTGCCACCAAAATGAGATTGGAAAGAAACTCAGTCATACACGATAGTCTGGTATTATGATGCCTGGGTAGTAATCTAGTAATTCTGGTCGATCAGCATATGCCTGGGTAATAATCTAGTAATCGAGTGACAATAAACATTTACCAATTAATTTACTAATGCATTTTTCCTGCTCCAACTTATTAGTAAAATTATATGCAGTTACTTTAATTTATATAGTAGCGATAATTTTAAGCTACAATATTTTTAAAATTTTTATTTCTTAGCCGAATGTTTTAATCAATTCTTATTGCTTTTGTTACCAGTATCAACTTATAATATTTTTAGATGCTCAGAAGGGATCGATAGTAAACCCTAAATTAGAAATTACATACACACACACACTCACTCACTCACTCACTCACTCACACACACACACACACACACTCACTCACTCACACATATCTTAATGAAAAAAATACCAACAATTACACTTTTCTTTGCAAAGTTTTAAGTTTTAAAATTAAACTTTTCTTTGCCATGTTTTTGGGTGCATCATAGTAATCCCTTAAATTTATCTATGTTGTTTACAAGTTTTAAAATTTTAGAATTTTAGGGTGCTTGTTTGTGAACTTTTGAGGGTGTTTCTATAATTTTTGAGACATTGATGTGCTAACTACAAATTTTAAATTCTTCGCAAACTGTTGTTATTCTAAGTTTTGAGACATCGCGATGGTTTTTATAATTTCAAACTTTTTAAGATATTTTGTGCAATTTTTAAATTTTTAGGGGTTTTTTGCCAATACTTCATGTATTATAGTATGTGAGCTACGTATAATTTCTTTATCTTAACAAACTAATACAATAAAGATGTTTTATATATTTTATTAATATTATTTTTGAAATTGTTAAGCTATAGACAATTCTTGTAGGATTAGGATAAGATGTAATTATGATTAGGATAGATTAAGGTATAAATGAAATATTCAAAATAGTGAAGGGTAATATTGACCATTGAAAGATTTTCCTGAACTCGTGCTTTTAAAGGGAGTATGATTTTTGTGGTTTTGAACTTTGTGAGTGTGATTTGTAGTTTTTAAAACTTTGGGATATATTTTTTTTTAAAATTCTTTTAAGTTTGGTAGTTGTAACTTCTATGTTTCATGTATCGATGATAATTTTTTAAATGTCAGGATATTTCTTGCAACTTTAAAATTTTGAGGGTGTTTTTTGTAATTATTAAAACTATAGATTAATTTTCGAAAAATTTAAATTTTCAACTGTCTACTAATAGTTTCCAGATTTGATGTGTACTTGTTAAAAAATTTCGAAAATTTAGATTTTTTTATGATTTTTAAATTTTGAAGGAGTTCTTTTTACATTTTTTGTAACTTTAAGGTTAATTTCGATAAATTTTAAAATTTTAGGTGTTTGGGGGTAATATCTTGAATTCATCTTTTATTATTTGCAAATTTTAAAACTTTGAATTTTAGGGTGAGTTTGTATAATTTAAACTTTTGAGGTTGTTTCCATAATTTTTGAGATATTGCGGGTGTTAATTAAAAATTTTAAATTCTTCAGAGGCTGCTATTAAATTTTTAATTTCATGTTTTTTACTTTAAGTTTTGAAATGTTAGAAGTTTTTGGGTGCATCATGGTAATCCCTTAAATTCAATTATGTTGTTTATAAGTTTTAAAATTTTTGAATTTCAGGTGCTTGTTTGTGAACTTTTGCGGGTGTTTCTATAATTTTAGAGATATTGAGGTGCTAACTGTAAATTTTAAGTTCTTCGTAAACTGCTATTAATTTTTTAATTTAATGTTTGTTATTCTAAGTTTTGAGACATCGTGATGGTTTCTATAATTTTAAACTTTCAAGGTATTTTGTGCAATTTTAAAACTTTTAAGTTTTTTTTTACAATAATTCATATATTATAGTATGTGAGCTACGTATAATTTCTTTATCTTAACAAACTAATACCATAAAAATGTTTTATATATTTTATTAATATTATATTTTAAATGGTTAAGCTATAGATAATTCTCGTGGGATTAGGATAGGATGTAATTATGATTAGGATGGATTAAGATATAAATAAATTATTCAAAATAGTGAAGAAGAGTAATATTGACCATTGAAAGATTTTCCTGAACTCGTGCTTTTAAAGGGAGTATGACTATCTAGTTTTCTCATATCTGTTTTGTATCCGCATGCATATCCGCTTATATATCTGCATCTATATCTGTAACCCGTATCCGATTTTAGCGGATATGGATATGAATTTTTCTTACCGAGACGTATCCGTATCCGTATCCGTATCCGAGATGGGTAAGCGGATATGAATATGGTAAGCATCATATCCGAACTGTATCCGGACCGAATGCACCCCTATATGTGAATCATTATTCAAAACAAAAGGAAGGACACTAGCTACTCAGATCATTTAAGTGAGCAGATGAAAAATGACCCAATCTTTTGTGCCATAAGTTTAACGAACTAGTTACGGAAAGGAGAGTCGTGCGTGAGGAATCCAATTCCAAGTAGTACAAACGATCATGTTCAAGGCTTCGACCAATTACCTTCCCTTTAAAATAGTCCTAAAATGTGCAAGAAGAAGAGATAAAGATTACGGAGCAATTGAGATTAGTAGTAAATTTCTTTGTAGAAAGTATAAATTAGAAGTTAGGAAAATAAAGAACATTGGTAAGACATAAAGATGGAATAACAGAAATAGAACCCATATATGCATGATATACTGGGATCATGTTCCCGTTAGGACCGCAATGGATGCATTATCTTGATAAGAAGTAGCAATAACGTGTTCCAAATAAAAGATTCATGAACCATCAGAACAAGAGAACCGATCATGAAGGTTGGTCCAAACTACAGCCGCAGAGATGGTGGGGGCGAGGTGACGGTGTGAACCGAGTTCAAAAGCTATGATAGAACCATATTGTTAACTCGATGCCATGTTGAGAATGAAGAATCTGTAAGTGGGTTTGGCCTCATGGGCCAAATTATCACCCGACCCGGTTGTTGGTTCTGGGATTTCTTCCGTCTCCGCACTCTCTCTCGAAACCGATTAACAGTTGAAGACTCACCTGAAGTCCGATCTAGCTGCCATCCTCCAACGTCGGCCCGCGCCCACCTGCGTCCAGCTCCCTCCGTCGTCGGATCGCGCCCATCGTTTGCCAGCAGTCGCCCTCCTGCAAGACACCCTCCAGCCGTCCGCAACTCACCCGCACCCGTCAGATCCACTTGCCATCTCTTCCATTTTTTTTTACTGTAAGTCTATCCAAAAGCCCCTTTCTTTCTCTAAGCCCAAGGTTCTTGACTTTAACCTCCTCATTTTCAATTATTGCTCTCCTCACTCTATTATAAGTTGGGAGCTTTTCAAGAGCTGCTCATTTCTAAGTCCTATCCGACAGAACCCCTTGCTCTCTGTTTTTATAAGACTATAATAGTGTATAATATTATCCCATTGTTTTAGGCTTTTTGTGAAGATTTATTTTGTTCGTTTCAAAATTTGTGCCTGTTTAAAAAAGGACAGGGATTTTGTGTCTGATTATTTGGAAAATATTTTTTTAATTTTTATTTACATGGTTCTTTATCTGTTTAATTTGTTGTGAGGCTAGTAGTATTGTATAATTTGCTTGCATATTCATACAAGAACCTCAATTTGCTATTTTTATAGTTTTTTATAAATACTACAGTTAGAAAATTCCATTTTTTTAATTAATCTTTGCTTAACTTTGATAATAGTTAGCATTTATTGAAATTAACAGTTCATTTATTACCTTGGGAATTAATCTTATATATATAGTTAATCTTGTTGTTAATAAAATAATAATAATAATCATCATCATTACATTTCATCATTATAGTCACTGTACATTTTTTAAAAAAATCTTTTATTTATAGTTGTTTTAGTATCAATTTATTAAGTTTTTTTTGTAAGTTATTTTTTAGCAATCTGAAATCAATTCCATTTGAAATATCATACAGCTTAATTATCGTCATGGCTAGTAAGTTGATTGCATCTGAACTGGCAAAGATAGAACGCCTTAATGGTTCCAACTATGATATGTGGCATAGGAAGATTAAGTACGGACTTATCCATGACAATCTAGATAGTGTCCTAGATGTTTCTGCACCAACTCTTGGTGATGATCCCACTAACGCTCAGAAAAGGGAGCTTGATCAGTGGCAGCTTAAGGACAATAAGGCTAAAAGCCTAATGTTAATGTTCATGGAGGATAGTTTAATCAAAATTTTTGAAAACTATAATACGGCTAAGGAAATGTGGCTTGCAGTTAAAGAGAAGTATGACACTACCTCTGAGGTGAACATACAGCTCTTGATGCATAGATTTAATTCAAGCCGTATGCAAGAAGGTGAAGATGTTACCGAACATGTGAACAAGATGATTGTCATGGCTAAGGACCTAGCTTCAGCAGGATCTGAAATTCCTGAGAAATTGCAGGTGGCAACTATTTTGAATAGCTTGCCACCTTCACTAGATATGGCTGCCACAACACTTAGGCTTAATGGAACCATTAAACGTGTTATTGACTTGCCAGCCCAGTTAGCAATGGAACATGATTTACTAGCTAGAAGAAAAGGTTCAGATGTGAACCTTGTGGAGCAAGAAGAAGCAAATGCAGCTCACTATCGCAAGGCACAAGGAACTCATCAGTTTGGACCTGTCAAGCCTTCCTTCAAAGGACCTGGCCAGCAACGTGCTCGCGGTAAGAAAGGACCTCCTGGATCATGCTATATCTGTAGGAAGTTCGGCCACTTCAAAGCCAACTGTCCACAGGCGAAGAATAAGGGCGGTCCCAAACGCCCGGAACAAGGAGGATCCGGTAAGCGGGAGTTCATCGGCGTCATTGAGTGCAATGCTGCAACTACTGACGCTGGTGGCTGGTGGATTGATTCGGGAGCTACCCGACATATTGCAAAGACGAAGGAAGGGATATGCGACTTCAAGGAGCTGAAGAAGGGAGATCAAAGGATTTACATGGGGAACAATACCTACCTAGATGTTGAAGGTATTGGTTCGTACAGATTGGATCTTGGGGACAGCATGATGGTTCTCAAGGAAGTGTTTTATGCGCCTGGCATAAGACGTAATCTGATCTCCGTCCCAGCTCTCCTGAAGAAAGGCCTCGAAGTTAGGTTTTACAACAATAGGGTCTCTATTGGGAAAGACAAAAAAGTGTTTGCTATGGGCAAGTTTGTACCCGAACATGATTTGTTCTGTCTTTCTGTTGTAAAACCTGAAATTTGCAATAAGAATTCTGATTTGCTTTATTCCTCGTGTCTTTTATCTGATTTTGATCTATGGCATATGAGACTAGGACACCCTGGTAATAGAAAGATAGATCAGATAATTAAAATGAATTTGTTACCAAATCTGACAGGTGTAAGGACATTACCCTGTGAACACTGCTTAACAGGGAAAATGACTAGAAAGTCATTTTCTGAAGGTCAGAGGGCAAGTGAACTTTTAGAGTTAGTTCATTCTGACATTTGTGGTCCGTTAAGCGTAAAGACACGTGGTAATAAAGAATATTTTATAACTTTCATAGATGATTATTCCAAGTATACTTTTGTGCATCTTTTAAATAGAAAATCAGAAGCATTTGAATGTTTTAAAAGATACAAGACAGAAGTAGAAAGGAAACTTGGAAGATATGAATGTTTTAAAAGATACAAGACAGAAGTAGAAAGGAAACTTGGAAGATATATTAAGGTGTTAAGAACTGATAGAGGTGGAGAATTCAATTCAAATGAATTTGAAAACTATTGCATTCATTATGGCATTAAGAGACATACCACTATGCCTTACACGCCACAACAGAATGGTGTGGCTGAAAGAAAAAATAGAACATTAATGAATGCAGTGAGATGTATGCTGTCACATTCTGGTCTCTCCAAGGACTTTTGGGGAGAAGCAGTATTGACTGCGAATTATATTTTGAATAGGATTCCCACAAAATCAGTCGAGTCAACACCGTATGAGATTTGGAATGGACACAAACCTGAATTAAGTCACTTAAGAAAATATGGTTGTGTTGTACATGTTCTCATTCCATATCAAGTTAGAGATAAGCTGGATCTCAAAACCTTAAAGTGTAGATTTATAGGCTATTCTGAAAAGTCTAAAGGATATAGGTTCTTCCATGAAGAGAAAGGGGTCATTGAAAGTAGAGATGCTACTTTTCTAGAAAATCTAGAGGAAAAGGAACAAGTTCAAGAGGCAGTACAACCTCTGTTAGACTTAGATGATGGTCCCAACGATGACCTGGACATAGTGGATGAAGTAAATCATCCAATAATGGAAGATGAGCCCTTAAATGAGAAAATGCCTATGGTAAATCAACCAGCAGAACCTGTCCAACCTGTCAACCTTAGTGATAATAAAAGACCCAGAACAACACCTGCATGGATGGATGATTATTATCTGTATTCATGCGAACCATCCTGTTTCTCGGTAGACATTGACATAGATGAGCAAGCTGATCCCTTGAATTATGTGGATGCTATGAACACACATGAATCGGAACAATGGCTGGAAGCCATGAAAAGGGAGCTTGACTCAATAGAGAGAAACAATGTATGGGAGCTATGTGACTTACCAGAAGATAGGAAGTCCATAGGATGCAAATGGGTGTTAAAGAAGAAATATCGGGTTGATGGGTCTATTGATACATTTAAAGCCCGTTTAGTTGCTAAAGGCTTTACTCAGAAGGCAGGTATAGATTATCAGGAGACTTACTCTCCGGTGGCTAAGTTTGCTTCTATAAGAATTATCTTAGCAATTGTTGCACATCTTGACTTGGAACTTTTCCAAATGGATGTCAAGACTGCATTCCTCAACGGAGAGTTGAAGGAAGTAATATATATGAATCAACCTGAGGGATTCCAGGTTGAAGGACAAGAAAACAAAGTATATAAATTAAAGAAATCTTTATATGGTTTAAAACAATCATCTAGACAGTGGTATCTCAAATTTCACAATACTGTTATCCAACTTGGTTTTGTTGCAAATAAATTGGATAACTGTGTATATGTCTTGAAGAGTGGCAGCAGTTTTACAATATTATCCTTGTATGTGGATGATATTTTGCTGGCTGGAAATGACATAGAAGTGCTGAACAGAATCAAGTCAGCACTTAGTAGTGAATTTGAGATGAAGGACATGGGAGATGCATCCTATGTTCTTGGTATACAGATCCTTAGGGATAGAAAGTCTAGAATGTTAAGTTTAAACCAAGAAAGGTATTTGCATACAATACTTAGAAGGTTTGGAATGCAGAATTGTAATCCTGCGCCAACACCTTTGGTTATGGGAAAGCGGTTGTGTAAAGAACAATGTCCTGGAGAAGGGCAGAAACCGCTTAGTGTCCCGTATGCACAAGCCGTTGGAAGCTTGATGTATGCAATGTTGTGTACTAGACCAGACCTGACATATCCAGTGAGTTTGGTTAGTAGGTATCAAAGTAATCCTGGTCCAGCACATTGGGAGGCTGTTAAGAGGATTTTGAAGTACCTGAAAGGTACTGTGCACCATAAGTTAGTTTATCAAGCAGATTCGCTTGAGGTTCTTGGTTACTCTGATGCTGATTTCGGAGGAGACAAAGATGACGGGAAGTCCACTTCTAGACATTTGTTCATTTTTGGTGGTGCAGCTGTTTCTTGGGGTAGTAAGAAACAGGGATGTGTGGCAAGATACACACAAGAAGCTGAGTACATAGCCTGTAGTATGGCCACTACTCATGCAGTCTAGATAAGACGGTTCCTAAAGAACTTGGATCTCAATTTGGTGGATGGACCATGTTTGCGGTGAAAGTTGATGTTTTCATTGTTATCAAATCTATTACAACTTTAGTCGTTACAATAAACTCGAATGAAATAAAGAGTTGATCTTTTTATAAGATCTCCTTACACAATGAAAATAAAAAGTTTACAACTTTATCAAACAAACGCAGAGATCGTTTATCGGTCTTCTACTTGCGTGGGATCTTTGCTTATGCCGGGGTTTATCCGTGGACCACCGTCGATCAGATCTGATTGCTGAAAAATTAGGCAGAGCTTCGTCTATCCGCGAAGGGATCAGGAAACTGTAGCGCTTATCTCGGCAACAGCGAGATAATTGCTCTTCTTAGAATTACCACAACGGGATAATCCTAAGGATCGGATGCGGGTGATACAGATCTGACGAGCTCTTCTTCTTTATGCCGACGAACTTGATCAGATCTCTACTCCTCCTCCTCTCTGAAATTCGTGCACCTTCAGTCTTCGATCCGGCAGGGCTTCGCCTAATCTCCAAAATTCCAGATCTGAAAAAATTAGGCTCCAGGGGCTGTATTTATAGGCTTCCAGGAGATCTGGGCGGTTAAAACTGATCGAAAACCGTCAAAAATACGTCCCAAGTGTGAGACAGCTCGGGGTGTCTCGCACCTGTGCGAGACAGTTTGTACCATCTTCAGTATTTTAGCTCTAATTCTTTCATCCGAACTCTGCTTTGAGTGATTCAAGATGTGTTGGAAAGCTAACAAAGAGATCTACAATGTTTATGTTTTGCGTTTCTTCAGATTCTAATCGGATTATAGCCAAAAGTGCTCCACAAGGTCCGAGACACCTTTGGGTGTCTCGGCCAAGTCCGAGACACCTTTGGGTGTCTCAGAGCTATTTTGATCATAACTTCTTGATATGACCTCCAAATGATCTGATTCTAGATGGGTTAGAAAGCTGACAAAAATATATACAACGTTTATGAATTGAGTTTCTTCAGATTCAAAACGAATCATGGTCAAAAGAGCTCCACAATTTCCGAGATACCTTTGGGTGTCTCGGCCAGGTCCGAGACACCTTTGGGTGTCTCAGCGCTATTTTGGTCATAACTTCCTCATATGATCTCCAAATGACATGATTCCAGATGGGTTGGAAATCTGACCAAAATATATACAACTTTTCGGTTTTGAGTTTCTTCAGATTCAAAACTAATTATGGTTAAAACAGCTCCATAATCTCTGAGACACATTTGGGTGTCTCGGCCAGGTCCGAGACACCTTTGGGTGTCTCGGCACTATTTTGGTCTTAACTTCCTCATATGACCTCCAAATGACCTGATTGCAGATGGGTTGGAAAGCTAACAAACATATCTACAACTTTCATGTTTTGAGTTTCTTCATATTCAAAACTAATCATGGTCAAAACAGCTCCACAAGTTCCGAGATACCTTTGGGTGTCTCGGCCAGGTCCGAGACACCTTTGGGTGTCTCGGCCAGGTCCGAGACACCTTTGGATGTCTCGGCTTTGGCTGAGACACCATTTGGCCGAGACACCCTTGGGTGTCTCGGCCATGGCCGAGACACCTTAGTGTGTCTCGGTCGTGCCGAGACACCTTAGGGTGTCTCGGTCGTGCCGAGACACCTCGGGTGTCCCAGTTCAGCCTGAGACGTTCTGTTATGCCTGTTTGTTCGTTTTCGCTGTAACTTCTTCATCCGAACTCGGATTTGAACAATTCAAAGTGAGTTGGAAAGCCAGCGAGGAGATCTAAAAGCTCCAATGATTGGATCATTGTGGAGTCAACTGGGACACGAGGGGCGTTGCGCCCTTTTGTAAGCGACGCGGGGCTCCCGATCAATTCGTATCCTCGTTATTCTGAAACGCCGTTGCTTCACATAGTTCACCGATTCACTTCAAGCGTTCGTCGACATCAATTAAGTTTCTGTGACTTGGATAGTTATGTTCATCGTCTTCTCTTAGCTTTGAGCTGTTCGTGGAGACCTATAGGCAATTTTCAACGCCTACAGATACCCCCTCCAAAGCGTTCCGGTCTCGTTTCTTTTATAGAAGAGGCTGGAATACTTTGGATATGATTGGTCCAGGCTTCGGTCAGTGTAAAGGACCTGCAGTTAGCTTCAATTCTTGACTCCTTCGATTTTCAGTCTATTCGATGCTTTGACGGATAGCTAAAATCCTTCCGGCACCGCGTTTATCGTCTGGCCGTTGTCGAAGTCTCAAATCTAAAACTGATGAGTTGAGTTTGGCTCATGTCATCGAGTTGAATTTGAACTGACTATCTCCGTCGCATCGACTCTTTGATCGTAACGTGTTGACTGGCATTGACCTAGGGTTAGACGTTGACCGGCGTTGACCCTAGGGTTTGCGACGTCGTACGTTGACTTTTTGATCGCAACACGTTGATTGGCGTTGACCTAGGGTTATGCGTTGACCGGCGTTGACCCTAGGGTTTTGAACGTCGTGCGCTGACTTTTTGATCGCAACACGTTGACTGGCGTTGACCTAGGGTTACGCGTTGACCGGCGTTGACCCTGGATTTTGGATCGCCATTAACACAGTTTATACTCGTGCATTTGCTGGAGTATACACAGTTTAAGCTCTTAAGGTATTGGAGAGTGGCGGTCCCAAGTGTCGGAGTTGCAGGACCAACTATGAAAGTTGATTCCTCTGCACGTGTGGATCTTATCCCTAAGTGATTGGATGTTCGAGTCACGAGACCAACTGACGGAGCTGATGCGTCAATGACTCGTATTTATAGAATTTTTGATAAATTCTCAGCCATCAACGGGTTTGATGAGCCTTTACCGACTACCGTTTGAGTCGGGCTAGCATGCGGATTATTTAAGTCCATTCTGCACATAACGTTAAGCTAAAAGAGTTAACCCTTTTAGTGCTACGATATTGAATACGTAGACTTCGCTATTGTTATGGGAATAGGCTACCCAGCAACGTGT
>NC_033797.1:47962141-47974481 GCF_001876935.1 Asparagus officinalis | reverse complement strand
GTTATTCCGAAATTCTGTTAGTTCACGTAGTTCGTCGATTCACTTCAAACGTTTACTGACGCCAATCAAACTTCTGTGACTTGGATAGTGACGTTCATCGTCTTCTCTTAGCTTTGAGCTGTTCGTGGAGACCTATAGGCAATTTTCAACGCCTACAGATACCCCCTCCAAAGCGTTCCGGTCTCGTTTCTTTTATAGAAGAGGCTGGAATACTTTGGATATGATTGGTCCAGCCTTCGGTCAGTGTAAAGGACCTGCAGTTAGCTTCAATTCTTGACTCCTTCGATTTTCAGTCTATTCGATGCTTTGACGGATAGCTAAAATCCTTCCGGCACCGCGTTTATCGTCTGGCCGTTGTCGAAGTCTCAAATCTAAAACTGATGAGTTGAGTTTGGCTCATGTCATCGAGTTGAATTTGAACTGACTATCTCCGTCGCATCGACTCTTTGATCGTAACGTGTTGACTGGCATTGACCTAGGGTTAGACGTTGACCGGCGTTGACCCTAGGGTTTGCGACGTCGTACGTTGACTTTTTGATCGCAACACGTTGATTGGCGTTGACCTAGGGTTATGCGTTGACCGGCGTTGACCCTAGGGTTTTGAACGTCGTGCGCTGACTTTTTGATCGCAACACGTTGACTGGCGTTGACCTAGGGTTACGCGTTGACCGGCGTTGACCTAGGATTTTGGATCGCCATTAACACAGTTTATACTCGTGCATTTGCTGGAGTATACACAGTTTAAGCTCTTAAGGTATTGGAGCACGGTGATCCCAAATGTCGGAGCTGCAGGACCAACTGTTAAAGCTGATTCATCTGCATGTATAGATCTTATCCTGAAGTTGTTGGATGCTCAAGTCACGAGACCAACTAATGGAGCTGGTGCGTCAATGACTCGCATTTATAGAATTTTTGGCAAATTCTCAGCCATCAACGGGTTTGATGAGCCTTTACCGACTACCGTTTGAGTCGGGCTAGCATGCAGATTGTTTAAGTCCGTTCCACATGTGACGTTAAGCTAAAAGAGTTAACCCTTTTAGTGCTACGATATTGAATACGTAGACTTCGCTATTGTTATGGGAATAGGCTACCCAGCAACGTGTATTAGACGCTGACTTATCCCTACTTTTTTTTTCTCGTGGGAACGATGAACTTCTGTGGAAAGTTTGATGTTTAACTCTGAATGAGTTTAAGAACTCTGAACGAGTTAGAACTCTGTGCATAGAGTTGTTAGAACCGAAAATTCGGTTAATGACCAAGCTGATATTCTGTTGTTGAAGAATCTTCTCAGATTTGATCTTCTGAATTTGATTCGAAAATCCTATCTCTAAGGATTTTACTGCTGCTGCTGTTGAATCACCGAACCGGAGTGGTTGAGATCCTCCAAATCCAATCTGCTGCCTCCCTTTCGTTCAAAAAGCCAGCCTTTGGTTTTGATAACTGGAAAAATCTCCAACCTGTACGGTTTAGATTCTCCGAAATCCAACCCCTTACTTCGTTGGGTTTGTTGAGCTTTTATAGGGGGATAGGAGGTTGTAACTGACCCCTATATCCGCTCCTACGTGGGCGGAAATCCCTCAGAACGTGGGATAAACGGTTCTGAAACCGTTCGACTCATGTTTGAACGAGTCAAACGCCCAATCTGGCGTTCAGAACCCAACTTCGCTTCTTAGAATTGAGACGCGAGGGTTGGGTGTTAGCTGAACACCATTGAACGCGAGGGTCGCTCGCGTTTTGGCTTGTTGCCTGCTTGGAAACGCGGGGGTCGGTGTTGGTTGGACCCCTACGAACGCGAGGGTCACTCACGTTTGGCTTGTAGCTCGGAGACGCGGGGGTCAGCGTTGGTTGGACCCCTACGAACGCGAGGGTGGCTTGGAAACGCGGGGGTCGCCTGCATTTCCCAAGTTGTAACACGGGGATGACATCCGCGTTTCAGAAGGAGCTTTTTGACTTGTAACTTCTTCTGTGAAGCGTTGCAGGACCGTTGTTCAGTAATCCTGGCCTTAGATGTTGTAGGGTATGAAAGTCATCAGATTGTAACTTTCATCGTAGATTGTGAAGACCGCTGAATAGAGTTTTTATCAGTTGTCGGAAGTGTCGTTGAATTGTAACTCTTCTCGATCTATGTGAAAAGTCCTCTATTTGCCGCTTTTGATTGCCGACCCGAAAGCTATTTGATTGTAGCTTCCGTTGTTGGAATTTGACGGGAATCAACATCCATAGTGTTTTGAAGATGAATATTTGCCCACAGCTCTCTACCAAGTAACTCACCAACTTTCGATTGTCGGCGCGAAAGCTATTTGATTGTAGCTTTCGTTGTAGGAACATGACGGGAATTAACATCCATAGTGTTTTGAAGATGAATATTTGCCCACAGCTCTCTACCAAGCAACTCACCAACTTTCGATTGTCGGCGCGAAAGCTATTTGATTGTAGCTTTCATTGTAGGAACTTGACGGGAATCAACATCCATAGTGTTTTGAAGATGAATATTTGCCCACAACTCTCTACCAAGCAACTCACCAACTAAGTCCAACCTTTTATTTCTAAAATCATTACACTGCTCATCAGCATCTCTAATAGTTGATAATATAATATTAGTCATGCTGTTGTCGCAGCCATTAAGATCAATCATCTCAGAAATGAGGTCGTGTTTGTGGCGATTGTGGAGTTGCGAATGCAGTGATTAGAAAGTCGTCTGATTGTGACTTCCATTGTCGGAGCTTGATATGGATCAGCTATCCATTGTGATTTTTAGACAGCCTACAGCTAGCAAGCGGATTGTTGAAATCCGTTCCGAATATAACATTGTGCTAAAGGAATGAACTCCCTTAGACTTGATGCTACGACTTCGAATACGTAGACTTCGCTATTGTTACGGGAATAGGCTACCCGGCAACTCGTGTTAGGGGCTGACTTATCCTTACTTAGGATTCAGGATAAAAGTCCCCAGACTCGGATTCTGGTGTCTTCTTCAATCGGTAAAAGACTAAACCGGCAACGCGTATTAGGCGTTGGCTTATCCCTGCTTAGGCTTCGGGATAAAATTCCCCGTGCGTATGAAGCACGGATTTTGGCGTTATTAATAACAAACTGCCACAATATTGAATATGTGGGCTTTTGTCCTTTTTACAGTTAAGGACTAACCGGCAACGCGTATTAGGCGTTGACTTATCCCTTCTTAGGATTTGGGATAAAATTCCTCAGATTTGAATTCTGGTGTCTTTTTCAATCGGTGAAAGACTAAACCGGCAACGTGTGTTAGACGTAGGCTTATCTCTATTTAGGAGTCAAGATAAAGTTCCCCGTGCATGGAATGTATGGATTTAAAGTTGAAAAAGTAGTGTCTTTTCTTGGGGCAAAGACGAAACCGAAATGGGAGAGAAAGAATTTTATATTCTATCTCCCAACACCGAAGAGGAAGAATTTTATATTCTATCTTCAGTTGGATTTATATTCTATCTCCCAACACCGAAGAGGAAGAATTTTATATTCTATCTTCAGTTGGAAAGGAAACTCAAAGTGGGATCTCCACCCCTCTTCAGTTGGAAAGGAAACTCAAAGTGGGATCTCCACCCCCAGAATCCGAAAAGATGAAACTAAGAGTGAGATCTCCACTCCGAGAATCGAAAAGATTCGGATAACTCTAACTATCGGAAGGTTTGATTACCGAACTAAAGATAAATTCCTCGTTTATCGAGAGTGAATTGTGATTTTGGTCCTAACTGTAGGAAGGTTTGACCAAGCGGGAGTTTGAGATGACCCTAACTGTAGGAAGGTTTGATCACTCGATTTGAAAGTGGACCTCTCATTCATGGAAGGAATCGAGATGGGATTTTGGTTTTGGCCCTAACTGTGGGAAGGTTTGATCGCTCGATTTGTGGATCTCTCGTTCATTGGAGGAATCGAGAGGAGATTTTGGTTGTGGTCCTAACTGTAAGAAGGTTTGACCAAATGGGAGTGGGAGTACAAATTATAGTGGGGTGTTGACTTGTACAAATCACTCAAATGGGGTTCCTGGTGTTAAGTGATAGGGACTTAACACGAAGGGGTTTGACAATTTGTCAAGGATGGACAGATTAAAATTCCAAGCATTATATCTGGACTCTAACCATGAAAGTGTTGAGTGCACGAACATAATGGAAGTTTGAATGGATTAAACCAGAAAGAATTTTAGTGGGCCCATTATCAATAAATTTGATCAGTGAGGGATTTTATAGTGGAAGACTATGAGTCGTCGAACACCAATGGGAGTTTTGTGAAGGAGGATTGATCTAATGAAGTGATCGAATCTCGTCTCAGCAAAAGAGTGTTCGGAAATCACAGTAAGAGTTTAGTGTTTATCACTTTATTCATAATGATCAGGTTATCCCTAAGAATATTACATTTAATATTCTTCTGGAAACTTCCTGTTACATAAATTATCCACCCCCAGCTTCCTTTGTGAAGCTGGGTTTACCATTGTATTCAGTTGCATGATCGGGTTATCCTTAAGAACATAAAAATTCTCCAGGAACTTCCCGTCAAGAGAGGAAATAGTTTAGACCCATATACCTATTGGAAGGAGCAGTTTATACTCTTATACTTGTCGGAGTCATGAGAATCAGTTTATACTCGTATACTCTTCGGAGTGTTGCCGTTCTCATTTGGCTTATCCCAGCATTATGACGCCGGCTTCAACCAAGGTCTGAATGCCATTCTTTAAAGTAAAGCAAGCCTTGGTGGGATGAAGAACCCTCCTGTGGTACGCACAATACTTCGGATCCGTAGTATTGTCAGCTTCCTCCTGATTTGTGATGGATGGCAGCTTGATCTTGTTGTTTTCAAGAAGGGTATCGAAGATGGCTGGAACGTCTTCGTCTTTGAATGAGTACTCTTTTTGAAGCCTTGAATCCGAAGTCTTCTGCTGTCTTCGGGGCTGCTGTTGTGACGTCTGATTAACGTCAACAACTGTTGTAGGTGCTTTCCCTTGATCATGGGAAACGAGATTCGGATTCAGAGGGTAAGTCATCGCTTGGCTTCTTTCTACCTTCCTCCTTCTGAGGAAGCGTTCGGCCTGCTCGCCGCGCACCTTCAACTCTTTCCAGGTACTGAGTGGCTCTACTCCCATAACGTCCAAGATATTAATGGACAAGTTGTTATGACAGGTTTGCAAGACGAATTCCTCCGTGACGGGATCCTTGCAGTTCATAGCCTGATTGCGGAAGCATTTGATGAAGGTATCCACCGACTCTCCGTCTTTTTGTTTCTCATCGAAGAGTCTCCTGATTGACACTTCAGCGTCATCATCGAAGAAATGACCGAAGAACATGCTCTCCAGGTCCTCCCAGCTGTTGATGCTTCCAGGCATGAGACGGCGGTACCAATCGAAAGCAGGCCCGCGAAGGGTGCTAGCGAATGACTGAACCATCAAGGCTTCATTACCGGAGATCATACCCAAATGGGACTTGAAGTAGATCATGTGCTGAGAGGGCGAGCCCTTCCCGTCGAACGGCGTGAAGTTGATCAGGTTGAACTTTGCCGGATACGGGATCGAATCCCGTTCTTTCGGGTAATTTTGCCGGTCTTCTTTACCTCTTGAGCAGACATTAAAGCGTTTATTTTGATCTCGAGGTCCTTCATCTTTTCGTCCTCATCTATATCATGTTTTGGACAATTCTTGAGAGGAATAACGGGGCCACCCCCAGCATTGTCATCTTTGGTGGGACCACCCCAGTATTATTGTTCTTAGTGGGACCACCCCCAGCGTTGTGTTCATCCACATCTGAATCGCTACCTGCTTGGTTAGCAGTGCAAAGCTCGGATTTTTTGGTCGTGCATTTGTCTCATCTCCTGCATAGCCATTTCCATCTCAATCTTGAATGCCTCTTTCTGCTTGGCCAAGGCTTCCTCAACCATTTTGGTTACTTTCTCGGTATTAATCATAAACACTTCACGGGATTGTCCCGAGTTAGCATCCGATGCTTCATCATCCGAGGATAACCCTCTCTGCATTCTCTGATAATCCCTTTGTCTAATAGTTCCTGATCGTAACCGGGTTAGACGATGCGATACAAGCAGATCAGAGCTAGAAGGTTGAATCGATTTTCCCTTATCAACCATATTAATGGTAACATCTGGGGGTTCATCACCTTGAACGACCGATCGTTTCTTACGGAGACGCTTTTGATTGGACTTAGCCTTTTCGTTGGAGATCCTCTCAAATATCGAGACCCTCTGCAGAGCGGTCTTGGGGCAGCTACATGCTGATAATACTGTCCTGATAATTTTGATACACGGACAGTGAGAGTCCGCTTCCCGGGTACTTCTCTTTCGAGATTTATTCGTACCCCCAGCCTGATAGTACAACTCATCAACGTCGAGGTCGGAGTAACCAATCGGCTGCTTACATGGATTCTCAGGTATAACGCGTTCGTCTGTCTGACGCGTTTTCCTCTGAATAAACATTACCTTGTTGGCATCTACAGGAGTCACACTTTTGGAATCACACCCTTGTGAGGGTGAAACCTTAACGGGCTCCTGGTTTTCTGCATGTACCTCCAAGCGGGCTGTTGTAGAAATTAATTTGTTAGGAGGTCGCGTACGATCCCCAGTCCGGATGCTTGCTCGAAGCTCCTTCAACGGTCTCAAGCTTTCCTTAACAGGTGCTTTGCCTCGATTCTCGGGTAGGGCTCCAACACAATCCTTCAATGGGATTCTAGATTTGGAGAGACCCACGCTATCATAGGGCTTCACCGGAAGTGCGGGAGCAATAAGAGCGGGATCTGGAGTTGACAAAGGCCGGAAGGCAGCTTCGGATGCTTTTGCCTTAGGCGCTGATTTGGCTTTTGGCGCCCAAACTTGTTTGGATCTCGGTGATCTTTTAACTGTCTCTTCCTTTTGCATTTCCTGTGCTTTTCGCACAAGGGTCCGGGCATGCGCAAGCAAGGCGCGGCGCTTCTGGATTCGTTCCTCGAGAGTAGAGCGGGTTCTTTGGACACGAACCCATTCGTTAATTGGAGATCGAGAGGAAGATTCCGATGCTGGTCGTGGGGACAGATTAGCCACTTGGCGCTTTCTGAGCTCCAGATCTGCTTGGTAATGGAGTCCATCCATCTGATCCAAAGCCTTGGCGAATTGGCGTGCGATGCGTTGTCATTTCCTTTGACGTGCTCTCTTTGATAGAGTTGGCGCGCCTTCAGCAGTCGACTCCTTAATCGTGAAGGAGTTCAGATCTGCAGATCTGGTCTCATTGGATGCCGGCGGACCGTTGCAATGTACGACTGTAGCATCGGCTATGGGGAGATTGATATATTGGTTCTTCAGATCTGGAGACCGACGGATCTTCTGGGAGGAGGAGGCCTTCCTACACCTACAAGGAGAGGCAGATCTGGAGGAGGAGGAGGAGACATACTCCTCGAACTTCTGCTGGTCGAACTCGTATTCGACCTCTTCAGCCACGGGGATCTTGATCGTTGGCTGCGGCACGACAACCTCGGCAGCGAGGCTGTTGGCTCTCACTGTGGTCGCCAGTTTGTTTGCGGTGAAAGTTGATGTTTTCATTGTTATTGAATCTATTACAACTTTAGTCGTTACAATAAACTCGAATGAAATAAAGAGTTGATTTTTTTATAAGATCTCCTTACACAATGAAAATAAAAAGTTTACAACTTTATCAAACAAACGCAGAGATCGTTTATCGGTCTTCTGCTTATGTGGGATCTTTGCCTATGCCGGGGTTTATCCGTGGACCACCGTCGATCAGATCTAATTGCTGAAAAATTGGGCAGAGCTTCGTCTATCCGCGAAGGGATCAGGAAACTGTAGCGCTTATCTCGACAACAGCGAGATAATTGCTCTTCTTAGAATTACCACAACGGGATAATCCTAAGGATCGGATGCGGGTGATGCAGATCTGACGAGCTCTTCTTCTTTATGCCGACGAACTTGATCAGATCTCTACTCCTCCTCTTCTCTGAAATTCGTGCACCTTCAGTCTTCGATTCGGCAGGGCTTCGCCTAATCTCCAAAATTCCAGATCTAAAAAAATTAGGCTCCAGGGGCTGTATTTATAGGCTTCCAGGAGATCCGGGCGGTTAAAACTGATCGAAAACCGTCAAAAATACGTCCCAAGTGCGAGACAGCTCGGGGTGTCTCGCACCTGTGCGAGACAGTTTGTATCATCTTCAGTATTTTGGCTCTAATTCTTTCATCCAAACTCGGATTTGAGTGATTCAAGATGTGTTGGAAAGCTAACAAAGATATCTACAACTTTCATGTTTTACGTTTCTTCAGATTCTAACCGAATTATGGCCAAAAGTCCTCCAAAACGTCCGAGACACCTTTGGGTGTCTCGGCCAAGTCCGAGACACCTTTGGGTGTCTCGGCGCTATTTTGATCATAACTTTCTCATATGACTCCAAATGACCTGATTCAAGATGGGTTGGAAAGCTGACAAAAATATCTACAACTTTCATGTTTTGAGCTTCTTCAGATTAAAAATTAATCATGGTCAAAACATCTCCACAAGTTCCGAGACACCTTTGGGTGTCTCGGCCAGGTCCGAGACACCTTTGGGTGTCTCGGCGCTATTTTGGTCATAACTTCCTCATATGATCTCCAAATGACCTAATTCCAGATGTTGGAAAGCTGACAAAAATATCTACAACTTTCATGTTTTTAGTTTCTTCAGATTCAAAACGAATCATGGTCAAAATAGCTCCATAATTTCCGAGACACCTTTGGGTGTCTCGGCCAGGTCCGAGACACCTTTGGGTGTCTCGGCGCTATTTTGGTCATAACTTCCTCATATGATCTCTAATGACATGATTCTAGGTGTGTTAGAAAGCTGACAAAAATATATACAACTTTTATGTTTTGAGTTTCTTCAGATTCAAAACTAATTATGGTTAAAATAGCTCCACAATTTCTGAGACACCTTTGGGTGTCTCGGCCAGGTCCGAGACACCTTTGGGTGTCACGGCGCTATTTTGGTCATAACTTCCTCATATGACCTCCAAATGACCTGATTCTAGATGGATTGGAAAGCTAACAAAAATATCTACAACTTTCATGTTTTGAGTTTCTTTATATTCAAAATGAATCATGGTCAAAATAGCTTCACAAGTTCCGAGATACCGTTGGATGTCTCGGCCAGGTCCGAGACACCTTTGGGTGTCTCGGCTTTGGCCGAGACACCCTTGGGTGTCTCGGCCATGGCTGAGACACCTTAGGGTGTCTCGGTCGTGCCGAGACACCTCGGGTGTCCCAGTTCAGCCTGAGACGTTCTGTTATGCCTGTTTGTTCGTTTTCGCTGTAACTTCTTCATCGGAACTCGGATTTGAACGATTCAAAGTGCGTTGGAAAGCCGGCGAGGAGATCTACAAGCTCCAATGATTGGATCATTGTGGAGTCAACTGGGACACGAGGGGCGTTGCGCCTTTTGTAAGCGACGCGGGGCTCCCGATCAATTCGTATCATCGTTATTCTGAAACGCCGTTGCTTCACATAGTTCGCCGATTCACTTCAAGCGTTCGTCGACATCAATTAAGCTTCTGTGACTTGGATAGTGACGTTCATCGTCTTCTCTTAGCTTTGAGCTGTTCGTGGAGACCTATAGGCAATTTTCAACGCCTACAGACCAATTGAGATATACTGTGATAATCAAGCAGCCATCAGCTTGATCAACAGTGGTGCAAACAGTTCTAAAGGAAAACATATTCAGATACAATATCATTATATTCGTGATATTGCGGAAAAAGAAGAAGTCAGTGTTACTTATATTCCTACTAGTGACATGATTGCTGATCCCTTGACGAAGGGTATCCCAGCAGGTACATTCATCAAACATGTTGGTTTGATGGGACTTAGAAATGTCTAAGTCAATGAAACTTTCATGAAAAATGAAAGGAGACGATCATGGATAATGGTTGTACTCGGCTTATTCACGTAGAGTGAAAATATGCATATATCTCACGGATAGTGGGAGTATGAAATTACATCTTGAGTCACATCTCACGGATAGTGGGAGTGTGTGCTTGGAAAGTATTTGGCCATTTCGGCCAAGTGGGAGATGTAAGTGGGTTTGGCCTCATGGGCCAAATAGTTACCCAACCCGTTAAGAACTCGATACGTTTGTTGGGAGAATCTCACAATCTGTGGGATTTCTTTCAGTTGCCGTGGGATAATTGTCACAGGTGAGAGGATGCGTAACCAAAACGGTGCCAGGATTATCCAATGATAGGAGAAAGTACAGACTAGCAACAGTGTTGGAGTTCTGCGATGGGAGAATGACAATATGTGGAGAGGGTCCATTTGAGGAATGCTGAGGTAGAAAAATTCATTTGAGGATAAATGAATTGAAGATGATTGCAAAAATCACTCTAATACCATGCAGACCTTTCGATAAGGTAATTAATAATTTTTTACGTTCAATAAGGTACTTAATAATTTTTTTACTCGTATCATCTAAACAAGGTAAATAATAATCACATAGATTCTACCTTGTTATTTTAGTAACTAATGACAACTTGGTGAAATTGAATCCAAATATTCAAAATAATTTGAATACTTCAACAAAGAACCTGGGTGTGATTGAAGAGCAGGGTTCATATGTTGTTGCATCTTGTCGCTTGGGATGTTTGACTGCATCATTGTAAGATTTTGCTTTGCTTTTTAATTTTTTATGTGAAAATTGTGATTTTTGTTTACTAGGAGAAATTTTTTTGTTTCATTTTACCATTAATTTTGTGGCAAAACTCCTTAAAACAATTTCTTTATTTGTATAAATTTTCCAATAAAAATTTCTCTCCCTGACATTTCATAAATGTTCTATTTATAAACAATAAATTACAGATACCTTGTTGTTCTTTAGCAATTAAAATGAAGATTGAATATGTCTTATTCAACCAAAAAATGAGGTCTTATCACTTTCAACAATAAAAATGCATGTAAAAAATAAATCTAAATTGGATGTTTAAAGATACTCTTAACTCAAAGTTTTGAAATGAAGGAAGTTGACTATCAAGTCTAGACGACAAACACAAAGTTTTGAAACGAAGGAAGTTGACTATCAAATCTAGACGATAAACACGAATATGACAAAAGAATAATTGATTCAGAAAAATCGACCTCCACAATTAAATCCTCAGCATAATTAATAAAAAGTGTACAGAAAAGGATCAATTTCTAATCTGCATCAAATAACTTTACATTCTTTATTTAAAAACTCCAATAACATGTAATTTTTAATGAACATATACTAATAACTTAAAATACAATTGGAGACTAGGAACCATGTTTTCTTTGAGTGTCATTACTCAGCTGAAGTCTGGAACTTGGTGATGGACTGGCTGAGATATAGGTGGAGGACCTGTGTTTGGAGTCTGATTTTGAACTGGTACTCCTCTAATTTGAAAGACAAGGGCTCTATGGTGAAATTGAAGAGGATATGTCTCTCCACTACAGTTTATATGATTTGGAAGGAGAGCAACTTTAGAATCTTTCAAGCAAAAGAAAGGCAACCTGCTCAGACTTTTAGAGATATCAAACTTTCAGTTTTTTCAAAGTTCAAAATGACAGTATATATGTGCATATAAAAGAGTTACTTGAAAACTTGCAAATTTTCTTTTGGTTTCCAGCCTTTCTGATTCCTTGCTGTTCTACACATTGTTTCAAAATTGGGAAATGAATAAAATTTCAGTACATTGACAAAAAAAACTTAAAATACAATTAAAAAGATATTTAGTAAATTACCAAGGAATAGGGAATATGAGACAGAAAGAAAAGAGAGCGGAGTGGGAAAAATGATCAAAAAAATTGGAGAGGAAAAAGGAGGTAGAATATCTACCGCTCCATATAATTTATTTCCTACAAAATGGACATAAAAGTTTACAATGATCTTACCCATCAAATTAAAAGACAAGGTTGAAAGTAAATATAGCGTTTACTTTTTAACAATGGAGAGGATTCAAATCTATATAGGCACACGAAACTGTGGTCATATCATGGTCAAGAATCATTTTTCATTTGTACAATTACAACTATGTCCTTGGAATAACCCCTTGGTTGGCTATAAATATAGCTGCTTAACCCCATTAATGCCTCACACTTACACGACTTCAAAGATCATTCTCTATCAAAATCAAAAGGAAATTATAAAAAGAAATGGTGCTTCTCTATCTCCAACTAATGACATGAGCTAATTAAGTATTCATTAGTTATATATCTGCTAATTAATATTTCGTTGTTGCTTTCATGTTCTTGTTATATATAGGGCAACGCACACCCCGTTGATCATACTGGTGGTGGTGGAGGAGGAGGAGGTGGTGGTGGTGGTTTTGAGAGGAGCGTCAGCAGTGGC
>NC_033797.1:47876933-47962131 GCF_001876935.1 Asparagus officinalis | reverse complement strand
CGTCAAGAGAATGAGCAGCCGAGACGTGACGGATCAGGAAGAGGTGGTGCCCGAAAGCGATGGTGGATCCGACCCAACAAAGTGACGAGCATCCACTTTAGTTCTTTGTGTTCCGATATATACACATAATATATATATCCATGCCTGTTCAAGTGTAATGTAGGGTATGAATAAGAGGGTAGTGTTACTATGTTAGAGGTTGTCGCTCTTCCCTCAAGTGTGCTCTCTCTATAGCTTCTCATTTGACTACTGTGTAAGTTTGGATCAAACGTTAATGAGAAATATTTATCTATATATGCTGTATATATACACGTTCCATATATTGAGAGAACGCTCCCTTTCATTTTGGCAAGCCATGAATTTAAATAGTCAAAAATGTCCTCACACTAAAAAAAAAAGAGAAAATATTGTTGTTATATTTGGAAAAAATATACAAAAATATCCAAGCATTGAAAAAAAGGTGATGCTCCCAGACAAGGAACAAAAATCTAACACATATTCATTTACGTGGCAATTCGACCATGACATATTTATCCATTTTCGGTGTAATTGTTATGGTGTTTTCAGTTGTCAAAGTCCGACCCTTTACCATCAACGGATAGGTGTCCCCTTGCGTACACCGCTCAAGTCAAATTGACGGTTAGGACCACCAAGAATCTCGACTTAGCTGACTCGACGAGTCAACATCTCCTTAGGTCGACTCAAAGGACGGTACTTGTCGGTTCTCTTATCGAAGACGACTCACTACGAACCCCTCAACTAGTTATTTGACACTCTGCGAGGCCGACTCAAAAGACATTACTTCTCGGTCAAGCTAAAGGATGACTTCAACCTCGAAGCTCTCTCGCTGACAACGCGTCGACGTCACATTTAATACTTGGCAGGCACCATCATGCCTGTAGCCCTGATAGTCTTCATGATTCATCGAGCCACATCGACACCACCATGCCCCCAATCACTTCACATTAAATGCTGAGGTGATCTCTCCTCCACTCGTCAGCGGACACCTGTAAAGTAGGTGTTGACGCAGCTGCCAAGCCATACTTGTTTGCCATTATCCTGTGCATGGCCGAAATTATCATTCTACCCTTTTTGCACCACTATAAATAAATATACTATTCTCAACATAAAGGGGAGACGATTTTTCTAGCAATATCTGCAAATTATATTGTACTAAACTTTAGAACTCACACAGCTCTTCATTTTTCCACTCAAGTCCATCAACTAACTTGATTGTCAGAGAAACAACGGGGGAACTAGTCCCCATCCTCTCACGAGTTGCTATTTGTGTAGGTTGAAGCTACTCAAATCAAAACTAGATATTCGTAGAAGTGAGCGGCCCCCTAATCAACCTCACCCCTACTATATTGACTATGTGATTATTTAACATCAACAGTTTGGCGCCCATCGTGGGGCCTCTTTCTTTTTCGAGCAAGTATGTCTGGTTTTGAACATAGGGCTGATCAGTCTCACCCTGAAGGACCACACCAAAGCTACGTTACTCAGGCTTAGCTTGAAGAAACGGATTAACAGATCTCTCAATCCCTCTAACAGCAACTCGCTACCTTCACCAGCAAGCTCCTCAGCTGGCTTCCACATCCGTAGCAAGCTACTTTCGCTATCCCCCGCCTTCTGAAGACCAGTGATCAGAGATTCACCCTCCTTCTAGAGCATAGTAAGTAGTCCCATCTCGGACTCCTTATGCTGCTTCCAAACAGTTGAAGGATCGAGTTGAGTACGTGAGCCCGCCGACACATAGGTCGACTCACCCTGAGGAACCTCGCCGACGTCTCCTCCCTCATCCTGAACTGACGAGAGTCCTAGCCCTGGTCACCCTAGGGACAGCACTAGGGGAGCAATATCTAAGGCTCTTCCCTATCACCGTGCCTCTCCAGCCTCCTCTGCTACCGTGAGGGCCTCCGGATATGATCGGGTGTATAGACCAATCGTAAAAACCGTCGGAGGAACACCCCCCTTTTCGATGACCTCATGAACTCCCCATGTGAGAAGTTCAAGATACCTCATGTGGAGAAGTACAAGAGCGAGGGAGATCCCTCCGAGCATGTCTAGAATTATTATGATGTGATGAGCATGCTCCAAGCATCAGAAGCTGTTATCTGCCGATGTTTCCCATCACTCTTTCGGGAAGCACCAAACTCTGGTAGAACGCCCTCGAGAAGAAGTCCATCAGCAGCTTCTAGCAACTCAGCCTGAAGTTCATCCATCACTTCTTGGCTGACACCAAGTAGAAGTTGGCCCCTCATGTATTGATCTAGATGAAGCAAGAACCTAGAGAGAGCCTTCGAGCCTACTTTAAGAGGTTCCAGGTGAAGAGGTTAGAGGTTAATGAACCAGGGAGTACGGTTGCTATGTCTGACCTCATGGGTGGCTTGTAGAGCAACGAGTTGGCCGCCTCGCTTGTTAAGAAGCCGGTCGCCAAGTATGAACATCTGATGGCCAAAGCTCATGGGTACAAGGACATGAAGGATGTCTGAGCTTATAAGGTGGTAGCCAGGGCCATAGAGACCTTTGTAGCCATGACTTCACCCCTGTGAGGCAGGAGTGGCCGAGAGACCCTCTGAGAGTCGACTCCCACTCCAATCTGTCTGACATGAGGGACCTAGCATCGAGTCCTGCTCTCATAGTCCTCAACACCTCCCTCGTTGAAGCTCTCGCCAGGGTCCAGAAGGAGGGGCACCTCAAGGAGCCTGCTCCTGAGATGAGGTCAGCTCCACGGAGCCACGATACCTGACAGTATTGCCGATACCATAGAGATTATGGCCACCTCACCAATGACTGTCGTATCCTGAAGAGGGACATTAAGGACCTGATCGAGAGCGGGTACCTAAAGAAACTTATCTGGCAAAGAGACCGGATGGAAGCTCCTACAGCCAAGGCAGATAGGAGATCACACTCGCGATCGCCTCGTACTCGACTACGCCAGGATAGCTGACCCCCGGAACCTAGCCATAAGGGGTCATCAACTTGATCAGTTTTTAATGATTGTGTACAAAGTTTTAGTCATTATAAATGAAGTCTTTATGAAACTGACTCTTGTGTCGCACTCTTGTAGTGCCAAATCTATGCAGAAATCCTAAGTCCTTGGTGCCTTCTCAGGGTAAACCCAAGCCCCACTTGCCATTCGGTCAGCTCCTGCATTATAACTCGACCACCATAGAAGGGCGAAAAGACATTGGTGCCCTCATTAAGTCCAAGGCACGTACCCTAAGAGTAAACCCCAAGGCATTGAGCCTAACCTCCGGGTTGTCATTTACCGAAAAGATCTAGGTGTCCTCATTAAGACCTAGGCACCCAACCTCCGGGTTGTTATTTTACTAAAAACACCTAGGCATCCTCATTAGGACCTAGGCACCCAACCTACGGTTATTATTTTACCAAAAAGACTTAATCGTCATCATTAAGCCCTAGGCACCTAACCTCCAAGTTGTCATTTACTGAAAAGAACTAGGCATCCTCATTAAGACCTAGGCACCAAACCTCCTGGTTGTCACTTGTTGAAAATACCTAGGCGTCCTCGTTAAGACCTAGACACCTACCATCCGGGTTGTCATTTCGCCTAAAAGACATAGGCATACTCATTAAGACCTAGGCACCCAACCTCAGGGTTGTTAATTTACCGAAAAGACTTAGACGTCCTCATTAAGACCTAGGCACCCAACCTCCGGGTTGTTATTTTACCGAAAAGACCTAGGCATGCTCATTAAGACATAGGCGTGCTCATTAAGACATAGGCACCTAACCTTTGGGTTGTTATTTTACCGAAAAGATCTAGGCGTCCTCATTAAGACCTAGGTACCTAACCTCCGGGATGTCATTTACCGAAAAGACCTAGACGTCCTCATTAAGACCTAGGCACCCAACCTCCGGGTTGTCATTTTGCTAAAAAGACATGGGCATCCTCATTAAGACCTAGGCATCTAACCTCCAGGTTGTCATTTTGCAAAAAGACCTAGGCGTCCTCATTAAGATCTAGGCACTTTAACTTGTCGGTTATTCTCGATAAAAAGACCCGGATATCTCGCCAACAAAAGGTGTAAAATGAGCCAGTTGTCTCGACTCCTCAGCACTCGGGTCTTCCCCACACGACCGACCCACAACAATCAACACGACCGACTCACAACAGTTGACACTTGTTCTCTCAATTAGAACAAAGCTACAAGCAAACAGAGCAAAAATAAGGAATAATGGAAGGCAAATTCCAGAATGACAACAAAATCCCAACTTCAAATTTTATTACAAAGTTTAATACACTATCCATGTTGATATTTACAAAAAGAAAAGAAAAGATACAAGCCCTCAGGCCTCTCGACCAGATCCGGGAGTAGGTTTGGGATGTCCTCTATAGAGGCTGCAGGGGCGGGAGCGGTAGAAGAGGAAGCGCCAAGGACTTCTCTGGGGTCATCCCCTGATTTGTTGTTGTCGTCGTCACCCAACGCCATATCCAACCCTCCTCCACTCACCTCAATCTCTTTTAGGAGGTCGAGACAGTAAGAGACTTAGGGAGAATAAAGGCGTTCAGGCGCTGGGTGAGAGGCAGGAGGGAGCAGTGAGGTTAGATAGTCGACACTAGCCTTACAAGCTATGACCACCTTAGTTTTTCCCAAGGGGACCTGTCGCCAGTCATTGACCACTTTCGTCTTGTACTCCTCCGAGTCAAAGCGAGCGAGCTGATCCTCCAGGTCCTTGATAGTCACGACAGACGTCTGGTGAGTCGATCGCTCCGCGTCAAGGTCCCACTTCAATTGTTCGACTGAGAGACTACTCGATCGAGCATCCTCCTCAACCGTCACCCTTAGATGCTTCTTGGACTAGACCTCACCCTCCAGAGAAGTTAGGCGGCTATTATGCTTGGAGATTCCTTGCTGAAGGCGACAACCTCCTCCTTCAACCAGGCTATCTCACCTTGGAGCTTCTCGATAGAGGCCGTCTGCCTGGCACTATAGGATCTGTACCCCTTGAGGAGTTTATCCTTCACATCTAGCTCCCAGCACTACCTAGCCTCGTTACTTATTAGCTTGACCTCCAAGGCGGCGACCCTCTTCTTTGCTTCCTCCCTAGCCAACTTCTCCTTGGCGAAGTCCCTCAGGACGATAGTTGTTCATGTGGGATAGTCGGTAGAATAGCTCTAACTCCACCAATTCCCCCCTAATCAAGTGACTATTGAGGGCCAGGTGCAAGCCGACGATTGACATCTCCCTCAAGAATGCCTTGTCCTTTGGGAGGTTGGCTCAAACTTGGGTAGTAGTCGATGCTAAGACCGAGCTCTCTCTGTCGAGAAGTGCCTCCATGACAAACCTATCGCCCTCTGGGACCTCTTGCTGGGGCAAACAGGGGAACAACGGAACTCCAATCAGCATGCCCTTGGACTTCTCCCAGAATTAAGGGTCAAGCTCAACAACCCAATGGCGAAAAGGCCAATCAAAGTGGCCCTCTTGCTCCTTGCTGGCCTCGCCCACCAAAGGTTCTAAAGGGGGCGCTGCTTGCTCCTCAGCACCTCCCGAAGTCCTAAAAGGCTCCTTGCTTGGTCGGCGAGATGGTTCAGGCCTAGGGCTCGGGATGGCTGGCCGTCCTCATAGGATCCCCCACTTTGAATAGCCGGCAACTGCTTTGCCGCCCTCTGGCCTGGGAGGGAGGAGTCGTTGATTAATCACGCCTTGAACGCCGACCAGCTGGGATGGCCGGCTACCGCACTTTTGTCGAGTTAACCCAGACCTGCCTAGGCAGCCTACTGGGCCCTTGGTCCTTCTTGGCCTTCACCTTCTTAGCCTTCACCCTCTGTCCCGCCAATTGGGTACCAATCTCGCTCACTCATAACCTCAAGTCGTCTACCTCCTCGGGGTCTAGATTACCTCTCGGCCTCTTCTGGGGCCTTGAGGCCGAGGCCGATTCTTCCTCCCTCGAATTCCTCTTAGGGCTTTTTTCAAGGGGGAGGGCTAACAGACTCACTCTCACCTTGTCGCCCTCAGTAGGGGAGCATCGATACGCTCACCACCTAGAGAGATGCCGCCTCAAAGAGATTTCATATAAGAGCGAACTTCTCCAGCTGTCTCCTCTCCTTAGCGGTAAGGACGTATGGCTTCAGTGCATCCTTGTTGATATCAGGTCAGTTGCAGGAGGAGAGGACGCTGTCGGTGCCAAAAACCCATACGAACCACTCCTTCCAGTCGCTATTCGACTCTGGAGCATCCGATATGAATTTACATCCCTCAGTATAATAGAGGAAGTAATAGGGGTACCTCCTCATCGACTTGACGCTGACCATGCTCCCCAACAGGTGCATGCTCGGCAAGACGCAAACCCAGTAGCAGATCACCATGAAGCCCACCAAAACCCCAATTGCATTTGGGGTGAACTGAGAAGGGAATACCCCCAGAGAAATGCATACATCCGTAATGAAAGGATGGAATGGTAGCCAAAGCCTATACTCGAGATGGGCGATGTACAGCGTGACTTATTTTGGCCGTAGTGGTACACCAGCTCATCCCCGCTTGGTGCTGCGAGCGTAACGACATTGGGGAGATCATAGAGCTCGTTGTACCCCTCAAGCTCCTGGATGCATATCTTTGAGCGGATTTGCTAGAGAAGAGCGATTTTCTCCTCATTATGGTCAGCCGTGGAAGTCTGAGTAGCCATGGAAGATGGTTAAGGAGATTTGAGGAAGTTAAGAGAGACAAGCGCCGAAGACCTAGAGCAAGTGTTTGTGAAGAAAATCCCTCTTTGCTTTCAGTGGGATATATATAGTACCCAAGGGGGACACGTGGAATAATCTAGACATCCGGCTCGTTTCAAAATGAGCGGACGAGATACATCCCAAAATCCCAAACGATTCACATGAAACTCGAAGCGCCGCCCCCCTTTACTCCACGCCTCTTCGCTCAAATATCAAAGCGACAACAACTCTCTGGCTTCTGACATTACCATCATGTTTGTTTCAAATAGTAGCATTTCACCTACCTAATAAAGGCTTCTAGAAACTCACCAAATAACGTCTAATCGATGAACAGTCGACCAGACTTAGTCGACCCTCCAGAGCCGACAACAGACTTCAAAGAAAAACTCTCAGGCACTCGCCCTAAGGAAATTAGCAAGGGCTATTGATTCGATTAGCTCTAAACCAAGACAAAAAAGAAGAAGAATAGGAACGACAACTGCTCGAGTTTGAGACATGTTTTCTAAACAAAGGATGAGTCCCCTCGAGTCAGCAGTCAAGTTCACAAGCCCATTGTAGAGCTTATTGATCCAGAAGATATAAATTAAGATTGTACAGCATAAGAAAAATAATTGTGGCTCAAAAATCTCTCTTTATTCATTTATAAGGAGTATATACAAGGTGCATATGCACACGTATATATTGAAAGATAGAAAATTCCTAGGAGACTAAGAGTGATCCATTCCCGCTCCCGGAGTCAAAGGAAAGGAGCCGCTGGGAGCAGCAGGCGGAGGAGTCAAGTAGTTACCTCCTTCGTCTGACTGCTCCTCTTCCTCGTAAAGATCGAATTCCCCTCCAAGTGCTTCCATCTCCACCAACTCATCCAAACACTTGGCTACAATAGGAGGATAGTGGAACCAATTGAGCAGGTTCCTCATCTTAACTGGAAGTTGTACTGAGAGGTAGTCATACCCAGCCTTACAGGCTATCGCCACTTTTGTCTTTGTAGTGAGACCCTAGCGATACCCCTCTATGATTTCCTTACGATAGGATTCAGACCCGAGGTGGGCATTACGGCTTTGGGCCACTGTTAGGGACCCTTGTAGGCGAAGGACCTCCCCCTAAAGTTTGACGAGCGCTACATGCTCCTCATCTAGCTGATTCTTCTCATGTACCGCCACCTACTTCTCTATCTCGACCTGCACCATAGCGTGATCCCTCACCTGGAAAGCCTCATCCAGTCTCCTAGCCTTCTTGTTGCTCCCGTCTAGCTCTCACCTAAGCCTGTCGATCTCGGAAACTCTCGGGGTTGTATCTCCTTAGATTGTTCCGAGTCGACACCTCTACCGACCCTCAAGGAAGCAACCTCCCCTAAAAGCTTGAGATACGAAGTCCGGATCTGCTCCATCTGACCGAATATCTCTTGCTCCACCAATACCCCCAAACTAAGTAGCTCTGAAGACTTAGGTGGAGACTAGCATTGGGAACCCCCTACAAGAACTCCTCATCCTGAGGAAGCCAGAACTACTCAACCGCCCTCGACTAAGTCAGGCGAGAACCAAGGAGCATCCTGCTAACATCAAGATGGTAAGCAAGCTAATAACGGTGCTCTGGGTCGAGCTCCTATCCATATCGAGGGCCGACCCCTAAAGACCTAATGAGATACTACCTCATCCTTTCACGTTCTTCCTCCCTAATCTCAGCAACCCTGTGAGGATAGGGATACTCCAACCCTACGGGAGGCGTCCTCTCCTCTATGACCGGCTCTTTCCTGTGGTGGGATGACTCACTGCGACGGATGGGTAACCCACCCTTATCAGCAGAAGCTCTGGCCTCGGCTTCAACCTCTTCCCATTGAGCCTCAACCTGCTCTTCCGGGGCTAACTCATCAACATGAATGATGTCAGTCTCGACCACCCCGGCCTCCAAATGAGGTACTTGCTCTTCATCCCTGTGGGACCTCCTCATTCATCTATGGATGAGGGTGGCAAAGGCTTTGCCTCGGTCCTCTCGGTCTCCATTAGGGGAAAGTCACGATGGAGATGCTTTTCAGGCCTCATAGATGGCCCTTCCTGGGGGTCAGCCAGAGAAGCGGTCAGCACCATCGCCGCTTTCACCATCCCTAAGATCAGGGCTGAAGCCCTCTCTTGGTCCTTGGTAGAGGAAGGCACAACAGATATATTGACAACCTACAAGACTGAGTTGTCAAGTAGGTTCTTGACTCGATGAGAGCCAGCTTACGCCTTGATCTGATCCAGTGCATCCCTTTCGGCATCAAGGAGATCACCAGCCATCAGTTCTTCCCTCCTTATCTCATACTAGTTCAAGAAAACCTAGCTCCAAGTTGTCTCCCAAGACCCAGACAAACTTCTCTTTTCGGTCCTTGTTCGAGTCAGTAAGGTCGGTGATGAGCTTGTACTTCCCCACCGTCTAAAAATGGAAATAGGGCTCAGTCTGGTTCACTTTCACACACACCAGATGACCCAAGATTCGCAAAGATGGTTTTATTGCTAACCAATGGCAAATCACCACGAACCCTACCAAGGTTGCAATGGTGTTCGGCTTTATCTGGGTCTGCGATACCCTTAGCACCGTGAAAACTTATTGAAGGAAGGGGTGTAGGGGTAGCCGCATGCCAAACTCAAAGTGCTTCTAGTAGAACAGAGCCTGATCCAGCCCATGATCATAAACAGCCTCCGACCTCGTCAGGGCCATTAGCTCATACTCTCGGGGGATATCAAACTTTTAGTGGAGCGCTCTCATCTAGGCTTGGGTCACCTTAGTGTGGAACTTCGCAGAAGAGTTTGTCGATCTACGCGATCTGATGCCATCATAGAATGGAGGAATAATCGCCGAAAAAAGATGGATAGGGGGGATCTCAAGTCCTTAGAAGGGAATTTCAAAAGACAATAACCGCTATTTCCCTAGCCCAGACTCTATATATAGGCTGCTAAATCTACAGCTGTCGGAATCTGAACGGCCAGATCAAGCTATGTCCAACGACCAAGATTAATTCTTAGAATCCAAAATGACACTTCGAGGATCGAGGTGCAACCCACTTACCATGAATAACCCACAATCTGCCATGAAAAGCAGAGCTGTGGCAGTCAAAAGGAATGTGTGGTGATGTCAGCCACGTAAATTCTAAAAAGACTTTTTAGTTCCCTCATATAATGCACACCCATGTCTGTACAAAGCTACTCTTATTTCACTCAGACTCGGTCCAAGCCAACTCCAAGAGAAAGGGGCCAACTGTTATGGTGTTTTCAGTCGTTAAAGTACACCCCTTTGCCATCAACGGACAAGTGTCCCCTTGAATGCACCATTCAAGTCAAATTGACGGTCAAGACCACCAAGAATCTAGACTTAGCCGACTTGATGAGTCGACATCTCCTTAGTTCGACTCGAAGGGTGGTACTTGTTAGTTCTCTTGTCGAAGACGACTCGCTACAAGACCACTCAACTAGTTATTCGACACTTTATGAGTTCCACTCAAAAGACATTACTTCTCGGTCAAGCCAAAGGATGACTCACTAGTAGAAAAACGAGCAACTAGACAGAAATTTCCGTCTAGGTTGATCCAAATCCCGTCTAGGTTAGTTCAACTAGACGGAATTCCATCTAGTTAGATCCGTTTATTTTGCTTCCGTCTAGATTGAATCAAACTAGACGGAATCCCGTCTAGGTTGATCAATCTAGACGGAATTCCGTCTAGGTTGATCAATCTAGACAGAAGTCAACTTAGACAGAAGTAAGAATTCCGTCTAGTCTGACTGACTAGACGGAAATCCGTCTAGTCTGGCAGACTAGACAGAATTCCGTCTAGTTTGTCGGATTAGACGGAAGTCCGTCTAGTCTGGCAGACTAGACAGAATTCCGTCCAGGTTGATTATTACAACCTAGATAGAAATCCATCTAGGTTGACTCAACCTAGACGGAATTCCGTCTAGGTTGCTTTTTTTCTAGCAAAAAAAATTAATTATAATTTGTATTTTCCTGTACAATTATATTAATATATGAATACATCCAGAAAATACTGTACACATGAATACATCCAACCATCCAATTATAATCAAAATTCATAACAATTCTATTCAAAACCAAATATAATCAAATCCAACACATTGTACAAATCCAACTATCCACTTTAAAATATACATCAACCAGTTCCGTCTACTATATACATCCAACAACATATATACTAACAATGCACATGACTAAGATAGGATACACGACATGAATAAATATAGTGTTATAACAAATAAAACTGTTTATTGCATTAAAAATAAAAAAACCTCATCCATCGTCGTCGGCGGGGTATCTCTATCCTGATTACGAGAACGAGTGATGCTACATCCAATATCTCCATTCTGAATGTTTAATTAAATAATCATTATGTGGTGTTTGATAACATAATAAATAAAAATGAATTTATAAATATAAGAAAAAATAAGGTACCTGAGCACTGCTTTGTCTAGCGCCGGAATTATCGCTAATCGAGCTAATGATCCATATAATACCATCATACGTGCTATAAGGAATCGCACCGCCTAAATATTGTATAACATACCCCATGAGATCGTCCCTCGAGTTCGTCGTCAGCGCAACTCTAGTCATCTCATTAGTCACCTGAATATGCAGCTCCGGGTCAATTTTGTTAATCAGATACACAGAGATACGTGCGACAAATGGCATAGCCTGGAAACTGCTTGTGGCTGCTCTCATTGATGTAGATAGCGTGAAGGATGCTGTGGATGATCTCATGCTTATGCCGGGTGAAGCTCCGACACCATGCAGAGGATATATTCCTCTCCTATTATTAGGGAGAAATAAATATTAAATTTTGCTCTCAAATTCAATAATGGTAAACAAATATAAATAGTATGTAGTATTCAAATTGATTCGATTTTTTACCATCCTTACCTATTATGACCCATCAGGTTCTGTGTGAGATTGATGTTCTCCTCTGCAGACCTTACCTATTATGACCCATCAGGTTCTGTGTGAGATTGATGTTCTCCTCTGCAGAAAGTATGTGAGGGTACGGCTCGGTTTGTTCCTCCTCTTGTGAAATGTACACAGATGCAGCCTCCTTGGATGCAGCCTCAAATCCCTCCTAAAGCACAAATCTATAGTTAATTCAAAGTAATGACCATATTATTTGTGTTCTTGTTTCCTCGTAATGTTAACAACAAAATAGAATTAATACTACTACTCAAGATATGTATAAGTCTCACCACCTACTCGAGATTTGCCTTGATCTTATCCCGATTCTTCTCATCACCCCTATATCTATCACAGAAAGTACCATACACGACTTTTGCCCTCAAGTGTATCGGCATTAATGATTTTCCCTGTCATATTATAAATTATGAGATTTCATAATCATACTAAGCATTAAGATCTTTTAAAGCTTTAAATGATATATACCGTATCCTGACGATAAACATCCTCCAGATTGGCATAGGAGTGTGAGCCCAACTGGTGGTCATGCAGCTTCTTTCTTCTATTTTCTGACCCCTTCGTGGATTTATTCTTTAAAAAAAATCTATAAATATGCAATGAAATATTATCTTAAAATTATAAAGTAATTTTCATAAAACTAACCTTGACGGCATCGCTGTCCTAATACATGAGGAGAGTCGTAAAATGAATCTCATCAACTCGGTCATCGAGGTTTAAAAACCTCTGCCAGTCCTCATCATACTTGTCATAGGTTTCATGTTTGATCTCATGCCTCCATTGTTTGAGGACTGCTTCAACCTTGACATTAAACACATAATTCCAAGCCCCCTCAAAGTCCTCAAGGCAGAAGCAGTCTTGTAGATTTACATACACATTTAGTAAGAGCCCCCTCAAAGTCCTCAAGGCAGAAGCAGTCTTGTAGATTTACATACACATTTAGTAAGGATAATTTAGTATCAATTACTAATTATTAATAAATGAAAATCTAAAATAATATGCACTTCCCATAAGCTCAGTCCATATCGCCTCGTATGCGGTCCATGGTAATTCTTGAAAATGAAAATAATGGTTGATAATGGTTGCTCTACGCACGAGAACCCCAATATATGCAATCAATCGGGTCGACCAAGGACCAACGGGCAAATTAGAACTATTCCACCGAATTATCTCCCTCATTCCTCTTGGCCGTTGTTTAGATTCAGGCTTACCTCCGCCATGTCTGTTCTCTACGCGATCTTGCTTAGCGCCTACAATAATAACATGATAACATATCATATAATATATAAATATAAAAATTAAAATTATTTATACAATTTACCATTCGTTATCTCTCTTTCTTTTGCTACGAGTGCATCAGCTTTCCTAGTCTCCAACATAGGAAGCATTTCCTCTAACTTTCTCGCAGCACGTGGGTGGTACTTCCTTGAGTCAGCCTTGGACTTATGAGAGTCCGGAGGTAAGGGTAAACTGAGATAGTCCTGTGTCTTCTACCGCAAGTCAGTATGGAATGTATATGACGGATATGTCGGGGTCCAAGAAGCACCTACATAAGAAAGGAGAATCATTAATATAAAATTTTAATTGACCATTATCAATTATTAAATATTGAATACCTGCGTCGGGGGATGGTTTTGGTACTGTATCAGAGGGGACAGGTGATGAATATTCCGCATCTGCAACAAATGAATACTATGAGTTAGATAACTAAAAATTTATAAAATATTTTAAAGTATTAATTAATTTTTATACTTGCATCCGGAGATGGTAGTGTATCATCAGCACCACTACCTGGGGTGATACTCCATGATCGATCACCCTCCAGGTCAAAGAGCCTCCTCACCCGCCTCATCTGCAAATTTAATAAAGATAATTGTTAAGAAAAAATTGTATACATGCTCATAAGATATGTTAATATGAAATGCATTATTATTTTTATTTTGATAAGATAAAAATTGATAATATGGTGTAACATATATAGTTCATACCTACATCCAGTGCCACATTCTGTGTGTAAGAGAATTCTTGCCAAACATCATTAGATGACCCAATTGGTTCACTATAATTATCTTCACTTTCTTCAATATTTTTTTCATTATTATTAGGAAGAACAACAGATCTTGGCTCATTTTACAAAACTACCCAATTAGACATGACATTCGGATCTTTCACAAAGAAGCACTGATCAGCTTGTTTTGTGAAAATAAATTTCTCATCCGTATATACTTCTCGGTGAAGATTGACTAGTGTAAATCCATAATGATCCTTTTGCTTTTTTACAGGACACCACCGAACATTGAACATTGTGTAAATACATTATTTTGGTTTACCAAATCTATAAATTACCTCAACAATATCTTCTAATTGGCCATAAGTATGTCAGCTAGAATTGGATTCTGATCTCTTAAAAAACATTCTTGAGCAAACAAGCCCATGGCCCTACTATTCTTAGTTACCCTTCTATCATCGGTCTCTAGCATTCGAAATTTATATCCATTGACCAAATGCTCATTATAACATCTCACTTCGTGATAAGGGCGTTGTGCATGGATAATAATTTCATCTGGTAATGTAGTACCATCAAGAAGTGATTTTTCAACCTAAGACAAACAAATTAAGAATATTTAGATGATGTTATATTATGAATGTTCAATAATTAATTGTAAAACACTTACATCAATTCTTAACCAAACAGAAAATTCTTTCTTATGTCTTTTCTGAATATTGTGTGCTGCATTCCTACCGGTTGTTTCATTCTTAAGCTTCTTCAGATGTCACCTATATAAACAATATATAAGTTTGTATTGATAAACTATATGTAAAATGAATATTTCTCATCTATATTACTGATTTTATTTGTTACCTTCGATAGTCTGCAAACATATCATGGTTTTCTAACACATATGCATGAATTTGATCTAAGAGAGATCTCGAGTATTTTCCACGCTTCCTCTCCTTATGAGGTGCTTGAGATGTGGTTTTCTTCTTGTGTATGTAACATGATGCAAACACAAAGCATTCGTTAATCACGTATCCTTTAGCTATCGAGCCCACGGGACGAGCTCGATTGCGAACATTGTTTTTCATGCAACCCAAGTATCTTAAAATCATAAAAGTTAATTATTAGCACGATAATTTTAAAAACGCATATACAATTAATAAATATAAGAAAAATCATAAATTACCTTTCAATCGGATACTTCCAACGATAAGTAACAGGACCGGCGATTCTAGCCTCTCTTGCAAGATGCTGAGTAAGATGGACCATAATTATAAAAAATGAAGGAGGGAATATTACTTCCATATTGCATAGAGTAACTCGGACATCGGCTTCAAGTTTTTTAAATTCATCTACATCTATGACTTTAGAGCATAATTTTCTAAAAAATCCACAATACTCAATAATAATCTTCGACGCTTCTTTCTCCATATTGTTACGGAATGCAACAGGGAGCAATTGATGGAGAAGAACATGATAATCATGTGTCTTCAGACCTAAGAGTTTTATCTCTTGTACCTAGACATTATTTGAAATGTTAGCAGAGTAACCATCCGACAACTTTACCGATTTGAGAATTTCACAAACTCGTTGCATCTACTCATTTGACATTGTAACATGAGATGGAGGCAACTTTAATTTTTTAAGGCCAACATCTTGAGCTTGCAAATTATTTTGGATATTCAAAGCAGTTAGATCTTGGCGCGCTCGTAGGTCATCCTTCGACTTGTTTGCATCTTGTAGGAGAGTTGATACCATGTTATCACATATATTTTTCTCAATATGCATGACATCTAAGTTGTGTCGGATTTTTAGATTTTGCCAGTAAGGTTGCTGAAAGAAGATACTAAATTTAGTCCATCCTCTAGGTAATTTTTGGGCTTCGTCCTCAACTTGCATTTTACGGACCTTTCGCTTACGCTTCAATGGGTTTTTTGACTTTAAGTAATCTCTTACTCCGAGCGGGTTAAATTTAGAATAGCGATTTTTTTCAAACACAATTTTTGGAAACCCCTCAAGTAATTTTACGATCTCATTACCTGTCAGTTGACGCGGCTTCATTCTTTTCTCAACTGTGCCATCAAACTTAGCTGATAATTTTCTATATTTATGACTCAAGGGCAACCACCTTTGATTAAACCAATACCAACTCTTTCGGCTATGTGGTAATTGAAGAGCTTCAAATTCCGGACCACATACATGACAAGCACACTTGCCATTCGTAGAGTACCCGGAAAGATTAGCATAAGCTGAAAAATCATTAATCGTCAACAATAGAATAGCACGTAATCTAAACGACTCTTTTAAATGGACATCATATGCTAAAATACCCTCAGACCATAATTGTTTCAGCTCATCAATTAGAGGCTCTAAGTAGACATCAATATCATTTCCCGGTGCATGTTTATCGGGTATTAGTAATGAAAGTATCATAAACAGTTGTTTCATACAAAGCAATGGAGGTAAATTATATGGCATTAATACAAGTGGCCACGTAGACCAGCCAGAGCTTATTACTCTAAATGGATTGAATCCGTTGCTTGATAGACCCAGTCTTATATTTCTACAATCTTTGGTAAAACGATGATAAATTTTATCAACATGCTTCCAAGATAAAGCATCAGCAGGATGTCTTAATTTACCATCGTCTACTCGATCTTCCTTGTGCCACCTCATATTATTTGTCGTTTCCTTATTCATGGACAATCTTCGCAATCTAGGAGCCAATGGAAAATGTTGAAGCACCTTGGCTGGAATTTTTTTCTATGTTATCCCTGTCTTCGTTGTAATCCTTGTTGAAGAATTTGTGCGCTGCTTCCACCTAGAAACTCCACATGTCGGACACTCTTGAAGGTCTTTATTGGCTTTATGATACAAAATACAATCATTTGGACATGCATCAATCTTATTATAATCAAGACCCAGAGCAGAGATAATCTTCTCAGCTTGATAAGTTGTTTGGGGTATGCTATTCTCTCATCCAGGAATTACAGTCCGAAGCAAATCAAGAAGTATTTCAAAATAATTATCTGACATACCGCTAAGTATCTTAATATGTAGGAGTTTCAACATAAATAAAAATCTGGAGTACTCGGTACATCCCTCATATAAGTCCTTTTCACTATCTTCTAGTAGCTCTATTTTTCGCTTTATTTCTGCGGAGGAATGCATATCATCAATATTTTTGACACTTTCAACATCTCCTACCTCTTCAGCTTCAACTTCATTATCATCTTCACTTTTATCTCCAATATCATCCTCAACATTATCATCAACATCATATTCTGTAGGTCGAGAAAAAATATCATTCACCATTATTTATGTGTCATCTATTCGTTGGCCACCGGACTTACCAACACGTATATTTGGATCCTCATCTTCAGTGATACCTTCCCCATGTTATTTCTAATATTTATATTTCTCATCAAAACCTAATTTTATTAGGTGAATCCGTATATCATTTCTATTCAGTAACTTCAAATTCCTATACCTACAACAAGGATAATACATAGCACCGCTTCTTAAATTTCTCGGATTCATTTCTGCATAACGCATGAAGGCTTCACATCCCTCTTTGTATCGTGTGTCACGAAATCTATGATACCTAGGGATATCTATCCATGATTTATCAAGAATTATCCTCATCTATAAATTATATATAATTATTAAATACGATTAGTCTCACAACTACTAATACATCCATGACTCTTATACATTCAACACACATCGAACATACATTCATATATCATTTAACAATATGAATATTTATCTACATAAAATATATATAAAACCCACGTAGAAACTAATTACACTAATCTAGCGGCTGTCATAGGAAGGCTTCTATCCATTAAGAATATAGTAGTGCTTACATCCAACTTCATATACTTTGTATATTTTCATTTCTTAAAAATTTCGGCAGCACCTACCCGCTGTTCTCCCTGTACACTGTGCAGATGTTATTATGCGTATCAGCAATAACCTGAAACGTAGAACAACATACGCTTATTATACACGGAGAATAACGAATACATGCTGTCAAAACTTTCAAGAATAAAAATATACAAAGTATATAAAGTTAGATGTATGCACAACTATATTCCTAACCCGTCCAAGAAGGACAGATCCAATAATTACAAATTTTAGTACTAATTTTTTATTCCTATAATATAAAATAAATGCTCATTTTCGGGAGAAAACTTCGTCTTCTACCCAAATCTGAGTCATATATCATATATTATAAGTCCAAAGAATTAGATGTAATTATTGGACGGAAGTCTAGGGATAATGTTATTTTTTTATTCACCTAAATTGGATTATAACACATTATAAAAAATTAATGTGTTATATATCACTCTATTTTTTAAAAAATTTTATTTCACATATTTTCACATCACAAACTTAAATAATCACACCTACTTATAGCACGAATGAAACTTAAATGAGTTAGGGCTTATAAGTGTTTTAAAAAAATATGATTACTAGTGTTGTTCAAATGAATTAATATGTAGTTGAGTTAGGATTTTTAGAATTGAACTCGTTTATTTTTTTATCATAGATTAGGGTTTTTTTAACTAAATTCAACAATAAATACTAAAAAAATTAAAATATCTAAAGCTCAGTAGAAAAATCATACATTTTAAGCAGATGAAACAACGGACACGTCGGTGATCACGATTAGCCTGCTGGAAAATTAGGTGGGAAAAAAGTGGGGGGGGGGGCGGGAGGGGGAGGGGCCAAGGAGTGGGAGGAGGGGAGAGGGCTACCGTGGGGAGATAGGGGCTCAGGAGGGGGGGTTCGTGGAGGGGGGTCGACGGGGGAGGTCGGGAGGGGGAGTCGGGAAGGGGAAAGAAGGTGGCTGCTAAAATGGGGGGGAGGGGGGAAAGGGGGAACCGGGAGGGAAGGTGGGCTGGGGGGGTGGTTCGGGAGGGGGGGTGGTCGAGGGGGAAGGGGGAGGGGGGGCTACCGAGGGGGGAGAGGGGGAAAGGGGGGAGGAGTGAAGGGGGGCTCGGGGGAGGGGGAGGAGGAAAAGGGGACCGGGTGGAATGGGGAGGGGTTCGGGGAGGGAGGAGGCAAGGGGGCTCGAGAGGGGGTAGGGGGTCGGTTAGGGGGTCGGTTAGGGGGGTCGGAAGGGGTAAGGGGAGGGATGCGGGCCGGGGAGGCGCCGGGGAGCGGGGAGCCGGGAGGGGGGAGGAGGAGTAGTAAGAGGGGGGGGGAGAGTAATTTGAGAGAGAGGGGAGGGGAGGGCTGGCGGACTGGATATATCGCCTAGGCAACCTAGTCAAATTCCGTCTAGGTTGAGCAAGCAACCTAGACGGAATTCTGTCTAGGTTGCCTTTTCCGTGTCGTTTGTCAAACTAGATGGAATTTTCCGTCTAGTTTGACCCAATCTAGACGGATCAACCTAGACGAAAAATTTCCGTCTAGTTTGATTCAACCTAGACGGAAATTTTTTCCGTCTAGGTTATTCCGTCTAGATTAGTCATTTTTCTACTAGTGACTTCAACCTCAAAGCTCCCCCGCTGACAACGCGTCAATGTCACATTTAATGCTTGGCAGGCGCCATCATGCCTCTAGCCCCGATAGTCTTCATGACTCATCGAGCCACGTCGACACCGTCATGCCCCTAATCACTTCACATTAAATGCTGAGGTGATCTCTTTTCCACTCGTCAGCTGACACTTGTAAAGTAGGTGTTGACGCAGCTGCCATGCCATACTCATTTATCGTCATCCTATGCTTGGCTGAAATTGGCATTCTACTCTTTTTCCACCACTATAAATAGAGGTACTTTTCACTTGTAAAATTCATGATGCTAATTATGTAACAAGGTGACCGTTTTATTCTCTTGAAACTGCAATTTAGAGGAATGGGTAACCGAGAGATGCATTACATGTTTTATAGTTGATCCCATGATTTAGCATCCAAAAGTAATTTCTCATTGACTACAGCACTCCTCACTCTATTTCATGTACGCATCACGTGTATCCGAATGTATTCTATTTCATGTACACGTCACGTGTATCTGAATAGGAGTATATATTTAAAATTTGATTTATTTATTATCCCACTTGCTTTTGCACAATTCTAATTTGTGTAATTTTTCCCAAAAAAATTTGCGAGTTTGTAGTAATTTTCTATTCTCTTATGACGGGAATTAGTTCTACACTGGGCGTTTCTTTTTGGACCAAAATGCATGAGACTAACTGTGAAACAATTACACTCGTGTTATTCATTTGGAATTTCAACTTACGTTCTTCGAGAATATTGATTTAATATATTCCTCACTCTCTTCATTTCCCTTCACTTTATCCAATTCCTTTCACACTGTGATAATTGAGGTTTGCTTTATCTTTAGAGAAGTGGGGAATTGAATTCTAGTTGCCCTTTCAGTTGGATCTTCGATGTCACTGCTTTGGGTCTGTATTGGAGAATCAAATTCTAGTTTATCATTTTTAAAGGGTTTCTGGAATCGAACTTGTTGGAGAGAAATTTGTGTTCCTGTAGTACCCTTTCAATTTCACTGGAACTTCCATTTGGATTTTGAGAATCTAGGATGGTGCGGTGAAGAGATGAGAAGGGTGCATGCACAGATTTGGTTTTAGGCTTAATTTACTCTGCATTCTATTCAAATATCACAAAAACCCTCTTAACTTTGGATGATTATCAGATAACTATTCATTACTTTCCAAAAAAATAAAAAAATGAACGTACGTCCCCTTAAGTATGAGTTATTGTCGACGTTAAGTGATCGCACAGTCAACTATATCCGTGGTTGGATGGGGCTGAAGTTGATGAGGGGCCACTTCCTTCCCCGAATATCCGATTCTGGGTTGAGTGGCAGAAGTCTGCACATATACAAACCCATGAAAGGACGGGGACTGGTTCCCCCGTGGTTCCTCCGACGGTCAAGTCAGCTGGTAAACTTGAGTGGGAAAAGTGAAGAACTGTGAGAGTTCTTGTGTGTGTAGTATAATTTACTGATCTTTCTTAGAAGATCAGATTTTGGAACCAGATCTCAAAGTCTAAAACTCCAAAAGTCCGTTTATGTTAGAATAATACCTCTTATTTATAATGATGGTATAATGGTAGAACCATCATTGTGGCCAGGCACAGGATGGCGGTGAAGAAGAATGGGCTGGCGACTAAGTCAGCTCTTTCATTACAGGTATCGGCTGGCGACTGGAGGAAATATCACCTTGGTATTAAATATGAAGCGATCTGAGGCATGACAGTGCCGACGTGGTCCAATGAGTCATGAAGGCTATCGCGACTAGATGTATGATGGCGCCTACCAAGCATTAAATGCAACGTTGACGTTATGTCAGCGTGGGAGGCTTGAGGCTGAAGTCGTCCTCTAGCTTCGCTGAGAAGTAACGCCTTCGATAAGACATCGAATAGCAGGTCGAGTGGGCTCATTACGAGTCGTCTTCGATAAGAGGGTCGACTAGTATCGCCTTTCGAGTCGACATGAAGAAATGTTGACTCGACGAGTCGGCTAAGTTCGAACCCTTATTGGTCTTGGCCGCCAATTTGATTGGGGCATTGCATGCAGAAGTACACATATCCGTTGCTGGCAAAGGGTTGCACTTTGACGATTGAAAACACCATAACAGTTAGCTCCTTTCACTTGGAGTCGGCTTTAGCTAGGTCCGAGTGAAATAAGAGTTATTTTGGATGAACGTTTGGGTGCATTAAATGTAGGAACTAAAAAGTCACTTCAGATCGGCGTGGCTGACGTCATTATACATTCTTTTTGATTGCTATAGCTCTGCTTTTCTTAGCAGATTGCAGGCTATTCGAGGTGTGTAGGCTGTGCCTCAATCTCTGAGATGTCGCTTCGAACTTTGATAATTAATCTCAACCATTGTCCAAAATTTGATTCGACGGTCCAGATTTCGGCAGTTGTAGGTCCAGCTACCTATATATAGAGCTAAAGCCAGAGAGATGGTGGTTATTGCCTTTTGAAATTCCCTTTAGAGAAATCAAGACCTTTCCCGTTCATCTTTCTGCGACGATCTTTTCAACAATCTTTGATGGCATCTAATCCTGTTGATTGAAGAGATCTCCTGACAGGGCTCCATTCTAAAGTGACCTAGGCACATATGAAGATGCTCCACGAGATGTTTGATATCCCTCGGGAGTATGATCTGATGGCCCTGACGAGGTCGGAGGTTGTTTACGATCATGGACCAGACCGGGATCCCATGTATTTGAGGCACTTGGAATGCGGTTTGTGGCTACCCCTGCATCCCTTCCTCTAACAAGTGTTCACGGCTCTAGGGGTATCACCAGCGCAGATGAAGCCGAACGCCATCACCATCTTAGTGGGGTTCATAGTGATCTGCCACTGGCTAGCGATAAAGCCATCCTTGTGGGTTTTGGGCCGACTGGTGGCTGTGAAGGTGAACCAGACTAAACCCCACTATCATTTTTAAATGGTGGGAAAGTTCAAACTCGTCACCAGCCTTTCTGACTCCCACAAGGACTGGAAAGAAAAGTTTGTCTGGGTCATGTGGGATGACCTGGAGTTGGGTTGCTCTAACTGGCCTGAAATAAGGAGGGAGGCGTTCATGGAGGGTGAGTTTCTCAACGCCAAGAAGGATGCGATCAACTAGATCAATGCGTATGCTAGCCCTCGTCGAGTCAACCATCTGCTCGATAACTCGGTCTTGCGTGTTGCCAGTGTGTCGGTAGTGCCTCCTTCTACCAAAGACCAGGAGAAGGCTTCAGCCCTTATCTTAGGGACAACAAAAGCGGCGATGGCACAAACTATTCCTTTGGCTACTCCCCATGAAGGGGTAATCTGCTAGGCCCATGAAGTGTCTTCGTTGGGATATTCCTTTAATAGAGGCCAAGACGGCCGAGGAGGAGCCTTCTCCCACCCTTTTCCATAGACGAAGGAGGCACCCCCCCGAGGGAAGATGAGAAATAGGAGTCTCAGGCGGCGGCTGAGATGACCGAGATCGATGCCATTCATATGGACGAGTTAGCCTCGGGAGAACTAGTCGAGGCTCCTCTAGAAGAGGGAACCGAGGCCAGAGCCTTTGTTGGAGAGGTAAAGTCATCTGGTCGCCGTAGCGAGTTGACTCATCGGGGGAAGGAGCCGGTCGAGGAGGAGACGATGCCTCCCGCAGGGCTAGAACATCTCTTTCCTCACTGCGTCGCTGACATCGGAGAAGAAGAATGGGAGAGGATGAGGAAGTACCTCATCAGGACTTCAGGGGTTGGCTCTCGATATGGACAAGAGCCCGCTTGGAGCACTGCTTCGAGCCTGATCACCATCTTAACGTCTTGGAGACTGTCCTGGGCTCTCACCAGATTCAGTCAAAGGTGGTCGAGCAGTTCTAGTTTCCTCAAGATGAGGAGTTTTTACAAGGGGTTCCTGATGTCGGTCTCCACCATAGCCTTCATAGCTACTTTGTTTGAAACACTTTGGTGGAGATGGAGTTATACGATCGGATGGAGCAGGTCTGGACTGTATATCTCAAGCTTTTAGGAGAAGTTACTTCCCTGAGGGCCGACAGAGGAGTCAACATGAAACGGGCCGCGGAGACACCAGTCCTAAGTGTTTCTGAGGTTGATGGGCTTAGTCATTAGCTGGAGGAGAGCAAGAGAAAGGCCAGGAGACTGGATAAGGCTCTGTGGGAGAGGGACCACACTATGGTGCTGGTTGAGGCGGAGAAGAAGGCTATGATGCATGCGAGACGTCAATTGGACGAGGAACAGGTAGCGTTCACCAAGCTTTAGTGGGAGGTCACCCACTTGTAGGAGTCTTTGGTGGTGGCCCAAAGCCGCAATACATATCTTGAGTCGGAGCCTCACCGCCAGGAGATCATTGAGGGGTATCACCAAAGTTTAACGGGAAAAACTATAGTGGCGATCGCCTGCAAGGCCAGGAATGACTATCTGTCGGCGTAGCTTCTGGCTGAGATGAGGAACTCACTCAATCGCTTCCACTACCCTCCTATTGTAGCCAAGTATCTAGATGAGTTGGTGGAGGTGGAAGCACTGAGAGGGGTACTTAATCTTGATGAAGAAGATGGGGAGTCAGACGAAGGAGGAGACTGCTTGACTCCTTCGTCGTCTGTTCCCATCAGCTCCCTGCCTGTGACTCCTAGAGTGGGGAATGGACCTCTGTTAGTCTCCTAGGAATTTCCTGTTTCTTGCTCTTGTTGTATATCAGTATACATTATATCTTGTAAATATTCCTTATAGATAAAGAAATATTTTTGAACCCAAAATTGCTTTCTCTGTGCTGTGCGATCTTAATTTATGTCTTCTGAATGACTTAGCTCCATTATAGACTTATAAGCTTGACTGCTGACTCGAGGGTGCTCGTCCTTTGTTAGGAGAATACGTCTCAAACTTGAGCAGTTATTTCTAATGTGTTTGTTTTTGTATAAGTATGGAACCGATCTGGTCGATTGATTTTGCTAATTGGCATCAGAGCTTCTTGGGGTGAGTGCCTGAGAGTTCATCTTTGAAGACTGTTGTCGGCAATTGGGAATTGACTAGGTCTGGGCGACTGTTCGCCGAATAGATATCATTTAGTGAGTTCCCAGAAGCCTTTATTGGGCATGTGAAACTTTACTATTTGAAATGATATGATGATGCTGTCAGAAGTCAGAGAGTTTTGGTGTCGCTTAAATTTTTGAGCAAAGAGGTGCGAAGTATAGGGGGTGGCGCTTCGAGCTTCGTGTGAAACGTTTAAGATTTTGAGGTGAATCTTACCCATTCATTTTGAAATGAGCCGACCATCCAGATTACTCTACATGTTCTTCTTGAACACTATAAATAGCCCATTGGGGGCAAAGAAGAATTTTCTTCATGAACTCTTGCTCTAAATCTTTGGTGCTTGTCTCTCTCAACTTTCCTAAGTCTTCTTACAATAACCATCTCTAATGGATTCTCAAACTCTCTCCACCAGCCGCAATGAGGAGAGGATCACTCTTCTTCGGCCGATCCACTCCAAGGTTGGCATTGGAGAACTCAAACAATACTACAAGCTCTACGATCTCCCCAAGGTCTTTACACTTCCAGTGTACCGCCACGGCTAGAATAAGGCACTATTATATCTCGCCCATCTCGAGTATGGGCTCTGGCTGCTGTTCTATCCCTTCATTAGGGATGTATGCATCACTCTGGGGGTTTCCCATTCTAAGTTTATCCTAAATACAATTGGGGTTCTGGTGGGCTTCGTCGTAATCTGCCACCAAGTCAGCATCTTGCCGATCATGCACTTGCTGGGGCCTTTGGTTAGCATCAAGTCGATGAGGAGGGACTCCCACTACTACCTCCACTACAGTGGAGGTGGCAAGCTTATCTTAGACACTCCTGAGTTGAACAGAGACTGGAAGGAGTGATTCATGTGGGTCATTAGCGCTAACTACATCCTCTACTACCCTAATTCGCCTGAAGTGACCAAGGACATGCTGAAGCCGTGCGTCCTTACTGCCGAGGAGAGGCAACAACTAGAGATGATCCGCTCCTATACTAGGTCTTAGGAGAGAGGCAATCTCTTCGAGAAGACATCCCACTAAATAACAGGCGTCTCGATGGTTTTCCCCACTGTGGTTGATAATCATATTTTTATTACAATTTTATACCCTCATTATCTATTTTACATGAATAAATATACCATTAATAAGTGTTATTAGTTTAGTTTGCACATAATTGAATAAAAATATAAATAAATATTATTAAATATAAAAACCCCTCAAAATCTCTCTTCTCTATTTTGTAGCATTTTAGAAGCCACAAAATCAAGCTCCTTCTGAGATGTGGACCGAATTTGGCTTGGAAATCAAATGAAATATGCTTTGATTTTTCTATGGGCCAAAGAATTGCTGCAGCATTGATTTTTCCATATGCTTTGATTTTTCTATGGGCCAAGGACTTGCAAGCTCTTCATTTTTGTTTTTTTTGGGAAGCTCCAATGGGTGATTGCTGCAGAGCTTGAATTGGACCGGACCTTCATTCTCTAAATCAAATGAAATGAATTGGATGGGCCGGATTTGGAAAATCAAACAATGAAGCAGAGTGGACTTAGGCAGACTGGGCCAGGGAATTTAATCGAAAATCAAATAGTGCTGCAGAGTTGATTTTGAAAACCAATGGCTGGACTTGTTGAGCTTTTCATGTTCGGTTTCTTAAAAAAAAAAATCAATGGGCAGTTGCTGAGTTTTGGTTAACCGGATGCTGCAGTTGGATGGACCGGACTTGAGGATTGACTTGTGGACTTGGATTGCTTTCATTTGATGGGCTGCAAACTTCATTTTTTTTGAAAATCAAATGACCATACATGCTGGAGATTTACATTTTAATGATGGACCGGATTTTAAATGGGCTCAAGAATTGGATTTTGAGCATCGATGCCTGCATCGATACCGACATCGATGCCTGCATCGATGCCTGTATCGATGCCTGCATCGATACGCTGGGCAGTCTGTTACGAATCTAAGGCTGAAATTTGTTGTTTTTGGATAAGATTTCAATCCAATGGCTCTCATTCACTGATGTTTACTATAAATAGGGGTAGAGAGTGAGGGGTTAGAGGTGTGAAAATTTTGTAAACTCCTTTTGGAGAGGAGGGCTACTCTTAATTGAGAAGGCCTTCCAAAAATTGTAACTTTAGTTGCAATTAATAATAATAATTTTTTCACCACTTTAAATATTTCTTCTCTTTGTTGGATGATGAAGATGGAGATGAAGAATTATTTAGAGGTTTGCATTTTCTTTCCTTTTTCTCTTTTATTTCCTTTTTATTGCTTATTAGTGTAGATTTATTTCTATGCTTGTAGTTTAGATTTTATTTTCTTGTTAAATAGCCAAGAGGCTAGAACCCTCTTGCCTTAGATTTATTTCATGCTTATAGAATAGATTTAATTTCTTGCATTTAATTCTTGCAATTTTATTTTGTAGTTTAGATTTTGCACTTTATTTTGTAGTTAGATTTTAATTTCTTATACTATTCACCTTGAGGCTAGAACCCTCTTGGGTTTAGTTTTTCTTTTTGTTTATTTTTATTTTGTTTGATTCGCCTTTAGGCTAGAACCCTCTAGGGAATCACCCTTTTCTAAGAAGTGGGTTCAATTGTAGATTACCCATATCTATAATTGAATCCACCATCTTTAATTTCTTGCATTTTCTTTTATTCTTGAATTTTATTTTCTTTATTCTTGATTTTTATTTTCCTTTTCCTTCTTGCCTTATTGATCATATTCATTCTTTGTCACATCCACTCTCACTTATATCTCGTGCCGATTTACACACTATCACTTCCACTCTCTCTATCTCTCCACAATCACATTCACTTATCACTCCTACTTGTCACACACACAACATAAGAACCGATTTTATATTTTCTCCTACAAAACACCTTCCTCGTGGGATCGATATCTTAAATACTATAACTTGACACGGTTGTGCACTTGCAACCTTTTTGGTACATGTTTATGCCGCATCAAGTTTTTGGCGCCGTTGCCGGGGAAGGTGCTTAAGTAGGTTTTAATTATTTTGGTTCTTTAACTTGTGTGTTTTTTGTGAAGGAAACGCTTGGAGCTTGAAGATCGCGGATTGGAGAGCTAGGATTTGAAGATTTGCTTTCAGGTAAGTCCTCTTTCTAGTTTTTAATTCCACCCTTTAGCTACTTCTTCACAATTATAGACAATTAGGACTTTAAAAAAAAGATTTTATTTTTTTGTTGACCATAATAAAATTTATCCTCCACTTTGACATTTACTAACAAGATAATAAATTCAAACAAATCCCCCCTTCTCATTTGTTTGATTGTTAACCCTAATTAAAAAAAAGATTTTTTTGTTCCATCCTTTTTAGTTGCTTTTAATTCATAGGGTTGCATTTCATATAGTGTAGGAATTCACCAAGTGATTTGAGCATCTTGATTTGACACACACTTAAAAATATTTTTAAGGGCAAAACCCCATAATCAAGATAAGGTGAGGGATTTCATCACCCTTTTCTTAGCCCAAAAATCACTAATTCCTCACTACACTACCCAAGCCTAATAAAACTCATTAGACGTTGGCCCCTAAGGATTCGAGCTCAATAAGGAACAAGAAATCCTTAAGTGAACCGGTTTAAGTTTTCTCAGATTAGTTGGTGTCTAAGGAAAGGTTTAGGGGTTGCGTAAAGCGCTCCGTAAGGAAAGAGGTACTTAATTGATCTTTGATCACCCTCTAGTACTATCCTTACCTGGCTAACTACCTGGGTAAAACTTTAATCTTTTCACTACAGGAGTTTTTGGTTAGGAGCTGGTCTAGTTGAGTTAGGCTAAACCCTAGAATTAGAGTTGATTGAAAAGTGATTGTTTTGATTTGTTTTAGTTAGAATATTTCTTTTTCTTTATCTTCTCATAAAAAAAAACTAATTTTCTTTCTCTTCTTTAAGAAAATAAAAATAAAATAAAAAAATAAAAAAAAATATTTTGGTGTATGCAACAGTGGATTAGGGATAATACACATCGATTAATTCGCTTACCAATCATAGAAATGGAGCATCCTAATCCACCCGTTCTTCATGATATGTGCTATCCCATTAGGAATGCAATCCCCTCATGCATTAGGCTCCCCGAAACAAATGGAATAAGTTTTGAGCTTAGACCGCAATACATAAACATGCTTCCCAAATTCCTTGGTAATGAAACAGAAGACGCATATATTTTTATTTCGGAATTTGAGGAAGTGTGTATTATGATTAAAATGAGAGAATTAAATGAAGATGCGGTTAAGCTTAGATTTATTCCATTTGCTCTTAAGGATAAAGCTAAAAAATGGCTGTACAGCTTACCAACAAATTCCATCTCAACTTGGGATGAATTTGTCACCGTTTTTCTTAAGAAATTTTTTCCTATTCATAAAACGGTAAAGCTTAGGAACAACATTCAAAACTTTAAAATTATCCCGGGAGAACCTTTTTGGAAGTATTTTGACCGATTTAAAGATCTTCTCATCCAATGTCCTCATCACGGTTTAGAGAAATGGCGATTGTGCCAAATAATTTCTCATCCAATGCCCTCATCACGGTTTAGAGAAATGGCGATTATGCCAAATAATTTATGAGGGATTAGATTATTCTGCAAAAACTTTCTTAGAATCAATGTACCACGGGGATTTTATGAGGAAAAATGCTGATGAAGCTTGGGAGTTTTTAGAGAGTCTTTCTGAAAAAACAATGCAATGGGAACAATGTGATGAATGCAACAGTGGATTAGGGATAATACACATCGATTAATTCGCTTTGAACCAATCATAGAAATGGAGCATCCTAATCCACCCGTTCTTCATGATATGTGCTATCCCATTAGGAATGCAATCCCCTCATGCATTAGGCTCCCCGAAACAAATGGAATAAGTTTTGAGCTTAGACCGCAATACATAAACATGCTTCCCAAATTCCTTGGTAATGAAACAGAAGACGCATATATTTTTATTTCGGAATTTGAGGAAGTGTGTATTATGATTAAAATGAGAGAATTAAATGAAGATGCGGTTAAGCTTAGATTTATTCCATTTGCTCTTAAGGATAAAGCTAAAAAATGGCTGTACAGCTTACCAACAAATTCCATCTCAACTTGGGATGAATTTGTCACCGTTTTTCTTAAGAAATTTTTTCCTATTCATAAAACGGTAAAGCTTAGGAACAGCATTCAAAACTTTAAAATTATCCCGGGAGAACCTTTTTGGAAGTATTTTGACCGATTTAAAGATCTTCTCATCCAATGTCCTCATCACGGTTTAGAGAAATGGCGATTGTGCCAAATAATTTATGAGGGATTAGATTATTCTGCAAAAACTTCCTTAGAATCAATGTGCCACGGGGATTTTATGAGGAAAAATGCTGATGAAGCTTGGGAGTTTTTGGAGAGTCTTTCTGAAAAAACAATGCAATGGGAACAGTGCGATGACAGGGTTTCATCAGTTCCCCATTCTAAGTCTAGTGGTCTTTCCTTGGAGTCAAACATTGCTTCTGAAGCGAAGATGGCGACAATTCTGCGGAGGTTAGAAGCCTTAGAAATTAAGGAACGAGCTCCAGCTCAACTCAATCATGTTTCTTTCCCAGGATGTCATAATTGTCAGTCTCCTACCCACGTTTCAGAGGAATGCCCTCTCTTAGGAAACAATCATTCATTAGAACAGATGAACGCTGCATTCCAGCACCCTAGAAATGATCCATTTTCTCCAACCTACAATCCAGGTTGGAGAAATCATCCCAACTTTGCATGGAATCTAGGAAATTCTCCCGGAACTCAAAATTTCACTCCCGCTTCGACCCAACATTTTCCTAGGGGAAACACAGTTCCATTCAATTCTCATTCACAATTTCAACAACCCAATCTGCCGTATCAAAATCAGTCTCCTCTTCATCAAGCTGTAATTCAGACTCCTCACAATCCAGATCAGGATAAACGTCTCAATGTCTTGGAAAGGGGTTTAGAAACCATAATTAAGGCCTCTACTCAAACCACGAATATGTTGACTCAAACATCTAGCACGTTGAATTCCTTCATGCAATCAACCGGACAAATGCTCAACTCCAACACTCAAGCTATAGCTAGATTAGAATCCCAACTTGGTCAACTAGCTAGTGCCGTGAGTGAAAGAGAGAAAGGAAAATTTCCGAGTCAACCCGTGGTCAACCCTAATAACACAGGATGCAGTTCATCCTATGAAGCTCAAGTGAATGCAATCCATTCACTTCGGTCAGGTAGACAGGTCGATAATCAAGTGAGAACTCCGCCAAGTCAAACTCTTGATCCTGTACAAATTCCTTCTCCTTCTCCTTCTGATGAATCTATTCAACAATCACTCCCCTCAGATGACCAAGAACCTGAACCCGAACCTGAGCCTGCTTTTGATAGATTTAGACCGGTTGCTCCCTTTCCAGATAGACTCAGGTCTAGGAAACACTCTCCTCAGGAGGAGAAAATCCTAGAGACATTCAAGCAGGTTAAGGTCAACATTCCTCTCTTAGATGTAATTGAACAAATTCCATCTTATGCTAAATTTTTAAAAGAATTGTGCACTAAGAAGAGGAGAATAAATGTTCCAAAGAAAGTCTTTTTAGCCGCCAATATCAGTGAAATGCTGTCAAATCCCATACCTTTGAAACGTAAAGATCCAGGTTCCCCCATCATTTCATGTATCATTGGTAATACTCACATTGATAAGGCGCTTTTAGACTTAGGGGCCAGTGTCAATTTGCTTCCATATTCAGTCTATCAGCAATTGGGTCTAGGTGTACTGAACCCAACCAAATGCACCTTACAGTTGGCTGATAGATCTGTCAAGGTCCCTATGGGTGAGTTAGAGGATGTTCTGATTAAGGTTGGAGATTTTATTTTTCCAGTAGATTTTGTAGTCTTGGAAACACAGCCTGTTTCCAATCCCAAAGGACAGACACCTGTCATCTTAGGACGACCGTTCTTAGCCACTTCTAATGCTCTCATCAACTGTAGAACTGGTCAAATGAAGCTGTCCTTTGGGAATTTGACTGCTGATCTCAACATTTTTAATCCAGGGGACCAACCAAATAATCAGCCTCTAGAAATAAACTACATTCAGGAAAGATCAGAAGAAGAAGAAGAAGAGTCTGATTTGAGTTTTGAGGAAATTTTTGATGAAGAGTTAGAGTTTTTAGAAGAAGCAGATCAGGTCCTTGAGAATAATAAAACTGTGTTAAACATTTGCTGCTTTGAATTAAATTTTGAAGAACTCTTTCTTGATGAACTTAGATTCTTGGAGAATAATCAACAACCAAATTTTCAGAACTTCACAGAAGAATTGGTTGTTAGAAAACAAAACTTTACAGTACAAGAGTCTAAGTTCATTAAGAAATACAAAATGCATGACACCAATAATACCTACCTTACCTTGTTGCAAGAATTACTGAACACCCCGAAATGCTTGAAAATTCACATTATTGATTATATCATTCTGAATTTGTTTAAAATCCGGGGAAGAATTTTCAACAGTAAGGTAGGATTCAATGTAGAACAGGAACTCTTCATGTTGAATAGTTCATTCTACATTGTTTATTTTGTTTATTTCAAAATAATAAAAAGAATTTATTCTTCTCTCATTTGAGAGTTTCTTGTTCAGTTGTTAAAAAAAAAAGAAAAAATAAAAAAAGAAAAAAAAAGAAAAAAAAGAAGAAAAAAAAAAAAAAAAAAAAAAAAAAAAAAAAAAAAAAAAAATTAAAAAAAAGAAAAAAAAAGAAAAAAAAAGAAAAAAAGAAGAGAAAAAAAAACAAGAAAAGAATAAATGTTTGATTTCCTCCTCCTCAGACCAAAGGTAATTACAGATTTTTATCAGCGAACCAAATGTAAGTGCTTCACTTCTTATCTGCTTTACTTTATGCATCATAGAGTTTGCATTGAGGACAATGCAAAATTTAGGTGTGGGGGTGGGAATTAGTTATTTTTTTCTCTTTATTTTACAATTTTAGTGCATTTTTGTCATTTTTTTCCTTAAAAATTTTTTTTTATAAAAATATCGTCACTTGCCAAATTGATAGAGTTATGTAATAATTGATTTATTTGATAAATTTGAAATTTTCTAATCCCTAGTTGGTTATTTACTTAAGTTCACTTTTTATGATAACTCTAAATAAATTTCTTAAGAAATGATTTTCAAAGTAGTATACTTTACTTAAGCCTTAACTTGGACTTTTATTTAAAATAATGAAATTTTTGCATGCTTAACTTAGAGTTGAAAATAATTTTTTCAAAGTGTCGTGATTTACATATTTTCAAAATATATATACATATACAAAAAAAAAGCAAAAGATGAGTGCGAAAAATGAGCACAAAAAACGAAAAGAAAAAGAAAACTCTTGAATTCAAGGTGATTCTATCTTATAAAGCCTAAGCTGACCGAGTAATTAAGCCCAAGGAGTATTTCCATACTTAATGACCTAAGCCCATTTGGTTTGGGATCCATTGGCCCAAAACTCGTTAAAGGTCACTTAGAAAGCCCGTTAAAGTAGAAAAAAATCACCAAGGATGAAAGAGTTAAAAAAAATAAAAATAAAAATAAAAAACTAATAAATGTTTTATAGTTATATATATGGTCTTGGAAAATATTTTAAATCAAGCAACTTGAAAATTATTTAAAACAAAGAGTTAGCATGTTCTTTTTAAAACCTTTAAATTAAATTTCTAAGTTTGGCTTGGTTTTGTATTACTACAATGAGAAGTTTTTTTAAAAAATATACCTTAGAGTTATATATAAAAATGTTTTCTTGAGTGATAACTGACTCTAATTAGATTATCTAAAAGTTATCAAGTGAATTTAGTTATTTACTGACTTCTTTAATTTGGCAAGTTGACCGAATTTTGTGGGTATATTCACTGCAAACCTTCACGAGACTACAACTCGTCCACTAGGGTAACCTAGGGGTTTAAAGGCTTGTTGTATGCGCTAAATACAACCGCGATTCCTGCGAAAGTGAGTTAGGATTTTCTTTTTATTTTCTTTGCTAGAGGACTAGCAAAAGTTTAGGTATGAGGGTATTTGATAATCATATTTTTATTACAATTTTATACCCTCATTATCTATTTTACATGAATAAATATACCATTAATAAGTGTTATTAGTTTAGTTTGCACATAATTGAATAAAAATATAAATAAATATTATTAAATATAAAAACCCCTCAAAATCTCTCTTCTCTATTTTGTAGCATTTTAGAAGCCACAAAATCAAGCTCCTTGATGGCCCAAAGCCCATCAACAAATAAATACACAAATGAAGTTTCAAATTGGACATGGATGCAAATAGTTGGAATGAAGTAGGCTTTTATGCAAAGATTCAAATGATCGGATTTATTGCTGCTGAGATGTGGACCGAATTTGGCTTGGAAATCAAATGAAATATGCTTTGATTTTTCTATGGGCCAAAGAATTGCTGCAGCATTGATTTTTCCATATGCTTTGATTTTTCTATGGGCCAAAGACTTGCAAGCTCTTCATTTTTGTTTTTTTTTGGGAAGCTCCAATGGGTGATTGCTGCAGAGCTTGAATTGGATCGGACCTTCATTCTCTAAATCAAATGAAATGAATTGGATGGGCCGGATTTGGAAAATCAAACAATGAAGCAGAGTGGACTTAGGCAGACTGGGCCAGGGAATTTAATCGAAAATCAAATAGTGCTGCAGAGTTGATTTTGAAAACCAATAGCTGGACTTGTTGAGCTTTTCATGTTCGGTTTCTTAAAAAAAAAAAAATCAATGGGCAGTTGCTGAGTTTTGGTTAACCGGATGCTGCAGTTGGATGGACCGGACTTGAGGATTGACTTGAGTGAGGGGTTAGAGGTGTGAAAATTTTTGTAACTCCTTTTGGAGAGGAGGGCTACTCTTAATTGAGAAGGCCTTCCAAAATTGTAACTTTAGTTGCAATTAATAATAATAATTTTTTCACCACTTTAAATTTTTCTCTTCTTCTCTTTGTTGGATGATGAAGATGAAGATGAAGATGGAGAATTATTTGAAGGTTTGCATTTCTTTTCTTTTTCTCTTTTATTTCTTTTATTAGTTAGATTTATTTTCATGCTTGTAATTAGATTTTATTTTCTTGTTAAATAGCCAAGAGGCTAGAACCCTCTTGCCTTAGATTTATTTTATGCTTATAGAGTAGATTTATTTTCGTGCTTTTAATTCTTGCAATTTTATTTTGTAGTTTAGATTTTGCAATTTATTTTGTAATTAGATTTTAATTTCTTATACTATTCACCTTGAGGCTAGAACCCTCTTGGGTTTAGTTTTTCTTTTTGTTTATTTTTATTTTGTTTGATTCGCCTTTAGGCTAGAACTCTCTAGGGAATCACCATTTTCTAAGAAGTGGGTTCAATTGTAGATTACCCATATCTATAATTGAATTCACCATCTTTAATTTCTTGCATTTTCTTTTATTCTAGATTTTTGTTCTTCATTCTTGATTTTTTTTATTTGTTTCTTGATTTTATTCATTTTTCCTTCTCACCTTATTGATCATACTCATTTCAAATCCACTCTCACTTACACTTTGTATCTATTTACACACCATTTTCACTCTCTCAATCTCTTCACAATCACATTCACTTATCACTCCTATTTGTCACGCACACAAAATAAGAACCAATTTCATATTTTCTCCTACAAAATACCTTCCTCGTGGGATCGATATCTTAAATACTATAACTTGACACGGTTGTGCACTTGCAACCTTTTTGGTACATGTTTATGCCGCATCAGTGGTTGACAAGGTGAGGGTGAGTCTGCTAGCCCTTCCCCTTGAAGAAAGCGGTAAGAGGGATCAAGGGGCGAGGAGTCGGGCTCGTCCATGAGGCCCCAAAAGTGGTTGAGGGGAAACCTCAACCCTAAGGAGGTTTACGGCTTGAGGTCGTGGGTCACCGAGATTGTTGCGCAACTAGGGGGAGAGGGTGAAGGCGAAGAAGGTGAAGGCTAAGAAGGAGAAAGGGCCCAGTAGGCCGACTGGGCAGGTTCGAGTCTACTCGGCCAAAGAGTAGTAGCCGATCAAGGATGCTGAAGTTGGGGCCCCTTTCAAGGAGGTGGCCAACCCAAGCCCTTTGCCCGAGCCATCCCGTAGGCTAGGCAAGGAGCCTTTGGGGACTTTCGAGGTTACCGAAGTAGGCATCAAAAATTGTCTATAGGTTCCCGAACACAGCTTAAGACGAAGAGAAGATGAAGAACGTCATCATCTGAGTCAGTGAAGATCATCCGAAGCCTAAAAGAAGCAAATAAACACACAAAATGGCAAAACGATAAGACCCGAAGCTATCTCACAACTAGTAAGACAACATACATTGTTTCTACTTACAAGACAGTGTAGCCTATCTCGGATTTCGAGACAGCACAGACTGTCTCAGATATAGTGAGGCGACACGACACATTTTCAACTATTTTCTCAAGTTTCGTGCGGACCATGTGGCTCCATAACTACTTGGGAACATCCATAAATACGAAGAGGCTATCTCAAACTAAAAATATACTCAAAATTGCCTATGGGTTCCCGTACGTAGCTCGAAGCAGAGAGAAGACGATAAACGTCATCATCTAAATCAAAGAGGATTATCTTACGTCGACAAGCACATAAAGTGAGTCGACGAATCGTATGAAACAACGGAACGACAGAATAATAAAGATATGAGCCGGTCGGGAGTTACGATTCGCTCACGAAAGATGAAACACCCCTCACGTCTCAACCGTCCCAAATGTGATTCAACTGTGGGAGCCTGTAGATCTCTTCATCGCCTTTTCCATGCACTTTAAATTGAGTAATTCCAAGTTCGGATGATGAAAAGATAGAGAAAATGATCGTGACGTGCCTGAACAGTGCTGTTTCGCCCGTTAATTGACTGGATTTTGTTCCAACTGATCTGAAGTTATCCTAGAACATTATAAAGTAGTTATAACTGAAGATAAGAGGTAATCGGCCGTTATTATCCAAAAATAGGGCTCCTGAAGCCTATAAAAACAGCCCTAGGGCTTTTATTTACACGGATCTGGAATTCTTGAGCCTTGGCGAAGCCCTGCTGAATTAGAGACTGAAGAGCCACGAATTTCAGAGAGGAGGAGGAGATCTCAGTGAATTCTTTAGCATAAACAAGGAGAGTTCGACAATCTACAGCCCAGTTCTTCCCTTGAGATCACACCATTGCTGTGATCTCGAGAAGAGTGCTTATCTCGCGATTGTCAAGATAATTGCTTTGGTTTCTTGACTCCTTTGTGAGTCAACGAAATCTGCACTTTGATATGATCCGAGGCGGTCCACGGATAAATCCCAGCATAGGCAAAGATCTCACACAAACAGCGGATGATAACTGTATAATACCCCAACCCTTGAGAGGGTGATGTGATTAGTATTGATAGATTTGATTGGAATACTCATACCACCAATATGCATCTTCTTTTCGGGAACCCAACTCTTAGAAACTCCAAAGTTAAGCGTGCTTAGCCTGGAGAAATTCTAGGATGGGTGACCCCTGAGAAGTTTTCCAGGGAGCGTGTGAGTGAGACAAAACGTACTGAAAAGACATATGGTGGTTTGTGAGGCCAGTCCATCAGATCTAATAGCGTACCGACTCCGGGATTCCGGAGCGGGGCGTTACAAATGGTATCAGAGCAAAGCCAACCGGAATTGTGAGAGCTAAGTGCTATGCGGCGCAAAGTGCTACGTCGAGAGGGCGGGAGCCACCTCTTGAGGCCGTAGGATCCACCTCTAGAATCTCACACGGATGGTACGATCTTGGATGATATGATTTGGCACAACGAGGACGTTGCGAGTTTAAGTGGGGGAGTTTGTAATACCCCAACCCTTGAGAGGGTGATGTGATTAGTATTGATAGATTTGATTGGAATACTCATACCACCAAGATGCATCTTCTTTTCGGGAACCCAACTCTTAGAAACTCCAAAGTTAAGCGTGCTTGGCCTGGAGAAATTTTAGGATGGGTGACCCCTGGGAAGTTTTACAGGGAGCACGTGAGTGAGGAAAAAACATGATGAAAAAACATGTGGTGGTTTGTGAGGCTAGTCCATCAGATCTAGTAGCGTACCAACTCCGGGATTTCGGGACGGGGCGTTACAAAACGTCTGTTGTATTTGTTTTGACGAGAGTTATAATTTTCTGTTTTCATTGTGTAAGAGTTTTATAAAAAGACTATCTTTTTGTTTTTATTGTAACGACTAAAGCTGTAATGAATACATTAATGAAAAAACCAACTTTTGACCAAAACAACCTGGCGACCACAATGGGAGCTAATAGCCTTACTGCTAAGGTCGTCGTGCCACAACCGACGATCAAGATTCCTGTGGCTGAAGAGGTCGAATACAAGTTCGACCAAAAAAAAATTCGAGGAGTACGTCTCCTCCTCCTCCTCCAGATCCGCCTCTCCTTGCAAGTGCAGGAATGTCTCCTCCTCCCGGAAGATCCGCTGATCTTTAGATTTGAAGACCTAAGAAGGCGATCTCCTCGCTACCGCTGCTGTAGTTGCACCTCACAACGATCTGCCAGCGTCTGATGAGGCCAAAGTCGCAGATCCGGACACCGCCTCCATTATGGAGTTGACTGTTGAAAGTGCGCTAACTTTATCAGAGAGGGCTCGTCAGAGGCGCCGGCAATGTCTTGCCCGCCAATTTGCTAAGGTTTTGAAGCAAGTGGATGGGCCCCGCTACCAAGTGGATCTGAAGTCCAAGTGACGTCAAGTGGCTAAACCATCGCCACAGCAAGCTTTGAGATTCTTCTCCAAATCACCTATTAACGAATGGATTCGTGTCAAGCGGAACCTTTCCACTCTGGAGGAGCACATTCAGAAGCACTGTGCACTTCTTGCGCACGCCCGTTTCCTTGTGCGAAAAGCATAAGAAATGCAGAAAGAAGAGGCGGTTAAGAAATCGTCCAAGTATAAATGGGTTTGGAGGCCAAAGGTCAAATCAGCGCCTATGGAAAAAGCAGACGAAGTTACTATTCAGCCTTCGTCAACTTTAGACCCCGCTCTCTCTACTCCCGCACATCTGGTAAAGCCCTACGACAACATGGATCTCTCTAAGTTCAAGATTCTATTAAAGGATCATCTTGGTCCTCTGCACGAGGATCGAGACAAAGTTCCGATCAAAGAATGCTTGGGCCCAGTTAATTAACCCTGAGCAACTCATCGAGCTAGGGGTCGCACATGCCCTCGTAATAATTCAGAGCCTTCTTATAAAGAGAAAACTCCTATAACAAACTACCTCGGACTGCGTGTCGAAATCCAGGAGTCCATTGAGGTCCCCCACTCACAAAAGCGTGGCTCCAAACGTGTGACCCTTGAGAATGCTAACAAGGTAGCAAATCCTTAGAAGAAAATATGTTTGTCAGACGACGACGTTATATCTGAGAAGTCGTGCCAACACACGATAGATTGCTTCGGTCATCACGCCGATGAGTTATACTATCAAGTTGGGGGTACGAACAGATCTCGAAAGAGAGATACCCGGAGGATGGACTTTCATTATTCGTGAGCCAAACTTATCAGGGCAATACTATCAGTGTGTAGTTTCCCTAAGAATGCTCCACAGAGGGTCTTGGTATTTGAGAGGATCTACATTGAAGTGTCGAAGCCCAAATCAAGCCGTTTCCACAAAAGAAGATCGGTCGTTCAAGATGACGAACTCCCGGAAGTTACCATCAATATGGTCAATAAGGAAAAGTCTCTGATTCTTTCAAGCGGTTCTAGTCCCGACTTTTCTCCAGGAAGAGGAATCAAATCGGGATAGCCCAACTAATGTCTCGACTCTAGATAGAAGTTGTCGGACCTAAACAATCCGCAGTCATAATTAACATGGCTGATAAGGGAAAGTCGACTCGACCTTCTAGTTCAGACCCCCTCATATCGCATCATCTAACTCGGCTACACGTAGGTACTACTAGACGTAGGGACTATCAGAGAATGAATAAAGGATTATCCTCATATGATGAAGCATCAGATGCTAACTCTGCAGTCACTTATGACAATATGGTATTCAGCCCAGAACAATCCCAGAGGCATTTATGATCAACACCGAGCAAATGAACAAGATTCTTGAAGATGCTTTGGATAAGGAGAAGGAGAATTTTAAGTTCGAAATGGAAATGGCTATGCTGCGGATGAAGGAAGAACATAGTCGACGGATCCAAGCTTTGCTAGGTCAAATTGGTGAATTCGGTCATCACAACAATGCCTACCAGACATGTGGCGATTCAGACATAGACGAACACCTCAACGTTGATAATCCTCTCATTGACCAAAACACTAGGGGTGGCCCCACTGAAGATAACAACATTGGGGGTGGTCCCACTGAAGATGACAATGCCGGGGGTGATCGCGTTATTTCTCTCAGAAATTGTGCAAAGCATGATACAGATGAGGAAAAAAAGATGAAAGACATCGAGGACAAAATCAATGCCTTGATGTCCATTCAGGAGGTGTAGAAGACCAGCATTCCATGTCTCTATCCAAGAGAGTAGGAGTCAATCCCATATTCGGTGAAGTTTAACCTAATCAACTTCACGCCGTTCGACGAAAGGTCTCCCCCACACAACACTTGATTTATTTTAAGTCCCACTTAGAAGTGATCTCTGGCAATGAGCCTTTGATGGTCCAGTCATTCGTTGGTACCTTTCGCGGGCCTTCCTTCGATTGGTACCGCCGTCTCAAACCTGGTAGCATCAACAGCTGGGACGATATTAAAAGCTTATTCCTTGGTAATTTCTTTTATGATGACACTACGGTATCAATCAAGACGTTCTTTGAGGAGAAACAGGACGACAACGAGATGGTCGATGACTTTGTCAAGCATTTTCGGAATAAGGCGATGAATTACCGAGATCTGATCACAGAGGACTTCATCCTCTAAACCTGTCATAACAACCTATCCATTGATATCTTGGAAGTTATGGGAGTAGCACCATCCAAGGCTTAGAAAGAGTTAAAAGTGCACGGAGAGAAGGCCGAACGCTTTCTCAGAAGAAGAAAGCCGAGAGAAGCCAACCGGCGACCAACCCTCCGAAATCAAACATCGCCTTCCATGGTTAAGGGAAGGCACCTGTACTAGCTGTTGATGTTAATCAGACGTCACAGCAACAACCCCAGAGATAGTAAAATACTTCGGATCTGAGACTCAAAAAAGAGTACCCCTTCAAAGACGAAGATGTTCCAGCCATTTTTTGGTCCCTTCTTAAAAACAACAAAATCAAGCTGCCACCTATGACAAATTAGGAGGAAGCTAATAATACTTCGGATCTAAAGTACCGTGCGTACCACAGGAGGACCCTTCTTCCCACCAAGGCTTGCTTCGCTCTCAAAAATAGCATTCAAGTCTTGGTTGAAGCCTGCGTTATAACGCTAGAATAAGCCAAATGAGAATGCCTGACTTCGATGAGTATAAGAGTATAAACTGCTTCTCCCATCACTCTGATAAGTATAAGAGTATAAACTGCTTCTCCCTGACACTCCGAAGAGTATACAAGTATAAACTACTTTTCAATCCTCTGATAAGTATAAGAGGTTAAACTGCTTCTCTCAATCCTCCAACAGGCGCATGAGGTTAAACTGCTCCCTACATACTCCAACAGGTATATAAGTATAAACTATTTTCTACCTTTGACGAAAAGTTCCTGGAGAGTATTATACATAATATTCTTAAGGATAACCCGATCATGCAACTGAGAACAATGATAGACCCAGTTTCACAAAGAAAGCTAGGGGTGGATGATTCATGTAATGGAAGTTCCCGAAAAAATGCTATATGGTGTATTCTTAGGTATAACCCGGTCACTACAAAAAAAATGATGAATAAGAAACTCCCACTTGGACTCTGAATGCTTCCAAGAGTGAAATGCATCCAATTGCCGTGATCAATCTCACTAACTTCGTTGGATCAATCTTCCCTCACATAAAAAACCCACTGGTGTTTGATGATTCACAATCTTCCACCACAAAATCCCTCACTGATTAGATTAAGTGATGGTGGGTATCCTAAAATTCTTCCTGGTTTAATCCACTTAAACTCCTGCCGTGTCTGTGTACTCAACACTCCCATTGTTAGAGTCCAGATATAATGCTTGGAATTTTACTCTGCTAATCTTTGACAATTGTCAAATCCCTTCGTGTTAAGTTATTATCACTTGAAACCAAGAACCCCTACTGAGTGATTAGTACAAGTCAACTGTGATTTATACTCCCACTCCCACTGTTTATCCTGGCCAAACCTTCCTACAGTTAGGACCATAACCAAAATCTCCTCTTGATTCATTCCATGAACGAAAGGTCTATTTTTAAATCGAAGGATCAAACATTCCTACAGTTAGGATCATCTCAAATCTCCCACTTAGTCAAACCTTCCTACAGTTAGGGCCATAGCCAAAATCTCCTCTCGATTCCTTCCATGAACGAGAGGTCCACTTTCAAAATGAGCGATCAAACCTTTAAACAGTTAGGGTCAACTCAAATCACCCATCTTGGTCAAACCTTCAAACAGTTAGGACCATAACTAAAATCCCCTCTCGATTCCTTCCATGAACGAGAGGTCCACAAATTGAACGATCAAACCTTTAAAAACAGTTAGGGTCATCTCAAATCCCCCACCTAGGTCAAACCTTCCTACAGTCAAGACCATAACCACAATTAACTCTCGATAAATGAGAAACTCATCTTTAGTTTGGTAATCAAACCTTCTGACAGTTAGGATTATCCGAACCTCTTCAGATTCTCGAAGTGAAGATCCTACTTTGAGTTTTCTTTGGAATTGGAGATAGAATATAAAATTCTTCCTCTCTAGTACCGGGTTTATCTTTACCCTAAAAGAAGACCTAAAAATAGAATATAAAATTCTTCCTTTCCAGTATCAGGTTCGTCTTTGCCTCAAGAGAAGACACCGCTTTTTCAACTCCCAAAATCCATGCTTCACACACACGAGGAATTTTATACCGAATGCTTAGTAGGGATAAGCCAATGCCTAACACGCATTACTGGTTTAGTCTTTTATCGAGTGAAAAGACACCAGAATCCAAGTCTAGGGACTTTTATCTTGAATCCTAATTAGGGATAAGTCAGCGCCTAACACGCGTTGTCGGTTAGTCTTTTGCCATAAAAAAGGGGACAAAAGCCCACATATTCGATATTATGGTAGATTGTTATTAATAACATCATAATCCATGCCTTACACGCGCGGGGAATTTTATCCAAAATCCTAAGTAGGGATAAGCCAACGCCTAACACGCGTTGTCGGTTTAGTCTTTTCTCAAGTGAAAAAAACACCAGAATCCAAGTCTAGGGACTTTGATCCCGAATTCTAAGTAAGGATAAGTTAGCGCCTAATACGCATTGTCGGTTAGTCTTTTGCCCTAAAAAAAGGACAAAAGCCCACATATTCGATATTATGACAGGTTGTTATTAATAACACCATATTCCATGCTTTACACACATGGGGAATTTTATCCCGAATACTAAATAGGGATAAGCTAACTATTTGTTGGAAAATTTGTAGTAAAAGAAACGAAAGAAAAATTGATTTGTATTCATTTAATCTCAGTTACAATTGGATTTCCTGATTACAAAAGAGAAGAGAATGCTCTGGATTCTCCCCTTTGTTTAAAACTGGGTTCTTCATGGTGGCGATGGAGTGCTTCCCTCGAATGCTTGCGTCGAGTTTGCTCTCCGTTAACGATCCGACGTTTTGCTTCACTGGAACGATGTCTTCTCCTCACGGTTTGACGTTGTGGAGAACTTGCAAAGCAAGTTTTAGAACTCTGAACGAGTTTAGAAGAACTCTGTGAAAGAGTTGATTTGAACCAAAAATCGGTTAATAAGCCAAGGCCAGAAGAAAGCTCCGGTGGTCGATTTCTAGATCCGAGAATGCTCCAAAGATCCCCTCTTTGCTGCCAAGCTCCAGGGTCAATCCGAGCCAAGAAGTTCCAACCTTTAACTTAGTTGAGTTTCTTCTTATTTATAGGGGATTAAGGGGGTGTAACCGCCCCTTAAATCACTCCTAAGTGGGGTGTAACCGCTCCCAAATCGTGGGAAACAGTTTTGGAACTATTCAAGAGTTTAAGGGGTACAATCCCCACTAAAATCTCTCCATAATGCGGTGTAACTGACCCCATTAAGTGGAGATATAGTTTTAAAACCGTATAGGTTCTGTTTGAACCAGTTAAACACAAAAAATGCAGGACTGACCCCCGTGTTTTGATGTTGCAACGCTGGTCCGACTCCAGCGTTTTGATGTTGACATGCGGGGAGGACCTCCGCGTTTTGGTGTTGCAACGCAGGTCCGACTCCATTGTTTTTATGTTGACACGCGGGGAGGACCTCCACGTTTTGGTGTTGCAACGTAGGTCCGACTCTAGCGTTTTGTTACTGACACACGGTGAGGACCTCCGTGTTTTGGTGTTGACACACGAGGAGGACCTCCGCATTTTGTTCTGGGAGTTTGGAACGCGGCCACGAGCTATGCGTTTTGAATCTAGGACACATAGGTGAGCTCCGCGTCTGAATTTGAAGAGACCGTCGATTTGTAGTCTCTTTTGCTAGAGCGTTGCAAAGATCACCATCTTGTAATCTTCATCTTGGCTCCTTGAAAATATAGAGCGTTGCAAAGATCACCATCTTGTAATCTTCATCTTGGCTCCTTGAAAATATGAGAGTCATTAAATTATAACTCCCGATATTGATTATGAAGGCTGTTGATTAGAACTTTCATCGGTTGTCGTGAAGGTCGTCAGATTGTAACCTTCATCGATCTACGTGAAAATCTTCAAATTGTAACCTTCTGGAAGTCATCAGATTGTAACCTTCATCATCGGCGTTTGATGGGGGATCAGCTATCTATTGTGATTTTTAGACAGCCTACACCAACGCCTTTCATGCATTATCGATTTAGTCTTTTACCGAGTAAAAAAAACATCAGAATCCAAGTCTGGGGACTTTTATCCCGAAGCCTAAATAGGGATAAGTCAGCGTCTAACGCGCGTTATCGGGTAGTCTATTCCCCTGAGAAAGTCGAAGTCTACATATTCAAAATTGTAGCACTAGGAGAGTTAACTCTTTTAGCACAACGTTACATGTAAAACATTCTTAAACAATCTGCATGCTAGCCCGACTCAAACGGTAGTTGGTAAAGGCTCATCAAACCCGTTGAGGACTGAGGGTTTGCTAAAAATCCTATAAGCACGATAGTCACTGACACACCAGCTTTATCAGTTGGTCTTGTGACTTGAACTCCCAGGAGTATACGAGTATAAACTGGTCCTCCCCGCTCCAACGCCTTAAGAGCATAAACTGTATAGACACAGGTCAACACGTTACAACCAAAGTCAACACCGATCAACGCATTGCGACGAAAGTCAACGTCGATCAACTCGTTCCAATGAAAGTCAATGTCGATCAATACAAAACCCTAAGGTCAGCGCCGATCAACGCATAGCCCAAGGTCAATGTCGGTCAATGTGTTATGATGGAAGTCAACACCGGTCAACACATAGCCTCCGATCAACTACAAAGTTCAAATATGAATTTCTGATGAAGATAGTCAGTTCAAAGTCAACTCAACGACATGAGCTAAAACTAACTCATCAGTTTTGATTCAATACTTCGACAACAGCGAGAAGATAAACGCAGCACCGGAGAAATTTTAGCTATTCATCAAAATATTGAATAGACTGAAAATTGAAGAAGTTAAGAATTGAAGCAAACTACAAGTTCTTTTACACCGACTGAAAGTGAGGTCTATCATATCCAAAGTATTTCAAGCTCTTATATAGACTGAAACACTTTGGAGGGGGTATCTGTAGGAATCAAAAATTGCCTATGCGTTCCTGTACATAGCTCAAAGCAGAAAGAAGACGATGAACGTCTTTATCTGAATCAAAGAGGATTATCTGACGTCAATAAGTGCATGAAGTGAGTCAATGAATCATATGAAGTAACAAAATGACAGAATAACGAAGATACGAGCCAGTCGGGAGTTACGATTTGCTCACGAAAGATGAAACGCCCCTCGCATCTCAACCATTCTAAATGTGATACAACTGTGGGAGCATGTAGATATCTTCATCGCCTTTCCCACGAACTTTAAATTACGTAATTCTAAGTTCGGACAACAAAAATACAGCAAAAATGATCGCGACACGCCTGACCAGTGCTCAGGCCTTAACGGAGACACTTCAAGTGTCTCGGCCAAGACCGAGACACCCTAAGTTGTCTTGGCCAAGGCCAAGACACCCTAAGTGTCTCAGTTAAGGCCAAGACACCACGAGTGTCTCGGTCGTGGCCGAGACACTCGGACTGTCTCCCGGCCCAAAAACGTTGTTTTGAGGCTGTTTCGAAGCTGTTTCGCTCGTTAACCTACTGGATTTTACTCCAATTGATCTGAAGTTATCCTAGAACATGATAAAGTGGTTATAACTAAAGATAAGAGGGAATCAGTCATTATTATCCAAAAATAAGGCTCCTGAAGCCTATAAATACAGCCCTAGGGCCTTCATTTACATGGATCTAAAATTCTCGAGCCTTGGCGAATGCCTGCTAAATTGGAGACTGAAGAGCTATGAATTTCAGAGAGGAGGAGGAGATCTCAGCGAATTCTTCAGCATAAAGAAGGAGAGTTCGACAGATCAGTAGCCCAGTTCTTCCCTTGAGATCACGTCGTTGCTATGATCTCGAAAAGAGTAGTTATCTCGTTGTTGCCGAGATAATTGCTTCAGTTTCTTGACTCCTTTGCGAGGCAATGAAATCTACACTTTGATCTGATCCGAGGTGGTCCACGGATAAACTCCGACACAAGTAAGGATCCCGCACAAATAGCGGGTGATAAACGTCCGTTGTGTTTGTTTTGACGAGAGTTGTAATTTCTGTTTTCATTGTGTAAGAGTCTTATAAAAAGACTATCATTTTGTTTTCATTATAACAACTGAAGTTGTAATGAATACTTCAATGAAGAAACCAACTTTCGACCAAAATAACCTCCCCTACACCTATATGAATGAGGGTTGACCCAATTGACGACAGAGACTTGAGCTTTTAACGAATTCTGAGAGCAAGAGAGAGAGAGTCCTTCATATTTTTGAGAGATCTCAAAGGCCTTCGGCGTTCCCTTATCTCAAACATCAATTTGATATCGAGAAGAGTATTTATCTTACCTTACTGAGATATCCACTTTTGTTCTTGTTTCTAAAATGAAACATTAACATAAAGCCTTCTTCACGATCAACCGGATCATTGAATCGGCGGTCCACGAATCAAAGCATCCTTGGCACAGACAAAGATCCCACACAAACAGCGACTAATAAATAGTTTCTGCGCATGTTTCTAGGGAATACCCCTTTTTATTTTCTTTGTAAAGAGAAGTTTTATAAAAAAGCTCACTCTTTTGTTTTTATTGTAAACGACAAACGTTGTAATGAAAGCTACAATGAAAATCATTCTCGACACAAACACCAAACAGTAAGCGGCACCTCCTCCAGCATCTATACCAGGCCATGTTGGCGAGGAGGAAGAGGAGATCTGACCATTCTGCCACTAGACTTCAGAGCTCGACCTTCAATTCTAGGAGAAGGCGAAGACCATGTTGATGGGAGTATCGTTGGGCCCCTGTTCGCCTAGGAGGGAAATCCCAGAGGGCGAGAGGTTCATCACGATAGTGCCTCTCAACATAGAATCTTCGATCTTAGGGTCTTCAAATTCCCCAATCCGAGCCGTCCAATAGTTCTCCCTCCCGATGGACGAGGGGTTCTTGCAGGACATGCCAAGCGTCGACTTGCAAATGCCCCTTAAGGCCTACTTAGTTCAGGGGGCTTTAGTGGAGCAGGAGCTGTTCAACCAGCTCACCCACATGTACAACTCTCTGGTGGAGTGGCAGGTGGACCTACCTAAGGAGAAGTCGTCCAGCGTGGAAGTAGAGAAGAAGATAGTCGCCTTGGAGGCTGAATTGAATGACATCAAGGCCTGCTGGTACCGGGAGGTGTATGCAAGGGAAAACTCCTTAAGGGGATCCAATCCCATGGCACCAAGAAAGCGGCTTTGATCGAGAAGCTCCAAGGTGAGGTAGCCCAGCTAAACGGGGAAGTCGGCTGCCTCCAGCAAGGAATCTTCGAGCAGGGTGGCTGGCTGACTTCTTTGGAGGGGGAGCTTGAGTCTGAGAGGCGCCTCAATGAGGGACTGAGGAAGATGCTCGATCAAGTCATCTCTCAGCTAAACAATTAAAGCGAGACCTCGAGGAAGAGTGGTCGACTCATCAGGCATTTGCGACAATTGTCAAGAACCTTGAGAATCTGCTTGCTTGCCTGGACTCGGAGCAGTATAGGGCGAAAGTGGTTGACGATTGGTGCTAGGGCCCGTTAGGCAAACCTAAGGTGGTCTTGACTTGTAAGGATGGTGTTGACTACCTAGCCTCGCTGCTCCCTCCTGACTCTCATCCTACGCCTGATTGTCTTTACCCTCCCTGTGTCTCTTGCTACCTTGACCTCCTAAAGGAGATCGAAGTGAGTGAGTCAGAGGACACCCCTGGAGAGAACCCTGTCACTTCTTCTGCTGCTCCTACCCCCGAAGCCCCTGCCTAGGACCTCCCAATCCCTACTCCTGGATCTAGTCGAGAGATCAGAGGGCTTGTATCTTTTTTTAAATGTCAACATGCTTTTTGTAAATATTAACATAGATATTGTAATGAACTTATAATATAAAGTTTGTAATAAACTTTGAAGCTTGGAATAAAGATTAACTTTGCTCTCATTCTGGAGTTGTCCTTCATTTATTCTTTGTTTTTACTTTGGTTGCCTATAGTTTTGTTCTGATTTCATTAAGAGAACAAGTGTGGATTGTTGTGTGTTAGCCGTGTTGGGATGACCCGAGTGTTGAGGAGTCAAGATGACTGGCTCAGTTTATGCCTCATGTAGGCGAGATGTCCGTGTCTTTTGTCGACGAAGACTGACAAGTTGAAACGCCTAAGTCTTTTTGTCTAAGACGACCAAACGGTTGAACTCCATGCCTTGGGTTTACTCATGATGACACCAAGGGCTTAGGGTACGTGCCTTGGACTAAGTGAGGGCACCAAGGTCTTTTCGATAGAATGACAATCCTGAGGTTGGATGCCTAGGAATTATGTAGACACCTAGGTCTTTGAAAAAATGACAACCCTGAGGTTGGGTGCCCAGGACTTACATAGACGCCTTGGTCTTTGGAAAATTGATAACCCTAAGGTTGGGCGTCCAGGACTTATGTAGGCACCTGGGTCTTTGGCAAATTTGTTAGGTCTCATGTCTATGAGCCTATTATCTAATATAGTTTTCATGATTAACAAACAATTCCTAATATCATTTGTCGAGTGTTTGTATTTACTTGTTAGGAATTCTACACAAAGATCCGTGTTAGAGAGTGGTTGAAAATTGAGCTTAGGGCCCGTTTGTTTGCACGGAAGTAACTGTGAAATAGCAGAAGTAGAGGAAGTAGAGGCTACTTTCTGCTACTTCTTGACAAAAATGTAAGTTTGTTTATCTTGAAAATCTACTTCCGCTACTTCCTTAAATGATGATATGGTGTCTATGTGGCATCTTCATTTCCTTGATATTTTTCCATCTTCGAATACACTGAAATACATCAGAAGTTGATGTAGGGTGCGATCCACGAGGAAAAAGATTCTCAAATATATAATTAAGAAGCGATCAAATTATTTTCACTACTGACTCCCTCACAACCGATTCTCAAATATATAATTATACGTTTATATTTGTTACTTGAGCAACAAAACTTCTATTAGGTCGCTTCCTGATTGGATAGTTGCAAGGAACTGCTTATTTGCTACCAATTCAATGTTTTCAATACATGTGCTTCCATCAGATGCAGGTTGTCAGCTTGTTTCTACTACATTGTCCTGCTTTTGAATTATTGATGTTGTTTTACTCGTGATGTAAGCTTTCTAACTTTTAAGCACAACAATCTTCGAGGTGTATGGTGTGTTATAATAATTCCATTTATATTTCTATTTTAATGATAATCCAAACAAGAATAAAATGGAAGCAACGTGTATTAATTACTTCCTTGTAATATTTTCAAATATTATTCAAACAAAAAAGATAAATGAAGAGGAAGAAGTTCTACTTTCATTACTTCTAAAAATATATGAAACAAACAAAAAAATACTATTTCTGCTACTTCCTATTTCATAGTTTTGAAAGTTACTTCCGTAACTTACTTCTTACTTTCAATACTTCCATTATCCAAACGGGTCCTTAATGATGACATTCAAATGAGGTTGGAAGTAAAACGGAATGAAGCCGTCGCAATTCAAATCAAGATTCATCATTTCTTCATCCGCAACCAAGACGAGTTTATTGAATATCATTTGCTTGGGTATATAGTTTTGTAGTTTAGGCTTTACTTTATGTGTTTATACTTTAAAGCTCAAACTACACACATACACGTTTCATTTTATCGTATTATACGTTTTTGGGAAAATAACAGTTTTACAGATTAAAGACTTAATTATATTATTTTACATCTTTTCTAAAGTCTATTAATACATTTAAAAGTATTTTAGAACTTGTTTAAAGAAATTTCATCAAAATTGTGTTTTCAACAAAACTCGTATTTTGGACTTTTTCGAAAATAGTAAGTTTTCACAAAAACTAAATGATATTTCAAAATTTTCTTCTTTAACATGTTTATTTTCATGTATATAAACATTTCCCAAAGTTTTACAATTTTTGGAAATGACTTGTTATTTTTAATTGAATTTAGAAAATTAGCTTTTCAGGTTTCATGCTGTTTTTGCAAAACAGATGACTTTTCACAAATGAAAAATGATATTTCAAAAATTTCTTCTTTAACAAGTTTATTTTCATTTATATAAATATTTACCCAATTTTTACTATTTTTGGAGTTGATTTGTTATTTTTAATTGATTTTACAAAATCAGCTTTTCAGGTGAATAGTGTTCTGTGAACAGTACCGGTCGACCGGCGCATTACCATCAGTCGACCGATCAGACTGTTTTTCCAGCGACTGAGTTTTTTTAGTTAATCAGTCAACCGATTGACCTTGACCAGTCGACCAATACACGACCATCATTCGACTGATTGTCTACTATTAGTCGACGATGAGAGATCTGTTACAATAATGGCTAGTTTTTGTCAAGTTGTGTTTTTGAGGCTATAAATATCCTTTAAGCCTTGGTTTTTCTAAAGGGTTTTTACTGAAGTTTTGGGTAGTTTATTTCATATTTTTGAAGATAAAAAAATTGTTTATGTGAAGAGGTTTTCACAAGAGAAGGATTTCAATTTCAAGTTTGAGGCTTTCATCCTCAACATCTACCTCTCTCTTGCTTGTTTTAGAGAAATTTTTCCAAACTCATCTTCTAGCTATTTGATATTTTAATTCTTATATATTTATGCTAGATTGATTTGAGTTTATATTTTATTATACTCATTGTTTTCACACACAACCGCTTGAGCTTAAGTTATTTCACATATTGTATATTTTGGGTTGTGAGAGTGTAACAATTGAGTGAGCTTTTATTTTCATTCTCATTTGTATTAGAGAATAAATCTTGTTATTTGCACTTCATTGTTGAGAGCACATTGTAATACACGTTGACACTTAGAGGAGTGGTTGGTAGTGACGGGGTCAATTCCAAGAGGAGTGGCTTGGTTGTAAAAGCCTAGGGAGAGGTAGTAATTCCAAGCACTTGAGGAAGGTGACATGGGTAGACCAACACTTAAAGAAGTATCTTGTGGGATTGACAATGTGTGATTTGTAAAAGTTATCGATGAGCGTTAAAAACCGAATTGTGTAGCTTTTTGTGTTGATAGTGGAAAATCTTCTTGAGGGTGAGGAGCAGAGACGTAGGTTAAGGATTGACCGAACTCCGTGATCATATTGCTTGTTTGTGTTTAGCTTTGGCTCACTTATTCTTTTGTATATTTTTATATTGCCTATTATCTCATATTTATATTGTCCTTTGGTTAATTCTATATCCTTGCATACATCTCTTGTATACATCATATTGCTAGGATATTGTTAATAAGTTTTAAATTGGCATCGATGTCGGATTAGATTAGCAAATACCCTATTCACCTCCCTCCTCTAGGGTACTTTTATTTAGTATCAGAGCTTGGTGCTCTTTGATTTATGGCTTAACTGCCTAGAGTCAAAGATCCTCACTTTGATTTATTGTTAATCTAATTTTGTGATTTTATCTTGTTTGCATTTATATTATGAATATGTACGGTGCACCTAGTTTAGGCTATGCCATTGATATTTTTTCAAAATTTAATGATTTACCTTATACTCAATGGCGTGTTAGATTTAAACTTTTTGTTAGATCTAAACATTTTAATTTATGAGAAATAATTGATTATGCTTATATTTTGCCCACATTGGAGAAATCCAAGTAGAGCAATAATGATAAAAGAATATTTATAATGAACAAGCACTTATTAGAATTTTTGCTTAATGCTTTTGATTCATCTATATCTAACAAGCTTGCTCATTTTGATAGTGCTTACAAATTATAGATATTTATAGAAGCACATCAAAAAAACTTAGAGGAGATCCGACATGTTTTGGCGGAGTCCACTTTAAGTGCTATTGGAGATTCATGTGCACACGACCACTAGGCGATAGCCCTAGTGAGGTATGCGAGTCCAAATCCGAATGTGATTTATTTATTAATGAACTCGCTTGTGCATATAAACGTTTAATGCATGCCTATAACGAATTGCATCATAACTTAGAAGATTTAAAAAAGCAAGCATGTTAACTTAAAATCCGATCATGATATGTTAGCTTCTAAATATGATATTAATGCTAAAAAGAATGTGATCCTCAAAGAAAATAATGATAAATTAAAATTAGATCATGATCCTATAACTTTAAATATTGCTTGCATAACTCATAAAAAATAATGTCTTGTTAGAAGCAGAAACAATTAAAAATAAATTTAATTCTTTTAAGAATAATCATGTTTGTTCTATTTCTAATGTCAATGCTAAAATGCAAAATGATGAGTTGAATCATATGAAAAACCGTATTTGTTCTCTTGATTCCTAATGTCAATGCTAAAATGCAAAATGATGAGTTGAATCATATGAAAAACCGTATTTGTTCTCTTGATTCAACACTAAATAAATGCATTGATAATAATAAAGTTGAATCATATGAAAAACCGTATTTGTTCTCTTGATTCAACACTAAATAAATGCATTGATAATAATAAATTACTTATGGATATGTGTGCAAAGTCACATGCTAATTCTTCCAAAACACCCACTCACTACGCATACATGTATAGCAAAATCTATAAATGCTCTATTTGTGGCCGTAAAGGTCATCTTGCAAAATTTTGTTATTATGCACTAAAACCTACAAAATCTATTACTAGTTCTTATTGTGCATCCCATAAAGTTTCTTCATCACACACACACACACACACACACACACACACATGCACACAATGTTCATCATAATCATATAAGTGTATTTAAATGTGATTTTTGTAGTAGATTTGGTCATTTGGCCAAATGTTGTTTTGATTTAAGAAAAGTTTCACATTTGCAAAATAACTTAAAAAGACTATCCTTATTTGCAAATGTTTCTAGTGCACAAATAAATGGTCAACAAAAGTAAATGCATTCATTTCATTGCACGTATTGCAATAGAATCGGTCATTTGCGTGATTATTGCTATGATCTAACACATGCACAACATGCGCCCAAATGGGATCATAACCAAAGGGCTTTGGATTTTATTGATAGGTGTCATGTCCCTAAACTCTTCGGTACCAAGAGTGTTTGGGTACCAAAACAAGTTTGATTCTTAAAGAATAATTTTTTTTTTGTTGTGTTTTCGTGTTGTTATTTTAAAAACATTGATATTCATTTTTTTTGGACTTTATTGATTTTCATTATTGCTTTCAATTTGATATATATATATATATATATATATATATATATATATATATATATTATATCATATTATTATACTGATATAGATATATATAGTATAATATGTATATATATATCATATATATATACTATGTATTATATATTATTATATATATGTATATATATATATATATATTATTATATATATATATATAGTATATATATATATATATATAGTATATATAGAGAGATGAGAAGAGAGAGAGATGAATATGGAAAACTTGGCTGTACCAAGTTCTTGCATTGCAACTTGCGTGAGTGAGGTGGCCAAATCAACCCCCCTACATCACACCTTGAAAATGTGAGCATCTTTTTAAAATTGTAGGGTGGAATATTTGATTGAGGCTCTCTCTTCAAGCTGTGATGATAGCTAGGTGGGGATTGCCATCCTCACTTCCAAGTTCAATGGATGAATCTTCGGTACCAATATCTTTCTATTATTTCTCATATATATATATATATTATAATATATATATAGTATATATATAATACTCACTTCAAGTTCCAATGGAGAAACTTAATGGGTTACCAATTTAATTTACTCTATATATGATCTATTAGTATTATATATATATATATATATATATATTATATATAATATATATATATATAGTATTATATACTATAATAATATATATAATAATATGAGAAATATGGAGAACATTGGTACCAAATGTTCGTCCATTGAACTTGGTATGACGGTGGACAGATCTGACCTCTGCTACATTCACGCCTCGAAGATAAGAACCTCAATCATAACACTTCATTCCTACCTACTCTAAAAAAGGAGACTCCATCTCAGCGTGATGTAGGCGGCAGATTTTGGCCACATCACTACAAGTTCAATGAAAGAACTTGCTACCAAGGTTCTCTATACTTCTCTCTCTCTCTCTCTCCTTATATAGTATATATCATAGTATAGGTTATATATATGAGCAGGGAGAGAGAGAAGAGAAGAAATGGATAGTATACTTGTACAAGGCTCTTCGTTGGTAGTTGATGTCGAACATGCTTGTCCCATACATCACACCTTAAAGATGGAGCTCACCAACTCCAAGTGTGGATGTAATGGACAAGATGGGTCCACGATCACTACCAAGGCAGTTCCATTGGCCTAAGTATACCCATATTCGCAATAATTATTATATATATAATATAATATATATATATATATATGATAATATTTATATATATATATATATATATATATATATATATTATATATTTATATTATATATATATAATTTTTATCATACTATATATATATATATATGTATTATATCATATATATATATATATATATATATATATATATATATATCATAATTTTCATCACTTGTTTAAGAATTGTTTTTACATATATGTTTTGAGACACTATTTTCAAAATGATATATCTATATGTGTTCTTTTGTCATTTTGAATGTGAGTTGGGATTAATATGTTTTTATATATATCAATGTTTACTCACATATATGCCTTATTATTTTTTTATATATGCTTTAAGTATTTTTGATAGGGAGGGCATTCCCTATTCTTTCTATGTTTATACTCACCATGCCTTTTTGATAGGCGGATCTTTCGCTCTCTTATTCTTATTGTTTTCCTCCATTTTGATGTTGATAAAGGGGGAGAAACAAGTCTATTGTGAATATTTCATTTGTTTGCTTCCTATTGGTTTCATGCATTAGTTATAAATTGTATATCCATTTGTTTCATGCATGTTAATATCCTCTTTGTGTAGATTGTTTGTCATCATCAAAAAGAGGGAGATTGTTAGGTCTCATATTTATGAGCTTGTTAGGTCTCATATTTATGAGCCTACTATCTAGTTTAGTTTTGATGATTAATAAACAATTCCTAACATCGTTTGTCGAGTATTTTTATTTACTTGTTAGGAATCCTGCACAAAGATCCGTGTTGAAGAGTGGTTAGGAATAGAGCTTAACGATAGCATTCAAAGGAGGTTGGAAGGAAAACAGAATGAAGCCATTGCAATTCAAGTCAAGATTTATCATCGCTTCATTCGCAACCAAGATGAGCTTATTGAAGATAATTTGTTTGGGTATATAGTTTTGTAGTTTAGGCTTTACTTTATGTGTTTATACTTTACAACTCAAACTGCACATATACACATTTCGTTTTATCGTATTATACGTTTTTGGGAAAATTACAGGTTTACAGATTAAAGACTTGATTATACTATTTTTACATCTTTTCTAAAGTATATTAATCTATTTATAAGTATTTCAGAACTTGTTTAAAGAAATGTCATCAAAATTGTGTTTTCAACAAAACTCATATTTTGGACTTTTTGTAAAATAGTAAGTTTTTACAAACGGGGAATGATATTTCAAAAATTTCTTCTTTAACATGTTTAATTTCATGTATATAAATATTTCCTAAGTTTTACAATTTTTGGAGTTGATTTGTTAATTTTAATTGAATTTAGAAAATCAGCTTTTCAAGTTTAATGCTGTTTTTGCAAAACAGATGAGTTTTCACAAATAGAAAATGATATTTTAAAATTTTCTTCTTTAACATATTTATTTTCATGTATATAAATATTTACCTAAGTTTTACTATTTTTGGAGTTGATTTGTTATTTTTAATTGATTTTACAAAATTAACTTTTTAGGTGAATAATATTCTATGAACAGTGCCGGTCGACCGACGCATTACCATCAGTCGACCGATCAGACTGTTTTTCCAGTGACTGATTTTTTTAGTTGATAAGTTGACCGATTGACTTCGACCAGTCGATCAATACACAACCATCAGCCGACCGATAGGCTACTATCAGTCGACCGATAAGAGATTCGTTACAATAACGGCTAGTTTTTGTCAAGTTGTGTTTTTGAGGCTATAAATACCCCTCAAGCCTTGGTTTTTCTTAAGGGTTTTTACTAAAGTTTTGGGCTGTTTGTTTCAAGTTTTTGAAGATCAAAATTTTATTTATGTGAAAAGGTTTTCACAACAGAAGGATTTCAATTTCAAGTTTGAGGCTTTTATCCTCAACGTCTACCTCTCTCTTGCTTGTTTTAGAGATGTTTCTATAAACTCATCTTCTATCTATTTAATATTTTAATTCTTATATATTTATGCTAGATTTATTTGAGTTTATATTTTATTATACTTGTTATGGTAATTTACCATCTAAAGATAAGTATGAAGAGATTATCTACATAGGCTTAAAAAGCCATGGTCTAAACTGGATTTAAAGCACAGCCGTGCTCAAGTCTATCGGCCAGTCGAGCAGACGAGCCATCTTTTCGACCAAGAGTCATCATGACCAACTCGAAGTGCGGGATCAGTCGGTCCCTCGTAATTAAGACGACTCCTCGAGCAGACGTCTCGACTATACACTCAACCTAAAGCTCATTCGACTGTCGGGTCGTAAAGTCATAAAGACAACTCACGAACCGACCTGCCTCTACTCAAGGGATAAGACCCAGCTAAACTCACTTCAGATGTCACTCAACCCTACAATATTGACTAGTCCTATTAAGATCTCTGCTCTGACAAATCCCTTGCACAAGCCGCTTATTCTACTCACAAGTCACTTCCCTGGGATCGCCATGATGCTCTCCTAGGCTCGAATGACTTCCCCTCCAATCACCAACTACCATCTGGAGGGGGAAGGATGATCGAGCAGCAAGCCTATCCTCTGCCCTGCCTTATCTATCAAATCCAGGATATTAAGAGGATATCTCTCTCCTGTATTCGAATGACTTCCCTTCCAATCGCCAGCCGACATCTGGAAGGAGAAGGATGACTCAGCAGTCTATCTGCCCACCCTGCAACCACCCTCCTGTGCAAAAGAAAAGCCAAAATCTCAGAGGTAATGGACTATAAAAGGAGGTAAGGAGTGTAAGGGCAGGAGGCTGATCTCTGCTTCTTCTTACACCTGAGCTTTACTCCCCTTTCGATATTCTTTTTACATAAAGAGAAAATTTAATAACTCTTAGAGAGAAACCCCCTACAAGGACCTCAATGGCCAAGAAACCTCTAAAAAAACCCTCCTCAAGTTCATTGGCTGACTTGACCGTCGGAGGTACCACGGGGAAAATTAGCCCCGTACTCCTGCGATTCTTACATGTGCAGGCTATCAGTTCACCTCGCATACTCAGAATCAGATGTAGAGTCGGAGGAGGAGTTAGCCCCACCTTTTATCCTCCAAACCTTCATCCTCAATGGAAGACCCTCATCGAATGTGTGTTCATGGACATCAACAGTTTGGTGCCCACTGTGGAGCTCACTTTCTTCTCTGAGAAGACATGCCCAACTCTGAGTAGGGGCCTGACCTTGTCCCCAGCCAAAAAACCATCTTCAAAATGCACCTATGCAAGAAACACGAATTCGACACTTCCCGATGGAACAAATGTTAATGAGTTGTACTCTATCATGTATTAATTTCAAAACAATCAATGAAAATGTCAAATGAAAATAAAGACATCAAAAGACCTGGTCGTCTGGGCAATCGATTTCTCGGTCAAAAGCCCTTGGTACCTAATCTGGATAAACTAAGGCAAAACGACTCCTGAGTCAGTCACAAGACCCTGGCGCCGCCTCAAGACAGGCCCACGGCACAATGAACCCTCAGTCAGGCCCTGACACCACCTCAGAATAGGCCCAAGACATAACGACTTCCTAGTCGGAATAAAGACCTTGGTACCTAATCTGGGTAAAACCAAGGAACAACGACTTCTCTGTCGGAATAAAGACATTGGTACCTAATCTGGGTAAAACCAAAGCACAATGACTTCCTAGTGGGAATAAAGACCTTGATACCTAATCTTGGTAAAACCAAGGCAAAACGACTTTTCTATCGAAACAAAGACCTTAGTACCTAATCTGGGTAAAACCAATGCACAACAAATTTCTAGTCGGAACAAAGACCTTGGTACCTAATCTGGGTAAAACCAAGGCATAACGACTTCTCTGTCGGAGCAAAGACATTGGCACCTAATCTAGGTAAAACCAAGGCACAACAACTTCTCAGTCGGAACAAAACCCTTGGCTCTTCTTAAAGGTAAGCCTAAGACACAACATATGGTTCGATTCCTTCTGCTCTTATCGACCATAGTGGTCAAGACCTTGGTACATTCTCACGGTAAAACCAAGGCAAAACGACTCCTTAGTCGGAATAAAGCCATTGGCTCTTCTTAAAGGTAAGCCCAAGGCACAACATATGGTTCTATTCCTTCTGCCTCATCGACCATAGTGGTCAAGACCTTGGTACCTTTGTTGGGTCCTTTTGTTTTGATGATGATTAACAAACAATTTACATCTAATGTAATTTGTCTAGTGTTTGTGTTTTGTATCTATTCTAGGCAAATAATATGTTAGAGGATGCATGGAATCAAACATTGACGATCATATTCAATGGAGGTTGGCGGAATAGTGGAGTGAAGCAATACAAGTTAAGTTCAAGATCCAAGTTCAAGCTTCATCCACAAAGCTTACCAAGTTGAGCTACAATGAAGATCTATCAAGCTTGGGTAATTTAGTTTTAGGTTTATACTTGTGTGTAGATACTTTAAGCTCATATTAATCACACACACGTATTTGTTGATTTTATCAAAATATAGGTGTTTTTGTGAAAGCATTGTTTTATTAGTTTATAGACTTCAATATCAGTTTATACATATTTTTTTAAGTCTATAAAATCAGTTTACAAGTTTCAAAAGTTTGTTTAAATCAATATGTCAAAAACATGTATTTTTAGTTTCATATTTTTGGACATTTTTGCAAAATGAAGAGATTTCTTATTTAGGAGGTGTTTTTTGAAAACCAGTTTTTGTAATATATATATTATCATGTCTACAATCATTTTCCAAAGTTTTATATTTTTTTTATTTTATTTGCTATTTTTACAAGAGGTTTGAAAATCAGATTTTCTATTTAAATCAGGCTGATACAGTGTTATCAGTCAACTGATGACTGTGTTCAGTCGACTGATGAAAATGCTTGGAATAACAAAAAGTTTCTGTTTTGTTTTGGTCGACTGATCAGTCGACTGATGAGGTCATCAATCGATTGATAAGGTCGTCAGTCGACTGATGAGATGGCAAATACCTACAATTGTCAGCTCATCAGTTGACTGATGAAACCCATCAGTCGTCTGACAACATCATAATGGCTAGTTTTCCAAAATTTTTAGTTTCCCTTATTTTATCTTTTTGTGATGTTTTCTCTTGGTTTTTGGGGTTGTTTCATGAGCCTATATATACCCCTTGACCTCTACCACTCCGAGGTAATCAAGAAGTGTTTAAAACAAGTTTTACAAGGGTTTTAAGTTTTGTTTAAGATTGTTTCAAGTTTAGTTTGTGAAGCTTCACAAGAGCAAGTGGAGATCATCCTTTGGTGTTTGGGCATTCACTCTTCTCCCTCTCTCTTGTTATCTATAGAGAAGTTTCCTTAAACTCAATTCTAGCTATTTTATATGTTTGATCTTAATTTCATAAGCTAGATTTCATATTGAGTTTAATTGTTTTTGTTGAATCTCTTTGTTCACACACAATCATTGAGCTTATTGTATTTACATTCATAGTATAATTTAGGTTGTGGGCTTGTGACTTAGAGTGTGAGCTTACATTGAGTTCTCATCTATTGTAGAGAACAAATCTTGTTTGTTGTGCTTAATTGTGAGGATTCACTTTGTAATACACTAGTATACCAAAAGGAGTGTGTGGTGAGAGACGGGGGTCATCCCAATAGAAGTTGGGTAGGTGGTAATGCCTAAAGAGAGGTTGTACTTCCTAACACTTTAGGAAGACACGAGCTAGAGACCAACACTTGAGATGGTAGTTAGTGTAGTTACATTGTGAGTGATTGTGAACATTGATCGGTGAGCGTTGAACACGGATATTGTGAGGTGTAAACGTTTTTTGGGTAAGCGTAGAAAACCCGGTGTGATAGTGGAGATCTCCTCGAGGTGAGGAATGGAGATGTAGGTCATAGGGACCGAACTCCGTGATCATATCGTTTGTTTGCGTTTGTCATTGGCGTTCATTTATATTTGTGCTTATTGTTTATATTCCTATTGTCAATAGCTCTTTGTTTATATTGCCCACTATCTTGTTTATCTTATTTATATTTATTTCACCCTTTGTTAGTTTCATATCCTTGCATATAAATCTTGTAGTATATCTAATTTGCTAGGATATTTATTAATAAGTTTTAATTTGGCATAAATCAGATTAGATTAGCATAAACCCTATGCACTCCCCTTTAGGGTTATTTCCTAGTGGTATTAGGGTGCTTTCAATTGGTATCAGAGCTTGGTGCTCTTTGATTTAAGATCTAATCACCTTGAGTTAAAGATCCAAGATATCTTTATGCTAATCTAGTTTTGATTGTTATCTTGTTTACACATAATTATCATGAATATGGATGGTGCATCTTGTTTAGGCTATGATCCTAGTATTGCTCCTAAATTCAATGCCTTCCCCTATGCTCAATGGTGTTTTAGATTTAAAATATTTGTTGAATCTAAAAATATCGATTTGTGGGAAGTTATTGATAATGCTTATATTATGCCCACTTTGGAAAAATCCAAGTGGAGCAAAAATGATAAAAAGATGTTTACAATGAACAAACTTGTGTTAGAGTTTTTATTAAATGTATTTGATTCATCTATGTCTAACAAGCTTAATTCTTTTGATAGTGCTTACAAACTGAGAAAATTTATAGAAGCACATCAAGGGAATTTGGAGGCGATCCAACAAGCTTTGGCGGTTTCCTCTTCAAGTTCTATTGGATCATCATGCACACGTCCACTAGGGGATAACCCTAGTGTGGTAAGCAATCTGATTCTGATGATGACTTATCTATTAGTGAACTCGCTTGTGCATATGATAGATTAGCGCATGTCTACAAGAAATTACAAAATAATTTTATTGATTTATAAAGCAAGCATGTAGATTTAAAATCCGATCATAAGAAGCTAGTATCCAAGTTTGATATCATTGTTAAAGAAAATCAAAATCTTAAAGAAAACAATGATATATTAAATTTGGAAAATAAAAAATTAACCCCATCCATTTCTCGCTTAACTCATGCTAATGATGATGCCATGCTAGAAGTAGAATGCATAAGAAATAAATTTGATTCTTTTGAGAATAACCATATATGCTCTACCTCTATTATTAATGATGTTGTATCTAATGATGAGTTGAATCATTTAAAAAACCGCATATCTTGTTTAGGTTCAACCTTAAAAATATGCATTGTTAACAATAAGAAACTTATGGACTTAGGTGCAAAGTCTCATGCTAACTCTTCAAAACAAAGCACTCACTATGCACATATGTATAGCAAAATTTACAAGTGTTCTATTTGCGGCCGTAAAGGCCATTTAGCTAAATTTTGTTGTGATGCATACAAACACAAGAATATTAATGCTCCTTGTGCATCCCATTTAGTTTCTTCATCATGTACACATACGACTTCTTAGTCGACACAAAGCCCTTGGTACCTAATCTAGGTAAAACCAAGGCACAACGACTTCTTAGTTGGCACAAAGCCTTTGATACCTAATCTGGGTAAAACCAAGGTATAATAATTTCTTAGTCAGCATAAAGCACTTGGTACCTAATCTGGGTAAACCCAAGGTACAACGACTTCTTAGTCGGCATAAAGCTCTTGGTACATAATCTGGGTAAACCCAATGCATAACGACTTCCTAGTCGGCATAAAGCCCTTAGTACCTAATCTGGGTAAACCCAAGGCACATCGACTTCTTAGTCGGCATAAATCCCTTGGTACCTAATCTAAATAAACCCAAGGCACAACGACTCCACAGTCGGCACAAAGTTCTTAGCTCCCCATCAGAAGAAGCCTAAAGTACAAAAACTCCACAAGGCAGCAATCAAATCTATGGTTCCCCACCTAGAAAAACCAAACACAGACCCAGGGTCAACTTCCATAAAGTTATTTTCTGACCAAACAGGAAAAACAAAGACATTACCACTTATCCCGCATATGATATCTAATCCACAAGGATCAATACTCTTCGTGAAAAGAAAACGGAGCCACAACAAAGTCAACTATTCTAGCAAGCATTCACAGTTCTCAAAAGCAGAAGACGGGAGAAATCGTTTCTCATTCAAAAAGGAGTTTTGTACGTTTTTCAAAAGGCCTAACATGGCTTATAAAAAAAGAAATAAACATTTTCTCCTAAGGCTCAGCACCACTATCCCCAGAGTCCTTCCTCATTTTCTTCAAAGGCCTCTTGGTAGAACTTGGCCCCTCTGAGTCAGCCCCTCTTTTACAGACCTCCATTGGTAGAGGAAGGACTGTCGCTTCAGAGTCGACGAAAGACAAGGATGACCCTCCCGTCTTTGGGAATTCCTTTCCGTCCAGAGTTCTGGACTCCTGAAGATCGAGGTGATATCGGAGCTTCTCAAGATCTCTGGCCTCGAGATCACTAAGATCCCTCGGCTCTAATACGTTCTTCTGCACTTCAGGCCAACTTGAACAGGATAGCAAGTTGTCGGCACCAAACACCCAGATGAAGAACCTCTTCCATTCTTCATCCAGCTCTAGGAGATCGGCGTCCAAGCGAAAATCACCCCGACAGCAAAAAAAATAGTGTTGGTCTCCCTCAACAGACCCCACACTGACCACGTGCCCAAGCAAATTGATGCTGGGCACCACCTCTGCCTCTGAGCAGGTGTCTATAAACGCCATCAAGATATAGATGGCATGGGGATGGAACTTGTAGGGGAAACCCACAAAGCAGTAGAAACTTCCCTTACAAAGGGATGCAGCGGCAGGCGCAATCCACACTGCAGGTGCGCCCAATAGAGAGGCACTAGATCCTCCCCATGCACATGCATCGGAGTAAGACTGTCCGGTGCCCCTATGGTCATCGCTCGAGAAATATCATACTCATTGTGCAACCAAGTTGCCTCGTCCAAAGTCATCCTTGACCTAGATAGAAACAAGACCATGAGTTTCTTCTCGCGGTCATTCTGGGGTAAACCCAAGCTAAAATCTCTTAAGAAGTCAAAGGAAGGATCGACGAAGAGAAATATTCCTGGTGAAGAGTGTTCTTTTAAAAAAGCACTAGGAGCTATTTATAAACCTCTAAAGAAGCTTGCAAAGCCCAAAAGACACAACCTTGGAGCAACCAAGGAAGATTCACTATGAGAATCGGAACAAATTTCTCAAAATGCCAATTGTCGCTCGTAACTCATGCCAATAAAGTAGCAAGAGAGGGTCCATTTACTCTGCCCACAATGACTCATTCTCTAAAAAATTGGTTCCCAAAACCGACAGCATCAGTCTACAAAAGATTGGCAGTTAGCAAAACCCACGCCTCATCTCCAACCATGATCAACTGACTAAAAGGTCTCAACACCCTGAGCAAACTCATACTTATTTCACTCGGACCCGACTAAAGTCAACTCCTAATGAAAGGGGCCAACTGTTATGGTAATTTACCATCTAAAGATAAGTATCAAGAGATTATCTGCATAGGCTTAAAAAGCCATGGTCTAAACCGGCTTTAAAGCACAGCCGAGGTCAAGTCTATCGGCCAGTCGAGCAGACGAGCTATCTTTTTGACCAAGAGTTATTATGACCGACTCAAAGTGCGGGATTAGTCTGTCCATCGTAATTAAGATGACTCCTCGAGCAGATATCTCGACCATACACTCGACCTAAAGCTCACTCGACTGCTGGGTCGTAAAGTCATAAAGACAACTCACGAACCGACCCGCCTCTATACAAGGGATAAGAGCCAGCTAAACTCACTTTAGATGTCACTCAACCCTACAACATTGACTAGTCCTATCATGATCTCTGCTCTGACATATCCCCTACACAAGCCGCTTATTTTACTCTCAAGTTACTTCTCTGGGATCGCCATGATGTTCTTCTGGGCTCGAATGACTTCCCCTCCAATCACCAACTACCATCTGGAGGGGGAAGGATGATCGAGAAGCTGGCCTATCCTCTGCCCTGCCTCATCTATCAAATCCAGGATACTGAGAGGATATCTCTCTCCTGTATTTGAATGACTTCCTTTCTAATCACCAACCGACATCTTGAAGGAGAAGGATGACTCAGCAGTCTATTTGCCCACCCAACAACCGCCCTCCTGTGTAAAAGAAAAGCCAAAATCTCAGAGGCAATGGACTATATTCGAAGGTAAGAAGGGTAAGGGCAGGAGGCTGATCTCTGCTTCTTCTTACACCTGTGCTTTACTCCCCTTTCGATCTTCTTTTTACATAAATAGAAAATTTAATAACTCTTAGAGAGAAATCCCCTGCAAGGACCTCAATAGCCCAGGGACCTCTCAAAAAGCCCTCCTCAAGTTCATCGACTGACTTGACTATTGGAGGTACACAAGGGAATTAGCCCCGTACTCCTACGATTCTTACATATGCAGGCTATTAGTTCACCTCGCGCGCTCAGAATCGGGCGTAGAGTCAGAGGAGGAGTCAACCCCACATTTTATCCTCCCAATCTTCATCCTCAATGGAAGACCCTCATCGACTGTGTGTTCACAGGCATCAACAGTTTGGCGCCCACCGTGGGGCCCACTTTCTTCTATGAGAAGACATGCCCAACTCTGAGTAGGGGCCTGACCTTTTCCCCAGCCAAAAAACCATCTTCAAAATGCACCTGGGCAAGAAACACTAATTCAGCACTGCCTGATGGAACAAATGTAAATGAGTTGTACTCTATCATGTATAAATTTCAAATCAGTCAATGAAAATGTCAAATGAAAAGAAAGACATCAAAAGACCTGGTCGTCTAGGCAATCGACTTCTCAGTCAAAAGCCCTTGGTACCTATTCTGGATAAAACTAAGGCAAAATGACTCCTCAATCGATCACAAGATCCTGGCACTGCCTTAGGATAAGCCCACAGTGCAATGACGCCTTAGTCAGGCCCTGACGCCACCTCAGGATAGGCCCAAGGCATAACGACTTCCTAATCAGAATAAAGACCTTGGTACCTAATCTGGGTAAAACCAAGGCACAACGACTTCTCTGTCGGAACAAAGAGCTTGGTACCTAATCTTGGTAAAACCAAGGCATAACGACTTCCTAGTCAGAACAAAGACCTTGGTAGCTAATCTGGTTAAAACCAAGGCACAATGACTTCTCTGTCGAAACAAAGACCTTGGTACTTAATCTGGGTAAAATCAAAGCACAACGACTTCCTAGTCAGAACAAAGACCTTAGTACCTAATTTGAGTAAAACCAAGGCATAACGACTTCTCTGTCGGAATAAAGACATTGGTGCCTAATCTAGATAAAACCATGGCACAAAGACTTCTTAATCGGAACAATGCCATTGGCTCTTCTTAAAGGTAAGCCCAAGATACAACATATGGTTCGATTCCTTCTGCTCTCATCGATCATAGTGGTCAAGACCTTGGTACATTCTCAGGGTAAAACCAAGGCACAAAGACTTCTCAATCGGAACAATGCCATTGGCTCTCCTTAAAGGTAAGCCCATGCCACAACATATGGTTTGATTCCTTCTGCTCTCATCGACTATAGTGGTCAAGACCTTAGTACATTCTCAGGGTAAAACCAAGGCGAAACGACTTCTTAGTCGGCATAAAGCCCTTGGTACCTAATCTGGGTAAAACCAAGGCACAACGACTTCTTAGTCGACATAAAGCCCTTGGTACCTAATCTGGGTAAAACCAAGGCATAACAACTTCTTAGTCGGTACAAAACCCTTGGTACCTAATCTGGGTAAACCCAAAGTACAACGATTTCTTGGTCGGCACAAAGCCCTTGGTACCTAATCTGGATAAAGCCAAAGCACAACGACTTCTTAGTCGGCACAACACCTTTAGTACCTAATCTGGGTAAAACCAAGGCATAACGACTTCTTAGTCGGCATAAAACCCTTGGTACTTAATCTGGGTAAAACCAAGGCACAACGACTTCTTAGTCGGCATAAAGGCCTTGGTATCTAATCTGGGTAAACCCAAGGCACAACGACTTCTTAGTCGGCATAAAACACTTGGTACCTAATCTGGGTAAACCCAAGGCACAACGACTTCTTAGTCGGTATAAAGCCCTTATTACCTAATCTAGGTAAACGCAAGGCACAACGACTCCACAGTCGGCATGAAGTTCTTAGCTCCCCATTAGGAGAAGCCTAAAGTACAAAAACTCCATAAGTCGACAATCAAATCTATGGTTCCCCACCTAGACAAACCAAATACAAACCCAGGGTCAACTTCCATAAAGTTATTTTCCGACCAAACAGGAAAAATAAAGACGTTGACCCTTATCCCGCATATGATATCTAATCCACAAGGATCAATACTCTTCATGAAAAGAAAACGAAGCCAAAACAAAGTCAACTATTCTAGCAAGCATTCGGCGTTCTCAAAAGCAGAAGACGAGAGAAATCGTTGCTCATTCAAAAAGGAGTTTTGTACATTTTTCAAAAGGCCTAACATGGCTTATAAAAAAAGATATAAACATTTTCTCCTAAGGCTTAGCACCACTATCCCCAGAGTCCTTCCTCATTTTCTTCAAAGGCCTCCTGGTAGAACTCGGCCCCTACGAGTCAGCCCCTCTTTTATAGACCTCCATTGGTGGAGGAATGACTATCGCTTCGGAGTCGGAGAAAGACGAGGAGGACCCTCCTATCTCTGGGAATTCCTTTCCGTCCAGAGCTCTAGACTCCTGAAGACCGAGGCGATATCGGAGCTTCTCAAGATCTCCGGCCTCGAGATCACTAAGATCCCTCGGCTCCAATGCGTTCTCCTGCACTTCAGGTTAACCCGAGTAGGATAGCATGTTGTCGACACCAAACACCCAGATGAAGAACCTCTTCCATTCTTCATCCAGCTCTGAGAGATCGGCATCCAAGCAAAAATCACCCTGACAGCGAAAAAAATAGTGTTGGTCTCCCTTAATAGACCCCACACTAACCACGTGCCCTAGCAAATCGATGCTGGGCACCACCTCTGCCTCCGAGCAGGTGTCTATAAACGCCATCATGATATAGATGGCATGGGGATGGAACTGGCAGGGGGAACCCATAAAGCCATAAAAACTTCCCTTACAAAAGGATGCAGCGGCAGGCGCAATCCACACTGTAGGTGCGCCCAATAGAGAGGCACTCGATCCTCCCCATGCATATGCATCGGAGTAAGACTGTCTGGTTCCCCTATGGTCATCGCTCAAGAAATATCATACTCATTATGCAACCAAGTTGCCTCGTCCAAAGTCATCCTCCACCTAGACAGAAACAAGACCATGTGTTTCTTCTCGCGGTCATTCTGGGGTAAAGCCATGCTAAAATCTCTTAAGAAGTCAAAGGAAGGATCGACGGAGAGAAATGTTCCTGGAGAAGAGTGTTCTTTTAAAAAAGCACCGTGAACTATTTATAAACCTCTAAAGAAGCATTCAAAGCCTAAAAGACACAACCTTGGTGCAACCAAGAAAGATTCACTTTTAGAATCGGAACGGATTGCTCGAAATGCCAACCGTCGCTCGTAACTCATGCCAATAAATCAGCAAGAGAGGTGTCATTTACTCTACCCACAATGCCTCATTCTTTAAAAAATCGGTTCCCAAAATCGACAGCATCAGTCTAGAAAAGATTAGCAGTTAGCAAAACCCACGCCACGTCTCCAACCATGATCAACTGACTAAAAGGTCTCAACAACCCGAGCAAACTCATACTTATTTTACTCGGACCCGACTAAAGTCAACTCTGAATGAAAGGGGCCAACTGCTATGGCAATTTACCATCTAAAGATAAGTATCAAGAGATTATCTGCATAGGCTTAAAAAGCCATGGTCTAAACCGGCTTTAAAGCACAGCTGAGTTCAAGTCTATTGGCCAGTCAAGCAGACGAGCCATCTTTTTTACCAAGAGTTATCATGACCGACTCGAAGTACGGGATTAGTCGGTCCCTCATAATTAAGATGACTCATCAAGTAGACGTCTCGACCATACACTCGACCTAAAGCTCACTTGACTGCTGGATCGTAAAGTCATAAAGACAACTCACAAACCGACCCGCCTCTACTCAAGGGATAAGATCCAGCTGGATCGTAAAGTCATAAAGACAACTCACAAACCGACCCGCCTCTACTCAAGGGATAAGATCCAGCTAAACTCACTTCAGATGTCACTCAACCCTACAGCATTGACTAGTCCCATCAAGATCTCTGCTCTGACAAATCCCCTGCACAAGCCACTTATTCTACTCACAAGTCACTTCTCTAGGATCGCCATGATGCTCTTTTGGGGTTGAATGACTTTCCCTCCAATCACCAACCGCCATCTGGAGGGGGAAGGACGATCGAGCAACGGGACTATCCTCTGCCATGTCTCATCTGTCAAATCCAGGATACTGAGAGGATATCTCTCTCCTGTATTCGAATGACTTCCCTTCCAATCGCCAGCCGACATCTGGAAGGAGAAGGATGACTCAGCAGTCTATCTGCCCACCCTACAACCGCTCTCCTATGCAAAAGAAAAGGCAAAATCTCAGAGGCAATGGACTATAAAAGGAGGTAAGGAGGGTAAGAGCAGGAGGCTGATCTCTGCTTCTTCTTACACTTGAGCTTTACTCCCCTTTCGATCTTCTTTTTACATAAAGAGAAAATTTAATAACTCTTAGAGAGAAACCCCCTGCAAGGACCTCAATGGCCTAGGGACCTCTCAAAAAACCCTCCTCAAGTTCATCAGCTGATTTGACCATCGGAGGTAATATAGGGGAAATTAGCCACGTACTCCTGCGATTCTTACATGTGCAGGCTATTAGTTCACCCCGCGCGCTCAGAATCGGGCGTTGAGTCGGAGGAGGAGTCGGCCCCACCTTTTATCCTCCCAACCTTCGTCCTCAACGGAAGACATCGACTGTGTGTTCACGGACATCACAATACTCATTGTTTTCACACACAACCACTTGAGCTTAAGTTATTTCACATATTGTATATTTTGGGTTATGAGAGTGTAACAATTGAGTGAGCTTTTATTTTCATTCTCATTTGTATTAGAGAACAAATCTTGTTATTTGTATTTCATTGTTGAGAACACGTTGTAATACACGTTGACACTTAGAGGAGTGGTTGGTAGTGACGGGGTAAAAGCCTAGGGAGAGGTAGTAATTTTAAGCACTTGAGGAAGGTGACATGGATAGACCAACACTAAGTGTCTTGTGGGATTTACAACGTGTGATTTGTAAATGTTATCGGTGAGCGTTGAAAACCAAATTGTATAGTTTTTTGTGTTGATAATAAAAAATCTCCTCGAGGGTAAGGAGCGGAGACATAGGTCGAGGGTTGACCGAACTCCGTGATCATATTGCTTATTTGTGTTTGGCTTTGGCACACTTATTCTTATGTATATTTTCATATCGCCTATTGTCTCATGTTTATATCATCCTTTTTTAATTCTATATCCTTGAATACATCTCTTGTATACATCATATTGTTAGGATATTGGTAATAAGTTTTAAATCATCATTGAAATCGGATTAGGTTAGCAAATACCCTATTCACCCCCCCTCTAGGGTACTTTCAAAATTGACAACTCTGACGTTGGGTGCCCAAGACTTATGTAGATGCCTGGGTCTTTGGCAAAAGGACAACCCTGAGGTTTTGTGCCCAAGATAAAACTGGGGCTTTGGCAAAAGGACAACCCTGAGGTTGTGTGCCTAGGATAAAACTGGGGCTTTGACATAAGGACAACCCTGAGGATGGGTACCCAGGATAAAACTAGGGCTTTGGAAAAAGGACAACCTTGAGGTTGAGTGCCCAGGACTTACGTAGACGCCTGGGTCTTTTCGGTAAAGTGACAACCCTAAGGTTGAGTGCCCAGGACTTACGTTAACGCCTGAGTCTTTTTAGCAAAGTGACAACCCTGAGGTTGGGTGCACAGGACTTACGTTCACGCTTGGATCTTTTGGCCCTACCATAATGGTTGAGTGGCAACTGTGAGAGTCGACCATATGGTGAATGTGTCTAGGGTTTACCCTGAGAAAGCGCCAAACGCTTAATAATTCCTGCATAGATTTAGCGGTACAGGATTCGAGTCAGTTTCAATAATAATTCCATTAATACGGAATTAAATTTATAGAATTATTAAAAATATTGCCTCAAGTGCTCAACATTCTAGGGATGTTGTAGGACTCTCCCATCTGGGGCCCTTAACCGATAGGTGCCTGCTCATAGCTTTTCTAAGACTACGTACGGGCCTTCCTAGTTAGGATCTAGCTTTCCTCTTTCGGTATCTTTGTCAAAAGCGGCTTTGTGGAGAACGAGGTCACCAGCATTGAGTCTCCTTGGTCGGATCTTACTGTTGTAGTAGCGGGTGATTTGTTGCTAATTGGTGACCTGGATCCAAAGCGCCTTCTCTCGGGTCTTGTCTAGGAGATCGAGCCCGACTTCAAGCCCTTCTAAGTTCATGTCTTCATCAATGCATTGTAGTCGGATGGTTGGCAAGCCGAATTCGATTGGAGGGACTGCCTCGGTGTCATAAGCTAGCTTGAATGGAGTCTCCCCGGTTGAGTTCTTGTGGGTCGTGCGGTACGACCAGAAGATACTAGGCAACTCTTCAACTCAGTTCCCTACTGCGGCATCCACCTTCTTGTTCAACACTTGGAGGATGCATTTATTGGTAGTCTCTACAAGTCCCTTGGATTTTGAGTAGGAGACTGAGGAGAACTTGAGATGAATGTTGTATTCCTCGCGAAAGCTGCGAAAGCCTCCATTATCGAACTGGGTGCCGTTGTCAGTCACAAAGGACCAGGGCACACCAAAACGGCAAACAATGGACTTCCATACAAAACTTGTGACGTTACTCTCACCGATTTGGTCAATGGTTCGACTTCAATCCATTTGGTGAAGTAGTCAATCGCCACAATCAGAAACTTCCTCTGTCCCAAAGCTAGGGGGAGAGGATCAAGCAAATCCAAACCCCATTGAGAAAATTGTATAGGACTCAAAATGTAAGTTAGCTCATTGGTCATTGCTCGCGGGATGGACGAGAAGAATTGGCATTTCTTACATTGAGAGACGAGTCACTTTGACTCAGCCAATATGGTAGGCCAGTAGTACCCTTGGCGGATGACTTTCTACACAAAGGTTCAGACCCCAGGATGGTTTCCACATGTGCCCGCATGAATCTCCCTGAGAACATAGCTGGCCTCTGGCGGCCGAAGGCACCACAGATAGGGTCCTAGACCACTGCTCAATTATGACATCCGATAGAGCTGTACAGCAATCATGAGATAGTGGCGAGAGTTCCTTTAGAGACGCCTGGTTTTGGTAGGTTCTTCAGACAAGGTACTTTGTGTTAGAGAAAAATAGGATCCAACCAACAGGGCATAACAGGTATCTCGGTCTCCAAAATGGTCTCTGGTGACTTGGAGATGCTGGGTCGCTGGAGAGTGTCAGTGTAGATAGGACCTAAGCTTGTCAACCCGAGCTTAGAGAAGGCACCAACTCAGGCGTTGAGCGCACAGGGGACTTGAGCTATCTTGAAATCTAAGAAACTGGTCAAAAGCTTCTTAGTAGCTTTGAGATACAAGGCCATCCTCGGATCTTTAGCTACATATCGTCCATTCACCTGATGGACGACCAACTACGAGTCGGCTAAGATGTAGAGGCGATCTGCCTTCAGTGCTTGTGTCGCTCAAAGGCCAGTGAGAAGAGCCTTATATTCAACTTTATTGTTTGAGGCCGAGAAGTCAAAAGATATAGAGTGCTCATGCGTCGACCCATCTGGGCTACACAGGACCACTCATGCCCCACTTCCGACTTCTCTGGAGGACCCGTCCACCTTCAACAACCACCATGAGGTGAATTCGGATGAATCATGTTCTAGAGTGCGACAGATCTATGGAACAAATGCTTGGACTACTAGAGGTGCTGGCTGAATGGACGGCAAAGGTGTGTCTGGCTCGTCACTTAGCGAGGTTGACTCAATTAGGAAGTCGACAAGGCTTGAGCTTTGATTGTCATGCTGGGTTCGAATTGCACATCATGCTCACTAAGTTCAACTACCCAGGTGACCATTCTCCCAAAAGTTGTGGGGCTGCCCAGCACTTTCTTTAGAGGTATACTTGTCCGCATAATAATGGCATGGGCCTGGAAGTACAGGCGAAGTCTCCTCGTAGTAGTAATGAGGGCAAAGGTAGCCTTCTCTATGCGGGGGTAGTTGAGCTCGTCCACTTTTAGTATTCAGCTCACATAGTAAACATGCTTCTGAATGTTCTCCTCTTCTCAAATAAGGACAGAGATGACAGCTTCGAGGAGACGGTCATGTATAGGTACAATGTCTATCCCCCTATGGGCAGGCTTAGCAGTGATTTGGAACTCAAGTAAGCCTTGAGATCCTAAAAAGCTACACTGTATTTGGCCATCCATGTCAGGCTCTCCTTCAAGTTATTGCTTCCCCTCAGAGTTTGGAAGAATGGGAGGCTCCTCTCAGTAGATTTGGAGAGGAAGCAACTCAATGCCGCAATCTTTCCATTCAGCTTATGAATATTATTCAAGGTGCGTGGCTCGGGCGATCGCTCTATGGCAACCATCTTCTCAAGGTTGATCTCTATGCCTGGTGATCATGAACCTTAAGAATTTTACCGATTGTACACCGAAGGTACACTTGGTGGGATTGAGATTCATTCAGTAGAGTCGAAGAGTGAAAAAGGTATCATCTAGGTCTGATATGTGGGTCGACGCTTGCTTCAACTTCACCAACAAGTCGTCCACATAAGCTTCCAGATTGTAGTCGATCTAGTGTTTGAAGACCTTGTTGACAAGTATCTAAAAAGGAGCTCTGGTGTTCTTCAGTATGAACTACATCATCTTGTAGCAGTATGTCCCCAGGTTGGTGATGAAGGAGGTCTTCTCCTAATCATGTTCTGCCATGAAGATCTGGTTGTAGCCAGAGAAGGTGTCCATGAAGTGGAGCAGCTTATGTCTGACACTCTCATCGACTAGCTGATCGATTCAAGGCAGGGGATAGCTATCCTTAGGACAAGCATTATTGTGGTCGATGAATTCCATGCACATCCTCTATTTATTCAGCGTCTTCTTCACCAATACTACATTAGCTAGACATTTCGGGTATTGGACTTCCTGGATGAAACTAGCTCTAAGAAGTCATTCGACTTCATCGCCTGTCGCCTTTTGACATTTTGGGCCGATATGTCTCTACTTTTGTTAAACAGACTTAGTGTGCCTGTCGATAGCCAGCTCGTGGCTTATCACTTCGGGGGAAACCCCCAACATATCTTTGGGTCCCTAGGCGAACACATCAGCATTTGCCTACAAAAACTTTATCAATGCTCCTCGTAAGGACTCGACTAGGCTGGACCCAATATTGACCGTCTTCAATCATTCTCGATCGATTGGTATCTCCTATAGCTTTTCAACCGGTGTCGTCCTCTGTCGCTCCGTTGCTTTCTCCAATTGGCGGCAGACTATTAATAGGTAAGAAGTCTTGTGCGCGCCTTACCCTTGGTCGTGAGTAGGTAGCAGGACCTGGCTTCTCGCTGGTTGCTCTTGGCGACTCCGACTCCATTAAGAGTCGGGAACTTCATCATCTAGTGATAAGTTGAAGGAACAACCCACAGAAGATAAAGGGTGGTTCAGCCCAAACTGACATTGTGGGCTGACTCGAGGCTCATCATCAGGAACTAGACTTAGACGATGATTTACCTAGGGTACTCTCTAATGATTAGGGGGAGAGTAATCATCCCTTTTGGCAAAAGAGAGTGACCGATGAATCTCATAAGGGGGCTTCTACAGGGGAGTAGGCGAGATTTGTCGATGCCTATCTGGTTAAAGGCATCAGCATACAAGATGTCTATTGAGCTCCCTGTGTTAACAATGATCCGCTTCACCTAGTAGCCAACGATCCCTGCTGTTATGATGATAGGATCATCATGAGGTGTCTCAATGCCTTGCACATCGGCATCCCCAAAAGATATGATCTCCTCCTCCTTCATCCTCTTGTCACCTTGTCGACCCACAACGTCCTCTTAGTATATCTCTTCCGAGCATTGTTGGATGACCCTCTAGCAGTGGGACCACAACTAATCATGTTGAAGACCCCCTTATGACTAGGCTCCGAGGGTCAGCTATCTTGGCGCGGTCGAGGATGAGGCAACCATGAGCGGGATCTCCTATCTGACTTGGCTGGGGCAGCTTCCCTGTGGCCTCTATGAGAGACAAGATTCTTCAAGTACTCTCTCTCGATCAGATTTTTAATGTCCCTCTTTAGGATACAATAGTCATTGGTGAGGTGGACATGATCCTTGTGATAGTGGCAAAATTGCATGGTGTCTGGCTCCTTGGATTTGACCTCATCTGAGGAGCAGGCTCCTTGAGGTGTCCCTCCTTTTGGACCATGGAAAGAGAATTAGTGAGGGAGGTGTTGAAGACTGTGAGAGCAGACTTAGGCACCGGGTCCCTCAGTCGGTCCCTCCTGTTGGACCGATTGGAGCAGGAGTCGACTCTCGAAAAGTCTTTCTGCCACTCCTGCCTCGCAGAGGGGCCTCTGGCTGATTCTATCGTCGACGCCACTACCGGTGCTACTGCTGGTGTGGGTGGTACAAGTGGTGCGGTGCGGACACCACTGAAGTTGTGGTTGTGGAAGTCTCTGCAGTCCTGGCTGATGCCTTATAAGCTTGGGCATCCTCCACGTCCATATACCTGTGAGCTTTGGCTATCAGTTGCTCATAATTGGCGATAGGTTTCTTGTCAAGTGAGTCGGCTAACTCGTTGCTCTTTAAGTAGGATACAAGAGCAGACATAGCAACTACACTCCTTAGGTCATTGACCTCCAACCTCTTCGCCTAGAACCTGTTGAAGTAGGTTTGAAAGCTCTCTCCGATTCCCTGCCTCATCTGAATCGACACATGAGGGGAAGCTTCTGCTTGGTGTCAGCCAGAAAGTGATGGATGAACTTCCTGCTTCTCAAGAGCGCTCCACTAGAGCTAGGCACTTCTAAAAAAGTGATGGGGAAGCATCAACAAATGACTGCTTCCGATGCTTAGAACATGCTTATTACATCATAGTTGTTCTAAACATGCTCGGAGAGGTCTCCCTCACCTTTATACTTCTCCATGTGAGGCATCTTGAACTTCTCACATGGGACATTCATAAGATCATCCGAAAAATGGATGTTCCCCCAATGGCTTCTGTGACCAGTCTGTACACCTAATCGTAGCAAGAGATCCCTATGGTAGCAAAGGGGACTGGAGAGACACGGTGATGGAGGAGAGTCTTATAGACCACTCCCCTAGTTCGATCCTCAAGGTGACCAGGGTCAGGACTCTCACCAGTGAATTATTGATGAAAGCGAAGACGTCAGCAAGGCTCTCTGGGGTGAGTCGACGGACGAGGTGGCGAGGTCGCATACTCAACACCATCCCCCCAACTGCTTAATAGCAGCATGAGGAGTCTAGAGTGAGACTATTTATTATGCTCCGGAAGGAGGGTGAGTCTCCGATCGCAGGTCTCCAGAAGGTGTAGGAATAGCTGAGGTAGCTTGCTGTGGCTGTGGAAGCCAGTTGAGAAGTTCGCTAGTAAAGGCAGTGAATTGCTCTTGGAGAGATTGAGAAATTTTCTGAGCTGTTTCTTCAAGCTAGGCTTGAGTAACATAGCTCTGGTGTGGTTCTATAGGGTGAAACTGATCAGCCCTATCCTCAAAACCAGACATGCTTTCTCAAAAAAGAAAGTGGCCCCATGGTGGATGTTAAACTGTTGATGATAAGTAATCACACAATCAATTATATCCATGGTTGGATGGGGGTAAAGTTGATGATGGATCGCTACCTTCCCCGACTATCCGATTCTGAGTTGAGTGGCTGAAGTATGCACATATAGAAACCCATGAGAGGATAGGGACTTGTTCTCCCGTGGTTTCTCTGACGATTAAGTTGTTAGACCCTAGAGGGGGGGTGATTAGGGTCTTATGCTAATCTAATCCGATTTTATGCCAATTAAAACTTATTAACAAGTTATCCTAGCAAGTATGAAATACAACAATGTATATGAGCTAGGATAAGTAATATGAACAACAAGATATATCCTAACAAAGAGATATAGGCAATGTATGTACAAGGATATATAAACTCAAGGGTAAACAATCTAAACTAGATAGTGGGCAATATAATTAACAAGCAATATACAAAGGCGATATAAGATATGAACATAAAAGTAAGTGCGCCAATGCAATCACAAACAAACAATATGATTACGGAGTTCAGTCCCCACGACCTACGTCTCCGCTCCTCACCTCGAGGAGATCTCCACTATCACAACCGGGTTTTCTACGTTCACCAGAACAATGTTTACACCTCACAATACAATCACTATGCAATCACACCTCACACACTAAGTGTTGGTCCTAGCCCGTGTCCTCCTCCTCAAGTGCTCGGTTACAACCTCTCCCTAGGCACGTCAACCGACGTCACTCCTCTTGGATTCGACCCCGTCTCTCACTACACACTTCTCTCGGTGTACAAGTGTATTACAAGTGAATCCTCACAATTAGGCTCAATACAAAGTGTTTGTTCTCTACAATGAATGAGAACGAATTATAAGCTCACTCTCTAAGTTACACAATCCCACAACCCAATTATACTATGAATATAAATACAATAAGCTCAAATGGTTGTGTGTATAAATATAGAGAAAATAAAATCAACTAAACTCAATATGAACACTAGCTTAATAAAATGATAATCAAATAATATAAAATATAAAGCTAGATTGAGTTTAGAAAACTTCTCAATAGATCAAGAGTGGAAGGAGAAGAGTTGGATATTGCTCAAACTCTAATAGATGATCTCCTCAAGCTCTTGTGGAATTGAATTCTCAAACTCAAACACCCAATTGCTTAAAAGCTTCTAAACAAACATTAAACAAACTTAAACCCTTGTTTAAAACTCTTTAAACTTGTTTAAAATATTTCTTAAGTCCTCTTAGAAGTATGAGGGCATGGGGTATATATAGGCTCATGAAACAAGTCCAAAAACCAAGAAAAACACTGAAAACTCTCTTAGATTAGTTGAAAAAGAACAGCAATAGGGTATTTATACCCACTCTAAATCTCAGTCAAAAACCCCAAGCCAAAAGACAAAAACAGCCCCAGCAAACAGCTCAGGAAAATAGCCGTTGAAGTCCAACGGATCTATTGTCGGTCGACCGGAAATTTCTTCGGTCGACCGACAGAGAGCAAAAACACGAAGAAGCAATTCTGGACTATCGTCGGTCGACCGGTGTGGTCGATCGATGGAGCTTTCGGTCGACCGGTGCGGTCGACCGACCAACTCTCTGCCGCATGCTGACGAAAAAATAAATGATCGGTCGACCGGTGCGGTCGACCGAAATCTGACACATGAAAAACCTGATTTGCTGATTTTAAAAAGCTGTTTAAAAATATCAAATAAATTCCAAAAAATGTAAAACTTTGGGGAATGATTGTAGACATGATAATAAACATGCTACAATGACTGGTTATCAAAAAGGACTTCCCAAATGAAAAATATCATCATTTTACAAAATAGTCCAAAACATGAAAATATGATATACTTGAATTTTGATGTTTTGACATAAACCAACTTTTGAAACTTTGTGAAATGTTTTTATAGACTTAGTAAAACATGTATAAACTGATATTGAAGTCTACAATCTAAGAATACAATATTTTCACAAAATTGTATATTCTATGCAATGTTTTCAAAAACACAATAGAAAATATGAAATATATAATTTCATATATATAATCATAAAAACTCAAAACACATGTATGTATATATATAACTATATATATGCATAGAAACCAAAACTTATGTATATATATATATAACTATATATATATACGAAGAAACCAATAAAATGTGTGTGTATAGATATTGAGCTTAACGTATTAAACACACATAATATAAATCCTAAACTAAATTACCCAAGCTTGATCTTGATCTTCATTGAGCTCAACTTGGTACACGTTGCGGATGAAGATAAACTTGGATCTTGAACTTGAATTGTACAATGCTTCACTCCACAATTCCGCCAACCTCCTTTGGATATGATCGTTGAAGCTCTATTCCATCCATCCTCCAACTCGTTGTTTGCCTAGAATAAATACAAAAACACAAACACTAGACAAAAAACATTAGAAGTAAATTGTTTGTTAAACATCATCAAAATAAGAAGGCCAACACAAGTCAACTGGTGAACTTGAGTGGGGAAAGTAAAGAACTGTGAGAGTTCTTATGTGTGCAGTATAATTTGTAGATCTTTCTTAGAAGATCAGATTTTGGAATCAGGTCTCAAAGTCTAAAAGTCCAAAAGTCCCTTTATGTTAGAATAGTACCTCATATTTATATTGATGGTATAAGGGTAGAACCGTTATTGTGGCCGGGCACAAGATGGCGGTGAAGAAGCATGGGCTGGCGACTGAGTCAGCTCTTGCTTTACAAGTGTCGCCTAGCGACTAGAGGAGAGATCACCTCAGCATTAAATATGAAGCGATCTGAGACATGACAGTGCCGACGTGGTCCGATGAGTCATGAAGGCTATCGGGGCTAGAGGTATGATGGCGCCTGCCAAACATTAAATGCAACGTCGACATTGTGTCAGCAGGGGAGGCTCGAGGCTGAAGTCGTCCTCTAACTTTGTCGAGAAGTAACGCCTTTCGAGTCATCATCGTGAGGCGTCGAATAGCAGGTCGAGTGGGCTCGTTGCGAGTCGTCTTCGACAAGAGGGTCAACTAGTACCGCCTTTCGAGTCGACATGGAGGAATGTCGACTCGACGAGTCGGCTAAGTTGGAACCCTTGTTGGTCTTGTCCGCTAATTTGATTGGGGCATTGCATACAGAAGTACACATGTCCGTTGCTGGCAAAAGGTTGCACTTTGACGATTGAAAACACCATAACAGTTATAAAAAAACCCCATTTTAACTTTAAGTTTTGATCAGAAAAGTAAAATTATACATAGGGATATGTTCACCACTAAAAATTGCGGTTGATGTTGTTAGGTGGTTTTTTGATAAAATCTTATAGTTAAAGAAGGTTCTCTAATGACCCCTAGCTTAAGAATGCGTCCTGATATTTTAAAAGATTTTAAAGGTTATTTGATATAATTGTCTAACGGGGGTTTTAGATATTTAGCCTATTAATAACTTATTCCTAGTCTTCTGGTGCACCCATCACATGTATACGTCGACACATGAACTTTAGCCTTAGGGATGCTGAAGCAATAGAATAGGGGTGTTAGACATAGGGGTTTTCGGATTTTTTTTCAAATATGTCACTCATAGATTTTAAAGTATTCCAAGTTGTTATAGTTCGTTTCTTAGATATTTTTTTTTAATTTTAAAAACGTGACTCATATAGGACGGATATAACATTTTTTTAACCAAAAGGTTACACCCATAAAATTTCAGCAGCTTAATTATTTATAAAGTTACATGATACTTTGAAAATTATTGAAAAATATTCGATTTTACGAATCTCAGTGTTGTCCTTACAATATCAGTATTCTCAAAACCAATAACGAGACTCATAATTAGGAACTAAACTATAATTTATTCTTGGATCTTGATCAAATCATAAGATTAGAAGTAGTGGATGGATTAAAGAATTTTTCCAGAAACTTATGTAGTTAATTTTAGAGGACTTAGAAGAATAGATATCTAAATATATTAGATCATATCTAATTATATCCTAATCATTATAATTTAAAATTCGTAATATTAGGAATTGGGGAATGAGGTGTCAAGCTCTTACCATTAGGACATTGCTGCGTCGTAAAGAATGAAGTGTCATCCTCATATGAGAGGATGACGCGTCCAAGGAAGAAAAACCAAAGAATTATGTGACTTTAGAAATAAAAGGAAGATCGGATAAAAAGAGAGAAATCTCTCTCTCTCTCTCTCTCTCTCTCTCGATACGAGATATGTGGCCGCCGAATTCATTGAGCAGTGGGAACTGCTATAAGGCTAATGTAGGTCCTTGATGAGTAGTTGGCTTGTTCGATAACAAACGACCAGAGTTATCTCCCAATCCAAATATATCGTTCATGAAGTGTTTTTAGATATATCAACTAGTCTTGAGCTTAATCTATATTTGAATAAAACACCTAAATTTTCCTATACATGTACAAAGTACATGTGCTATAAAACTTTAAGCAAAAGGAGTGTATTTGTGAAAAATATGGTCAAAGACTCGCACTCTATAAATTCATGGTAAAATTTGAGTGTGTTCATTAAAAGATAATCAAAGACCCACACTTGTGGATATAATTGTGCAATATTTTAAGAGTACCAATCCTATGCTAAATATTTCCATACATTAAAAGATAATCAAAGACCCACACTTGTGGATATAATTGTGCAATATTTTAAGAGTACCAATCCTATGCTAAATATTTCCATACAGCTTAGAGATGTATATCACCGTCGAAACAATATTGTTCTTCCTCTTAAAAATTCCTATAAGATTGAGGTGATAGATTGAGATTTTGGACCTTTTTTAAGAGTTGAGATAATTCAATATTGTTTTATGAACTAGTATAATTGCTTTTATTATCGTTTTTACAAACTTTTTATTAATATCTTCATAGTTTAGAGAAAAACATATGTCAACTTAAGTGGATCATCCACAAAACTTTCTATCCATTGATGATACCTAGTGATCCATGCAAGATATGAAGAGACTTTATATATATATGAGTGGATAGAAAGTTTGGTCGACAAAGGTCTCTTGTCCACTTATGTTGACATAAGTTCACGTCCATAGTTTATGTGTAAATTTTAATATGACTTATCATTGTGATTCACTTATTTTGATATTATATATGTCTCTCTTGCTATTTTCTATAAAATTCTTTTATGAACCATATCTATTTATCTTGCTCTCACCTTTGGATATTTTTTTATTTGATATTTTAAGTATGTTGCACATTCTAGGTGTGGATTTCTTTTACTAATAACAAAAGGTAGGAGAAAATGGAGATATTAGATATTTTGGAAAGTTTCAAAATTTTGCTTTCTTTCAAGGGAGTTTTAAAGTTTTGCTTTCTTTCAAGGGGAGAAGATTTATATTTTTTTAATTTGTAGTTTCTTAGTTTCAAGGGGAGTTTATGGAATTTTTGTATCTTTTTATGTATGCATATTTGTAGGGGAGTTTTTTTTTTACATTTCATACTTGAGTTATGAGTTTATTTTATCTAAATATATATCTTACCATGTTTTACATTCTGTATTTTAAATTTTGAGTTTTGTTATTATCAAACGGGGAAGATTGTTAGAACGTTGTTTTGGTAGTAAAACATTATTCACGCAATATCTATTATTTGATTAATAACAATTTCTCATTTGCTATTGATATGTTTGTAAGATGATATACTTCAGGTATAAACATGTGCAAACTTGAAGAATTAAAATAAACTTTTGTGAAAGAAAGTGGAATTTTCTTCTTCAAATTTGAATTCATATAATTCATCTCATGATATTAACTTTTTCATGTGCAGATAATGTTCTGAGCTACAAAATCAAATCTCTTATTTATTTAAGCAACTTGAAAACAATCAATGTGAAAAAGAAAAACTTGTTGCTAAGATAAATGAGTTATATTGTGATTTGTCATCGGAATAAATTAAGTTTGATATTCGATGCACAACAATTATTTATGAAAATGAACAACTATCCAAAATTAGTGATTTAAAAGTATGTGAAGAATTTTTTATTGGTTCTAAAAGGTCTTAACATGGTTCTTTTCAATCAATAATTTAAAAAGCTAAAACTAGACTTTATTATTCATATGCTAAAAAACATAAAAAGTTTTAACCTTCTTTTATAAAGGATAATAATCTTGGTTGTTTTGATCTTATTCTCAATAGAACTTATCATTCAATATGCTCTTTGTGTGGAAAACTGAACATGTGTCTACGATCTGTTGTATGAGATATAGGGTTAAAGCAGTCAAACAGATTTGGATACCAAAATGTCCTATTGCTAAGAAACATGGACCTATGTAGATAACTCTATCAAACTTGTCTGCCTTTCTGTAGGTTTGTAGGCCAATCAACCATTAAGACAGCACACGGTGACTGCTTGCAGGTTCAGATTATCAAAATCCAATCATCGATCTACATGGATATGGGAAGATACAGATTTGATATATATCTATATTATCTTCTTATAAGGATAAGTTTCAGGTATATTCTATAACCTGTACTTGTTGTATGTATACTCAGATAGTGCATGAGATATACTAACGTGTACTAACTTTTATTTGTTATTACTGAATATCTATTTAGTTAATACTTTTATGCATGCTCATCTGACCTGTTGTATGTGCATATTTTTTTATTTTTATTTAATTTTTGATATTTTATATTAAAAATAAAATAAAAATTTCTCTTTCTTTCTTTTTATTTTCTTATGAAAAATCAAAAAAATAATATCTTCTTTTTCTTTATTTTTTATTTTTATAAAAAATTAAAAACACTTGAACATGCTTATGTATATGTTTTTACATGAAATATTTAAATATGGCTATTCACTAGTATATCGGCATGAGTTTATCATATTGGTGCCCATATTTTTCACATCTATTTATATTATATGTGCACAAATAGTTTTACATATTTTATTGATAAACATGATATTTTACGATATGTTCATATTACTCTTCACACCTTAGTATTATCTTATCATGTTTAGTCTTATAAAAGTAAGAATAATATTTTTATATGTTTTTCATGAAGTATTTTTTAGATATATCAAATACTTTTGAGCTCTATCTATATTTGAATATAGCACCGAAATTTTTCTATACAGGTACAAAGTACATATGTCCAGTAAAACTTCAAGCAAAAAGAGTGTTTCATGTAAAAGATGGTCAAAGACCCACACTCTATAAATCCATGATATAATTTGAATGTAGTCATTAAAATATGGTCAAAGATCCATATTTGTGGATATGTTTGTGTAATATCTCAAGGGTATCCATCCAATATTATATATTTTTCATATTTAGAGATGGTGTACATTGCCCTCAAACAATATCACACTTCCTCTTAAAATTCCTATCATGTTGATGTGATAGATCGAGATTTTGTATTTTTTTCTAAAGGTTAAGATAATTCAAGTTGTGTAACAAAAATAGAAGCTTACATCAGATAAGATATATCTAAATTTATTTTATGAACTAATATAATCACTTTTATTGTTTTTTTTACAACCTTTTCATTACCATCTTCATAGTTGTAGGCGTCTAAAATTACCTATGAGAGCACGCACGAAACTCGAAGCAAAGAGTAGACGAATCAAGAAGGTTCACGGCATTCAGCTCATGCGCATTGGTCAGCACGCGCACGTCAACCAGATCGTGCGCGTCGTTCAGCACGCCCGCGTCAACCAGCTCGTGCGTGTCGGTCAGCACGCGCGCGTCAATCAGCTCGTGCGCGTCGGTCAACACGCGCGCGTCAATCAGTTCGAGCGCGTCAATCAACACGCATGCGTCAATTAGTTCGTGCGCGTCGATCAACACGCGCACGTCAATCAACACGCGCAAGTCCACCAATGCGCGTTCAACGATCAGTCTCGCTACGAAGCGTACAGGTCAACAAATTGACCAAATACTCGAAAAGAACAAGTCCCGGAAGAAAAATACCAAAAAGAGGAAAAGTCGGCGGACCCGCGCTAGCGCAGGACGGGACAGACCGACCCGCGCAAGCGCAGGTCGGTTTCGTCCGACCCGCGCAAGCGCGGGTCGGATCTGTCCGACCTGCGCCACGCAGTCTGGAACCTGATACGCGTTTTGATAGTTTTAAAGCGGTTTTCGCAGGATTTATTTGTTCCAGGGGTTCCTAACTGACTTGATATCATCACCAAACATGGTTAGGCTGTTGTTAACTGAAGATAGAGCCAAATCACTTGTTCTCATCCAAATAACTGCACCCGAGGCCTATAAATATGAGCCCAAGGCCTCCATTATGCTGATCTGGAATTTTATCAAGGGGACAAAATGCTGTTGGATTGAAGAGTGAAGGAGCACGAAATTTCAGCAAAGGTCAACGAGATCCCGGTGAACTTCAGCACAAAGGAGAAGCCGTTCGAAGGATCTGAAGCTCATACGTCTGTTCCTTAAGATTAGGCTTTGTCTTAATCTCATGAAAAGCTACTGATTTCGCTTAGTCGATCTCAGCACTTTAAGCAAATACCCCTTGGTGAGGTAGAAGCTCTGCCCAATTTTTTGAGAACCGGATCTGATTCGCGGTCGTTCACGGATTAACCCAGACACCGGCAAAGAACCCACGCAAGCAAGAGCCGATAAATGGATCTTGTGTTTATTTTTAAGAGAGTTCTAATTTTTATTTTTGTTATTTGAATTCTTTGTAAACGATTAAAGTTATAATGAAATCAGTAATGAAGGCAGCTTTCGATGGAAACAAACTGGCGACCACAGTGGGAGCCGACAGCCTTTCTGCGAAGGCTGACGTGTCGCAACCTCGGATCCTTATCCCAGTTGAAACGGAGGTCGAATATGAGTTCGACCAGCAAAAGTACAAGTAATACTTGTCCTCCTCCTCCAGATCGGCCTCTCCTCGCAGATGCAGGAAGACTTATTCCAAGAAGACTCGTTGGACTTCAACTTTAGAAGCCCAAGAAAAAGATCTTCCCACCACCGCTACACTTGTGGCTCACAATGCCCTGCCGGCATCCGACGAGGCTAAAACTACAGATCTGAACCCCTTGAGCAAGGGGTTGACTGTTGATGATGTGCCCACTCTATCAAAGAGAGCACGTCAGAGGCGACGTCAACGCCTCGCACGCCAACTGGCCAAAACCTTGGAACCAGTTGATGGAATCCGCTATGAGGCGGATCTGAAGTCTAGGAGGCGCCAACCACCACAACAGAGAGTGGACAACCCCTCCTCTTTCAAACCAGCGAAGAACGAATGGGTTCGCGTCAAAAGGACCCGATCGACTCTTCAAGAGAGGATTCAGAAACACCGCGCATTGCTTGCACATGCAAGAATTATTGTGCAAGAGGCCAAGAAATTGGAGAATGAAGAAGTGGAAAAGAAGCCACAAAGACTGCACCAAGTATGGAGGCCAAAGTCTCGGATGGCGG
>NC_033797.1:47825546-47876917 GCF_001876935.1 Asparagus officinalis | reverse complement strand
GAATCGCGAGTCACTCAAATCTGACCCGTCGAATCGCGGGTCACTCAAATCCGACCTGCCAATCCGTAGGTCACCCAGATCCGACCCGCCAATCTGCAGGTCACCCAAATCCGATCCTCTAGTCTGCGGGTCGCCCAAATCCGACCCTCCAACCCGCGGGTCACCCAAGTCTGACCCACAACTGATTCAAGGCAGAAGATGTCCTACACCTATTTCTTCAATTCCATCGAGTTCCGCACCTCCGGTTGAGATCCGCGATAGTGTGGATTTGTACCGTTTTAAAATGACGATCAAAGATCGCCTTGGCCCTTCACCCGATGATCGAGGCAAAGCTCCGGTCAAAGAACGCTTAGGCCTATTGAATGAATCTCGAGCACATTGTTAGGCTAGAGGTCATCCTCCTAAGCAGTGGAGGAGAACGTATAACGGGAAAAGTCCCGCAAATGACCGCATTGGATTGCATGTTGAAATCCAGGAGCCTGTTAAGGGCTAACGTTCACAAAAACGTAGCCTCAGACATGCGACTCCTGAAGACGTTAACAAATTATTGTATTCCCAGAAGAAAACGTACTCGTCGAACGAAGACGTTATACCTGGGAAGTCGTGTCAACACACGATATGTTGCTCTAGTTATCAAACTGACCAGTTGTACTATCAAGCTGGGGGTGCAAACAAATCCAGGAAAAGGAGTGCCCGAGACACGGATTCTCACTGTCCGTGTGCTAAAATTATTAAGGCGGTATTGTCAGAGTGTTGCTATTCCAAAACCGTCCCGGAGAGAGTTTCAGTGTTTTAAAGAATCTCCACCAGAACATCTGAATCCAGACCAAGGCGTTTCCAAAAGAAGAGAGCTGCTCTTCAAGATGATGAATTTCCAGAAGTGTCTGTTAACATGACCGGGAGAGGAAAGTCAACACGACACTTTAGTCCGGATCAGTTTGCCATAGTATCCCGACGTATGACCTGATTGCGATCGGGAACCATCAGACAAAAGGATTACCAAAGAATGCAGAAGGGACTTCCTTCAGAAGACGAAACGTCTGATGCTTGCTCAGATGATTGCTCAGCAATGACTTCCGATGATACAGCATCCAGCGTAGGGCAATCCTACGAATCATTTATGATCAGCGCTGAGCAAATGGCTAAGATTCTTGATGATGCTCTAACCAAGCAGAAAGAGAATTTCAAATTTGAAATGCAGATGGCTATGCAGCAAATGAGGGAGATGCATGACCAGCAAATTGCGGCACTGACAACTCATCAGGGAGAGTCTAGCCATCGTAATAATCCTAACCAAGATGATAACGAGCGAGAAGTGGATGAGAATGCTAACATGAACACTCCTCCCGTCGATAACAATACTAGGGGTGGTCTTTCGGATGATAACAATACGAAGGAAGACCATGTTACCTCTCCCCGAAATCGCTCGAAGAAAGATACTAACGAGGATAAGAAGATGAGGGATTTAGAGAGCAAAATCAATGCACTGATGAGTGCTCAGGAAGTAAAAAGGTCCGGAATACCATGCCCATACCCGAGAGAGTGGGAGTCAATTCCGTATCCGGCAAAGTTCAATTTAATCAACTTTATGCCGTTTGATGGAAAGGGCTCCCCCACTCAGCATTTAATATACTTCAAGTCTCATTTGGGGATAATCTCTGGGAATGAACCTCTGATGGTACGGTCATTCGTTAACACTCTTCGCGGAGCAGCATTCGATTGGTATCGTCGCCTCAAGCCAGGGATCATTAGTAGTTAGGATGACATGGAGGACATGTTTCTCACAAATTTCTTTGACGACGACACCGAGGTCTCGATCGGAACATTATTTGATAAGAAGCAAAAGGTCGGAGAGTTGGTGGAAAATTTCATCAAATGATTCTGGAACAAAGCCATGAATTGTAGGGATCCGATTAGCGAGGACTTCATCCTGGAGACTTGTCACAACAATCTTTCATTGGATATTCTCGAAGCCATGGGAATGGCACCGTCTAAGACCAAGAAAGATTTGAAGGTCCAAGGGGAAAGAGCCGAACGTTTCCTCAAGAGGAAAAAGGCCGAAAGAGGTCAAACGACAACATCAACCCCACAGCAGAATTTTTCCCCTAAGGGTAAAGGAAAAGCACAAGTGAATGCAGTGGACGCGAACTAAACATTCGAAGTGCAAGCGCAACCACAACAGCAGCAACAAAAGGTGCCTCAGCAGTCACGGTGGCAACAACAGCCTCAGAAACAGAAGACTTCGGAGCCAAAATTCCCAAAAGTCTACTCGTTTAAAGAGGACGAAGTTCCCGGTATTTTCAAATACCTCATAGAGAATAACAAGATTAAGTTGCCTCCGATCCAAGATCAGGAAGACGCTAAGAGGGTTAATGACCCAAAGTATTGCGCTAAGTCATGCTATGCCCTTAAGGATAAGATCCAAGCCTTGATCGATGTAGGGGTTATTACCATGAAGAAGCCTAAAGAGAAGAAGGTGGGTGTGAATGCGGTGTTAATCAGCTTCGGATCTGTCCCTTTAAACTGGTTTCAACTTGAGCCCGTGACGAAAGTTGTGATGAACACCGTGAACGATGATCCTTACAAACAACGTTAGAAAGGACTTATGCCACACACAGCCCCGAATGGCTAGATTCTCTGGGTTCATCCTGATCTGGTCGAAAATGAACAGTGGGTCAGATCGTCATCCAAGAAGAAATCGAAAAGCAAGGGAAAATCCTGTTACGGAGCCTCTGCTATTCCAGGAGAAGATGATGAAAGAATTCATGCTTTCCCGCTTTCTGAAGACGAACAAGAAGTCTTTGCAACCCGGAGTGGAAATGAATATCACTTCAAGTATCCGGATACTTCCGAGCAATTAGCTAAGCTGGGGGTAACCAAAACCGTTCCCTCCAAGACATTAGCGGAAATGGGAGTTGTCATAACTCCCCTGGTACCCGTGGTTGCAGAGAAGACCCAACAAAAGCAAAAAGGGAAAGAACCCTTATATCAAGAGGGTCAGAACCCGAAGCAGTCTCGATTCAATCTGCCGATTGGGAGAGACAAACCGGGAAGTTCGAGTGCTCCACCCCATTTTGATATTATGACGCAATTAGCTAATATACCGGCTAGAATAACCCTATATGAGATGTTGCGTCTTTCAAAGGATACAAGGGAAGCGTTACAAGAAGCCTTGGCCAATTTTGAAGTTTTCCTGACTCAGATCAAGCCATCTCCTGAAGAACCAGAGCCGCTAGTCCAACACTACAATCTCGCGGCGCATCATTTTCCCTGCATTTTCTTCACCAAAGAAGACATGCAGACTAAGAATTCAAAGCATGACCGGCCCCTGTATTTTACCGGGCACATCGGCTCCAACATTGTCAACCGGATCCAAGTTGATCCGGGTTCCGCTGTCAGCATCATGCCACTCCAATTGATATATAATCTCGGAATACCGGCTAGTAAGCTAGCCTCCACAGGCACTACTATCTACAAATTCAATACCAGTGGATCCAGACCATTGGGTAAGATCCGAGTGAAGTGTCAGATCGGAGATTTGAAGTCGGAAGTCACATGTTATGTGATCGACGCGGAGACCTCCTATAACCTACTATTGGGTCGACCCTGGATCCATGGTAATGTTATAGTCCCTCTACTCTTCATCAATGTCTAAAATATATGAACATCAATAATGAAGTCAAAACAGTGGTCGCAGATAAGCAACCGTTTAAGGGGTTGGAAAACTATTTTACCGACTCCCTTCTCTACGGTGCCGAATCCGATACTGAACCATCGGCCCAAGGAACGGACAGCGGGGATGAAGCTGATACCGAAGCTGGGTTTGATTATGATGGTGGTTTTGTACTTAATAACATTGTACCCATTGTAATCAATCTTGACGATGAAGAATCATCGGAAAGTAGTTGTAACTGGCAACTTGTCGAAGAAATATTAATAAATGATGATTTAGAGTACTCGCTGTGTCCTGATAATATCATGAAGAATTTGTATGATAACCCCAACTTGTATATGCCACTTTAATCATTTTGTATGACGAAAAAAATAGGTGCAGGACTCATTTGGAACGACACTTGTCATTCCTGCAAAGGCAGGGGGTGAAAAGAAAGTTATCTATGGTAAAGGAAGAGAATCTCCGATACCATACTACTTTTTGGAAGAAGATAACGAGGATGATAAACCTGCCCCTCACCTATTCAGGTAAGACACTAAAGCGCGTAATCTCATGGAGAGATACGGGTATGACTTCGCACTTGGGGAAGGTCTTTGTTTTGGTCGAGGTCCGCGAGTTCTACCTCGTATGGCCTACGTACAATGGGAAAGCCCGATGATTATTATAGCCACCGAAGAGGTTGGGCTATGTTTCCTCGTTCGACGACAAATGTTGCTGGCAAGTCATTGATCAGATTGCTAATAAGGGCAAAGATAGATATTCTTCCGACTCTTCAGCCTGGGACTCCGATGCCAGTCTCGGGAAAATGTTTAAAAAGCTAATGTCGAACATGGCTACGGTTGATCCTGTTACAATAGAGGAAGACGATCAAATGCCAACTTGGAAAGACCCTTGGGTTCATCACTTGAATATACAGTATGGTGATAGGTTTGAACAAAGAGAATCTCCTACCAAAGATGAAGTAGTCCAGGTGAATATGGGTAATGAGGATAATCCGAAGCCAATATTCATTAGCGACAGCCTCCCGTCTGATGAGAAAGAAGAGTTGATCTCTCTCATTAAGGAGTACATCGATGTTTTTGCCTGGAATTATGAAGATATGCCAGGGATCGATCCAAATGTAGCAATGCATCATCTCAATATCAAACCAGATATCAAACCCGTCAAACAACAACAAAGACGGTTTCGTCTGCAAATTATGGAGGCAATCGAGTCTGAAGTCAAAAAGCTCATCGATTCGGGTTTCGTTAGGGAGGAGCAACATCCCGAGTGGCTCGCCAATATTATCCCGGTCCTTAAGAAGAACGGGAAAATTAGCATTTGCATTGACTTTAGAGATCTTAACACTGCCTATCCAAAAGACGATTTCCCTCTTCCCATCACAGATGTTATCATCGACAATACGTATGGATTTGAGAGAATGTCTTTTATGGACAGATTCTCTGGTTATAATCAGATAAAGAAGTGTTCGCGGGAAAAATCGTAGCTTTCTTCATTGTTGATATCATTGCTATCTCAGTTAACAACTTTATGCGTTACAAAGATCCGGTCTTTTTATAAGATCCGGTTACAATGAAAAATCAAAGAAAACAAAGTAAAGATTACAATTTTTTCCTTTTGTGTCGAACTAATCGCGAGCTCCTGTTTTGCGGTCACTCGCTTTGTGTGGGTTCTTTGCCTGCGCCGGGGTTATTTGCCGTGGACCACCGCGTGATCTCGATCCGGTCGGATCTACACGATATGACGGGTAATATTCCACCAAGGGAATAATAGCCGGGAGGGATTGTTTCACCAAGGAAACAACCGCTCGAATCTCGGGATCTAAGAACCAAGCTTAGATCCGGAGTGTGATCGTGTAGATCTCAAATCCAATCCTCTCGAACTCCTGCCTTATTTGGCGTTGGTGATCGCCGAGCACCGGATCTGAAAGTCCAAGTCTCCAAGCCTTCAAAGTTGTGATCTTTTTTAGATCTGAGTCTTCAATCCAGCAGGGCTTCGCCTCTCTCCAAAATTTCCAACCTCTGAAACAAATGAGCACAAGGCCTATTTATAGGCACTCAGAACTGTGCATTTGCACAGTTCTGAGCCTAGCCACCCATGGGTGGCTCGGCCTTGGCCGAGCCACCTCAGGGTGGCTCGGCCTTGGCCGAGCCACCCTGGGGTGGCTCGGCTTTGGCCGAGCCACCTCAGGGTGGCTCGGCCTTGGCCGAGCCACCCTGGGGTGGCTCGGCTTTGGCCGAGCCACCTCAGGGTGGCTCGGCCTTGGCCGAGCCACCCTGGGGTGGCTCGGCTTTGGCCGAGCCACCTCAGGGTGGCTCGGCCTTGGCCGAGCCACCCTGGGGTGGCTCGGCTTTGGCCGAGCCACCCTGGGGTGGTTCGGTTTCGGCCGAGTCCCCGGGTGTTTGTCCGTTTCGTCCTTTGTTTCCGGTTCTGGTTCTCTTGTGTGGTTGATTGACTTGGCAACGACTCTTTGACTTGATTCCAGATTTGGCAGTGAGTCGGGTTCCTGATATGGCAGTAAATCAACTTCTGAATTTGAGTCCGGAATTGATGTTGATTTGATCGTGATTCATCCGAGTTCGCTCTTGTTTAGATGACTCGGTGATTCACCTAAACATTGGTTTGATTCCGCGTGCGAGTGGATGCATTCCAATGCTTGGGTGCGATTTGTCGCCTCGTTAACCTGCTCCGTTGCGTATAGCTTGGCTTCAGCGTTGGCGAGCTAACGGTCTTGTTTGGATACGTCGCCCGGTGGTCCGTTTGTTAAATCGGCGTCGAGCTGTGCTAAGGGACCTATAGGCAATTTTATACGCCTACAGATACCCCCTCCAAAGTATTTCAGTCTCATTCTTTTATAGAAGAGTCTGGAATACTTTGGATGTGATTGCCCCAACCTTCAGTCGGTGTAACGGGACTCTGGAATGACTTCTGTTCTGGATTCCTTCAATTCCTTCAGGCTATTCAGTGCTTTGTAGAATGCCTGTAGGGGTTCCGGTGCTGCATTTATTGTCTGACCGTTGTTGGAATTTGAACTTGAAGTCGATTCTTGATTTCTTGACTTTTTGGCTCGAGTTTGCTGCTTCAACACAGAACTTATCATCGATTGACTGCGTTGAATCTTCATCTATAACGCGTTGTCTGGCGTTTGAGCTTCATTGCGACGCGTTGTCCGGCGTCCAGGCTTCATTATGATGCACTGTTCGGCATTTGACACAGTTTATACTCGTACGTCTGCTGGAGTACACACGGTTTAAGCTCTTAAGGAATTGGAGCATGGATCTTATCCCAAGGTCGTTGGATGCTCGAGTCACGAGACCAACTCATAAAGTTGATGCGTCAATGACTCGCATATTTATAGGATTTTTGGCAAATCCTCAGCCATCAACGGGTTTGATGCGCCTTTACCGACTACCGTTTGAGTCGGGCTAGCATGCGGATTGTTTTAAGTCCGTTCCGCATGTGACGTTATGCTAAAAGAGTTAACTCTTTTAGTGCTACGATATTGAATACGTAGACTTCGTCTTTCTCCTGTGAAAAGACTAAACAGCAACGTGTATCAGACGTTGACTTAGGATTTTTGGCAAATCCTCAGCCCTCAACGGATTTGTCATGCTTTTACCGATTACCGTTTGAATCGGGCTTACATGCGGATTGTCTTAAGTCCGTTCCGCATGTGACGTTGTGCTAAAGGAATGAACTCCCTTAGACTTGATGCTACGACTTCGAATACGTAGACTTCGTCTTTCTCACGGGAATAGACTACCCGGCGACGCGTGTTAGGCGCTGACTTTAGGATTTTTGGCTAACCCCAAGCCTTTAACGGATTTGATTAACCTTTACCGACTACCGTTTGAGTCGGGCTAGCATGCGAATTGTCTAAATCCGTTCCGCATGTAACGTTGTGCTTAGAGACTGAATCCTCTAAGACTTGTTGCTATGACTTTGAATACATAGACTTCGCCGTTGTCATGGGAATAGGCTACCCAGCAACGTGTATTAAACGTTGACTTATCCCTCCTTAGGCTTCGGGATAAAATACCCCAGAATCGAACTCTGGTGTCTTTTTCTACGGGGAAAGACTAAACCGGCGACGCGTGTTAGGCGTCGGCATATCCTTTCTTAGGATTCAGGATGAAATTCCCCATGCGTGTAAGGCATGGATTTTGGTGTTATTAATAACAACCTGTCACAATGTTGAATATGTGAACGGGTGTTCTTTTTAAACGGTTAAGAACTGACCGGCAGCGCGTGTCAGGCGCAGACTTATCCTTGCTTAGGTTTCAGGATAGAATACCCCAGAATCGAACTCTGGTGTCTTTTTGTGCAGAAAAAAGACTAAACCGGCAGCGCGTGTTAGGCGCAGACTTATCCCTGCTTAGGATTCGGGATAAACTTCCTAGGATGAATCCTGAATTCTTCGAAAAGGATTGGTATGGGGAAGGAAGAATTTTATATTCTATTCCCCGAACAAAGAAGGAAAGGAGACTCGAGGTGGGATCTCCACCCCCAGAATCCGGAAAGGTGAAACTAAGAGTGGGATCTCCACTCCGAGAATCAAAAAGATTCGGATAACCCTAACTGTCGGAAGGTTTGATTATCGAACTAAAGATGAATTTCTCGTTTATCGAGAATGAATCGTGGTTTTGGTCCTAACTGTAGGAAGGTTTGACCAAGTGGGAGGTTTGAGGTGACCCTAACTGTAGGAAGGTTTGATCACTCGATTTGAAAGTGGACCTCTCGTTCATTGGAGGAATCGAGAGGGGTTTTTGGTTTTGGTCCTAACTGTAGAAAGGTTTGACCGAATGGAAGGTTTAAGACGATCCTAACTGTAGGAAGGTTTGATCGCTTGATTTGTGGACCTCTCGTTCATTGGGAGAATCGAGAGGGGATTTTGACTGTGGTCCTAACTGTAAGAAGGTTTGACCAATCAGGAACTTTACGTCCAGACTCTAACAGAGAGAGTGTTGAGTGCACAGACACAGTGAGAACTTGAATGGGAGTCCTTATTCATTACATTGCTGTGGTTTTGGGAACTTCCCGTTACATAAATCGTCCACCCCCAGTTTCCTCTGCGGAACTGGTTCGGACATTATTATCAGTTAACTAACCGGGTTATCCTTAAGAATATTAGCTTAATATTCTCCAGGAACTTCCCGTCAAAAGTGGGGAAACAGTTTAGACTCATATACCTATTGGAGTATCAGGGAGTAGTTTAACCTCTTATACCGGTCGGAGGATTGAGAAACAGTTTATACTCGTATACTCTTTGGAGTGTCAGGAAGCAGTTTATACTCTTATACCGGTCGGAGTTTTGCCGTTTTTATTTGGCTTACCTTAGCGTTATAACGCCGGCTTCGACCAAGGTCTGAATGCTATTCCTGAGAGCAAAGCAATCCTTGGTGGGATGAACAACCCTTCTGTGGTATGCACAGTACTTTGGGTCCGTAGTGTTATCAGCTTCCTCCTGATTCGTGATAGGTGGTAGCTTGATCTTGTTGCCTTCGAGGAGCGATTCGAAGATGGTTGGAACGTCTTCGTCCTTGAAGGAATACTCTCTCTGGAGTCTCGGACCCGAAGTCTTCTGCTGCCTTCGGGATTGCTGTTGTGACGCTTGATTAGCACCACCAGCAGCTGCAGGTGCTTTGCCCTTACCACGGGAAGCGAAGTTTGAGTCCAGCAGATTAACCGTCGGTTGGTTCCTTTCGGCCTTCTTCCTTTTAAGGAAGCGTTCGGCTTGTTCACCGCGCACCTTCAGATCCTTCCAAGTGTCAGACGGTGCTGTCCCCATTGCCTCCAATACGTCCAATGCGAGGTTGTTGTGGCAAGTCTGGAGAATGAATTCCTCGGTGATCGGGTCCCGGCAATTCATCGCCTTGTTCCGGAACCTTTTGACGAAGGTGTCGACTAACTCCCCGTCTTTTTGTTTCTCGTCGAGCAACGATCCGATAGAGATCTCGGTGTCGTCGTCGAAGAAATTTGCAAGGAACTTCGTCTCCATGTCATCCCAGCTGTTCACGCTTCCTGGCTTGAGGCGACGATACCAATCGAAGGCAGCTCCGCGAAGAGTGCCGACGAATGACCGCACCATCAGAGGCTCGTTCCCAGAGATAGCACCCAGGTGCGATTTGAAATAAATCAAATGCTGGGTGGGGGAACCCCTTCCATCGAACGGCGTGAAGTTGATTAGACTAAACTTCGCCGGATAGGGGATTGATTCCCATTCCCTCGGGTATGGACAAGGAATGCCCGTTTTCTTTACCTCTTGAGCAGACAGCAACGTATTGATTTTACTCTCGAGGCTTTTGATCTTCAAGTCTTCACTTGTATCCCCGTTGGCATCCTCACTACCACCCCCTGCATTGATGGGAGGGTTATTGGCATTGTGAGCTTCATCCCCATCCGCGTGCTCCTTTTCCTGAGCAACCTGGTTACGGTGGCTTGGTTCACCTTGTTGGTTCCTGAATGCTTGGATTTGCTGTTCATGCATCTCTCTCATCTGCTGCATGGCCGTCTCCATCTCGAATTTAAAACTTTCTTTCTGCTTAGCCAAAGCGTCTTCAAGCATTTTGGCCATTTCTTCCGCGCCTATCATGAATGACTCGCGGGGTTGTCCTTCGCTGGACACTGTATTGTCCGATGCGACAGCAGAGCAGGAATCCGATTCTTCATCTTCCGAAGGCAATCTTATCCGAACCCTACCATAAGTTCCTCGTGCGATGGCTCCGGACTGCAGACGGGTTACACGCCGGGACGCTTCCAGAAACGATTTGAGATCAATCTGTGTCGATGTCTCTTTGCTGGTCATGTTGGCGGTGACCTTCGGAAATTCTCCATCCTTAACCACTGTTCTTCTTTGCCGGAAGCGCCTATGCCTTGGTTTTGGCGTTTCGGTGCCGAGCCTTTCGAACACTGAAATTCTCTCGGGGACTCCCTTGATGCAGTTGCATTGAGACAGTACTACCCGAATGAGCTTGGCACATGGGCACTGAGTTTCGAGCCCTTGAGGGCTTCTTTTTCTTGTTTTGTTCGTACCCCCAGCACGATAGTACAACTCGTCCATTTGATCGGAGTAACCTATCGCGTGTTGGCATGATTTCCCAGGTATAACGTTATCATCCTCGGATGACAACGTTTCCTTCTGAGAGCAAACTGCCTTATTTGGACTTCCGAGAGTCACTCGCCTCGAAACACGCCTTTGTAGACATGAATTCTCAGCGGGCTCCCGAACTTCGATGCGCAAGGTAGTGCGCTTGGGTGCCGTAAACTCTTTGTCATGTTGAGGGTTGTGTCGACCCCCAGCATGTTGATTAGTTCGGAGCCTCTTCATCGGGCCCGAGCGTTCATGGACTTCGTTGCGCTCGTCGGGAATTGGACCGAGGCGCTCCAAGATTGACCTCCTTCCTCGGGATGGTTCGGGAGGTTGAACTCGTTTTGAAGGCTGTAAAGGTCGATCCTCGGCCTGACTCACCACTTTGGACTTTGGCCTCCATATTTTGTGAGTTAGTGGTGATTTCTTGGCTACTCCATTCTGCCACCTTCTACGGGCTTCTTGAACTTGAGCTCGTGCTTGTGCTGAGAGTGCGCGGCGCTTCTGAATGCGATCCTCCAGCGTTGAACGGTTCCGTTTGACACGGATCCATTCGTTCGTTGGTGGCTTGGAGGAGTTGCCATTCATTGGTTGTTGAGGTCGTTCGCCTCTTCTGTTCTTCAGATCCGTGTTGTAACGGATCCCGTCCACAGATTCCATTGCCTTTGCGATTTGTTTCGCAAGGCGCTGACGTTGCCTTTGGCGGGCTCTCTTTGAGAGAGTCACTACGCCCTCGGCAACGGAAGATTCGGCCAGAGCAGATCTGACCTGGTTGGAAGGAGAGATCTCACCCGATGCAGCTTCGGCATCAAACGGGGCGAGATCTTCGTTGGCAGCTTCAACTTCTTCGTACCAACGAAGTTTTCTCTTGGAAGAGAGCTTTGGAGACTTGGACTTGCGAGGGGAGGTGGATTCGGACGAGGATGACAGATACTCCTCGAACTTTTGTTGGTCGAATTCGTACTCGACCTCCTCCTCGACCGGGATCGGGATCCGCGGCTGCGACGCGACAGCTTCGGCAGTAAAGCTGTTGGCTCCCACTGTGGTCGCCAGATTGTTCGCGGGAAAAATCGTAGCTTTCTTCATTGTTGATATCATTGCTATCTCAGTTAACAACTTTATGCGTTACAAAGATCCGGTCTTTTTATAAGATCCGGTTACAATGAAAAATCAAAGAAAACAAAGTAAAGATTACAATTTTCCTTATTTGTCGAACTAATCGCGAGCTCCTGTTTTGCGGTCGCTCGCTTTGGTGGGTTCTTTGCCTGCGCCGGGGTTATTTGCCGTGGACCACCGCGTGATCTCGATCCGGTCGGATCTACACGATATGACGGGTAATATTCCACCAAGGGAATAATAGCCGGGAGGGATTGTTTCACCAAGGAAACAACCGCTCGAATCTCGGGATCTAAGAACCAAGCTTAGATCCGGAGTGTGATCGTGTAGATCTCAAATCCAATCCTCTCGAACTCCTGCCTTATTTGGCGTTGGTGATCGCCGAGCACCGGATCTGAAAGTCCAAGTCTCCAAGCCTTCAAAGTTGTGATCTTTTTTAGATCTGAGTCTTCAATCCAGCAGGGCTTCGCCTCTCTCCAAAATTTCCAACCTCTGAAACAAATGAGCACAAGGCCTATTTATAGGCACTCAGAACTGTGCATTTGCACAGTTCTGAGCCTAGCCACCCATGGGTGGCTCGGCCTTGGCCGAGCCACCTCAGGGTGGCTCGGCCTTGGCCGAGCCACCCTGGGGTGGCTCGGCTTTGGCCGAGCCACCTCAGGGTGGCTCGGCCTTGGCCGAGCCACCCTGGGGTGGCTCGGCCACCGAGCCACCTCAGGGTGGCTCGGCTTGGGCCGAGCCACCCTGGGGTGGTTCGGTTTCGGCCGAGTCCCCGGGTGTTTGTCCGTTTCGTCCTTTGTTTCCGGTTCTGGTTCTCTTGTGTGGTTGATTGACTTGGCAACGACTTGTTGACTTGATTCCAGATATGGCAGTGAGTCGGGTTCCTGATATGGCAGTAAACCAACTTCTGAATTTGAGTCCGGAATTGATGTTGATTTGATCGTGATTCATCCGAGTTCGCTCTTGTTTAGATGACTCGGTGATTCACCTAAACATTGGTTTGATTCCGCGTGCGAGTGGATGCATTCCAATGCTTGGGTGCGATTTGTCGCCTCGTTAACCTGCTCCGTTGCGTATAGCTTGGCTTCAGCGTTGGCGAGCTAACGGTCTTGTTTGGATACGTCGCCCGGTGGTCCGTTTGTTAAATCGGCGTCGAGCTGTGCTAAGGGACCTATAGGCAATTTTATACGCCTACAAGAAGCACCCAGATGATGAAAAGCATACCACGTTTAGAACACCCCTCGATGTTTTCTGTTACACGGTTATGCCCTTCGACTTAAAGAATGCAGGGGCCACCTATCAAAGAGTCATGTCAAAGATTTTTTAAGAGCATCTCCGGAAGACCGTCGAATTCTATGTGGACGATCTAGTCGTGAAAAGTCGTGACAAAAATGATCACATCAAGGATATGAAAACAATGTTCGGTCTGATGCGGACTCACCAATTGAAGATGAATCCTACCAAATCTTTTCTCGGAATGTCCAGCGGTAAATTTTTTGGATTTGTCGTCACCACTAAGGGCATTCACATTGACCCTGACAAAGTGAAAGCGATTAACGAGCTACAACCCCTGAGAAACCTTAAGGAACTCAAAGGATTACAAGGACGGTTGGCTTATATCCGTCGTTTCATCTCAAACATTTCGGGAAAATGTCAACAATTCTCCAGGCTTACAAAGAAAGGCGTATCATTTATATGGGATGACGCTTGTCAAAAGGCATTTGAGAATATTAAGGAATATCTCTCGAAACCCCCTATACTCGTCGCACCGAAATCGGGCAAACCGTTCTTGATTTATGTTAAGGTGACGAGCCATTCGTTAAGTGCATTACTTGCACAAGACGACGAAAACAGTCACGAACAAGCAGTGTATTATTTAAGCCGGACCCTCGTAGGTGCCGAATCTCGATATCCAATGATCGAAAGAGAGTGTCTTGCCTTAGTATTCGCTATCCAAAAGATGCGATACTACTTAGTCGGACAAACTATATATGTCATTTCCGATGTTAACCCAATCCGAGTGTTCATGACGCAACCGACTTTCATGAATTAGCAATTGGCAAAATGGGCTTTACTTCTGTCCCAATACTACTAGCATTTCAAACAACAAAAGTCAGTCAAGGGACAAGCTATTTGTGATCTCCTGGCGGCGAACCCAACTACGGATGCCGCCGAGGTATACGACGATCTGCCAGATGAAACCCATGAAGTCAACGTAACTTCCCATCAACAGGTTTGGCGTTTGTATTTCGATGGTGCTTCTCAGGCAACTAATGTAGCAAGTGCTCCTGGATGTTCTAAGATTTCCTCCGGAGTTGGAGTTGTCTTAGTTTCCTCGGGAAAACATGTGATGCCTAGAGCCTACTCGCTGACCGAGCCGTGCTCGAACAACGTAACCGAATATAATACGCTGCTTATTAGACTAAGCTTTGCTAAAGAGCTGGGGGTCGAGTATCTCGAAGCTTTCGGTGATTCTCAACTAGTAGTTAAACAAATATAGGGAGAGTATGAGGTTAGAAATCAGGATTTGATACCGTACCATAAGGTGGCCGTTGTGATGGCAGAATCATTTGAAGGATTCTTCATCGAATACATTCCACGCTTACAAAACGCATACGCAGATGTGCTAGCAGCTTTAGCCGTGTCCCTGGCGCAGCCTCCCGAAACGGAACAGTTCGTTACGGTGAGCACTCACCAACTCTTCGTGCCAATCTATGATGAAGATGACAAGGAAGAGGATATTAAAGAAGTACATTCAACTCAAGTTGAGTTCGAGCCTCGAGATTGGTGTTTTCCTATCATAGACTACGTCCTGCACGGGATTTTACTAGAAGATGTGAAGGAAAGATATTCGATTCGACGGAGAGCATCAAGATTCTACTATAACACAGAGAGTTGAATGCTATATCGCAAGGGGATGAGGTGCTGCTGGATTGAAGAGTGAAGGAGTATGAAATTTTAGCAAAGGTCAACAAGATCCTGGCGAACTTCAGCACAAAGGAGAAGCTGTTCGAAGGATCTGAAGCCTGTACGTCCGTTCCTTGAGATTAAGCTTTACTTAATCTCAAGAAGAGCTACTGATTTTGCTTAGTCGATCTCAGCACTTCAAGCAAATACCCCCTTGGTGAGGTAGAAGCTCTGCCCAATTTTCTAAGAACCGGATCTGATTCGCGGTCGTCCATGGATTAACCCCCGCACCGGCAAAGAACCCACACAAGCAAGAGCCGATAAACGGATGTTGTGTTTATTTTCAAGAGAGTTGTAATTTTTATTTTTATTATTTGAATTCTTTGTAAATGATTAAAGTTATAATGAAATCAGTAATGAAGGCAGCTTTCGATGGAAACAAACTGGCGACCACAGTGGGAGCCGATAGCCTTTCTGTGAAGGCTGATGTGTCGCAACCTCGGATCCTTATCCCGGTTGAAACGGTGGTTGAATATGAGTTCGACCAGCAAAAGTACGAGGAATACTTGTCCTCCTCCTCCAGATCGGCCTCTCCTCGCAGATGCAAGAAGGCCTATTCCAAGAAGACCCGTTGGACTTCAACTTCAGAAGCCCAAGAAAAAGATCTTCCCGCCACCGCTACACTTGTGGCTCACAACGCCCCATCGGCATCCGACGAGGCTAAAACTACAGATCTGAACCCCTTGAGCAGGGGGTCGACTGTTGATGATGTGCCTACTCTATCAAAGAGAGCACGTCAGAGGCGACGCCAACGCCTCGCACGCCAACTGGCCAAAGCCTTGGAACCAGTTGATGGAATCCGCTATGAGGCGGATCTGAAGTCTAGGAGAACTAACTCTCTTAGCACAACATTACATGTAAAATTGGTTTTAATAATTCACAAGCCAGTCCGATTCAAACGGTAATCGGTAAAGGCACATCAAACCTGTTAAAGGATGGGGGTTTGCCAAAAATCCTAAGTCAGCGCCTAACATGCGTTGCCGGATGCCATATTTTCATAAGAAATGGTGAAGTCTATGTATTCAAAGTCATAGCATTAAGTCTAAGTGAATTAATACTCTTAGCATAACGTTACATGTGGAACAGACCAAAACAATCCGCATGCTAGCCCGATTCAAATGGTAGTCGGTAAAGGCTCATCAAACCCGTTAAAGGCTGGGGGTTTGCCAAAAATCCCACAAGTGTTATGGTTGATTATTCCACATAGAATAAGACATCATAATAAAAGAGGTATAATGAACGAAAAAAAGAAATATCTTCCATTAATAAAAATTAAGTTTGCAGGTACAAGAGTTACAATCAATCTACATTAAGTTTGTGACTACGGATTTGCTGTTCAAGTTTAGTCAATTCCTCTGTATAAGTTCGCTCAAGCTCACACTGCAATTCGACCTTGAAGGATTCCTCGGTAAGGGATAAGGTTTTCGCAGCCTCTTGTCTGATCTTGGCTAACTTCTGTTTCGAGAGCTCCATTTTCCCGGATATCACAACCTATGAACGCTCCAAGTCATCCTTCATCATTCCCAAGATAGCCAAGGCCTCCTCCTCTGCCTTGAGCTCCTCTTTGAGTCGCTCTATCTTAGCCTCACCCGACGTAATGGAGGATCTGAGTTGATACAAAGATGTTTGTTTCTCAACAAGGACAGCCTCCATTTGATCCACTCGACTTTGTTGCATTTGAACCTCAAGTCCAACAGAGGCTCGAGTATCGCGCCATACTTATAGACGAGATTCCATCTAGGTGGATATGTACGTTGAAGTACTGGTAGCCTTCAACTCTTGTAATCGTTGAAATTCGCGCTCCAGTCGGTCCAAATCATCAGCAATAGCTTGCGCCAGATCCGGTGACCCCGCTTTCTCTATAACGTTTATTTTGTTGGCCAACGCTGGTCTAAATTTATGAAAGGAAAATCCTTTAATAAGAACCTTATCAATCATCGCATTCACGAAAAAGAAGAGAGAGCCAACTTCCATGCAAAGCAGGGCTTGGTCCGGGTCGTCATCAGATAGCAAAGCCTTGACCACATCCCTAAGTCGGGAAGACGACCCTACAAGGAAAAGAGGATATAAATAAACTTGAAATCTTAGCAAAGTTCTAAATCAGTATCAGCGTAAAGTTTACCAAAATCAAGTAATGTCTCCTCAGGTTGATGTCCCACACTTGGTTCTGTTGGCATGACTTCTTGGACTTTTAAGACTGTCGCCGATGTCGCAGCCGTTGACGTACCAACCCCATCAGTTGGTCTCATGACCTGCTCAACAGGGTTAATCCCCGCAGCTGCAGTAGTCATCTTGGTTGCCAAGATCATGTGCTGAGTTGGAGCCACTGACGATTGAGTTTCTATGATGGTTCCTGCCAACAGCAAGAAATCAAGACCCTCAGGAACGTCAGATATCCCAACAATAGTAGTTGTATCAGTCTTAATGACTGGTCCTATAAGTATGACTCCCTTAAGGCTAAGTAAAACTTGTAGGGTCTGATTTTTCTTATGTATACCAAGTGTAGGATCATGACCCTTAAGAATAGAGTGCGCTCTTACAAAAATCTGCGGAAGCTTTACACTTAAACACTAGAGTGTGAGTTTGCAAAGTAGATTATAAATTGCAAAGAAAGAATGATAATATCAAAAAATGAACATCACAAACACAAGCATGTATACTGGTTCCACCTCCCCGGTGTACATCCAGTCCCTAAGCAAATCTCGCTTGAGAGTTTCCACTATGATTTTGAAACCTTACAAAACCAAAAGCAAACCTGACCAATTTGCAAGACCATGCAAATTGCAACACCAATTGACAAGACCATGCCAATTGCCACCCAATCTCTAAACCAAGAGATCAACCCTCTCAAACCCGAGAGAAATCCTTTTTGAAGCAAGAACACAATTGATCCTATAAGCCTTGAATGTATAGTGAAGTACTGCAGTGGCTTAGGATTCTTTTAACTCTCTGAATATTGCCTAAACAATCTCTAAGAATGATTAAAACCAAGGCAATATCAGAAACTCTCTTTTTCTAAACACTTAGCATGAAAATCTGGAAAATTAGAGAGTGAATATGCACAAAATATTTGATCTTGCAAGTACAAAACTTGGTTGTTGTTTTCTGATGTTTAAACCTATTTATAGCCTCTGAAATGACATAATTTTAAAACCAATTAACATCCACAAAATGGCTATAAACAGTCACTTATTTAAAACCTGAAATCTGGAAAAACTGCATCTGTAGTCGACTACAAGTATTAGTAGTCGACTACACTGAGTCTAAACAGACTCTGTGAAGTCAAAAAATTGCTTAGTAGTCGACTACAAGGCATAGTAGTCGACTACACTGTAAACTCAGATTTTGGAATTTTTTTTTCGGTATTTTGACTGTAACTTTCTAATCCGATATCAGAATAAGGTGATTTAAGATTTGTTGGAAAACTGTTGAAGAGACCTACAACTTTGGTCTTTTGAGTTTTTCTAGATTCTAATTGTTAAGGGGTGTAAATAAAATGTTTTAAGACTCACTCAATATCTATAAACTCTAATGGCTAACATAGGGATTTATATTGTTAACCAACACACTAAGCATGTGTTAGTGTGTTCTAACACTATATGTGTGCATGTGTGTGAGTGATCAAGGCTTGTACAAATTTCTAAGCAAAGAAAATATAAAATTATATTTTGACAATAAAGTATATCTTCTTCTTTGCTTCATTTTGCCTTGAACTCATCTATGCCTTGAGTATCTCTTTGAATATAATTGTTGATATAGCTCTGATACTGCAAAACAAATGTTAGCACATAATACACACAACATATAATATTTGTTATTATCAAAATAAACTAATCTTGGGGTCAAAATTCCTAACATTCTCCCCCTTTTTGATGATGACAAATATATGTTATTAAGATATAAAAATTTTAATCCCCCTGCATAAAATCATTAAATAAAATCTTTTACTCCCCCGCTATATCAAAGCATTAGTAAAAAATTTTAAAATTTTCTATATAACTCCCCCTTTGTCATTAACAAAAAGAAATTAACATAATTTTAGTTAAATTTTTATTTTCTCGGGTACCTTAATAAAAATATTAAGCACTTTAGTACCCTTTTATATTATATCGATCATTAGGATTAGCCCTTAGGAATCCAAATCCACATGGAATTTGGTTTCCATTTATTAACATAAGTGTAATTCTTTGAATTGCAAACTTCATACATATAAGATGAAATATAATCATTCTTATCATTAATATTCAAATTCTTAGGAATCCATATATACTTATTTTGTTTAGCATGAGTATTCTTATTATTATTCTTCAAAACATAATCATTCTTTGTAAAATACTTAGGAACAAATACAATGCCAGAATGATTATTTGAAGATTTTTGAAATGAGAGCAAATTATTCAAATTCTCTTTACTTTTATTGAATTTACTAACATTCAAACATATATCATCATATTTTAATTTAATAGAAGAAATATCTTTATCTAAAACATTAATGTGAATTTTTAAATCATTGCATTCTGGTTTTAGATAAACATTCTCATTAGTCAAAATATGATTTTCTTTAAGCAAGGAATTATTTTCCTCTTTCAATTCAATTACTTGAGAATTAGAAATAGTAGAAGAATTAAAATCAGAAATTTGTTCAAGTAATCTTTTATTTTCACCTTTAAGAAAATTATGTGAAGCCTTTAATCTCAAAAATGTTTCATATAATTTATTGAAAGCATCTACTAATTCTTCATTATTGCATACATCATCTTCTTGTGCCATGAAGCACATATGAGCGGATTCCTCTTTTCGTTCTTACATTTTGAATAACTCAAACCTGTGCACAAGAACAGATATTTTAGATTCTTTAACTTTATTTGTACCTTCGTGTGTTACCTCTAATGTATGCCAAATTTGATGGGCTGAATTGCAAGTAGACACGCGATTGAACTCGTTCTTGTCCAAAGCACAAAATAGAGCATTCGTTGCTTTTGAGTCCAAATTTGCTTTAGTCCTTTGAACAACGGACCATTCGGTATATGGAGTGGTTGGCTTTGTGAATTCAGTCTCTACAACGTTCCAAAGGTCGTAGCCAAGAGATTGGAGGTGGATCTTCATCCGACACTTTCAATAGTTGTAGTTCGTGCCATCGAATAGAGGTGGTCGCTGTGTGGAATATCCCTCTTTGAATTGTGATGTATTTATTGATGCCATCTTTCACCTTGCTCTGATACCAAATGTAGGGTCTGGTTTTTCTTATGTATACCAAGTGTAGGATCATGACCCTTAAGAATAGAGTGTGCTCTTATAAAAATCTGCGGAAGCTTTACACTTAAACACTAGAGTGTGAGTTTGCAAAGTAAATTATAAATTGTAAAGAAAGAATGGCAATCTCAGAAAATAAACATCACAAACACAAGCATATATACTGGTTCCACCTCCCCGGTGTACATCCAGTCCCCAAGAAAATCCCGCTTAAGAGTTTCCACTACGATTTTGAAATCTTACAAAATCAAAAGCAAACCTGACCAATTTGCAAGTCCATGCAAATTGCAAACCTAATTGACAAGATCATGCCAATCGTCACACCGATCTCTAGACCAAGAGATCAACCCCTCTTATAAACTGAGAGAACCTTTCTTTAAAGTAATATACAATTTCAATCATATAAGCCTTGATATAGATATGAATGTATAACAGTGGCTTATCAATCTTTTTAACTCTCTGAATATTGTCTAAACAAGCTCTAAGAATGATAGGAACAAAGGCAATATCAGAAACTCTCTTTTATAAAAAAAACAAATTGAAAAAACTGAAAGTTTAGAGAGTTAATTTGCACAATATGTGAATCTTATAAGTGCAAAACTTGGTGCTTGTTTTCTGATGTTTAAGCCTATTTATAGCCTCTGAAATGACATAATTTTAAATCCAATTAACGTCCACAAAACGGCTATAAACAGTCACTTATTTAAAACATGAAATCTAGAAAAACTGCATCTGTAGTCGACTATAAGTCATAGTAGTCGACTACACTGAGTCTAAACAGACTCTGTGATGTCAGAAAATTGCTTAGTAGTCGACTACAAGGCATAGTAGTCGACTACACTGTAAACTCACAGATTCTGGAATTTTTCTTTGAGTATTTTGACTATAACTTTCTCATCCGATATCGGAATGAGGTGATTTAAGATTTGTTGGAAAGCTGCTAAAAAGACCTACAACTTTGATCTTTTGAGTTTTTCTAGATTCTAATTGCTAAGGGGTATAAATGAAATGTTTTAAGACTCACTCTATATCTATAAACTCTAATGGCTAACATAGGGGATTTCTATTGTTAACCAACACACTAAGCATGTGTTAGTATGTTCTAACACTATGTGTGTGCATGTGTGTGAGTGATCTGTTGGCCTCTTTGTTTTGATGATTTTTAACAAACAATTTACCACTAATGTTGTTTGTCTAGTGTTGGTATATTTTTATTTATTATAGACAAACAACGTGTTGGAGGATGGATGAATTGCGCCATAACGATCATATCAAATGGAGGTTGGTGGAATGTCAGGTTGAAGCCTTGCAATTCAAAGTTAAAGATCAAGTTCAAGCTTCATCCGCATGTGTACCAAGTTGAGCCACAATGAAGATCAAGATCATTGCTTGGGTAACTTTAGTTTAAGTGTTATATTATGTGTGTTAGATACTCTAAACTCAATATAATATACACACACATTTTATTGGTTTCTTCGTATATATATATAGTATATATATATATATAAGTTTTGGTTTCTATGCATATATATAGTTATATATATACATACATGTGTTTTGAGTTTTTATGATTATATATATGAAATTATATATTTCATATTTTCTATTGTGTTTTTGAAAACATTGCATAGAATATGCAATTTTGTGAAAATACCATCTTATTAGTTTGTAGACTTCAATATCAGTTTATACATGTTTTACTAAGTCTATAAAAAACATTTCACAAAGTTTCAAAAGTTGGTTTATGTCAAAACATCAAAATTCAAGTATCTCATATTTTCATGTTTTGGACTATTTTGTAAAATGATGATATTTTTCATTTGGGAGGTCCTTTCTGATAACCAATTACTGTAGCATGTTTATTATCATGTCTACAATCATTCTCCAAAGTTTTATATTTTTTGGAATTTGTTTGATATTTTTAAACAGTGTTTTAAATTTAGAAAAATAGCTTTCAGAACCAGTTTTATGTTATATCAGTTTTCGGTCGACCGCACCGGTCGACCGCTCGTTTGTTCTTTCGTTAGCATGGTCCAGAGAGTTGGTCGGTCGACCGATGCGGTCGACCGAGAGCTCCATCGGTCGGCCCCCCGACGATGGTCCAGAACAGTTCATAGTGTTTTTGTTCTTCGTCGGTCGACTGATATTTCCGCCGGTCAACCGCCAATATGACCGTTGCTTTCCCAACGGCTATTTCCTGAGCTGTTTTGCTGGGGCTGTTTCTGTCTTTTGTTTGGGAGTTTTGGCTGAGATTTCAAGTGGGTATAAATACCCTATTGCTGCTCTCTTTCAAGAATGCTAAGAAGTTTTTAAATAAGGTTTTAAACAAGGGTTTAAGGTTTTTACTGTTTGTTTAAGTTTGGGTTTCTGTTTACAAAGGAGGAAGTTTTCACTGCAGATTGAGGGATTCATTCTCAATTCTCTTCATTCTCTTCTTTGTGTTCATAGAGAAGTTTTTCTAACTCTTTTCTCTAGCAATTTCATTATTGATTTTTATTTTCTTATTATTGCTAGTTTGCTATTTGAGTTAGATTTTATTTTACTCATTGTTACACACACCCACATTGAGCTTTTAGTATTTACATACATAGTATAGTTGGGTGATGAGAGATTATAACTTTGAGTTGTGCTTTCATTGTGTTCTCATCCATAGTTGAGAACAAATCAATTATTGTATTGATCCTTATTGTGAAATTCACCTTGTAATACACTTGTACACCGAGTGAGGAGTGTGTGGTGAGAGTCGGGGATCGTCCCAAGAGGAGTGGCATCGGTTGACGAGCCTAGGGAGAGGTTGTAACCGAGCACTTGAGGGAGACACGGCTAGGTCCAACACTTAGTGGGTGTAGAGTGAGATTACAAGAGTGTTGATTGTAAAGTTTTCGGTGAGCTAGAAAACCGAGTGTGAGGTGTAAACATTGTTCGGGTGAACGTAGAAAACCCGGTTGAGATAGTGGATTTCTCCCCGGGAGTGGGGAGCGGAGACGTAGGACGGAAGGTCCGAACTCTGTGATCATATTGCTTGTTTGAGTTTTGCTTAGCACTTATATTTGTTCATCTTTATAGCCTCTCTCTCTCTCTCTCTCATTGTTTATATCATCCACTATATCATTCATTCTGTTTACCCTTGTATTAGTTTATATATATCCCTGCATATATATAAAATGTTTTAAGACTCACTTAATATCTATAAACTCTAATGGCTAACATAGGGGATTTCTATTGTTAACCAACACACTAAGCATGTGTTAGTGTGTTCTAACACTATGTGTGTGCATGTGTGTGAGTGATCAAGGCTTGTACAAATTTCTAAGCAAAAAAAATATAAAATTACATTTTGACAATAAAGTATATCTTCTTCTTTTCTTTATTTTGCCTTGAACTCATCTATGCATTGAGTATATCTTTAAATATAATTGTTGATATAGCTCTGATACTGCAAAAAAAATGTTAGCACATAATACACACAATATATAATATTTGTTATCATCAAAATAAACTAATCTTGGGGTCAAAATTCCTAACATTCTCCCCCTTTTTGATGATGACAAATATATATTATTAAGATATAAAAATTTTAACCCCCCCTGCATAAAATCATTAAATAAAATCTTTTACTCCCCCTGCATCAAAGCATTAGTAAAAAAATTTAAAATTTTCTATATAACTCCCCCTTTGTCATTAACAAAAAGAAATAAACATAATTCTAGTTAAATTTTTATTTTCTCGTGTACCTTAATAAAAATATTAAGCACTTTAGTACCCTTTTATATTATATCGATCATTAGGATTAGCCCTTAGGAATCCAAATCCACATGGAATTTGGTTTCCATTTATTAACATAAGTGTAATTCTTTGAATTGCAAACTTCATACATATAAGATGAAATATAATCATTCCTATCATGAATATTCAAATTCTTAGGAATCCATATATACTTATTTTGTTTAGCATGAGTATTCTTATTATTATTCTTCAAAACATAATCATTCTTTGTAAAATACTTAGGAACAAATCCAATGCCAAAATGATTGTTTGAAGATTTTTGAAATGAGAGCAAATTATTCAAATTCTCTTTACTTTTATTGAATTTACTAACATTCAAACATATATCATCATATTTTAATTTAATAGAAGAAATATCTTTATCTAAAATATTAATGCGAATTTTTAAATCATTGCATTCTGATTTTAGATAAACATTCACATTAGTCAAAATATGATTTTCTTTAAGCAAGGAATTATTTTCTTCTTTCAATTCAATTACTTGAGAATTAGAAATAGTAGAAGAATTAAAATTAGAAATTTCTTCAAGTAATCTTTTATTTTCACCTTTAAGAAAATTATGTGAAGCCTTTAATCTCAAAAATGTTTCATATAATTCATTGAAAGCATCTAAAAGCTCTTCATTGTCACTTACTTTATCTTGTGTCATAAAACACATATGAGCGTTTTCCTTTTCTTCGATTTCTTCATTCGAAGACGAATCATCACTATCATCCCATGTAGCCGCCAAAGCCTTCTTTTTCTTGTTGAATTTTGTAGACTTTGACATTGATTTTAGAAGGTGACAATCATTCTTCATATGTACTAGCTTATTGCAACCATAACAAATAAAATTATTATTAGTATCTTTAACATTACTTGTACCTTCATAAGTTACCTCGAATGTGTGCCAAATATCATATGCGGATGTGGCCGTTGACACCCTATTGAACTCATTATTGTCAAGAGCACAAAATAAGACATTCATTGCTTTAGAATCCAAGTTTGCATTGTTCCTTTGAGATGTAGTCCATTCCATGAACGGAGTGGTTGGCTTCTCATATTTTGTTTCCACAATGCTCCAAAGTTCGTAGCCAATTGATTGAATATAAATCTTCATTCGGCACTTGCAATAGTTGTAATTCAATCCATCGAACATTGATGGACGATTTGTAGAGTGTCCTTCTTTGAATTGTGTTGTATTTGTAGATGTCATCTTTCACCTTGCTCTGATACCAAATGTAGGGTCTGATTCTGCTTATGTATACCAAGTGTAGGATCGCGACTCTTAAGAATAAAGTGCGCTCTTACAAAAATCTGCGGAAGCTTTACACTTAAACACTAGAGTGTGAGTTTGCAAAGTAGATTATAAATTGCAAAGAAAGAATGACAATATCAGAAAATAAACATCACAAACACAAGCATGTATACTGGTTCCACCTCCCCGGTGTACATCCAGTCCCCAAGCAAATCCCGCTTGAGAGTTTCCACTATGATTTTGAAACCTTACAAAACCAAAAGCAAACCTGACCAATTTGCAAGACCATGCAAATTGCAACACCAATTGACAAGACCATGCAAATTGCCACCCAATCTCTAAACCAAGAGATCAACCCTCTCAAACCCGAGAGAAATCCTTTTTGAAGTAAGAACACAATTGATCCTATAAGCCTTGAATGTATAGTGAAGTGCTGCAGTGGCTTAGGATTCTTTTAACTCTCTGAATATTGCCTATACAATCTCTAAGAATGATTAAAACAAAGGCAATATCAGAAACTCTCTTTTTCTAAACACATAGCATGAAAATCTGGAAAATTAGAGAGTGAATATGCACAAAATGTTTGATCTTGCAAGTGCAAAACTTGGTTGTTGTTTTCTGATGTTTAAACCTATTTATAGCCTCTGAAATGACATAATTTTAAACCCAATTAACGTCCACAAAACGGCTATAAACAGTCACTTATTTAAAACCTGAAATCTGAAAAAACTGCATCTGTAGTCGACTACAAGTCATAGTAGTCGACTACACTGAGTCTAAACAGACTCTGTGAAGTCAGAAAATTACTTAGTAGTCGACTACAAGGCATAGTAGTCGACTACACTGTAAACTCAGATTCTGGAATTTTTCTTTTTGATATTTTAACTTTAACTTTCTCATCCGATATCGAAATGAGGTGATTTAAGATTTGTTGGAAAGATGTTGAAGAGACCTACAACTTTGTTCTTTTGAGTTTTTCTAGATTCTAATTGCTATGGGGTGTAAATAAAATGTTTTAAGACTCACTCAATATTTATAAACTCTAATGGCTAACATAGGGGATTTCTATTGTTAACCAACACACTAAGCATGTGTTAGTGTGTTCTAACACTATGTGTGTGCATGTGTGTGAGTGATCAATGCTTGTACAAATTTCTAAGCAAAGAAAATATAAAATTACATTTTGATAATAAAGTGTATCTTCTTCTTTGCTTCATTTTGCCTTGAACTCATCTATGCCTTGAGTATCTCTTTGAATATAATTGTTGATATAGCTCTGATACTGTAAAAACAAATGTTAGCACATAATACACACAACATATAATATTTGTTATCATCAAAATAAACTAATCTTGGGGTCAAAATTCCTAACAAAACTAATAAGGGAATAACCTTCACAGGAGGACAAAATACATACCTACAGAGGAACCGAGCTCGATGACTAGTTCAACAGGCTCGACGATTGGTTCAATAGCTTCAATGACTGGTTCAACCGTCTCGATGACCGGTTCAACAGTTTCGATGGCCGGTTCGGTAGTTTCGACAACCGGTTCAATAGCACCATGACAAATTTGTTCTGACAACATGTTGTCAAGCAGCATGTCGCCAGAGCCTGAAGGGTCCCGTATAGGATCTGACGGAGGTGCATCGGCTGCATGATGAAAGGTTTCTTTATTATTTGGGCCTTCTATTGAAACATCTGAAGAAAATTCTAAGTGTTAAGACATGGAAAGAGAATTAAATTCACCTCCGGGGACGACGGCGTGCTCTTCAATCCCAACGTCAACAATCGCCTCCTGTAGCTTTTCTAAAAGAGCCAGAAGCATGTAAACAATTAGAGGAGGGATGAACTCTAAGTCGTTTAATACCCGAGATTACCATCTAAAAGTTGTACTAGCGATAATAGGAGTACCTAGGCTAACAACCACTATGGACAAATCAGTTCCAACACCTGCCAAATCCTGACCCACGGCCTCATCCGATTGTGGCATAAAGCATGACTCTCAAAAAAAGGTTAAGTCGGGAGAAGGGGGATCGTACATCATTGTGCCTTCATCACGATTCTCTAAAATATAAAACTTACTGAGCTTAAAGCTCAGTAGAAGAAAAGATTGAAAAGATGACAATGTTAGACCCTAGAGGGGGGTGATTAGGGTCTTATGCTAATCTAATCCGATTATATGCCAATTAAAAACTAATTAACAAGTTATCCTAGCATGTATGAAATATAACAAAATATATAAGCTAGGACAAGCAATGTAAACAAGGGATATATCCTATATGATGAAATATATATATGCAAGGATATGAAACTAACACAAGGGGTAAACAATGTGAACTAGATAGTGGATCATATAAATAATGAGCTAATGACAATGGCGATAAGAAATATAAACACAAGTATAAATAAACGCCAAAGCACACTCAAACACAAGATATGATCACGGAGTTTAGACCTTCCGTCCTACGTCTCCGCTCCCCACTCCCGGGGAGAAATCCACTAACACAATCCGGTTTGGAAGCCGGAACTTCTTCTACACACTCGGTTTTCTAGCTAACCGAAAACTCTACAACTCACACTCTTGCAATCACACTCTACACCCACTAAGTGTTGGACCTAGCCGTGTCTCCCTCAAGTGCTCGGTTACAACCTCTCTCTAGGCACGTCAACCGACGCCACTCCTCTTGGGATGATCCCCGACTCTCACCACACACTCCTCACTCGGTGTACAAGTGTATTACAAAGTGATTCTCACAATAAGCACAAATATAACAAATGAGTGTTCTCAAAATAAGGTGAGAACCCAATTAAGCAAAACTCTTAGTCACAAACCCACAACCCTAAATTATACTATGAATGTAAATACAATAAGCTCAAAAGGTTGTGTGTGAACAAAGAGATATAAATCAAAACTAAACTCAATGCAGTTCTAGCTTAATAACAATGATAATCAAATATATAAAAGAGCTAGAAATAGAGTTTAGAAAACTTCTCAATATATCAAGAGGTAGAAGGAGGTTGGATGCCCAAACACCAATAGATGATCTCCTCAAGCTCTTGTGAAATTGATTTCTCAAAAACAAACTCTCAAATGCTTAAAAGCTTTTTAAACAAACTTAAACCAAACATAAACCCTTGTTAAAACTTTCTTAAACTTGTTTTAAAACTCTCATTTTGTTAGTTGGAGAGCTGAAGGCAATGGGGTATTTATACCCTCTCAAAACTCAGCCAAAAACCCAAACAAAAAAACAAAAAACAGACCCAGACAAATCAGCTTAGAAATAGCCGTTAGGAGACAACGGCTCTATTGTCGGTCGACCGGAAATTTCGTCGGTCGACCGACAGAGAGTAAAAACACGAAGAAGTAATTCTGGACCATCGTCGGTCGACCGGTGCGGTCGACCGATGGAGCTTTCGTTCGACCGGACCGGTCGACCGACCAACTCTCTGTCGCATGGTGAGAAATGAACAAATGATCGGTCGACCGGTGCGGTCGACCGAAAACTGACATATATAAAAACTGATTTGCTGATTTTAAAACCCTGTTTAAAAATATCAAATAAATTCCAAAAAATATAAAACTTTGGGGAATGATTGTAGACATGATAATAAACATGCTACAATGAGTGGTTTCGAAAAAGGACTTTCCAAATGAAAAATATCATCATTTTGCAAATATGTTCAAAAACATGAAAACCTAAAAATTGATATTTTGATATTTTGACTTAAACAACATTTTGAAACCTTATGAAATGATTGTATAGACTTGATAAAAGATATAACATGTTGTTATGAAGTCTATAATCTAGAAATACAATATTTTCATAAATTTGCATATTCTATGCAATATATTCAAAACACTAAATATGATTTCATTAAATATAAGCTTGTTAAAGGTGAAATCATATATAGGCATATAAACATGAAACAAAATAGTATTTTCCAATTCTATTCATTTGTTTCATAGTAAAACTTGAAAACTATCAAACCAAAACATATATGTATATATATAACTATATATATACAAAAACCAAAACGTGTATGTGTGTATATGATTGAGCTTAAAGTACTAACACACATAATATAAATTCCTAAACTAAATTACCCAAGCAATGATCTTGATCTTCAATAAGCTTGACTTGGTAATCTCGCGGATGAAGCTTGAACTTGGATCTTGAACTTTGAATAGCAAGGCTTCACCGCCATTCCGCCAACCTCCTTTGGATGTGATCGTTGAAGCTCTATTCCATCCATCCTCCAACAACGTTGTTTGTCTACAATACATAGGAATGCACAAACACTAGACAAACAACATTAGTAGTAAATTGTTTGTTAAACATCATCAAAATAAGAAGGCTAACAATCTCCCCCTTTTTGATGATGACAAACAATTTACGAAAATAGATATATGCATGAAAGGAAATAAATTGTAATTCACATGCATATAAACAAACAAGATAGATATACTCACAATATTTCTCCCCCTTTGACAACATCAAAAATGGAACAAAGGTATGAAGAGAGCGAAAGCTCCCCCTATCAATAAGCATGGGTGAGTACAAAGCAAATATAGGGAATAGCTCCCCCTATCAAAAAGCCATATGAAATATAAGCAATAAAAGATCATGGCAAACATGTGAGCAAGCATCCAAGAGATAATGAGAACACATAAGAATATGTCAATATGAAAATAGTGTCTCATTAACACAAAAAATATAAGAACCATATAAAAGAATAGATTTATGAAATCAAAAGAAGAGGAACATGAGAATCATGCAAAAAGTTTTCAAATGAAAACAAATCAACCAAAAGAATTCATAAATCAAAGTTTATATTCAAAAACAATGTTTGATCAATAAAGAAAAATTTTCTTTACATAACTTGATCAAACCACTCATAGAATATATTATAAAACACAAATAGATGATCCATTAGCACAAACACATAAATATCATCATATAAGTGAATTATAATGAATTCAAAAGCAACAAATCAAAACACAATTTTTAAGAGAGGCAACAATTATATCAAGCTCTTGAGCTTGTTCCAACCCATATTATCATTTAAGCATCCGGTAAACATGATTTGGGAATAAACACCCAATAAATCCGGAGGGTTATATAAGTACAAACCTCTCATCAAAATAAAACCGATAATAACGAAAACAAAATAGTTTGACCAATAAAATGAATTATTTTCATAAAAGTTTAAAATACATTTTTCAAAACCAAGAAAAAGAAAAATAAAAGTACTAATATTCTTGGCTTAAAAATTATTTTGGCACCCAAGTATTTTTGGTGCCGGTTTGTTTAGGTATGTTGACCATTAAAAGGTGCACGTGGAACATTTGCAAATAAAGATTGTCTTTTAGAATTATTTTGCAAATGAGAAACATCATTAAACAAAGGTGGTCTACTTGAGAAATTTGGCAAATTTGAATAATTTTTTAAATCATAACAAAACTTTGCCAAATGGCCAAATCTACCACAAATATCACACTTAAACACATGTGGTCTATGAAAAACATTTGGCAAACTAGAATTCTTTTTCATGTCAAAGCAAAACTTTGCCAAATGGCCAAACCGACCACATAGATCACATTTATACACATTAACATGCTTATGATGAGAAATAGATGCATGTGCATGTGTGTGTGATGAAGAAGCCTTATGAGATGCACAATGAGTATTAGCAATCTTAGGTTTGTGTGCATCATAGCAAAATTTAGCAATGTGGCCTTTACGACCGCAAATAGAGCATTTGTAAATTTTGCTATACAAGTGTGCATGGTGTATATGTTTCTTAGAAGAGTTTGCATTTGACTTTGCACACAAGTCCATAAGTTTCTTATGATTATTAATGCATATTTTCAAAGTTGAATCTAAAGATGAAATACTATTTTTCATAAGATTCAAATCTTCATTTTTAGGCACATATGTATTTTTAGAAGTAGAACATAAATAGTTATTAATAAAAGAAGCTGTTTCATTCTTTATGTTCTCTACTTCTAACATGGCATCAATCTTAGCATGAGATAGGCTAGCAATAGATGAGATTAAATTTCCATTTTCCAAATTTAATAAGTCATTGCTTTCTTTAAGCATAGTATTTTCATTTTCAATGACATCAAATTTGGACACTAGCTTCTCATGATCGGATTTTAAAACATCATGCTTGCTTTTTAAATTATTAAAATTATTTTGCAATTTGTTAAAGGCATGCAACAATTTTTCACTAGCACAAGCAAGTTCATCACTAGATTAATCATTATCGGGTTCGAACTTGCAAACCTCACTAGGGCTATCGCCTAGTGCACGTGTGCATGATGCTCCACATGAACTTGAAGCCGGATTCACCAAAACTTGTTGGATCGCCTCCAAGTCCCCTTGATGTGCTTCTATAAATTTCCAAAGTTTGCAAGCACTATCAAAATGAACAAACTTGTTAGACATAGATGAATTAAAAGCATTTAGCAAATATTCTAACAAAATATTGTTCATTGTAAACATACGATGATCATTCTTATTCCATTTGGATTTCTCCAAAGTGGGCACAATATAAGCATCATCTATAATTTCCCATAAATCAAAATGTTTAGATCTAACAAATAGTTTAAATCTAACACACCATTGGGCATAAGGGAAATTATCTATTCTAGGAGCAATATTGATGGCATAACCTAAACAATGCATATCCATAATATAAAAGGCAAGCAAGATACAAATGTAATAAAAAAGATTAGCACAAATAAGATAACTTGGATCTTTAACTCAAGGTGGTTAGACCTTAAATCAAAGAGCACCAAGCTCTGATACCAATTGTTAGACCCTAGAGGGGGGTGATTAGGGTCTTATGCTAATCTAATCCAATTATATGCTAATTAAAAACTAATTAACAAGTTATCCTAGCAAGTATGAAATATAACAAAATATATAAGCTAGGACAAGCAATGTAAACAAGGGATATATCCTATATGATGAAATATATATATGCAAGGATATGAAACTAACACAAGGGGTAAACAATGTGAACTAGATAGTGGATCATATAAATAATGAGCTAATGACAATGGCGATAAGAAATATAAACACAAGTATAAATAAACGCCAAAGCACACTCAAACACAAGATATGATCACGGAGTTCGGACCTTCCGTCCTACGTCTCCGCTCCCCACTCCCGGGGAGAAATCCACTAACACAATCCGGTTTGGAAGCCGGAACTTCTTCTACACACTCGGTTTTCCAGCTAACCGAAAACTCTAGAACACACACTCTTGCAATCACACTCTACACCCTCTAAGTGTTGGACCTAACCGTGTCTGCCTCAAGTGCTCGGTTACAACCTCTCTCTAGGCACGTCAACCGACGCTACTCCTCTTGGGATGATCCCCGACTCTCACCACACACTCCTCACTCGGTGTACAAGTGTATTACAAAGTGATTCTCACAATAAGCATAAATATAACAAATGATTGTTCTCAAAACAAGGTGAGAACCCAATTAAGCACAACTCTTAGTCACAAACCCACAACCCCAAATTATACTACGAATGTAAATACAATAAGCTCAAAAGGTTGTGTGTGAACAAAGAGATATAAATCAAAACTAAACTCAATGTAGTTCTAGCTTAATAACAATGATAATCAAATATATAAAATAGCTAGAAATAGAGTTTAGAAAACTTCTCAATATATCAAGAGGTAGAAGGAGAATAGTTGGATGCCCAAACACCAATAGATGATCTCCTCAAGATCTTGTGAAATTGATTTCTCAAAAACAAACTCTCAAATGCTTAAAAGCTTTTTAAACAAACTTAAACCACCTCAAATGCTTAAAAGCTTTTTAAACAAACTTAAACCAAACATAAACCCTTGTTAAAACTTTCTTAAACTTGTTTTAAAACTCTCATTTTGTTAGTTGGAGAGCTGAAGGCAATGGCGTATTTATACCCTCTCAAAACTCAGCCAAAAACCCAAACAAAAAGACAAAAAACAGCCCCAGACAAATCAGCTCAGAAATAGCCGTTAGGAGACAACGGCTCTAATGTCGGTCGACCGGAAATTTCGTCGGTCGACCGACAGAGAGCAAAAACACGAAGAAGTAATTCTGGACCATCGTCGGTTGACCGGTGCGGTCGACCGATGGAGCTTTCGGTCGACTGGATTGGTCGACCGACCAACTCTCTGTCGTATGGTGAGAAATGAACAAATGATCGGTCGACCGATGCGGTCGACCGAAAACTGACATATATAAAAACTAATTTACTGATTTTAAAACCCTGTTTAAAAATATCAAATAAATTCCAAAAAATGTAAAACTTTGGGGAATGATTGTAGACATGATAATAAACATGCTACAATGAGTGGTTTCGAAAAAGGACTTCCCAAATGAAAAATATCATCATTTTGCAAATATGTTCAAAAACATGAAAACCTGAAAATTGATATTTTGATATTTTGACTTAAACAACATTTTGAAACCTTATGAAATGATTGTATAGACTTGATAAAAGATATAACATGTTGTTATGAAGTCTATAACCTAGAAATACAATATTTTCATAAAATTGCATATTCTATGCAATATATTCAAAACATTAAATATGATTTCATTAAATATAAGCTTGTTAAAGGTGAAATCATATATAGGCATATAAACATGAAACAAAATAATATTTTCCAATTCTATTCATTTGTTTCATATATAAACTCGAAAATTATTAAACCAAAAACATATATGTATATATATATATATATAAATGTATATATACAAAACCAAAACCAAAACCAAAGCGTGTATGTGTGTATATGATTGAGCTTAAAGTACTAACACACATAATATAAAACCTAAAACTAATTTACCCAAGCTTGATTGGTCTTCAATAAGCTTGACTTGGTAATCTCGCGGATGAAGCTTGAACTTGATCTTTAACTTTGAATAGCAAGGCTTCACTCCACAATTCCGTCAACCTCCATTGGATATCGTCGTTGAAGCTCTATTCCATCCATCCTCCAACAACGTTGTTTGTCTACAATACATAGGAATGCACAAACACTAGACAAACAATATTAGTAGTAAATTGTTTGTTAAACATCATCAAAACAAGAAGGCCAACAGACAAGAGTTAGAACATTACCTTCCCCACCAATGGGTGCATCGTCGGCCACCTCCGTTTGAGAAGCCTGAGTTTTAGCATGACGCTTGATGGTCAACTTCAGCCGTTTTGTGGGACGGGTCTCTTTGAGATCCACAGGTCTATCCTGTGTTAATGTGGCATGTGGCACAATTTGCGATCCTCCCTGAGCTATAGCCCGAGACCGAGCACGGGTGATGAGGCCACCTCTCTCCTCGTCCTCCTCGGAACCTACATCGGAAAGTTTAACCATCATTCTATTATAAGTAGGAAAAATTCTCCACTTCTTTCGAGCTTTAAGTTAGCGAACTCGATCAGCGATCGATAGATCCCATAGCTCTTTATAAAAAGATTTAGACAAACCTGTCGCATCTTCCTCGAAGTCACTGTTGACTTCCGTAGCACCACCAGCGACGACTTCATTTTCTTCGGAAGTCTCCTCCTCGGAAGCAAATGACTCCTCTTCAACTTCCTCTATTTTTCGCTTGCCTTTTCCTGAGGGACCAGCAAGCTTGTTGTCTCGTCTCCTTCATTCCAATGCATCTTCTCGGACTAGCCTCGCAACGATACGCGATGCAACTTCCTCCCTCAGATCCTCAATCGACCGCAGGGGGACGGGCTCGTTAGCAGCCATGATCCATTTGCAGTATAGATATGTGAGCTCTAAGTGACGATCAGTATTCGGGAGACAAAACTTAGCACCAGTACAGCCCGTCACATTCCATAGCCAAGCGCGAACGCCGTCCACTAGCCAGCCACCAGTGTGAAACCGTTGGTTCGGATTCCTAATGTATAGCTGGTCGTATCCAAATTGACGGGCGAACAGGCATGGCAGATAAGGCTCTAAATAGCAGCGCTCCTTTACCCAGAAAATGAGATGGTCTGGCCTTGTATTCATGAGCCACCTAAAGAACCCAACATCGAGACAAGTTCGATCGGTTCCGGGTGCTTCTATGTCAGCAAGCATCCCACCATATTTGCTAGCAAAGCGAGGGAGACATGGGTTGATTACCTAGCCCTTGTGTGTATGCAAACTCTTCCTGATTTTCGAGAGGTCCCGGGCTTTCCACCTACACTCTTCGAATAATTGTAGCAGGGGAGTAGATAGATTCGCATTAGTAGGGGGCGACATCAAATCAGAGCGATGAAGAACCAACCATCCCATCAGATAAGTATATGGGAGTTCTGCCTTCGCCACAGGGATCTTTGCGGATGGTGTCTCATCAGTTTGAGTAAAAGCCGTAACTACCTGACGAAGTCCGCGATGTATGTCGGCAATCATTGCTGGCAAAAGAGATAGGCTTCTCCCATAAGCAAGCTAGACGGCCGGGAATAATACCTCTATCGGCAGGGCATCTGAGGTCTGATATGGTACTACACACTTATTCAACCAAAGTGCTATATAACCAGCCAATAAAGTTTTAGGATGGATGGGCTTCTGGGCGTACCATAAGAAAGTTTTGAATTTAGTCTCCGCAAGGAATTTGTCTTGAGCACTAGCGATAGTATGGGAGCGGGCACCGCACTTCTCGATCAATCTATTAATCTCTTGGGAAGTCAGCGGTTGCAACTCACAAACTTCCTCATTAAGTATCTCCAAGTTTTTAAATAAATAGCAAGAGAATTGCTTCAAGCTTATTTGAGGAGATTTCTTCCTCGCAACCGGATTAGTGCCTGCTAAAGCAATCTGATAATGACACGTGAGTTCCCATAACGTATCATATCGAGCAGGCTTTTGGATCTTCAACTGATGTAGCTCCTGATTGGAGGGAAAATATTTCTGATATGGTATATCTCCTAATTGTAGTCCGGAGACTTTGTGCATCTCGTGAAAAGGTAATCCCAATTCTCCGTTCCGTGTGAGAAAGGTGTTAGCATCTGGATTGTACAGCTCTATTAACCACATGAAGTGAAGAGCGCTCAGCGGTAATCCGTATTGGGTGGCCCAAATAGCTTCATACAATCTTATCAACTTTAACTTGGCACCCCACCGGTGGAGAACATAACCTGTCATCCGGCCCCACCATGCTTTGTCTGAAGAATGAGACCAACCAAAGCACCAGTAATTTTTGATAGGTAGCTCACGCCCTAGCTCAGCAAGGTAATTCTTCACAGTGTGAGCGATTATAGGTAGTTCCCCTTTGGGTGGGTCCTCCAATCCCATCATGCCCGGGTGTAACCCTGTAATGTGTTTTCTGCCACTAGAACCCGGGAGTGAATGGCTGGTGATGTATCCGTAAGGGATGTTGGTATGTTCTTCTGTTAAGGTCCATGGCATCTGTCACGTCACCGCTTCCTGTGTAATTCTGTTAGTGAATGATGACGAGGGAATGGAGGGAGACATAAGCAAGTTATGCCGTCACTGTGTAGCCACCGCTCATCTTCAAGCTTTATGACATTTGGATCCGTCACAGAATCGCCGAACAGGTAATGTGTCTTCCTTAAAGGATGATCAGGATCAGTATCCTCAGCAAATGGCGCATCTATAATTAACTGGCGTGTGATACGATGACCCCCCTCCCGTACTAACTTACAGAATTCATCTGGGAGATCCAAAGCGAATTGAGAAGTGTGCGGGATCGATGCTGGGTTATCAATAGCAGTGTAATACCTGCTCCTACGGCCATCTATCTCGAATTGAGAAAATGGCATCGCCGGGTATTCAACTGAAATGAAGAAGACGTGTTTATCGAACGCGTTTATGAAGAAATATCAATATAATACAGGGGGTTGAATTCACCTTGTAATTGGTGAGACGATTTTAGCAGTATTACGAACTCACAAGATAACGTACATCTTCACGCAAATAACGCGGTGATGCACCCTATCTTACGAAACGTAATACGGTAGAAAATCGCCCCATATCGCCTTGAGACGCGTTTTGACCAAGCAAAACGTATCTGATAAGCATCCATCCCTACAAAGGAGGATATCAACTCTTCCCAACTGCCTCACCAAGGAGAACAGAGCGGGGATGTAATATAGAAGCATCCACCCCCACAAAGGAGGATATCAGCTCTTCCCGACTTCCTCACCAAGGAGGACAGAGAGGGGATGCAATATGCAATATGGCATAATGAAGAATGGATTCATAAGCAGGAAATTATATTCATAAACGAGAATTTACAAGAGCTTACCGGCGAAAGATGGACGCTCCCGCTCAGGTGACTGAGTAACCGAGCGACTCCTCGGTAGGCATGATCTCCTCGTCAACATGGCTAATCTGTAATAAAGATCAACAGCTCAGTCAGATCAAGAATTGGGATACATGAATCGAAAAACTAAAAGGAAAATTATGAATCTTTAATTGAAATTCTACAAAATGGAATTTTCCAATTAAGGGTCCAATTAAACCTATACGACATTCTTGACTTAGGATCAAGTAAAAAAATAAAAAAAAATAAAAAAAATCAAACATACAAATTCAAGGGCGAATTCAAGTCGGGGGGTTACAAAGCCAAATATAAGGTCTCGACTACGTCAGCATAAAGATTGCAAGCTCACGAATTATCCAACGTAGAGCATGAATACTCACTTGAGTTTCGAAACCATACATACATGAATATGAACAAGAATTGAGTGGCACCAAGTCACATACACAACCAAACATCTCGAGAGTTCAATCATGCAAAAGAACTCGGTCATGTACAAGTTCGAATTCAAGGCATGTACAAGGGTTCGGCTATATACAAGTTTGGATTTAGTCACACACAAGCTCAATCATATACAAGAGCTCGACCAAATACGAGTTAAGGTTCTTGAGCCATACACAAGTTCGAATTCAAATAATTCGGCCGCATACAAGTCGGGATTCAAGGCGCACACGAGTTCAGTTATATATGAATTCAATACAAGAGCTCGGTTATATGCAAGTTCGAATTCGAATCATATACAAGTGCCAACCAAGCCAAGTTCAGAAACAAATCATCCGACAACATACAAGTTTGAGTTCAATCCTACAAGTTTGAATTCAATCATATACAAGAATTACGAATTCAATCATACACAAGAATACACAAGAGCTCGGCTACATGCAAATTCGAATCTGAATCATATACAAGTTCAAATCATATAAAAGTTCGGTCAAGAGTCGGGTTATGTACAAGTTCGAGACTCAAATCCATAATCATCAACCAAAGGAAGAGTTCGGCTATGCATAGATCCTCGCCAATATCAACCTGGATGTTTCGGCTACGAACAGGTTCAACAAAGAGTTTTTCGGCCAATATCAACCAAGCTCAACCAATTTCGGCCATGAACAGTCCAAATTTTTGACCATGAACAATCCAAATTTTTGGCCGTGAACAGTCAAAAATTTTGGCCACCATTCAAAGACAAAACCCAAAAATTCGGTTTTTCCCAAGATTAAATAGTTGGGGGCTTCAATTACAAAGTTATTCATGCAACCAAAGCAAAATTTGGCCATCATCTCCATCCAGTTTCGGTTTTCCCCAAAATTCAAGAATTAGGGCTTCAATTTTTAGGTCAAAATTCAAAAAAATCCAGCCATAAACCAACCCCAAACATGAAGAGTAGAATAAAATTGAAACAAAGAGGGTAGATTCACCTGAAATTCGAAAAAGAATCAAGGAGGAGAGGAGTCCACCAAGTGCTCGAACCCAAACCAAGCGGCCGAAACCCTAGAGTCCAACCGGTTGTAGAGGGATTGAGGGGAAGGAGATGAAGGATTTAAAGGTAGGGGAGTTTGATCTCGGTTGGAACTCTTGAGCTGGAGGAGTTCTTGAACGAATGAAATGGGGAAGAACAAGGATTTGGGACCGAAAATAGAAGAATGGGGGTTTTTACCCCTTTTACAACCCCTGACCCGCATTCCGCGGGTCGGACTCATGCCCGACCCACGTGCTCGCGGGTCGGATTAATCCAACTCGCGATCACGCAGGTCGGGTCTGTTAGACCCTAGAGGGGGGGGGTGATTAGGGTCTTATGCTAATCTAATCCGATTTAATACCAATTAAAATTAATTAATAAGTTATCCTAGCAAGTATAAAATACAACAATGTATATGAGCTAGGATAAGTAATATGAACAACAAGATATATCCTAACAAAGAGATATAGGCAATGTATGTTCAAGGATATATAAGCTCAAGGGTAAACAATCTAAACTAGATAGTGGGCAATATAATCAAGAAGCAATATACAAAGGCGATATAAGATATAAACATAAAAGTAAGTGCGCCAATGCAATCACAAACAAACAATATGATTACGGAGTTCGGTCCCCACGACCTACGTCTCCGCTCCTCACCTCGAGGAGATCTCCACTATCACAACCGGGTTTTCTACGTTCACCCGAACAACGTTTACACCTCACAATACAATCACTATGCAATCACACCTCACACACTAAGTGTTGGTCCTAGCCCGTGTCCTCCTCCTCAAGTGCTCGGTTACAACCTCTCCCTAGGCACGTCAACCGACGCCACTCCTCTTGGATTCGACCCCGTCTCTCACCACACACTTCTCTCGGTGTACAAGTGTATTACAAGTGAATCCTCACAATTAGGCTCAATACAAAGTGTTTGTTCTCTACAATGAATGAGAACGAATTATAAGCTCACTCTCTAAGTTACACAATCCCACAACCCAATTATACTATGAATGTAAATACAATAAGCTCAAATGGTTGTGTGTATAAACATAGAGAAAATAAAATCAACTAAACTCAATATGAATACTAGCTTAATAAAATGATAATCAAACAATAAAATGTAAAGCTAGATTGAGTTTAGAAAACTTCTCCAATAAATGACAAGAGTGAGAGAGAGATGATTAGAAGCTCAAACACCAAAGATTATCTCCTCAAGCCCTTGTGAAATTATCTTCACAAACCAAAATCTTTATACATGTAGAATAACATGTCAGAGAAAGAATTTCTGAAACATCTTTTCTTAGTTGAGAGAAATAAATGTTTTAACACAAAAATACAGTTTCTGAAAATCTGCTGTGATACACGATTTTGTAAAATCAATTAGGCACAGTAAATCAACTTCAAAAATAGTAAAATTTTGAGGGACGTTTCTAAACATGTAGATAAACATGTCAAAGAAAGAATTTCTTGAATATCATTTTTCATTTATGAAAACTCATCTATTTTGTAAAACATGCACGAACATGCACGAATGAAAATTATGATTTTGTAAATTCCATTAAACATAACAAATCAATTCCAAACTTGATGAAACTTTGAGAAATGTTTGTAAACATGAAAACAAACATGTTAGAAAAAGAATTTCTCAATTTGCATTTATAATTTGTGAAAAACACTGTATTCTGCAAAAACACTAAAAGACGTATATATGAAAAACATGTGATTGTTATTTTTGACTCAAAACAAGTTTTGAAAACTTATGGAATATTTATATGGACATAATAAAAGTTGTTTATGATGTAAATATAGTCCAAAACTTATTTTGCATAAAAACACTTATAGTTACGAAAATCACAAATATATATGTGTGTGTATGTTTGAGCTTATAGAATTAACACACATGATATAAACCTATACTAAATATAACCAAGCAATGATCTTGATCTTCATTGTAGATCAACTTGGTACACGTTGCGGATGAAGCTAAACTTGGATCTTGAACTTGAATTGTACGATGCTTCACTCCATAATTCCGCCAACCTCCATTTGATATCGTCGTTATGGCGCAATCCATCCATCCTCCAACTACGTTGTTTGTCTACAATACATAGCAATGCACAAACACTAGACAACTAGACAAACAACATTAGTGATAAATTATTTGTTAAACATCATCAAAACAAGAAGGCCAACAATCTCCCCCTTTTTGATGATGACAAACAATTTACAAAAAGGAATATATGCATGAAGGAAATGAACATATACAAGATAATACACATGCATATAAACAAGGAAAATTATATACTCACAATATTTCTCCCCCTTTGACAACATCAAAAAAGGGGACAAAAGAATAAGAGAGCGAAAGCTCCCCCTATCAATAAGCATAGGTGAGTATAACACATAGAAAGATATAGGGATTGCTCCCCCTATCAAAAAGCCATATAGAATATATGCAATAAAGATCAAGGCAAAACATGTGAGCAAGCATACATGAATATGCTAAAAATTATACTCACATACATGAGAACATATATATAAATACCAATATGAAAATAGTGTCTCATAAAGAACATAAAAACATATATAATAGTAGATTTATGAAATCAAAAAAGAGGAACATGAGAGTTATGCAAAAAATTTTCAAATAAAAACAAGTCAACCAAAAGAAATCATAAATCAAGATTTGAGTCCAAAACCCATGTTTGATAAAAAATAGAATCTCCTTTGTGGGATTTGATCAAACCACATATGGAATACATTATAAGGCACGAATAGATGATCCATGAGCACAAACATATAAATATCATCATATAAGTGAATATAATGAATTCAAAGCAACAAATCAAAACAAAATCTTTAACAAAAGAATTTCAAGAGAGGCAACAATATATCAAGCTCTTAAGCTTGGTCTAACCCATATAATCATTCTACCATCCGGTAAACATGATTTGGGAATAAACACCCAATAAACCCGGAGGGTTATATAAACACAAACCTCTCATTTAAAATCAAAACTAATAATCATGAAAATAAAAGATTTGATTAAAGAAAAATTGTTTTCATAACCAAAAGTTTTTAAAACATAGTTTTCAAAACCAAGAAAAGAAAAAAATAAAGGTACTAAAATTCTTGGTTTAAAAAAATTATTTTGGCACCCAAGAATTCTTGGTGCCGGATTGGTTAGGGACATGACCCCTATCATTCAAGCTTAAAGCCCTAGGGTTATGAACCCTCTTGGGCATATATGGTGCACTAACATGGTCAAAGCAATATTTACTCAAATGACCCTTCCGATTGCAATTTGTGCAATGAAAGAGATCCATTTGTTTTTGTGGACCTTTAGCTCGTGCACGGGAATCATTTGCAAATAAAGATTGTCTTTTAAAATTATTTTGCAAATGAGAAACATCATTAAACAAAGGTGGTCTACTTGAGAAATTTGGCAAGTTTGAATATTTTTTCAAATCATAACAAAACTTTGCCAAATGGCCAATTCTACCACAAATATCATACTTAAACACATGTGGTCTATGAAAAACATTTGGAAAACTAGAATTCTTTTTCATGTCAAAGCAAAACTTTGCCAAATGGCCAAACCGACCACATAGATCACATTTATACACACGTGTATGTTTATGATGAGCAATGGGTGCACGTGTGTGTGCAAAATGTGATGATGAAGCTTGATGAGATGTACAAGGAGGATTAAAGTGAATCTTAGTGGGGTTATGTGCATCATAGCAAAATCTAGAAAGATGGCCTTTACGACCGCAATTTGTGCATTTGTAGACTTTGCTATACATGTGTGCATGATTGATAGGATGTTTAGATGTTTTAGCATGAGACTTAGCACATATGTTCATAAGCTTATCAGGATTAACAATACATGTTTTAAGGGTTGAATCTAAAGATGATATGCGATCCTTAACATGATTCAACTCATCATTATGCATACAAGTATTGTTATTAGAAGTAGAACATATATTGTTATTTATAAAAGAAGCGGTATCATTTTGTATGTTCTCTACTTCTAACATGGCATTATTTTTAACATGAGATAAGCTAGTGATGGATGAGGTTAATTTTTTATTTTTCAAATTTAACATATCATTGTTTTCTTTAAGCACAATATTTTCTTTTACAATGATATCAAATTTGGACACTAGCAACTCATGATCGGATTTTAATTCTACATGCTTGCTTTTAAGATCAAAAAAATTATTTTACAATTTTGTATAGGCATGAGATAATCTTTCATATGCACAAGCGAGTTCATCAATAGATAAATCATTATCGGAATCAGAATCGCTTACTACACAAGAGTTATCCTCTTGTGGCCGTGTGCATGATGCTCCACATGAACTTAAAGAAGAATCCTCCAAAGCTTGTCGAATTTCCTCCAAGTCCCCTTGATGTGCTTCAATAAATTTCTAAAGTTTGTAAGCACTATCAAAATGAACAAATTTATTAGAAATGGATGAGTCAAAAGCATTAAGCAAAATTTCTAACAAACGCTTGTTCATTGAAAACATTTTCTTATCATGATTGCTCCACTTGGATATCTCCAAAGTGGGCACAATATAAGCACAATCAATAACTTCCCATAAGTTGATATTTCTAGATTTAACAAATAGTTTAAATCTAGAAGCCCATTGTGCAAAGGAAAAATTGATGAATTTAGGAGCAATATTTGATTCATAGCCTAAACGAAATATATTCATATTCATGATATATATGTGAAAATATGCAAGCAAGACTAATGTAATCATAACTAGATTAGCACAAATAAGATAACTTGGATCTTTAACTCAAGGTGGTTAGACCTTAAATCAAAGAGCACCAAGCTCTGATACCAATTGTTAGACCCTAGAGGGGGGGTGATTAGGGTCTTATGCTAATCTAATCCGATTTTATGCCAATTAAAATTAATTAATAAGTTATCCTAGCAAGTATGAAATATAACAACTATATATAAGCTAGGATAAGCAATATGAACAACAAAGAGATATATCCTATGATATATGCAAGGATATGAAACTAACACAAGGGGTAAACAATTTAACTACAAATGTGATAGGGCAAAATGATCAATAAGCAATACACAATGACGATGTAAGATATGAACATGAAAACAAGTGCGCCAATGCAATCACAAACAAAGGATATGTTTACGAGGTTCGGTCCCCACGACCTACGTCCCCGCTCCTCACCTCGAGGAGATCTCCACTATCACAACCGGGTTTTCTACGTTCACCCGAACAACGTTTACACCTCACAATACAATCACTATGCAATCACACCTCACACACTAAGTGTTGGTCCTAGCCCGTGTCCTCCTCCTCAAGTGCTCGGTTACAACCTCTCCCTAGGCACGTCAACCGACGCCACTCCTCTTGGATTTGACCCCGTCTCTCACCACACACTTCTCTCGGTGTACAAGTTTATTACAAGTGACTCCTCACAATTAGGCTCAAAATACAAGAAGATTGTTCTCTACAATAGATGAGAACTCAATGTAAGCTCACTCTCTAAGTCACACAATCCCACAACCTAAATTATACAATGTATGCAGATACAATAAGCTCAATGGTTGTGTGTGTACAAAGAGATAAATAAAATCAAATCAACTAAACTCAAATATAAAATCTAGCTTAAGAACAATGATAATCAAACAAGTATATAAATGTAAAGCTAGAGATTGAGTTTAGAAAACTTCTCCAATAGATGACAAGATGGAGAGATGGAGATTGGAGCCCAAGCAAGAAGATGATCTCCTCCACTTGTGAAAACAATCTTCAAACCAAACAAACACTAAAACACACTTAAACCCTTGTTTAAAACTCTTTAAACTTGTTTAAAACATTTCTTGAGTGCCCTTAGAAGTATGAGGGCATGGGGTATATATAGGCTCATGAAACAAGCCCAAAAACCCAAGAAAACCAAGCAAAAAGACAAAAAAATAGATATATCAAAATCTGGGAATTATAGCCGTTAGCTACAGTAACCAACGTCCAGAGACATTTCCGGTTGACCGGATTACTGTAGCAGTACGCAGCTGTTTTGTAAAATCAATTTAAAATAGTAAATGAACTCCAAAAATTATGAAAGTTTGTGGGAAATTTCTAGACATGTAGAATAACATTTCAGAGAAAGAATTTCTGAAAAATCTTTCCCGGTTGAGAGAAATAAATGTTTGAACACAAAAATATAGTTTCTGAAAATCTGCTGTGATACACGATTTTGTAAAATCAATTAGGCACAGTAAATCAACTTCAAAAATAGTAAAATTTTGAGAGAAGTTTCTAAACATGTAGATAAACATGTAAAAGAAAGAATTTCTTGAATATAATTTTCCATTTATGAAAAACTCATCTATTTTGTAAAACATGCACGAACATGCACGAATGAAAATTATGATTTTGTAAATTCCATTAAACATAACAAATCAATTCCAAACTTGATGAAACTTTGAGAAATGTTTGTAAACATGAAAACAAACATGTTAGAAAAATAATTTCTCAATTTGCATTTATAATTTGTGAAAAACACTGTATTCTACAAAAGCACTAAAAGACATATTTATGAAAAACATGTGATTGTTATTTTTGACTCAAAACAAGTTTTGAAAACTTATGGAATATTTATATGGACATAATAAAAGTTGTTTATGATGTAAATATAGTCCAAAACTTATTTTGCATAAAAACACTTATAGTTACGAAAATCACAAATATATATGTGTGTGTATGTTTGAGCTTATAGAATTAACACACATGATATAAACCTATACTAAATATACCCAAGCAATGATCTTGATCTTCATTGTAGCTCAACTTGGTACACGTTGCGGATGAAGCTAAACTTGGATCTTGAACTTGAATTGTACGATGCTTCACTCCATAATTCCGCCAACCTCCATTTGATATCGTCGTTATGGCGCAATCCATCCATCCTCCAACTACGTTGTTTGTCTACAATACATAGGAAAACACAAATACTAGACAAACAACATTAGTGATAAATTGTTTGTTAAACATCATCAAAACAAGAAGGCCAACAGGGTCATCTGACCCGCATGAACGTGGGTCAGACTCCCCTCAGCGCCCGTTTAGCCGTATTTTCGTCTGATTTCGCCCATATTCAAAATGATTTGGAATATTCGGAGTCCAATTTCATCTCCCGGATGACTTCGCGGCATTTTCGTCTATTTTTAGAATATTCGGAACCCAATTTTATATTGTTAGGTGATTCTGTAGTGTTTTCACTCATATTTGGAATGTTCGGAGTCCAGTTTCATCTCCTAGATTATTTCCCGGCATTTTCGTCTATTTTTGGATTATTCCGGATCTAATTTTATATTGTTGGGTGATTCCGCGGTATTTTCACTCATATTCAGAATGTTCAGAGTTCAATTCCATCTCCCGGATAATTTCACGGTATTTTCACTCATATTCGGAATTTTCAGAGTTCAATTTCATCTCCCGGATAATTTCACGGTATTTTCAACTATTTTTAGAATATTCAAAACCCACACTCCAATGGGTATACGAGTCTAAACTATCTCTCATTGGTTTGACGGGAAGTTCCTGGAGAATATTATACATATAATAATTCTTAAGGATAACCCGGCAACCTTCGACGGGTACACGAGGCTAAATTAATTCCCGTAACTCCCAGGAGCATACAAGTATAAACGGGTTCTCCTCAGGTCAACGCGTAGCCCTAGGTCAACGTCGGTCAATGCGTAGCCCTAGGTCAACGCTGATCAACGCATTGCGATAAGAGTCAACGCCGATCGGTTCGAAATCCTAAGGTCAATGCCGGCCAACACGTAGCCCTAGGTCAACACCGGTCAACACGTTGCGATGAGAGTCAACACCTATCAACACGAAACCCTAAGGTCAACGCGGATCAATTCGTAGCCTTAGGTCAATGCCGGTCAACGCGTTACGATGCAGATAATTAATCCAAAAGTCAACTCAATAACACGAGCCCAAAATCTACTCACCAATTTCGGTTCAAGGCTTCAATAACGGTCAGACGATAAACGCAGTACCGAGAAAATCTTAGCTATTCGATAAAATACAAATAAGCTTAAATATGGAGAAGTCAAGAACCGAAACCATCTGTAGGCTCTTTGACACCGACTGAAGGTAAGGGTCCATCATATCCAAAGCATTTCAGACTCCTCTATAAAAGAATGAGGCTGAAACACTTTGGAGGGGGGTATCGATAGGTGTCTAAATATGCCTATGAGAGCACGCACGAAACTTGAAGCAAAGAGTAGACGAATCAAGAAGGTTCACGGCATTCAGCTCGCGCGTGTCGATCAGCACCCGCGCGTCAACCAGATCGTGCACGTCGTTCAACACGCGCGCGTCAACCAGCTCGTGCGTGTCGGTCAGCACGCGCGCGCCAATCATCTCGTGCGCGTTGGTCAACACGCGCGCGTCAATCAGTTCGAGCACGTCGATCAACACGCACGCGTCAATCAGTTCGTGTGTATCGATCAACACGCGCACGTCAATCAACACGCGCAAGTCCACCAATGCGCGTTCGACGGTCAGTCTCGTGACGAAGCGTACAAGTCAACAAATCGACCAAATACACGAAAAGAACAAGTCCCAGAAGACAAATACCAAAAAGAGGAAAAGTCGGCGGACCCGCGCTAGCGCAGGACGGGACAGACCGACCCGCGCAAGCGCGGGTCGGATCTGTCCGACCCGCGCCACGCAGTCTGGAACCCGATACGTGTTTTGATAGTTTTAAAGTGGTTTTCACAGGATCTATCTGTTCCAGGGGTTCCTAACTGACTTGATATCATCCCCAAACGTGGTTAGGCTGTTGTTAACTGAAGATAGAGCCAAATCATTTGTTCTCATCCAAATAACTGCACCCGAGGCCTATAAATATGAGCCTAAGGCCTCCATTTTGTTGATCTAGAATTTTATCAAGGGGACGAGGTGGTGCTGGATTGAAGAGTGATGGAGTACAAAATTTCAGCAAAGGTCAACGAGATCCCGGCGAACTTCAGCACAAAGGAGAAGCCGTTCGAAGGATCTAAAGCCCGTACGTCCGTTCCTTGAGATTAGGCTTTGTCTTAATCTCAAGAAGAGCTACTAATTTCGCTTAGTCGATCTTAGCGCTTCAAGCAAATACCCCCTTGGTGAGGTAGAAGCTCTGCCTAATTTTCTAAGAACCGGATCTGATTCGCGGTCGTCCACGGATTAACCCTGGCACCGACAAAGAACCCACGCAAGCATGAGCCGATAAACGGATCTTGTGTTTATTTTTCATGAGAGTTGTAATTTTTATTTTTGTTATTTGAATTCTTTGTAAACGATAAAAGTTATAATGAAATCAATAATGAATGTAGCTTTCGACGGAAACAATAGTTTGTGTGTGAATTTTAATATGCCTTATCATTGTGATTCACTTATTTTGATATTATATACGTCTCTTTTGTGCTATTTTCTATAAACTTTTTTTTGTGAACCATATGTATTTCTCTTCCTTTCTTCTTTGGAAAATTTTTTATTTTCTTTTTCAAGTATATTACATATCCTAGGTGTAGTTTTCTTTTACTAATAATAAAAAGAGGGTGATACTTGAAATTTTGTAAAGTTTCAAAATTTTCTTTCTTACAAGGGGAGAAGATTTATATTTTTTCAATTTGGAGTTTCTTAGTTTTAGAGGGATTATCTGGAATACTTTTTTTTTTCATGTATGCATATGTGTAGGGGAGCATTGTATTTCATTTCATACATGAGTTATGAGTTTATTTTATTCTAAATATATATCTCACCATGATTTATAGTTAGTACTTTAAATTTTGAGTTTTGTTATTATCAAAAGGGGAGATTGTTAAAACATTATTCGTGTAGTAAAATGTTGTTTGTCTAATATGAAGGTAAGGGTCCATCATATCCAAAGCATTTCAGACTCCTCTATAAAAGAATGAGGCTGAAACACTTTGGAGGGGGGTATCGATAGGTGTCTAAATATGCCTATGAGAGCACGCACGAAACTTGAAGCAAAGAGTAGACGAATCAAGAAGGTTCACGGCATTCAGCTCGCGCGTGTCGATCAGCACCCGCGCGTCAACCAGATCGTGCACGTCGTTCAACACGCGCGCGTCAACCAGCTCGTGCGTGTCGGTCAGCACGCGCGCGCCAATCATCTCGTGCGCGTTGGTCAACACGCGCGCGTCAATCAGTTCGAGCACGTCGATCAACACGCACGCGTCAATCAGTTCGTGTGTATCGATCAACACGCGCACGTCAATCAACACGCGCAAGTCCACCAATGCGCGTTCGACGGTCAGTCTCGTGACGAAGCGTACAAGTCAACAAATCGACCAAATACACGAAAAGAACAAGTCCCAGAAGACAAATACCAAAAAGAGGAAAAGTCGGCGGACCCGCGCTAGCGCAGGACGGGACAGACCGACCCGCGCAAGCGCGGGTCGGATCTGTCCGACCCGCGCCACGCAGTCTGGAACCCGATACGTGTTTTGATAGTTTTAAAGTGGTTTTCACAGGATCTATCTGTTCCAGGGGTTCCTAACTGACTTGATATCATCCCCAAACGTGGTTAGGCTGTTGTTAACTGAAGATAGAGCCAAATCATTTGTTCTCATCCAAATAACTGCACCCGAGGCCTATAAATATGAGCCTAAGGCCTCCATTTTGTTGATCTAGAATTTTATCAAGGGGACGAGGTGGTGCTGGATTGAAGAGTGATGGAGTACAAAATTTCAGCAAAGGTCAACGAGATCCCGGCGAACTTCAGCACAAAGGAGAAGCCGTTCGAAGGATCTAAAGCCCGTACGTCCGTTCCTTGAGATTAGGCTTTGTCTTAATCTCAAGAAGAGCTACTAATTTCGCTTAGTCGATCTTAGCGCTTCAAGCAAATACCCCCTTGGTGAGGTAGAAGCTCTGCCTAATTTTCTAAGAACCGGATCTGATTCGCGGTCGTCCACGGATTAACCCTGGCACCGACAAAGAACCCACGCAAGCATGAGCCGATAAACGGATCTTGTGTTTATTTTTCATGAGAGTTGTAATTTTTATTTTTGTTATTTGAATTCTTTGTAAACGATAAAAGTTATAATGAAATCAATAATGAATGTAGCTTTCGACGGAAACAATAGTTTGTGTGTGAATTTTAATATGCCTTATCATTGTGATTCACTTATTTTGATATTATATACGTCTCTTTTGTGCTATTTTCTATAAACTTTTTTTTGTGAACCATATGTATTTCTCTTCCTTTCTTCTTTGGAAAATTTTTTATTTTCTTTTTCAAGTATATTACATATCCTAGGTGTAGTTTTCTTTTACTAATAATAAAAAGAGGGTGATACTTGAAATTTTGTAAAGTTTCAAAATTTTCTTTCTTACAAGGGGAGAAGATTTATATTTTTTCAATTTGGAGTTTCTTAGTTTTAGAGGGATTATCTGGAATACTTTTTTTTTTCATGTATGCATATGTGTAGGGGAGCATTGTATTTCATTTCATACATGAGTTATGAGTTTATTTTATTCTAAATATATATCTCACCATGATTTATAGTTAGTACTTTAAATTTTGAGTTTTGTTATTATCAAAAGGGGAGATTGTTAAAACATTATTCGTGTAGTAAAATGTTGTTTGTCTAATATCTATTGTTTACTTAATAACAAACTCTCATTTGCTATTGATATATTTGTGAGATGGTATATTTTAAGTATAAACATGTACGAAAAAGTTGTGGTTCAAAACGATGTAAAAATCAACACGAATGTTGATTTTAGCCTTTGAATTATCGATGGTCATAAGGCACCATCGATTGTCAAGTCCAATCAAGTTATTGTTCGCGGGAAAAATCGTAGCTTTCTTCATTGATTCCATCATTCTCTCAAGTAATTGTTTTTTTTCGATTACAAAAGATCCGGTCTTTTTATAAGATTCGGTTACAACGAGATCAAAGAAAAAAATAAAAAGATTACAACTTTCCTTTTTCGAATGAATCGCGAGCTCCTATTTTGCGGTCACTCGCTTTTGTGGGTTCTTCGCCTGCGCCTGGGTTAATCCGTGGACTAACGCGTGATCTAGATCCGGTCGGATCTACACGATATAACGGGTGTTATCTCACGAAGGAAATAACAGCCGGGGGGTACTACTTCACCAAGGAAATAGTAGCCTTCTCGGGATCAAAGGCCAAGCTTTGATCCGGAGGATAATCGCGTAGATCTCAGATCCGATCCCTCTCGAACTCCTGCCTTTTCTGACGTGGACGATCGCCGAGCACCGGATCTGAAAGAGCAAGTCTTCAAAGTTCCAAAGCTTTAATCTTTTTAAGTTTTAAGCCTTCAATCCAGCAGAGCTTCGCTGTCAAAAATTCCAACCCCTGACAAATGAACTAACCTCTCCTATTTATAGGGACTCAGATCTGTGCCTTGGCATAGATCTGGGTCGGCCACAGGTGGCTCGGCCACCGAGCCACCCATGGGTGGCTCAGC
>NC_033797.1:47818294-47824704 GCF_001876935.1 Asparagus officinalis | reverse complement strand
CCATGGCCGAGCCACCTGGGTGGTTCGGCTTTGGCCGAGTCGCCCGGGTGTGGCGCCGTTGTGTCCGTTGTCCGGTTCCGCGCTTCGTTGTTGATCTGGACTTTGATTTGGGAGTCTGGATCCTGATTTGGCAGTAAATCCGCCTTGGTGTTTGAATCTGTTCTATGGTTGGATGACTCGTTGACTCCCCGAACTGTTGGCTTGATTCCGCACGCGAATGGATGCATTCTGTTGCTTGCGTGCGATTCGTTGACCTCGTCGCCTCGTTAATCCGCTTCGTTGCGTGTCACTTGGCTTCGATGTTGTGGACTAACGTTCGTGTTTAGATACGTCACCCGATGGTTCGTCGGTTTGTGCCGAGCTGTGCTAAGGGACCTATAAGCAGTTTTATACGCCTACAAATACCCCCTCTAAAGTATTTTAGTCTCGTTCTTTTATAGAAGAGTCTGGACTACTTTGGATATGATTGTCCTAACCTTCAGTCGGTGTAACGGGACCTTGGAATGACTTCTGTTCTTGATTACTTCAATCCTTCAGGCTATTCGGTGCTTTGTCGAATGTCTGTAAGGGTCCCGGTGTTGCATTTATTGTCTGACCGTTGTCGGAATTCTGAACTTGAAGTCGATTCCTAATTTTCTGATCTTTAGCTCACGCTTGTTGGTTCAACATAGAACTGGCCATCGATTGTTGGCGCTGAGTCCATATATGCGACGCGTTGTCTGGCGTAGTGTTGTTGAGTTATCCTTAAGAATATTTTTTAGAAAAATATTCTCCAGGAACTTCCCAACCAAAAATAGGGAACAGTTTATACTCGTATACCTTATTGGAGTACTAAGAGCAGTTTATACTCGTATACTTTTCGGAGTATTAAGGAGCAGTTTATACTCGTATACTTTTCGGAGTATTAAGGAGCAGTTTATACTCGTATACTTTTCGGAGTATTAAGGAGCAGTTTATACTCGTATACTTTTCGGAGTATTGATTTTTTCATTGCAACACATTAATCGGCGTTGACCTAGGGTTACGCGTTGACCGACGTTGACCCTAGGGTTTCGAACGTAGTACGTTGACTGTTTGATCACAACGCGTTGACTGGTGTTGACCTAGGGTTACGCGTTGTCCGACGTTGACCTTAGGGTTTTGAACGTCGTACGTTGACTTTTTGATCGCAACGCGTTAACTGGCGTTGACCTAGGGTTACGCGTTGTCCGGCGTTGACCTTAGGGTTTTGAACATCGTACGTTGACTTTTTGATCGCAACGTGTTGACTGGTGTTGTGCTAAGAGAGTTGACGCTCTTAGTGCTACGATATTGAATACGTAGACTTCGTCTTTCTCACGGGAATAGACTACCCGGCAACGCGTGTTAGGTGTTGACTTTAGGATTTTTGGCTAACCCCCAGCCTTCAACGGATTTGATTAGCTTTTACCGACTACCGTTTGAGTCGGGCTTACATGCGAATTGTTTTGAGTCCGTTCCGCATGTGACGTTGTGCTAAGAGAGTTAACGCTCTTAGTGCTACGATATTGAATACGTAGACTTCGTCTTTTTCACGGGAATAGACTACCCGGCGACGCGTGTTAGGCGTTGACTTTAGGATTTTTGGCTAACCCCCAGCCTTCAACGGATTTGATTAGCCTTTACCGACTACCGTTTGAGTCGGGCTAGCATGCGGATTTATCTAAATCCGTTTCGCATGTGACGTTGTGCTAAGAGAGTTAACGCTCTTAGTGCTACGATATTGACTACGTAGACTTTGTCTTTCTCACGGGAATAGACTACCCGGCAACGTGTGTTAGACGCTGACTTATCCCTACTTAGGCTTCGGGATAAAAAATCCCCAGAATCAGGTTCTAGAGTCTTCTTGGCCGGTAGAAGACTAACCCGACGACGCGTGTTAGGCGTCGGCATATCCTTTCTTAGGATTCAGGTTGAAATTCCCCATGCGTGTAAGGCATGGATTTTGGTGTTATTAATAACTTGACTTTATCCCTACTTAGGTTTCGGGATAAAATACCCCAGACTGGTATTCTGGTGTCTTTTTCAATCGGTAAAAGACTAAACCTGCGACGCGTGTTAGGCGTCGGCATATCCTTTCTTAGGATTCAGGATGAAATTCCCCATGCGTGTAAGGCATGGATTTTGGTGTTATTAATAACAACCTGCCACAATATTGAATATGTGGACGTGTTTTTTTTTAACGGTTAAGAACTAACCGGCAGCGCGGGTTAGGCGCAGACTTATCCTTGCTTAGGTTTCAGGATAGAATACCCCAGAATCGGACTATGGTGTCTTTTTCTACGGAAAAAGACTAAACCGGTAACGCGTGTTAGGCGCAGAGTTATCCCTGCTTAGGATTCGGGATAAACTTCCTAGATTGGAATTCTGGTGTCTTCTTCAATCGGTGAAAGACTAAACCGGCAACGCGTGTTAGGCGTTGGCTTATCCCTACTTAGGATTTAGAATAAAATTCCCTGTACCTGTGAGGCACATATTTTGGGAGTTGAAAAAGGTGGTGTCTTCTCTTGGGGCAAAGACGAACCCGAAATGGGAGAGGAAGAATTTTATATTCTATCTCCCAGTGGACCCACCGTCAATTGACTTGATCAGTGGGGGATTTTTGTGAGGAAAGATTAATCTGTCAAAAGGATCGAATCTCGTCTCAACAAGATAACTCATGAGAATTAGTGAATTTGATAACAATAATGGAAAACATTCCGACATTTAGAGTTTAAATGTGGATGTTTTACTTATCACTTTTATAGTGATTGGGTTATCCCTAAGAATATCACCCGTGGTATTCTTTCGGGAACTTCCCGATACATGAATAATCCACCCCCAGCTTCCCTTGTGGAACTGGGTCCGACATTGTACTCAGTTACATGACCGGGTTATCCTTAAGAATATTACATATAAAAATTCTCCAGGAACTTCCCGTGAAAGAAATGAAATAGTTTAGACTCATATACATGTTGGAGTATCAGGGAGCAGTTTAACCTCTTATACCGGTCGGAGGATTAAGAAGAAGTTTATACTCTTATACTCGTCGGAGTTTAGAAAGGAGCAGTTTAACCTCATGCACCTGTTGGAGGATTGAGAAGCAGTTTATACTCGTATACTCTTCGGAGTGTTGCCGTTCTTATTTGGTTTATCTCAGCGTTATGACGCCGGCTTCAACCAAGGTTTGGATGCTATTCTTGAGAGCGAAGCAATCCTTGGTGGGATGAAGGACCCTCCTGTGGTATGCACAGTACTTCGGATCCGCAGTATTGTCAGCTTCCTCCTGATTTGCGATAGGTGGTAGCTTGATCTTGTTGCTTCCAAGGAGGGATTCGAAGATGGCTGAAACATCTTCGTCCTTGAAGGAATACTCTTTTTTGAGTCTCGGGTCCGAAGTCTTTTGTTGTCTTCGGGATTGCTATTGTGACATTTGATTAGCAACACCAGTAGCTGCAGGTGCTTTTCCCTTACCACGAGAGGCGAAGTTTGAGTTTAGAGGATTAGCCGTCGGTAGGTTCCTCTCGGCCTTCTTCCTTCGGAGGAAGCATTCGGCTTGTTCACCGCGTACCTTTAAGTCTTTCCAAGTGTTAGACGGTGTTGTTCCCATTGCCTCCAACACGTCCAATGCGAGGTTGTTGTGGCAAGTCTGGAGAATAAACTCCTCAGTGATCGGGTCCCGACAGTTCATCGCCTTGTTCCGGAACCTTTTGACGAAGGTGTCGACCAATTCCCCGTCCTTTTGTTTCTCATCGAGCAACGTTCCGATGGATATCTTAGTGTCGTCATCGAAGAAATTAGTGAGGAATTTTGTCTCCATGTCGTCCCAGCTATTCACGCTTCCTGGCTTGAGGCGACGATACCAATCGAAGGCGGCTCCACGAAGAGTGTCAACGAAGGACCGTACCATCAGAGGCTCATTACCAGAGATAACACCCAGGTGCGATTTGAAGTAAATCAAATGATGCGTGGGTGAACCCTTCCCATCAAACGGCGTGAAGTTAATTAGACTGACCTTCGCTGGATAGGGGATTGATTCCCATTCTCTTGGGTAGGGACAAGGAATGCCCGTCTTCTTCATCTCTTGAGCGGAAATCAACGTATTGATTTTGCTCTCGAGGTTTTTAATCTTCAAGCTTTCACCTGAGTCTTTGTTAGCATTCTCCTGAGGTGGAAGTGTGGCGTTATGACTAGCATTCTCGATACCACCCCCTGCATTGACGGGAGGATTATTAGCATTGTGAGCTTCCTCATCTTCCAGATCAATCTGGTTACGACGACTTGGCTCGCCTTGCTGGTTCGTCAATGCTTGGATTTGTTAGTCATGCATTTCTCTCATGTTCTGCATGGCCATCTACATTTCAAACTTGAAGCTCTCTTGTTGTTTAGCCATGGCTTCTTCGAGCATCTTGGCCACTTGTTCCGCACTTATCATAAGTGACTCGTGTATTGTCTGATGCGACAGCAGAGCAGGAATCCGATTCTTCATCTTCTGACGGTAATATTGTCCGAACCCTACCATAAGTTCCTCGTATGATGGCTCCGGATTGCAGACGGGTCATCCGCCGGGGTACTTCCGGAATCGACTCGGGATTATCCCGTGTTGACGTCCCTTTGCTGGTCATATTAGTGGTGACCCTCGGAAATTCTCCATCTTCAACTATCGTTCTTCTTTGTTCATATTAGTGGTGACCCTCGGAAATTCTCCATCTTCAACTATCGTTCTTCTTTGTCGGAAACGCCTAGTCCTTGGCTTTGGCGTTTCGGTACTGAGCCTTTCGAAGACCAAAAATCTTTCGGGGACCGTCTTGATGCAGTTGCACTCAGACAATACTGCCCGAATGAGTTTGGAACAGGGGCACTGAGTTTCTAGTCCTCGGGGACTCCTCTTCCTGGTTTTCTTCATACCACCAACACGATAGTACAACTCGTAGGTTTGAAGATCGGAATAACCTATCGTGTGTTGGCACGACTTCTCAGGTATAACGTCGTCATCATCAGACGATAACTTTTCCTTCTGAGGGCGAACTGCCTTCTTTGGGCTTTCAAGAGTCACGCGCCTTGAGACATGCTTTTTTGGGCGTGAATTCTCAGCGGGCTCTTGGACTTCGATGCGCAAATTAGTGCGCGCAGCTAGCTTGAACTCCTTGTCATGTTGGAGGTGACGGCGACCCCCAGCGTGTTGAGTCGTTCGGGGCTTCTTCATCGAGCCTAAACTTTCTTGGACTGGAGCTTTGTCTCTCTCGTCGGGAATTGGATTGAGGCGCTCCAAGACTGACTTTCTCCTTCGGGATGATTCCGAGGGATCTCCCGGAGAAGCTATTGGAATTACCGGCGACTTTGGTCGGCTCGCCGGAGGTTGAACCTGCTTCGAAGGATGCACTAATTGTGCCTTAGTCGGAATCGCCGCTTCAGACTTCGGCCTCCAAACTTGACGGGTTGGTGGCGGCTTCTGGGCCACTTCCTTTTGCAGTCTTCTTCGGGCCTTCCAGCGTCGAACGATTCCGTTTGACACGGATCCATTCCATTGTTGGCGGCTTGGAAGAGGTGCCGTTCATCGGTCGTTGAGGCTGTTTGCCTCTCCTGTTCTTCAGATCCGCGTTGTAGCGGATTCCGTCGGTGGACTCTATCGCTTTGGCTAATTCTTTGGCTAAGCGTTGGCGTCGCCTTTGGCGGGCTCTCCTTGAGAGAGTCACCGCTCCTTTGGTGACGGAGGAATTGGTTGGAACCAGCTTGATCTGGTTGGAGGTTGGTGGAGCCTCACCCGACGCAGCTTTGGCGTCAATCGGGGTGAGATCGTCGTTGGTAGCTTCAACTTCTTCGTACCAACGTACCTTTCTCCTGGAGGAAAACTTTTTGGACTTGCAAGGGGAGGTCGATCCGGACGAGGATGACAGATACTCCTCGAACTTCTATTGATCGAATTCATATTCGACCTCCTCTTCGACCTGGATCGAGATCCGCGGCTGCGACGCATCGATCTCGGTAGCGAGATCGTCGGCTCCCACTGTGGTCGCCAGATTGTTCGCGGGAAAAATCGTGGCTTTCTTCATTGATTCCATCGTTCTCTCAAGTAATTGTTTTTTTCCGATTACAAAAGATCCGGTCTTTTTATAAGATCCGGTTACAACGAGATCAAAGAAAAAAATAAAAAGATTACAACTTTCATTTTTCGAACGAATCACGAGCTCCTGTTTTGCGGTCACTCGCTTTTGTGGGTTCTTCGCCTGCGCCGGGGTTAATCCGTGGAACACCGCGTGATCTAGATCCAGTCGGATCTACACGATATAACGGGTGTTATCTCACGAAGAAAATAACAGCCGGGGGTACTATTTCACTAAGGAAATAATAGCCTTCTCGGGATCAAAAACCAAGTTTTGATCCGGAGTATTACCGTGTGGATCTCAGATCTG
>NC_033797.1:47806964-47818086 GCF_001876935.1 Asparagus officinalis | reverse complement strand
TGGCTCGTCCATGGCCGAGCCACCTGGGTGGTTCGGCTTTGGCTGAGTCGCCCGGGTGTGGCGCCGTTGTGTCTGTTGTCCGGTTCCGCGCTTCGTTGTTGATCTGGACTTTGATTTGGGAGTCTGGATCCTGATTTGGTAGTAAATCCGCCTTGGTGTTTGAATCTGTTCTATGGTTGGATGACTCGTTGACTCCCCGAACCGTTGGCTTGATTTCGCACGCAAATGGATGCATTCCGTTGCTTGCGTGCGATTCGTTAACCTCGTCGCCTCGTTAATCCGCTTCGTTGCGTGTCACTTGGCTTCGGTGTTGTGGACTAACGTTCGTGTTTAGATACGTCACCCGATGGTTCGTCGGTTTGTGCCGAGCTGTGCTAAGGGACCTATAAGCAGTTTTATACGCCTACAGTTATCAGTAGACTACAGGAAAGAATTGGAGAAACAAAAATTACATTTCAAACCATTGATGGTCTACAGTCGACCATCGATGATGGCAAGGACCATTGATGGACTACAGTCAACAATCATAGAAACTTAGGAACCAAAATTTATATAATCAATGGACTACAGTCAATTATTGATGATCATCAATGGACCATCGAAGTTTGTGATCCACCATAGATGGTTGCGATATGTTTTGGTATATTTTAAGTTTTAATCTCGGTCGTTCATTGATTCGTTTGATCTCCTATTAAAACTCTGATTAGAGGATCTCTTTCCACTTGTATCAGGGTCTATTTAAAGGAGAATTGAGGAAATTGCATAGAAAAGGAAGAGAGTTTATTAGGTTTGTAGGAGCCTCATTCAACTTCTTCTTAGTACGCTTTTTCTTAAAGTTTTGTTCAGAGACAAGGAGTGCCCTATACCTACAACGCTAAATCGCTTCTTTATGGATCTTCATCTACATTGTTTTGAAGAACGATTTGATATAAGGATGTAAGATTTTTTTTCTTCCATTATTTGTTTTGGGTTGATTGTATTTCAAACTTGCAAGTTTAACGACATACTCTAGTCCGGGCAATTGAGGGTTGACATACTCAGGCCAAAGTAAGTGAGGGTTTCGCTAGCTACGGCTAAGTTTCTTCTAGTCATTGTAAAGAGTTAGATTAGATGAATGGTTCCGGGTAAATTCTAGGGTGCGGTCTTTGAATCCTACTGAATCGGGTTGTAGTTTATGTCATTTCTATAGGGATTTTTAGATCTCGCAAAAACCCCCAAAAAACCACCAAATGCAGCAAATAAAATCACACAAGATTTAACGTGAAAAACCCTCAACAGGAAAAACCACGGGATCAAAATCAATCCACTATTAACTTGTGCTCTATTTTGATGGACGATGCCTTCTATGAGTAATGGCGGAGTGTTTTTTTTTTTCCGGAGGAGTTTGGGGGGTGGGGGGTTGCAAGCAATATACAGTTCATCATACTATATATCAAGAAGCCATCAATTGGCAATGTGTACTACTATATTATTATTCTCAAAAACAATTTTCCATATACGTAAGTAGCTTAAAGAAGAATCTAGAATAGAACTTTTGCAAAACAAAATTCATGAATAGTTCATTGACTAGAATAGAAGTTTTGGAAAAAAAATCATGAATAATTGACAATTTCTTTGAGTAAATTGTTTGACTGATATTGATTTTCAGTGACTAGAGCAAAATAAACCAAGCTGCTTACACTTGGCAACGGATTTGTACCATAACTCTTTTGGACCAATTGGGCCATCTACACGACTTATATATTGACCCCAATTAGACTTAATCTCAAAAGCTTTTTGGATCAAAATTACACTTAATCCCAAACATGGATCTTTCTTGAACTCTGCTCAGTACTAACATTTTTAATGAAATTCTATAGCCCACCATTATTACAAAGACTCTTTCATCTAATTTCATCCACATACTATCGTCCGCCTAGGGGTGGGTAGTGGGCCGAGATGTCCCACTGGCCCAGCCGTTTATCTCTTCTTTTATTTCATCTCGCCTCGGCCCACAGCAGGACGAGATGGTTTCGAGCCGTTCCAGACACGATATGCAGAAGCGAGCTAGGTTGACCCCCGGCTGCATGCGAGCCAGTAGCCCGCTCGTCCTGCAAAGCCAAACTAGAAGGCTAGGTCTGCATGCGACTGGGTCTGCTTGCTCTTCTCATCCTGAATTGCACTTAAAATACCTTATCGTTTCCCCTACTTTACACTTATATACCCTCACTTATTTTTGACAACTCGCATATACACTATAGTTTTTAAAACTTGCATTTATATACCCTCATCACTTGTTTGGCAACTTCTGTACACCTTAAAGTTTTTAAAACTTGAACTTAGATACCCTAACGTTTTTAAAATTTTGCACTTAAACCGTCGGTTATGCAAACTTCAGGAGGATATCTAAGTGCAAGTTTTAAAAACTTCAGGACATTGACAATGCAACATTGTCAAAAATTTATGCGAGAACATGGGTTATCAACGAGATATTGATAATGTAGTAAAAGATATTAATGATTCACTGGAGAGTATATTCTCAATATATAGAGATGTTTTGTTCCTGAACGAGGGATCATGAGATTCTAGAGCCTCAACAAGAACCTCATCCTACTTCAGCTCTGGAAAGAAAAAAAAGATCAAACTGGATGTCAAGAATGCCAACAATAACCAAAAAGAAGTATGCTTCTAATACAAGTATGATGGAGCTACTATGCATTTGGAGAGTTTAGAAATGCATTTTGTGGGTTCTTTGGAATTCAACATACTAGCATGGTGGAAAGGGGAGTCACACAATTATCCTATGTTGGGCGCAGAGTCATGCCCTCACGCTGCGGAAGCGATATAACCTGAGATAAACCCTGGTTTTTGTTTTCACAAACGCTCAAGTCAACCTCTATATTCCCGTTTCACAAAGGAAATAAGGACAAAAGTAACATATCTCAACAAGATGAGATATACACTCTTCTCAATATTAGATCTAGGTCTGAATATCGAGGAAACCAACAAGCAATAGTCAACAACCAGAAAACAGTAACGACATGAGATTTACGTGGTTCGGCAAGCTTGCCTACGTCCACGGGAGGGGTGAAGGGAGATTCCGCTATGAGGAGAACACCGAAGACTTTTACAACACCCAAGCTCGTCGCAAAGATGAAGCTATGATTTTTTTACCCAAATAAATTGACATCTCTCTTGTAAAATCTCTCGAAGCTCTCTCTTTTTCTCTCCTCAAGAGCTCACCTTTTAGATCTGAAAAAATCTCTGCTTTTTCTCTCAAAATAGCTGCCAAAACCACTTAGAAAACCCTAGGAACGAGTTCCCATTTATATCAAGAAAACAAGCCCCAAAACTGTCTCGAGTGAATAGTGTCGAGACACTGTTAACTGTCTCGGGTGAACAGTGACGAGACACTGTTTACTATCTCACACTGTTCACATTCACAATTCTCTACCTCGTACATCATTTGATAAACCTCAAATGTTGAACGAACACCAGAAGTAACACCGTGAACATCACCAGAGACATCTGAAAAAAAGGCCAAAACTAGGCCAAACCAGCTGTACCATTATACCATGGTTGCCTACGTAAAGGGGTGTCCATCCGGGTCAGCCCGACCCGGAAAACCAAGCTCGGGCCGGGCAAAACCGGAGCCCGAACCCAGACCCGATTGCCCCGGGCCGGGCCAGGTTTTTAAAATATTTACTTTTTTAAGTTTTTTTTTTAAGTTTTAAAGAAAAAAACAAAAATAAACAAAATTTTGATAAAAAAATTATATTATTAATCATTTGTAATTATGTATTTTACAAATATAAAAATTATAAAAATTAAAATGATATAAAATAATTATAGAATTTATAGAAATAAATAAATTAAAAATAATTGTAGAATTCAAAGAGTCTAAGAGCCCCAAGGCCCTATCAAAGACTTTTAAGTATATATGTTGTAGCTAGGATTTGAACCACTAACCTCCTCTCCAAACTCCTAAAGTTTACCAGTAGACTAAATAGCCCAAACTATTCATGTCATTCAGATATTATACATAAACAAATTGTATTATACATAAACATATACATAAGTCATAGTATATATATCATATATATACGTATAATATATATATATAGTATACTATAATATATTCTATATATTATATATATATACTCTCCTATATTATAATATATATATTAATACGTAGTATACTTATATAGTATATATACTATATATATACTATATATATATATACTCTATATATATAACTATGTTCAGTATATATATATGATATATAGTATATATATGTAGATATATATAGTATATATATAATATGTATGATACTAATAATATGTAATATTCATAGTTTATATACTGTATATATATATAGTATATATATATACTGACTATATATTATATTATGTAATATACACTTAATATACTTATATTTATATATATATATATATAAGTAGTATTTTTATTATAAATAGTATAAGTCTACCATAAAGGAGTTAATAGTATGTAATATCTATAACATATATGATAAACATAAACTTATTTAATGTACATATATAATCATTATTTTATATAAAGTTGTATAATTTATATATCAATACACTATGTTTATACATTATGAAGATCTGGAGGAGTAAATGAGTTTTTATACTTATATATACCTTTTAGATGCGTTACTTAACTCCAACATGTTCTTTTGTTTCGTCAGCTTTGATTTATCAGTTTATATATTATATTTACGCATATCTTATTATATTATGTAGCCTCCTATCTTCATTATTATATGTCTATATATGTTTTATAATTTATACTATTTATCATTATATAGGCTATATAATGTTCAAAGTTGTCAGTGACTCATCTAATAAGAAAATATAGCATTAATGTCCATTCTGAAGTCTATTTCGTCCCGATAACCCATAATAAGTTATCTCCAGCGAGGCCAAAAAGTAGTTTACGAGAGCAATCCTCCAGGAGGCGTAAGTACCACCTCATGGTTCCACGATCACTAAGGACACGGCCTAGAAAAGCCATCATTCCTAAATTTTTTTTGCGACTCCGCTCCGGAACTTGATCTACACGTTATTAAACCCAAACACACCAATTTTGGGGTGAACATTGTGTTTTTGACCATTCGTTGCAGCGCTGTAAAAAGTTCTATTCATTCGAAACGTTAAAATTACAGCAAGTGGGATAAAGCGTCAAAACACGACGGGTTCACCTCAAAATTGGTCCGTGTTTGGTAAGAACGGTAGATCAAAGTTCAACGGAGCGGATCATAAAAAAAATTAGGGGAATGATTGTGATTTGCCGCGTCTTAGGTGGGAGCCTAGGTGTCACTTAGATATACACTTTTCCTTAATTTACTATATAATATACATATATATATATAGTATTATATATATTATAATAATATTATATATATATATATAACTATATAAATTAAAATTACATATTATAAGAGTTACACACTTCCTTGCTCATACTTAGTACTATAATATAGGTATACTACTATAGTATATTATATACTAAGAGAGAGAGTCAGTATAAATATATATATATATATACAGGAGAGAACTATACACTGTACACTTATATAAGAGGGAGCATACTTATACATATATATATAATTATATAAGAGATATATACATATATAAGAGAGAATATACTTATATATATACTTATGTTAAGAGAGAGCAAACTTATATATATATTTATACATATTTTATACATATATAAGAAAGAGTATACTTATATATACTTATACATATATTAAGAGAGAGCATATCTATACATATATATACTTATATAAAAGAGAGCATACTTATATATATTTATGCAAATATATACTTATATAAGAGAGAATATACTTATACATACTTATATACTACAAGAGAGAGAGAGTATAAATATATATAAGAGAGAGTATACATTGTACACGTATATAAGAGAGAGCATACTTATACATATATATAATTATATAAGAGATATATACATATTTAATAGAGAATATACTTATATATATACTTATGTTAAGAGAGAGCATACTTATATATATTTATACATATTTTATACATATATAAGAGATAGTATACTTATATATACTTATACATATTTTAAGAGAAAGCATACTTATACATATATATACTTATATAAAAGAGAGTATACTTATATATAACTATATTCTAAGAGAGAGAGAGAGTGTATATATATATATATATATATATATATATGCTGCCTACGTATCCTCTAACCGAGATCAAGCTAATCGTAGTTCTACAATTCTCCATAAGTCTCCACCTCACCCCATTACCGTCCCGAAGGACTATGCCCTCTTGGGCAGATCAACACGGGCTGATATGAAGCAAGTCCAAGCAATGCTAAAACTTGCTACATGTCACCACCTTGATTAACATATCTGTTGGATTCTCATTCGTATGCACCTTCATGACAGAAATATTATCTTTTTCTATGACATCCCGTGCAAAATGATACGTGACGTCGATGACTCTATTAGCCAAATGAATCGCACTTTGACTATCGCACCACAAGTTCACGCTCTCCTGCTCAATCCCCAAATCGTCTAGTAGACCCCACAACTACAATGCTTCCTTTACTCCTTCCGCCATGGCCATGTACTCGACCTCTGTAGTAGAAAGTACCACTATAGCATATAACATCGATCGTCAACTAGTTGGAGCATCATGTATTCTGAACAAATAACCAGTAGTAGATCAATGTCTGTCTAGATCTCCTACATTATCTAAGTCCATAAACCCATCAATCTGATATGTATCTCCACCAAAATATAGACCCGTATCAGTGGTACCCTTCAATTACCTCAAGACTCATTTCACTACTTCCTAATGTGCCTTTCCCAGATTCGTCATGAACCTACAAACAACACTGAGCATTTGTGAAATATCTGGACATGTACACACCATTGCATACATTAAACTATCAACTGCACTAGCATAAGGTACATGCTCTATGTGTGCCTTCTCTTCCGCTATAGTAGGAGATTGTTTACCTGAGAGCCTGAAGTGTGGAGCTAATGGAGTTGCCACAGACTTAGGACTTCGCATACAAAACCTTGCGATAGCCCGCTCAATGTAGCCCTTCTGACTTAAGAACAATCGCCGATTTGCTTGCTCTCTTCTAATCTCCATACCCAGTATTTTATTGGCGCGCCCATGTCCTTCATCTCGAACTCTTTACCAAGTTGAGATTTTAGCCTATCTATCTCCACCTTGCTTCTCGAAGCAATAAGTATGTCATCCACATACAAAAGAAGATAGATATAATCACCTCCATGAAGCTTCCGAATGTAGACACAACAATCATAATCGCTTCTGGAAAACCCATGCATTAGCATGAAGGAGTCAAATCGCTTGTACCATTGTCGAGGAGATTTCTTTAACCCATTAAGTGACTTCCCCAAGCGACATACATGATGCTCCTTATCCTCAACCTTGTAGCTCTCAGGTTGATGCATATAGATCTCTTCATCTAATTCTCTGTGCAAGAAGGTCATTTTGACATCGAGTTATTCCAGCTCAAGATCACTATGAGCAATAATATTCAATAGCACCTGAATAGAAGTGTGTTTCACCACCAGAGAAAAGATCTCATTGTAATCCATATCCTCTCTTTGTACAAACCCCTTAACCACTAGCCTAGCCTTGTACCTTGTACCACCGAGCTCTGAAGAATCCTCCTTTTTTTTGTACACTCACTTACAACCAATAGCTTTTCTCCCTACGGGCAATGGGACTACCTCCCATGTTTGGTTCTTCTGGAGAGATTCTATCTGTTGGATATAGGTGCCCTGCAGGCAATAATTATATATTGTAACAGGACCTATATGAATATAACATCCTTGTTTAAAATAATAGTATGCTATTTTGATTAGATTTATCTGGTATTTTAATACAGATAAAGTCCTTAGAATGATACTAGGCTATCAGACATTTCGGATATGATCGTAATGAAGAGATCTGATTTTTCGCTGACATATATTCTAAAATGTTCCTAGTCAATGAAGTGTTGAAAATGGGACATCATCACTTTGGGAAGACTAGTGATATATTCTAAAATGTTCCTAGTCAATGAAGTGTTGAAAATGGGACATCATCACTTTGGGAAGACTAGTGTATACTCTATTTCGCCTTTGGTAGACATCATCACTTTGGGAAGACTAGTGTATACTCTATTTCGCCTTTGGTAGGATGATGATCCATCTCTTGAATCATTGATGTGAGACATCAAGATATAGTATACAGGTGACTTATTAGTGTATGAGTTGACTGAACGACTCACTGAGAACATCTAGTTGGTAATTATACTTAACTGTCAAATAGAAGTTCTCAGGTGATATAGTACTAAGTAGTCTCATGACCTGAGGCATGAGTGTAATATCTTACATGTCAGTATAGGTGTACTTAGACTTTTACCTAACCATAGTTCTTATCGAGTTGTGCATAACGGTTCTTGTTGGGTACATACCGAGGCATAAGTAGATATTGAGATGCTAATATGGGATTCGTCTCTCCCAGTATAGGGGGTTAATGTCATAAGATTATTTGATATAACTATAACCTAGAAATTCTTGGCCGAGGTAAATAAGATAAACTGAGTGTCAGTTTGATCTTATAGGTTATGAGTTTAATATCAACAAACACTAATTGAGCTATTAGGGTTTGATAGTTTTCCATACCCTAGGCTCAATAGTTTGACATGGTTTGACGAAGAGACCGGACTGTACGTCATTATCACTGAGTGGTCCTAATAAAATTGTGTAAGCATATTGCAGACATTTATCACAACTAATACCCGGGTAGTCTTCATGTGTAGCTAGCACCTCTGTTGTACATGTGGATATGATCAACTGCCGAGTCTTATAGTTGGGCCCTAGAGTCACACCAAGCGCATACTTAAATCCTATGAAATATAAATTTATAGAGTAATGTGTATGATTGACACGCATATATGATTTTCACCGGATACACATAAACGGTTATATGTATCGGTAAAATCAGAATGCTATGTGTTCACCGGATACACATAAACGGTTATATGTATCGGTAAAATCAGAATGCTATGTGCTTAAGAAATAAATTATAGTATTTTTCCCATAAAGTTAATTTTTAGTCAACTGGTTGACTTTTTGGTCAACAGTTGACTTTTGGTCAACTCATTGACTTTTTGGTCATATGATGACTTATTAGTTAATGATTGGAAAATTCCAAAATATCGTATTGATGTGGTATTTTCATTTATAAAATACGAACTTCATTATACCTTGATTAATGAGTCATAAGATGAGTCATTAAGGTGGTATGGTTTGAGAACATGGTTTTAGCACATAGTTTTGATTCTTCATGATTCATTAGATGACTCATGAGATGAGTCATTGCATGACTCATGAAAGAATCATTGTTTTGATGACTCATGGTGTGACTCATAGGATGAGTCATTCATGTCATGACATATTCTTCCTCTATAAATATGAGCTCTCTTTCTTCTTTCATGGTTAATGAAAAATAAAATAAAGGGTTTATTCATAGTTTCTTTCCATAAAAGAAAAGAAGAGAGATCTACCTCTTACAAAACTCTAGCAATCTTTGAGTAAGAGAAAGTAGTAGGATTTTAAAGTACTCCGGGGTGGATATCTTGCCTTGTGTCTCAAGAAGACTCCGATTTTATCAAGCTCACTTGAAGACTTGGAGATCCACTACGAGGAGATTTACTACTACAAGGAGCAAGAGCTAGGGGTTGTTCGATCTTTCATCGAATCACGCTTCAATAGTATGACTTTATAACCATTGTATGCTCTATTTAATATAGGGATCATGTTAGATTTAATTAGGATGGTCCTATTTTGTATTTCATGCTCTCTACATGCTAGTAATTTTATACATACTATCTTCCGTTGCGTATTTTGCATGTTTTTAGCATGAATTTCCAACATAGTATCAGAGCCATGGTTCTATCTAATTGAATCTTTACATGCATATCTAACTCATAGAAGACTTTGTACTTGCTTCTAGTTACTAGTTTAATTAAAAGATGTTTTAATAAAACTAGTTAATTAATACAAGTTATTTTGTAATTAGTTATACTAGTTGTTGATTCAAAAATGTTATTTTTGGTTCATAAGTTTTTAAGAGTAAAAACACTTGTATAAATTACAAAACACTTATTTATAACTAGTGTAGTTGTATGTTAGAAGCATGATTGTCCTATTTGAGTTAGGATAATCCCTATGCTATCTAGTTTTCTAATTTGTTGCATAACTAGATAGATGCATATTTCTTAAATTTGATTAAGTTATATGTTTTATATCATCTTGCGTGGATGTTATGTTTATGGATGGTAGTGGACAACGATTCTCTTGTATTTATTGTATTGATGTAATATAGCTACAAATGTAATATTATTTTTGACCTCTTCCCTCCCCGAGCATGGGCTACGCCTACGGGTTTAGGCACTTGCTCACCGATCATGGGCTACGCCTACGGGTATAGGAACATGTTCGGGTGTGGGGGGGTATGGTTGTTTAGTTTAGTTATTTCATTTATGGTTTTTATTTTATATTCAATGCAATATTACTACTCATCTTACGAGATGGTTTTTCCATTATAAATGGGGCTTGCACGTCCTATGTATATGTGATTATAATAATACAAGATTTGTAAGGGAGATAGCACTGCAAGGAGTTGAAAATTGCTTGCCGAAAATGTAATTAGTATAGTTGCATTTTATTCCATTAGTTGTCCACTACCATTCCATATTGCTATTACATATGTTGATATGTTTGTTGTGCCCTAATAATAGATGTCTTAGGTGCTATATTCTGCAAAGTTTATATATCTATCTCACTAGAGAAATAGTTTTTTATTATAAAAACTCATTTTAAACTTTGTGAGACATGGCAATAAGAGTTTATTGACCATAGAGTAGTGAAACCGACATTAACATAGTGTTAGTGTGAAAGATAAATAAAACTGTAGCAGTTAAAAGGGATATATTTAGAACGAACTTTTAACTAGTGTCTAGGAAAGTGATTATGAGATATAACTCATGGGGTGATGCCCAACTTAAGATAAGGGGTGATGCCCAATCTTTCGCGTTATAGTCT
>NC_033797.1:47782136-47806954 GCF_001876935.1 Asparagus officinalis | reverse complement strand
CGGTGAATAGCTCGGAACCCTCCCACCAATCTTGCGCTTTCCTGGCTAGTTTAATTATTGCAAGTATAAATATAGAGCATCTTTTAACTATACCAAGTTTGATTATGGTAAAAGATTTATGAAAACGTCTGTAACCCTCCATCATTTCAGTTGAATACTACTAAGCTTATAAATACTTTGTTTGTTGGCTATCGTCAAGGCAATACTATTTTATGGCTAAGTAGTATTCATCTGTATATAAGATATAAGGATAGCTTAAATTTGTTATGCAACTTTGTTGGCTTTCGTCAAGAGTGCATAAGTTAAATTTAAGCCAGTCAAGAAATGATGGGTCCAAACTTGACTAGCTTTTATGATTTGTTGGCTATCATCAAGATCATAAAAGATCGGGGGGAAAATCATATCAAAAATTACAAGAGTGTAAAAGACAATAGTTGTCTACCAATTATTAAGTGTATTAATTTGTTGGCTTTCATTAAGGTTGATACATTCAATGATAATTGGATCTTGATCCCACTTGAAAACAAGGGGTTGTTTTCCGACCACCTCTTATAAGGTTTTGAGGGACTCGATAAATAGTAGGAGGCATAACTTAGATAAAAATGAACCAAATCTATTTTATATATTGAACATCTGTTAAAATAATTTTTCTCTCTCTTTCAGGCCGTTATGTCTGGCTTAAAAATCATATCAGAAAAGAACAAGTTACCTGATCCTAATTACATAGACTGGTTGAGAAATGTTAAGAGTATATATCCAGAATTCTTAGCCTCACTCACTAATTACATAGACTGGTTGAGAAATGTTAAGAGTATATATCCAGAATTCTTAGCCTCACTCATCAAGAAGAAGCAAGATGTATATATCCAGAATTCTTAGCCTCACTCATCAAGAAGAAGCAAGATGTTGCTTCATCTTCAGATGTGTTTATTACTCAGAATTGTTTTTCTATAAATCCTACATATTGGGTATTAGATACCGGATCAGGATCTCACATCTGTAATTTGTTACAGGGGTTGAGAAGTTATAGGAAACTTGGAGCTGGAGAGATGACCTTACAAGTTGATAATGGTGCAATAGTTGCAGCACTTGCAGTAGGGGATTTTCATCTAGCTTTACCAAATAAGAACATTTTGATTTTGCAAAGCTGCTATTTTGTACCAACTATGATGTGCAATATAATATCCATATCTTTATTAGATAAAGATGGATATATATTCAAGTTGGAGAACAATATTATGAATATCATATTTAATCAAAAGTTGATTGCTTATGGAACATTGTGTAATGGCATTTATATTCTTAATCAAAACACAATTCTGAATACTCATCACGCTAATATAAGAAAGCACTCAGTTATGAACGAAGCTTTCTTATGACATTGTAGACTTGGTCATATTAATAAAGAAAGACTTGGCAAGCTACATAAGCATGGATATTTAGATCCATTTGACTTTGAGTCTTATGATACTTGCAAGTCCTGTCTTAAAGGTAAAATGATCAAGACTCCATTTACGGGAACTGGAGCAAGAGTTATAGAACTCTTAGGACTGATACATAGTGATGTATGTGGTCCTATGTCTACAATGGCCAGAGATGGCTACTCCTACTTTATTACTTTTACTGATGATCTTTCAAGATTTGGACATATGTTTTTGATGAAACACAAGTCTGAAGCAATTGAAAAATTTATCGAGTATAAAAATGAAGTAGAGAACCAAACGAGCAAGAAAGTTAAAATTCTTCGATCGGATCGAGGAGGTGAATACTTGAGCTCAGAATTATTAGGGTTTTTAAAAAAGAATGGGATTCTCTCTCAGGTTACTCCACCCTTTACACCACAGCTTAACAGCGTGTCAGAAAGGAGGAATCGTACCCTATTAGATATGGTACGTTCCATGATGAGTAACGCTTAGTTACCTTTTTCATTCTGAGGGTATGCGTTGGAAACAGCAGCACACTTACTGAATAAGGTTCCAACTAAAGCAGTGCCTAAAACTCCATATGAGATATGATATGGGATGAAACCACATCTTAATTATATTAAGATTTGGGGATGTCATGCTTATGTAAAAAACCAAGATCCCAAAAAGTTAGAGGCACGGTCAGTATTGTGTAAATTTGTAGGATATCCAAGGAATTCCCAGGGATATCAATTCTACCACATCGATGAACAAAAGATAATTATTTCTCGGTATGTTACCTTCTTGGAGAAGGAATTTCTTGAAAAAGAAATTAGTGGGAGCATGGTAGAAATGGAAGAAATTTCAGAGATACAAATCAATACTGATAATTTATTAGAACCAAAAAATTCAGTTGTACCAGAAGAACCTCAACCACTCCGCAGATATCCAAGGTGATCTCATGCACCTAAAAGACAATATGATTTTCTCGTTGAAGGTAGAAAGTTAGATCACGTCATAGATGATGAAGAACCTTTGAGTTATCAGCAAGCATCTTAGAGTAGGGACTCTGTTGCTTGGCATGATGCAATGAAATCCGAAATAGACTCTATGTACACCAACAAAGTATGGATCTTAGGCAATGCTCCCAAATGGGTGATACCCATAGGTTGCAAATGGTTGTTTAAGAAAAAGTTGGGTGTAGATGGGAAAGTAGAGACTTTTAAAGCTAGACTGGTAGCTAAAGGTTTTTGTCAAAGACCTGGTTTGGACTACGATGAAACCTTTTCTCCAGTGGCTATGCTAAAGTCTATTCGGATCTTACTAGCTATAGCTGCTCACTATGACTACGAGATCTGGCAAATGGATGTCAAAACTGTATTTCTAAATGGTGATTTAGAAGAGTGCATATATATGTTTCAACCAGAGGGATTTGTAGGCAGTGGGAGTAGTGGAAAAGCATGTAAGTTGCTTAAAGCCATTTATGGACTGAAACAAGCATCACGGAGATGGAACATCTGTTTTGATGATGCTATCAAAGAGTTTGGTTTTATCAAAAATCCAGATGAACCATGTGTGTATAAAAGGATAAATGGGAGTATAGTATTGTTTCTTATTTTGTATGTAGACGATATACTCTTAATCGGTAATGACATACCGTCATTACAAGCGGTTAAAATTTTGGCTATCAAAAAGATTTTCCATGAAAGATTTGGGTGAAGCATCCTGTATACTAGGTATTTAGATCTATAGAGATAGATTTAAAAGGATATTATGATTATCTCCATCTAGATATATTGGCAAAGTGCTAAAGCGGTTTAGCATGGAAAATTTCAAGAAAAGTTTTATACCTGCATCTCCTGGAATCTCGCTCTCTAAAAAGATGTCTCCCCAGACCGATGAAGAGAGGAAACGCATAAGTCTAATTCCTTATGCCTCAGCAGTAGGATCGATCATGTATGCCATGTTATGTACTAGACCGGATATCGCTTATTCACTCAGTTTGGTAAGTAGATATCAATCTAATCATGGAGAAGAGCACCAGAAAGCGGTTAAAAATATACTTAAGTATCTGAAAAGGACTAAAGAGTTATTTTTGATATATGGTAAAAGTGACCTCCAAATGGAGGCTTTTTCCGACTCTAGCTTTCAGAGCGATATCGATGATAGTAAATCTGTTTCAGGATATGTTTTTACCCTCAATAGAGGGGCTATCAGTTGGAAAAGTTCCAAGCAGGACATAGTAGCAGACTCTACTATGGAAGCCGAATACATTGCGATAAATGATGCAGCCAAAGAAGCCGTCTGGATGAGAAAGTTCCTTTCAGAGCTGGAAGTTGTTCCCACCATTAAAAATCCAGTACCTTTATATTGTGATAGTAATGCTGCAATAGCTCTGAAAAAGGAACCCCGGTCTCACCATAAGTCCAGAGACATTCTAAGGAAGTATCACTTGATCAGGGAGATAGTTGATCGCCAAGAGATCAAGATTGAAAGAATTGACACAAAAGATAATATAGCAAATCCATTCACAAAGGCAATTGCTCGTACACAATTTGAAAAACTTGTTGAGCTATTGGGTATTAGATACTGAAAAACTTGTTGAGCTATTGGGTATTAGATACTATAATGATTGGCCTTAGTGCAAGTGGGAGTTTGTTGGATATAGGTGCCCTGCAGGCAATAATTGTATATTGTAACAGGACCTATATGAATATAACATCCTTGTTTAAAATAATAGTATACTATTTTGGTCAGATTTATCTGGTATTTTAATACAGATAAAATCCTTAGAATGATACCAGACTTTCATATATTTTGGATATGATCGTAATGAAGAGATCTGATTTGTCGCTGATATATATTCTATAATGTTCCTAGTCAATGAAGTGTTGAAAATGGGACATCGTTACTTTGGGAAGATTAGTGTATACTCTATTTCGCCTTTGGTAGGATGATGATCCATCTCTTGGATCATTGATGTAAGACATCAAGATATAGTATACAGGTGACTCATTAGTGAATGAGTTGACTAAACGACTCACTGAGAACATTTAGCTTGTAATTATACTTAACTGTCAAATAGAAGTTCTCAGGTGATATAGTACTAAGTAGTCTCATGACCTGAGGCATGAGTGCAACATCTTACATGTCAGTATAGGTGTACTTAGACTTTTACCTAACCACAGTTCTTATCGAGTTGTGCATAACGATTCTTGTTGGGTACATCCCGAGGCATAAGTAGATATTGAGATGCTAATATGGGATTAGTCTCTCCAAGTATAGGGGGTTAATGTCATAAGATTATTTGATATAACTATAACCTGGAAATCCTTGGCCGAGGTAAATAAGATAAACTAAGTGTCAGTTTGATCTTATAGGTTATGAGTTTAACATCAACAAACACTAATTGAGCTATTAGGGTTTGACAGTTTTCCATACCCTAAGCTCAATAGTTTAACATGGTTTGACGAAGAGAACGGACTGTACGGCATTATCACTGAGTGGTCCTGATAAAATTATGTAAGCATCTTGCAGACATTTATCACAACTAATACCCGGGCAGTCTTCATGTGTAGCTAGCACCTCTATTGTACAAGTGGATATGATCCACTGTCGAGTCTTATAGTTGGGCCCTAAAGTCACACCAAGCGCGTACTTAAATCCTATGAAATATAAATTTATAGAGTAATGTGTATGATTGATACACATATATGATTTTTACCGGATACACAATAACGGTTATATGTATCGGTAAAATCAGAATGCTATGTGCTTAAGAAATAAATTATAGTATTTTTTCCATAAAGTTAACTTTTAGTCAACTGGTTGACTTTTTTGTCAACATTTGACTTTTTGGTCAACATTTGACTTTTGGTCAACTCATTGACTTTTTGGTTATATGATGACTTATTAGTTAATGATTGGAAAATTACGAAATACCATATTAATGTGGTATTTTCATTTATGAAATACGAACTTCATTATACCTTGATTAATGAGTCATGTGATGATGCGGTATAAACATGTACCAAAAAGGTTGCAAGTGCACAACTGTGTCAAGTTATAGTATTTAAGATATCGATCCCACGAGGAAGGTGTTTTGTAGGAGAAGCCCACGAGGAAGGTGTTTTGTAAGGAGAAAATATGAAATCGGTTCTTTATGTTGTGTGGCGTGACAAGTAGGGTGATAAGTGAAATGTGAATGTGAAGAGATTGAGATAGGTGAAAAATGGTGTGTAAATGGTGGCAAAGTGTAAGTGAGAGTGGATTTGAGTATGATCAATAAGGTGAGAAAGGAAAAATGAATAAAAAAATCAAGAATGAAAGAACAAAATTCTAGAATGAAATGAAAATGCAAGAAATTAAAGATGGTGGATTCAATTATAGATATGGATAATCCTAAAATTGAACTCAAATTCTTAGAAAAGGTGATTCGCCTAGCAGGGTTCTAGCCTAAAGGCGAATCAAACAAAAAAATAAACAAAAAGAAAAAACTAACCCAAGAGGTCTAGCATCAATTTGTGAATAGTATAAGAAATTAAAATCTACTACAAAATAATTACAAAATCTAAACTATAAAATAAAATACAAGAAATTAAATGGCAAGAAAATAAATCTATTCTATAAGGCATGAAATAAATACTAAGCAAAGAGGGGTTCTAGCCTCTTGGCTATGTAACAAGAAAATAAAGATCTAAACTACAAAGCAAGAAATAAAGCTATACTAATGAAAGCAAATAAAAGAGAAAACGAAAAGAATTACAAACCTTCAAATAATTCTCCGCATCTTCATCTTTTATTTCATCATCCAATAAAGAGAAACGAGAAAAATTAAAGTGGTAAAATTATTATATTAATTCAACTAAAGTTTACCAATTTATGAAGGCTTCTCAATTAAGAGTAAGCCATCCTCTTCAAAAGTAGTTAAAAAATTTTCAAGCACCCCTAACCTCACATTTACGCCCTATTCTATAGTAAACATCAGTGAATGAGAGCCATTGGATCAAACTTGAGCCCGCAAGACAAGCAAAATCACTGCATATGACGCGCGCTACAGTAATCTGGCTATCGATGGCAGGTATCTGATGCTAGCATCGATGCCACACATCGATGCCGACAAATTGGATGCCCACTATTCAATTCTGATTTCATCGGATAGGCTTCGTCTCGTCGAGATAGGTGATTTTCATATATTATTGTTAAATTTCGCCTTCCGGATTAAGAGATATTCGTCATTTTATGTGGCACCATTTTGAATAATGAATTTCTTTTCAATATTGGATTTTTGATTTTCTCCGCTTCTACAGGCCTACGACGACTTCTTCTGGGCTTTTGGATAAATTTGGAAATTGATTTTCCAATGTTCTTTCTTTTCTCATTTCTTCATTAATCAATGGTTTTTGTTGAGAGATAGAGTTTGAGATTATTCTTCATTAACCAGCAATTAAAAGATAAAAACTAATTAATTAGTGGTATATTTATTCATATAAAATAGATAATAAGGTATATAAATTATAATAAAATATGATTATCAAATACCCCCACACCTAAACTTTTGCAGTCCTCTAGCAAAAGAAAATAAAAAGAAAATTCTAACTCCACTTTCGCAGGAGATCGCGTTGTATTTAGCGTATACAGTACAAGCCTTTAAACCCCCTAAGGTTACCCTAGTGGACGAGTTGTAGTCCCGTGATGGTTTGCAGTGAATAGTACACCCACAAATTCGGTCAATCTTGCCAAAATTAAAGAAGTCAGTAAATAACTAAATTCACTTGATAACTTTTAGATAATCTAATTGGAGGCTAGTATTCAACTCAAAAAATATTTTTATATATATACCTAAGGTATATTTTTAAGAAAATATTCTCATTGTAGCAATCAACCAAAGCAAACTTAGAAAATTTAATTAAAAGTTTTGAAAAGAAACAATGCTAACTCTTTGTTTAAATAATTTTCAAAGTTGCTTGATTTAGAATATTTTCCAAGACCATATATATACATAAACATTTATTAGTTTTTTTTAAACTCTTTCTTGCCTTGGTGATTTTTTTACTTTAACCGGGCTTTCTAAGTGACGCATTTAACGAGTTTTGGACCATGATCCCAACCCAAATGGGCTTAGGTCATTAAGTATGGAAGATATCCTTGGGCTTAAATTACTCGGTCGTTAGGCTTTATAAGATAGAATCCTTGAATTAAAGAAGTTTTTTTTCTTTTGGTGCCATTTTTCCGCACTCTTCTTTTGTAATTTTTTTTTTGTATATGTATATATATTTGAAAATATGTAAATCAGACACTTTGAAAAAAATTTTTAACTCTAAGTTAAGCATGTAAAAATTTCATTGTATTTTAAATAAAATCCAAAGTTAGGCTAAATAAAGTATACTACTTGAAAATTATAATGCCTAGTTGGTTATTATTACTTAAAGAATCACCTTTTATGATAACTCTAAATAATTTCTTAAGAAAGATTTTCACAAAGTAGTATACTTATTTAAGCCTTAACTTGGATTTTATTTAAAATAAGAATTTTACATGGCTTAACTTAGAGTTAAAAATAATTTTTTCAAAGTGTCTTGATTTACAATATTTTCAAAAATAATATACATATACAAAAAATTACAAAAGAAAGTGCGAAAAAATGGGCACCAAAAGAAAAAAAAACTCTTTAATTCAAGGTATTCTATCTTATAAAGCCTAACTGACCGAGTAATTAAGCCCAAGAGTATTTCATACTTAATGACCTAACCCATTTGGGTGGGATCCATTGCCAAACTCGTTAAATGGTCACTAGAAAGCCGTTAAAGTAAAAAAATCACCAAGGAAGAAAGAGTTAAAAAAACTAATAAATGTTTATAGTTATATATATGGTCTTGGAAATATTCTAAATCAAGCAACTTGAAAATTATTAAAACAAAGAGTTAGCATGTTCTTTTCAAAACTTTTATTAAATTTCTAAGTTTGGCTTGGTTTTGTATTGCTACAATGAGACATATTTTCTTAAATATACCTTAGAGTTATATATAAAAATATTTTTTTGAGTGATAACTAGCTCCAATTCAGATTAATCTAAAAGTTATCAAGTGAATTTAGTTGATTTACTGACTGTCTTTAAATTTGGCAAGATTGACCGAATTTCTGTGGGTCATATTCACTGCAAACCGCATCACGGGACTACAACTCGTCCACTAGGGTAAACCTAGGGGTTTAAAGGCTTGTGTATACGCTAAATCAACGCGCGATTCCTGCGAAAGTGAGTTAGGAATTTTCTTTTATTTCTTTGGGGCTAAGGACTAGCAAAAAGTTAGGTGTGGGGTATTTGATAATCATATCTTATTATAATTTTGATACTCGATTATCTATTTTATATGAATAAATATACCACTAATAATTATTTTTATCTTTTAATATGCCAGTGTTAATGAAGAATAAATCTCAAACTCTCAATCTCTCACAAAAACCCATTGATTAAATGAAGAAATGAAGCAAAGAAGCAACATTGAAATCAATTTCCAAATTAGTCCAAAACCCAGAATGAAGTCGTGTAGCCTGTAGAAGCCGGGAAAAATCAAAAATTCCAATATGAAAGAAATCATATTCAAAATGGTTGCCCACAAAGAAAGACGATATCTCTTAATCCGCGAAGGCGCAAATTTAACATATAATATATGAAATCACCTATCTCGACGAGGAACGAAGCTATTCCGTGAAAATCAGAATTTGGGAAATAGTGGGCATCCACGTTGGCGCAATCGATGTGGCATCGGATGCTGACATCGTACCTTGCATCGATCTGCATCATCCGAATTACTGTGGCGCGCGTCAATGGCTGATTTTGCTTGTCTTGGGCCTCAAGTTTGATTCCAATGGCTCTCATTTTCACTGATGTTTACTATTAAATTAGGGGTAGAGATGTGAGGGTTAGGGTGTAAAAATTTTGTAACTCCTTTTGCAGAGGAGGCGCTACTCTTAATTGAGAAGGCCTTCCAAAATTGCTAACTTTAGTTGCAATTAATAATAATAATTTTTTCTACACTTTAAATTTTTCTTCTTCTTCTCTTTATTGGATGATGAAGAAGATGAAAGATGAGAATTATTTGAAGGTTTGATTTCTTTTCTTTGTTCTCTTTTATTGCTTATTAGTATAGCTTTATTCTTATGCGCTTGTAGTTAGGATTTTATTTTCTTTTAAATAGCAAGAGGCTGAACCGCTCTTGCCTTAAGATTTATTTCATGCTTATAGAATAGATCTTATTTTCTATGCATTTAATTCTTGCTAATTTTATTTTATAGGTTTAAGATTTGTAATTTATTTTGTAGTTAGATATTTAATTTCTTATACTATTCACATTGAGGCTAGAACCCTCTGGTTTTAGTTTTTCTTTTTGTTTATTTTTTTTGTTTGATTCGCCTTTAGGCTAGAACCCTCTAGGAATCACCCTTTTCTAAGAAGTAGAAGCTTCAATTTTAGATTATCCATATCTATTAATTGAATCCACCATCTTAATTTCTTGCAATTCATTTATTCTAAAAATAAAAAAAATTTTGTGTTCTTTCATTCTGAGTTTTTTATCATTTTCCCTTCTCACCTTATTGAATCTACTCAAATCACCTCTCACTTACACTTTGCACCTAATTCTACAACACCATTTTTCACTATCTCAATCTTCTTCACAACAATCACATTCACTTATACACTCTACTTGTCAGCACACAACATAATTAACCGATTTCAGTAATTCTTCTCCCTAAAAACACTTCCTTCGTGGCGGATCGATATCTTAGAATTACTAATAACTTGACACAGTTGTTGCAACTTGCAACCTTTTTGGATACATGTATTGTATGACCGCATCATCACATGCTGATTATCAAGGTATGAATGAATGTTCGTATTTCATAAATGAAAAATACTCACATTAATATGGTATTTCGTAATTTCGCTAATCATTAAGCTAATAAGTCATCATATAACCAAAAAGTCAATGGATGAACGCAAAGTCAAATGTTTGAGCCAAAAAGTCAAATGTTGACAGAAAAATCAGCAAGGAACTGTGTTTTCCCTAGGAAAATGTTGGGTCAAAGAGGGAGTGAAGTTTTGAGTTTCGGAGTGGTTACCCTGATTCCATGCAATGTTTGTGTAACTTTCCCAACCTGGGTTGTAGGTTGGAAAAAAATGGATCATTTACCGAATACTGATATGGACTCTCTACAAACTCCCGGACTTCATTGGAAATTTCAATCCTATTGGGATAACATAAATTTTGAAAAACTTGTGGATTAGCCATTTGTTCAAAATGAATTTGTTGATGTGTATTGTCCCTAATCCACGTTTTGCATACACCAAAAACAATTACTTTTTATATATATATTTTTTGTTTTGGAAAAATAAAAGTTAGTTTTTTTTTGAAGAAAAAGGAAAATCCTAACAAAACAAATCAAAATCAATCACTTTTCAATCACTCTAACTCTAGGGTTAAGCCTAACTCAACTAGACTAGCTCCTAACCAAAAATTCCTTAAGTGATAAGATAAAAGTTTTACCCGGGTACTTAGCCAGGTAAGGATAGTACTAGAGGGTGATCAAAGATCAATTAAGTACCTCTTTCCTTGCGGAGCGCTTTACGCAACCCCTAAACCTTGCCTTAGACACCAACTAATCTGAGAAAACTTAAACCAGTTCACTTAAGCATTTCTTGTTCCTTATTGAGCTCGAATCTGAGCTTGAATCCTTAGGGGCCAACGTCTAATGAGTTTTATTAGGCTTGGGTGGTGTAGTGAGGAATTAGTGATTTTTGGGCTAAGGAAAGGGTGATGAAATCCCTCACCTTATCTTGATTATGAGGTTTTGCACTTAAAAATATTTTGAAGTGTGTGCCAACTCAAGATACTCAAATCACTTGGTGAATTCCTACTAACTATATGAAATGCAACCCAATGAATTAAAAGCAACTAAAAAGGATGGAAGAAAAAAAATATTTTTCTTTTTTTTTAATTAGGGTTAACAATCAAACAAATGAGAAGGGGGGATTTGTTTGAATTTATTATCTTGTTAGTAAATGTCAAAGTTAAGGGTGAATTTTATTATGGTCAACGGAAATAAAATCTTTTTTTTAAAGATCCTATTTGTCACTAATTGTGAGTAACTAACTAAAGGTGTGGAATTGAAAATATAAGGAAGAAGACTTACCACAAGCGAATATCCAATTCCTCAATCTCCAATTCTTGATCTTTAATCTCCAAGTAGTTCTTTCACAATAAACACACAAGTTAAAGAACCAAAATAATTAAAACCTACTTAAGCACCTTCCCCGGCAACGGCGCCAAAAACTTGATGCGGCATAAACATGTACCAAAAAGGTTGCAAGTGCACAACCGTGTCAAGTTATAGTATTTAAGATATCGATCCCACGAGGAAGGTGTTTTGTAGGAGAAAATATAAAATCGGTTCTTATGTTGTGTGTGTGACAAGTAGGAGTGATAAGTGAATGTGATTGTGGAGAGATAGAGAGAGTGGAAGTGATAGTGTGTAAATCGGCACGAGATATAAGTGAGAGTGGATGTGACAAAGAATGAATATGATCAATAAGGCAAGAAGGAAAAGGAAAATAAAAATCAAGAATAAAGAAAATAAAATTCAAGAATAAAAGAAAATGCAAGAAATTAAAGATGGTGGATTCAATTATAGATATGGGTAATCTACAATTGAACCCACTTCTTAGAAAAGGGTGATTCCCTAGAGGGTTCTAGCCTAAAGGCGAATCAAACAAAATAAAAATAAACAAAAAGAAAAACTAAACCCAAGAGGGTTCTAGCCTCAAGGTGAATAGTATAAGAAATTAAAATCTAACTACAAAATAAAGTGCAAAATCTAAACTACAAAATAAAATTGCAAGAATTAAATGCAAGAAATTAAATCTATTCTATAAGCATGAAATAAATCTAAGGCAAGAGGGTTCTAGCCTCTTGGCTATTTAACAAGAAAATAAAATCTAAACTACAAGCATAGAAATAAATCTACACTAATAAGCAATAAAAAGGAAATAAAAGAGAAAAAGGAAAGAAAATGCAAACCTCTAAATAATTCTTCATCTCCATCTTCATCATCCAACAAAGAGAAGAAATATTTAAAGTGGTGAAAAAATTATTATTATTAATTGCAACTAAAGTTACAATTTTGGAAGGCCTTCTCAATTAAGAGTAGCCCTCCTCTCCAAAAGGAGTTTACAAAATTTTCACACCTCTAACCCCTCACTCTCTACCCCTATTTATAGTAAACATCAGTGAATGAGAGCCATTGGATTGAAATCTTATCCAAAAACAACAAATTTCAGCCTTAGAATTTATTCTTCATTAACCTGCAATTAAAAGATAAAAATAATTATTAGTGGTATATTTATTCATATAAAATAGATAATGAGGGTATAAAATTATAATAAAATATGATTATCATGTGATGAGTCATTAAGGTGGTATGGTTTGAGAACATGGTTTTAGCACATAGTTTTGATTCTTCATGATTCATTACATGACTCATGAGATGAGTCATTGCATGACTCATGAGATGAGTCATTGCATGACTCATGAAAGAATCATTGTTTTGATTACTCATGGTGTGACTCATAGGATGAGTCATTCATGTCATGACATATTCTTCCTCTATAAATATGAGCTCTCTTTCTTCTTTTATGGTTAATGGAAAGATAAAATAAAGGGTTTATTCATATTTGCTTTCCATAAAAGAAGAGAAGAGAGATCTACCTCTTACAAAACTCTAGCAATCTTTGAGTAAGAGAAAGTAGTAGAATTTTAAAGTACTCCGGGGTGGATATCTTGCCTTGTGTCTCAAGAAGACTCTAATTTTATCAAGCTCACTTGAAGACTTGTAGATCAACTACGAGGAGATTTACTACTATAAGGAGCAAGAGCTAGGGGTTGTTCGATCTTCCATCGAATCACGCTTCAAAAGTATGACTTTATAACCATTGTATGCTCTCTTTAATATAGGGATCATGTTAGATTTAATTAGGATGGTCCTATTTTGTATTTCATGCTCTCTACATGCTTAGTAATTTTATACATACTATCTTCCATTGCGTATTTTGCATGTTTTTAGCATGAATTTCCAACACTATCTCCTCCATAGTAGCCAATCAACTCTCACTATCTCTATACCGAATAGCTTCCTTGTGTTAGACCCTAGAGGGGGGTGATTAGGGTCTTATGCTAATATAATCCGATTTAAATACCAATTAAAACTTATTAATAAATTATTCTTGTAAGATAGATATACAATATGTTATGAGTAAGAATATGCAAAATGAACAAAGAGATATATCCTATATGGTGAAATATATGTAAGGATAAATAAACAACACAAGGGTAAATAATATAAACTAATGATACAATTGTGATAGGGCAATATAAACAATGTAAACACACAATATGATCATGGAGTTCGGACCTTCCGTCCTACGTCTCCGCTCTCCACTCCCGGGGAGAAATCCACTATCACACCGGGTTTTCTACGCTTACCCGAAAAACGTTTACACCTCACAATACAGTTTTCTAGTTTACCGAAAACTCTATAACTCACGCACTTACAAATACCCTTCACGCCCTCTAAATGTTGGCCTAGCCCGTGTCCTTCTCCTCAAGTGCTAGGATACAACCTCTCTCTAGGTTCGTCAACCGACACCACTCCTCTTGGATTCGACCCCGTCTCTCACCACACACTCTTCTTGGTGTACAAGTGTATTATAAAGTGAACTTCACACTAAAGCAAAATTATAACAATTTTTTATTCTCTAATATGGATGAGAACACAATGAAAGCTCACACTCAATCGTTACAACTCTCACCAACCCAAATATACTATGTATGAAAATACAATAAGCTCATGTGGGTGTGAGTGCAAACAATGAGAAAATCAAATATAAACTCAAATTAATCTAGCAAATATGAATATAACAATTAAAACATAAACAAGCTAGAGATTTGAGTTTAGAAACACTTATTTAAATACAAGAGAGAGAGATTGGAAGATTGAAAGCCCAAACCGAAATTGATTTCCTCTTGTGAAAACTTCTTCACACTTAAACAATATTGAAACGAACCTTAAATGCACTTAAAAACTTATTAAACCTCTTTTAAAAACTTTCTTAAGTTCCCTCAGAAGTTAGAGGGTATGGGGTATATATAGGAGCCCCAAATAACCAAGAAACCCCAAGTGAAAAGTCCAAAAAACCAAAAAACAACTCAGCCAAAAACTAGCCGTTAGAGTGTTATGAGTCGACTCGGTACTGTTCATGAGTCGACTCATAAACTAGCCGTTACAAGCTGAAAAACATCTGCTGAGTTGACTTACACTGTTCATGAGTTGACTTATACTGTAGCAAGTCGTCTTACACTGTTCATGCGTCGACTTATGACATGCATGACAGATTCTGGCAATTCTGGAATTTTGTGTGGCTGTCTTTATAAAATTAATTAAAAATAGTAAATCAACTTCAAAAATTATTAACTTTTGACGAATGTTTCTAGACATGTATATAAACATGTTAGTGAAAGAATTTCTAAAATATCACTTCCCATTTGTGAGAAATAAATATTTTAACACAGATATTCCAGATTCTAAAAACTGCTGAGACACACGATTTTGTAAAATCAATTTAGCATAGTAAATCAACTCCAAAAATCATGAAACTTTGGGAAACCTTTATAAACATGTAAATGAATATGTTACATAAATAATAGTTCAATTTTCACTTCCTAAAATGAAAAGTCATCATTTTACCAAAAACATGAACGAACATGAAACGCACAGTAAATCTCAACTTTAAACCTACTTTAAAATTATCAAATAAATTTCAAAAAATATAAGAATTTGGGGAAAGTTTATAAATATGATATTGAACATGTTGAAAAAAGGAATTTTTCAAATAGCATTTCCCGTTTGTGAAATCTCGTCATTTTGCAAAAACTCACAAATACATATACATGTCTTGAAAACATATAAAATGATTTTATAGACTTAATGAAGGATGTATATAATGAACGTTAAGTCCATAAACCAATAAAGCCATATTTTATCAAAAACACTCATATTTTAATAAAAAACTAGAAATATGTGTGTGTGTATAATTGAGCTTAGAGTATTAAACACACAAGTATAAACCTATACTACAAACACTATAAACTATATACCCAAGCTTGTGATAGGCTCGTCTTAGTGGGATGAAGCTTGATCTAGAACTTGACTTGAATTGTGCATAGCTTCATATCAAATATCCGCCAACCTCCTTTTGATATCATCATTGAGGCGCAATTTCATCCAACCTCCAATATATTGTTTGCCTAGAATAAATATAAAACACAAACACTAGACAAACAATATTAGATGTAAATTATTTGTAAATCATCATCAAAATAGGAAGGCCAACAATCTCCTCCTTTTTGATGATGACAAACAATTTAAAAAAAGGATATATGCATAAAAGAAAATGAATATATAAATTATCATTATCATGCATATAAGCAAGAAAGAATATACTCATAATATTTCTCCTCCTTTGACAACATCAAAAAAGGGATAAAAGGATAAAGAGAGCGAAAGCTTCCCCTACAAATAAGCATGGGTGAGTATAAAACAAATATAGGGATTGTTCCCCCTATCAAAATGCCATATAGAATATATGCAATAAAAGATCATGGCAAATATGTGAGCATAGATGAAAAATATGCTAAACACCACTTACATACAAAATACAATAAGGACACATAATGATATATCATTATGAAAATAGTGTTTCATTACACTAACATAAAAATCATGTATAAATATAGATTTATGAAATCAAAAGACATGCAAAATGAGAATCATGAAAAAAGTTTTCAAATGAAAACAAATTAATTAATGAAATCATAAATCAAGATTTAATTCCAAGAACAATGTTTGATCAATAAAGAAAACTTTCTTTGTAGAACTTGATTAAACCACATATAGAATGCATTATAAAGCATGTTTGAAATTTGAATCATCTATTTGTGCTATATAATAAATTCAAAGCAATAAATCAAAACAAAATTTTTGACAAAAGAAATGCAAGAGAGGCAATAATATATCAAGCTCTTAACCTTGTTCCAACCCATATAAGGACTTTTAGTACCCGGTAAACAAGATTTGGGAATAAACACCCAATAAACCCGAGGGATTATATAAACACAAACCTCTTATCAAAAGCAAAACTAATAATCATGAAAACATAGGAATTGATCAAAGAAAAATTGTTTTCATATTAAAAGTTTTCAAAGCATATTTTACAAAACCAAGAAAAAGAAAAATAAAAACACTAAAATTCTTGGTTTAAAAATTATTTTGGCACCCAAGCATTCTTGGTATCGGATTGTTTAGGGACATGACCCCTATCAATAAATCTCAAAGCCCTAGGGTTATGAACCCTCTTGGGCACATGTGGTGCACTAATACGATCAAAGCAATAATCACTCAAATGACCCTTCTGATTGTAATTTGTGAAATAAAAGAGATCCATTTGTTTTGGTGGACCATTAGCTCGTGCACGAGAATCATTTGCAAATAAACATTGTCTTTTAGAAATATTTTACAAATGAGAAATATTCTTAAACAATGGTCTATTTGGAACATATTGTAACTTAGAAGCTTTTTGCATATCATAACAAAATTTTGCAAGATGTCCAAACCTACCACAAACATGACATTTAAAAACATGTGGTCTACTAGAAGCATTTGGAAAATTTAAGTTGTTTTTCAAATCAAAGCAAAACTTGACCAAATGACCAAAACGACCACAATGATCACACTTGAACAGACTAGCATGCTTATGATGAACTTTGTGAGAATGGGCATGTGAATATGTAAGTGTACAAGATGAAGAAGCTACATGAGATGCAAGGATTCAACTAAAGATATGAGAAATTTAGAATTGAATCCACTAGCTAATCTCAATTATTAAATACAAACTATTCTCTTTTTGTTATATTTCAATTTAGATTTATTAAGTATAGACTATCAAACTATTTAAGGAAAATATAACCTATCAAATTATCATCTAAGTCAAAATAAAAATTATGATAAGAACAACAACAAGATAGTAATCCTAGAATTCATAAGTATACCCTATCAAACCATTTAAGATAAGCATAGGTTATCAAATTCTTCGTCTATCAATTAGTTCTCTAGTTGATTATCCTAAACATGATCATTTTAAGTGTAAGAGAATAATTCATACAATTTAAAGAAAATTAGACTAGTTTCATACAATTCTAATATTACTACAAGAATTAATTTCACATCTTAAGAAATAAAAGCAATAAGAAAAAGAACTAATTACAAAAATAAAACGAAAAAAATCTAAACTATGAACAAGAAATAAATCTAACTACAAAGAATTAAAATCTACACTACAAAATAAATTGCAAAATTTAAATGCAAGAAAATAAATCTACTTTACAAATTAAAGTACAAAAAGAAATAAAATATAAGAAAATAAATCTATACTACAAGCATGAATGTAAATCTAACTAATAAGCAATAATAAAGAAATTACTAAAAAGAAATGACACGTCAGTCCCTTGAGGACAAGCACCCTTCGGCGCCTCCACCGGTGTTGCCTGCTTTGGGGTATGACCAAGAGCCGCTCTCTGTGGATTGCGGGGAGGTTCTCCATTGCTTGCGGTCCTTCCCTAAGGGGACCTCTTGCGGCCGTGATGGCCTTCGAGCCCAACATTTGTTAGATGCTCTATGTGGTCCGGAGTCCACTATTGCTAAAGACCTTCTCGAGTCTCTCACTCCAGTGGTTAATTTGTGGTTGCAAGGGCGTTGTCCGGCATCATTGGCGGAGTTTATTGCTAGTTCTCCTCTCACTCCGTTGTTGAAGGGTGATGGGGGCATAAGGCCGATTGCGGTAGGTGCCATTTGGAGGCGCCTCGTCTCTAAAGTGGCCATGAAGAAGGTGGGAAAGGACATGGCGAGTTATTTGGGCGATTTTCAGTTTGGGGTAGGAGTCTCAGGAGGGGCGGAAGCAGTTTTGCATGCGGTTAATAGGTACGTTGGTGTCCATCATGCGGATAACTCGCTCTCCATGCTTTTGGTCGACTTCCGCAATGCATTTAATTTGGTGGACAGGAGTAGCATGTTACGAGAAGTGCGCCTTAAGTGTTCAGCGATCTCTCCTTGGGTGGAATTTCTTTATGTGCAGCCCGCTAGATTGTACTTGGGGGCGGATTTTATCTGGTCTGCTCAGGGGATTCAACAGGGGGATCCATTAGGGCCTCTGTTGTTCGCCCTCACGCTTCACCCGTTGATTCTACGAGTGCAGGAAGAGTGCAAGCTGGCTCTTCAAGCTTGGTACTTGGACGATGGGTCATTGGTCGGGGATACTTTGGAGATTGCTAAGGCATATAAGGTGATCGAGACTGAAGGCCCAAGGCTCGGGTTGGACCTCAATGTCACCAAAACTGAATTATTCTGGCCCTCCCAGGATCCTAGGAGTTTGCTGGAGGGGCTTTTTCCCTTGGATATCAGTCGGCCTCGCGATGGGGTGAGGCTTTTAGGTGGATCGGTTAGCATGGAGGAGGAGTTTGTTGGTGGGTTAGCAGCCAAAAGGGTGGCTAAGGCGACTCAGTTAATGGAAGCATTGGACCAACTTAGGGATCCTCAGTGCGAGCTCGTCCTTTTGAGGGCTTGTGCGGGCTTGTCCAAGCTGTATTTTGCCTTGAGGACTTGTCCGCCACAGCTGTTTGCTAAGGCGGCGACTCAGTTTGATATGGCGCTTCGGAGGTCAGTCGAGAGCATAGTCACATCCGAAGGCCCAGGCTTCGGGGATCTCCAATGGAGGCTAGCTACTTTACCTATCAAGGCTGGCGGGCTGGGGGTATATGCAGCGGCCGATGCCATACAGTTTGCTTTTGTGGCCTCACGGATTCACTCCATCGAGCTCCAAGACCACATTTTGAGAGGTTGTGGCGAGGTCTCTTTAGGCGAGCACTTTATTTCCGCCCGGGCCTTTCTTCAGGCTAAGCTACCGGAGGTTGAGGTTGACCTTCTTCAAATGCACCACTAAAGGGGTCTGGTCCCCCAAAACCAATGCATTTGAACTTGGGCAGACACCTTTTGGTGGTATTTGCTAGAGATCTAGCGACCGGAGTTTGATCTATCAGGAGGCAGGTGGCTATTTGGGCTGCGGCAAAACACCCCCAGGATTTCTTATTCGCCACGCCTATTGAGGGATTGCTGGCAACGTGATGACACCGGGGAGTACCAGCCATTCTCAGGTACAGAGTTGTATGGTTTCCTTTGTTCGTGGAGGCGGACTACTGTGCCCAGTTTGTCGATTAGGGCGCAGATGCGATGCTTTTGTGATGAGCATGCCATCCCACTGTTCAGAAGCAGCCAGGGTTTTAAGTACAGGCACGGATCTTAGTCAGAGATGTCTTGTGATTGATATCCTCCGAAGGAGCAAGGGCATTCCATCCAAAGAAGCAAGCCGACCGGGTTCTCAACTTCCTCACCCCTCCTGGAGAGGCTAGATCTACTTAAGGCGGCAGACGTCCTTCGTCGTACAGCTTGGAGCGGGGGGCAAGCACGCTTTGTGTTATCTCACGGGGCACGTGGTCCATTGGTGGGGTTTGGCTAATGGAGTGTTCACTGTTGGGCATGCCCCAGCGGATGACGGCAGCAGGCGAAGGTGCGGCCAAACATGTCAAGCTTGCAGGACAACCAACAACAGTTTTATCCGTTCAGCGTTCGATCGTTTGGTTTCCTTGCAGCTTGTGCGGTGGAATTCCTCAGGCAGGACGTACAAAAATTTCATGAACAAGAATGTGGCGACGGCCCGGTATTCAGACTGCAGCTATGTGTTTCATAGGCTGGGTTTTGCAATACAGAAAGATTAGCACCGCGTCGCAGCTTGTTCCCGCTTGTCATTCATCACAGCGGTGTAATAATGTATATATTATAGATATATATATATATAATATATATATATATTATATATATATATATATATATATATATATATATATATATATATAATATATATAATATATTATATATAAAATATAAACTCCAAAAAAAAAAGAAATAAAGAAAAGCAAACTTCCAAATGCTCTTCATCTCCATCTTCATCCATCCAACAAAGAGAGGATAAGAAAAATTTTAAAAGTAGAGAAAATATTTTATTAATTATAACCAAAAGTTATAAATTTGCGAAAGGTCTGGTGCTCAATTAAGAGTAACCCTCCCTCTCCAAATAGAGTTATAAAATTTTTTATTGACCCTTAACCCTTACTCTCATCCCTATTTATAGTATTAAACATCACGTTGAATATGAACCCTTGGATTCAAAATCTTATCCAAAACAATTTCATTTTCAGGCCTTTGATTTGCATAACGCAAGTGTCTTGAACATCGATGCCCCAGCGTCGATGCCCACATCGATGCGGCATCGATGCATATAACGATGCCTCCAATAAAACCTTTGACTTCCACCGCGTTAGTTTCATCTCGTCTGCCAGATAGACAATTTTCATATATATATGTTAAATTCTTGCCTTCCGGATGGGAGATATCGTTGCTTTCTTTATGCGTCAACCATCTGATACATTTTTTTTCATATATTTGATTTGTTTTTTCTCCGGCTTCTACAAGCTACTCGACTTGATTCTGGGGCTTGGATTTTGGCCTCTTACTTGGTGTTCTCATTTAATTTCATGCGGTTTATTTAGGAGAGAAGCATCTTGGCGTGTTTATTCTTGATTACGCGATAATTAAGATAGATAACAAATTATTAGTGCGCTATATTTATTCATAAAATAGATAGTGAGGGTATAAAATTTATTAACATAAATGTGATTCATCAAAAACATACCACTTACACCCTAAACTTTTTGTTAGTTCATCTAGCAAAGAAATAAATAAAATTCTAACTTCACCTTTGCAGAATCCCGGTTGTATTTGAGCTCACAACAAGTTTTAAACCCAGGTTATCCTAAAGGCACAGTTTTTAGTCTCGTGAGGGTTTGCAGTGAAATACCCACAAAATTAGGTCATTTTTGCCAATTTAAAAAGGTCAGTAAATAACTAAAATTACTTGATAAAATTACGACAATCTATTGAATCTAGTTATTACTCAATGAAAACATTTTTAATATATAACTCCAAAGCTTGAATTTCTAGAAAATCTTCTTCATTTAGCAATACAAAACCAAGCTTAAATCTTAGAAAATTTAATAAAAATTTCTTGAAAGGGAACATGCTAAATCTTTGTTTTAAGTACTAACTTTCAAAGTCTCTTGGATCAAAAATTCATTTTTCCAAGACTAAGACTATATATACAAAATAACAATATATAGTAAAAATAGTAGTGTTATATATATATTTTTTTCTTCACCCTCTAATTCTGCGTTGCATTGATTTTCTAACTTTAACGAGCTTTCTAAGTGACCATTTAATGAAGTTTTTGCGGCTAATGATCCCAACCAATTGGCGACTTAGCCGTCATTAGTATAGAGCATACTCCTTGGCCCATTAATTACTCAGTCAACTTAGACTTTATTAAGCGGTAGAATCACTTGAATTCAAGAGTATTTTTTATCTTTCTCTTTTTGGTGCCCATATTTCGCACTCTTCTTTTATAAGTTGTTACGTTTTTTTAATATATATATATACTATATATATATATTATATATTATATATAATATATATGTGATGTGGCTGTGTGTGTGTGTGATGTTGTGTGATGTGGTGTAAGTATATATTATAGTCTGAAAAAATGTTGTAAATCAAGATAACTTAAAAAAAAAATATTTTCAACCCTAAGTTAAGCATGCAAAAAAATTCATTATATTTTAATTCAAAGTCTAAGTTAAGGCCTTAAGTAAAGTATACTACTTGAAAATTATTTTTCTTAAAAGAAATTTGTTTGGAGTTATCATAAAAAGCGTAAACTTTAGTACATCACTAACTAGGAATTTAGAAAATTTAAAATGTTCCATTAAGATCATTATTACTTAACTCTAGTAGTTTTGGGCAAGTGACAAGTATTTTTATAAGTTTTTTTAAAAAAAATAACAAAAATAAACTAAAAAGGAAAATAAAGAGAGAAAAATAAACTAATTCCCACCCTCATACCCTAAATTTTGAAATTGTCCTCAAATGCAAATTCTTTGATGCACAAGAGTAATGCCAGATAAGAACTGATAGACTTACATTTATTCTGTAAGACCTAGAACAATGATGATAAAATTCTACAATTACTGTTTATTTCATGAGCGATAAAGAAATCAAATAATAAAAAATTTATAATTTATTCTTTATTATTATTGATTATTATTATTATTATTATTAAGCAAAATGAGCAAAAAAAAAGAAATGGTTTTTTGTTAATGAGAAGAAAAAGGAAAAACCTAACTAAACTTTTTTAGAAGAATAAACTTCGTCAGTTTTTATCTATTCGGAAAAACCTAACTAAAACGAAATCCTAATATTTTTTTATAGAAAAAATAAGAGTTATTTTTTATAAGAAGAAAAAGGAAAAACCTAACTAAAACAAGATAAAAATAATAATCACTTTGCCATCACTAACCCTAGGGTTAAGCTAATCAGCTAGACCAGCTCCTAACCAAAAAATTCCTTAAGTGAAAAAGATAAAAAGTTTACTCGCGTAGGTTAGCCCCGTAAGGATTGGAACAGATGTTGATCAGAGATCGATTTAAGCTTACCTCAACCCCACTAAACATTACCTTAGACATCAACTAATCCAAGAAACTTAAACTGGTTCACTTTAGGAATTTCTTGCTATCCTTATTGAGTCGATCCTTTAGGGGACCAACGTGTAATGAGTTTTAAAGAGCCGCTTGGCCGCTTTATAAAGTGAGGAATTAGTGATTTGTGAGCTAAAAAAGGTGATGAAATCCCCTTACCTTTATCTACTGATTAGGAGGTTTTTGTCCTTAAGAAAGAATGTTTTAAGTATGTAGCCAAATCAAGTGCTTACAATCACTTTGGTGAATTCTACTAACTATATGAAATGCAACCCTAGAAATTAAAAGTGACTAAAAAGATGGTAAAAAAAAATCTTTTTTTTATAGTATGGTCAAACAACAATTAAAATGTGAGAAAGATAGCTCCTGTTAGAATTTATTATCTTATTAGTATTTGTTGCAAATGTGAGGCTGTGAATTTATTATGATCGACAAAAATAATTTTTTTTAAAATCCTATTGTCTCTAATTGCTGAAGCTAACCTAAAAAGGATGAAATTAAAATGCTAGAAAGAAGAGTTACCTAAAAGCAATTCACAATCGGTTCTTGATCTTCAATCCAAAGGATTTTCAGCCTCAAGCGCCGTTCCTTCACAAGGGGAAAACAGCACAGTTAAAGAACCAAAAATAATAAATCCTAGTTAGCACCGACCCAGCAACAACGCTAAAAACTTGATGAGGCATAAACATATATCCAAAATTGCCCAAAGTGCACAATCATCAAGTATTAGTATAAAGAGTTATCGATCCCACGAGGAAGCCGTGCTATTGTAAGCAGATTATTAGCAAATTGGTTCTTATTTGTGTGCGTCACAAAATAGAATTAAAGGAATAAGTTGAGAGTTTATATGAGCTCTGACGAGCGCATTGTTTAATATATGCAAGTAACAAAAATTGAATTTGAGCAAAGAGAAGTAATAATCAAAGCAATAGAATAAAAAGCAAGGAAAGAGAAAAAATCAGAAAACAAAGATGGAGGTTTAATTAATAGATATAGCAGTAATCTAGAATTGAATCCACTAGCCTAAATTCTCAATTTAAATACAACTATTCTCTTTTGGTCATATTTCAATTTAAGATGTTATTAAGTATAGACTATCAAACTATTTAAGGAAAGTATAACCTAAAATTATCATCTAAAGAACAAAATAAAAATCATGATTTAAGAACAACAAAAAGACAGTAATACTAGAATTCATAACGTATAACCTATCAAAACACATTTAGATAAGCAATAGATTATCAAATTCTTCTATCTTATCAATTAGTTCTCTAATGTGATTATCCTAAACATGCATCATTTTAAGTTAAGAGAATAATTCATACAATAATAAAGGAAATTAGACTAGTTTCAATACAATTTTAATATACTACAAGATATAATATTCACATCTTAAGAAAAAGCAAGAAGAAAAAGAACTATTACAAAAATAAAAAAAATAAAAATCTAAAAACTTTGAACAAGAAATAAATCTAACTCAAAAATTAAATCTACACTACCCCAAAATAAATTGAAATTAATTGCAAGAAAATTAATCTTTTACCAAATTAAAGTACAAAGAATAACAGTAATTTAATAGATTGTGTTTTTAATAGTAATAATCCTCTTCTTT
>NC_033797.1:47762431-47782122 GCF_001876935.1 Asparagus officinalis | reverse complement strand
TATATATATAAAATATAAACTCCAAAAAAAAAAGAAATAAAAGAAAAGCAAACCTTCAAATTGCTCTTCATCTCCATCTTCATCATCCAACAAAGAGAAGGAAAGAAAAATTTAAAGTAGAGAAAAATTATTTTATTAATTATAACAAAAGTTATAAATTTGGAAGGTCTTCTCAATTAAGAGTAACCCTCCTCTCCAAATAGAGTTATAAAATTTTTTATACCCTTAACCCCTTACTCTCTATCCCTATTTATAGTAAACATCAGTGAATATGAACCCTTGGATCAAAATCTTATCCAAAACAATTCATTTTCAGCCTTTGATGCATAACAGAATGTCTGACATCGATGCAGGCGTCGATGCCCACATCGATGCGGGCATCGATGCCCGTATCGATGCTCCAATAAAACCTTTGACTTCACGGTTAGTTTCATCTCGTCGAGATAGACAATTTTCATATATTATATGTTAAATTCTGCCTTCCGGATTGGGAGATATCGTTGTTTCTTTATGGTCAACCATCTTGAATACATTTTTTTTCATATTTGATTTTTTTTTCTCCGGCTTCTACAAGCTACTCGACTTGATTCTGGGCTTGGGATTTTTGGCTCTTACTTGTGTTCTTCATTTAATTCATGGGTTTTTATTGAGAGAAGACATCTTGGGTTTTATTCTTGATTAACCGGTAATTAAAGATAATAACAATTATTAGTGGTATATTTATTCATTAAAAATAGATAGTGAGGGTATAAAATCATAATAAAATGTGATTATCAAATACCACTACACCTAAACTTTTGTTAGTCATCTAGCAAAGAAATAAATAAAATTCTAACTCACTTTCGCAGGAATCACGGTTGTATTTAGCTCATACAACAAGTTTTAAACCCCTAGGTTATCCTAAAGGACGAGTTTTAGTCTCGTGAGGGTTTGCAGTGAATATACCCACAAAATTTGGTCATTTTGCCAATTTAAAAAGGTCAGTAAATAACTAAAATTACTTGATAAAATTAGACAATCTAATTGAATCTAGTTATTACTCAAGAAAACATTTTTATATATAACTCCAAAGTGAATTTCCTAGAAAATCTTCTCATTATAGCAATACAAAACCAAGTTAAATCTTAGAAATTTAATTTAAAAATTTTGAAAGGAACATGCTAAATCTTTGTTTTAAGTAACTTTCAAGTCTCTTGATCAAAAATTATTTTTCAAGACTATATATACAAAATAACAATATATATAAAAAATAGTTAGTGTTATATATATATTTTTTTCTTCACCCTCTAATTCTTGGTGATTGTTTTTCTACTTTAACGAGCTTTCTAAGTGACCATTTAATGAGTTTTGGGCTAATGAATCCCAACCCAATTGGGCTTAGGTCATTAAGTATATGTGTGTGTGTGTGTGTGTGTGTGTAAGTATATATATAGTCTGAAAAAATGTGTAAATCAAGATAACTTAAAAAAAATATTTTCAACCCTAAGTTAAGCATGCAAAAAAATTCATTATATTTAATTCAAAGTCTAAGTTAAGGCTTAAGTAAAGTATACTACTTGAAAAATTATTTCTTAAGAAATTTGTTTGGAGTTATCATAAAAGGTAAACTTTAGTACATCACTAACTAGGAATTAGAAAATTTAAAATCTATCAATTAGATCAATTATTACTTAACTCTAGTAGTTTGGCAAGTGACAATATTTTTATAAGTTTTTTTAAAAAAATAACAAAAATACAACTAAAAAGGTAAAATAAAGAGAGAAAAAATAACTAATTCCCACCCCCATACCTAAATTTTGAATTGTCCTCAATGCAAATTCTTGATGCACAAAGTAATGCAGATAAGAATTGAAGAACTTACATTTATTCTGTAGACCTAGAACAATGATGATAAAATTCTACAATTACTGTTATTATGAGGATAAAGAAATCAAATAATAAAAAATTATAATTATTCTTTATTATTATTATTATTATTATTATTATTATTAAGAAATGAGAAAAAAAAAGAAATGGTTTTTTTTAATGAGAAGAAAAAGGAAAAACCTAACTAAACTTTTTTTAGAAGAATAAACGTCAGTTTTTTATCTAGGAAAAACCTAACTAAAACAAATCCTATATTTTTTTATAGAAAAATAAGAGTTATTTTTTTATAAGAAGAAAAAGGAAAAACCTAACTAAAACAAATAAAAATAATAATCACTTTGCAATCACTTTAACCCTAGGGTTAAGCCTAACTCAGCTAGACCAGCTCCTAACCAAAAATTCCTTAAGTGAAAAGATAAAAGTTTTACTCGGTTAGTTAGCCCGGTAAGGATGGGAACAGATGTTGATCAGAGATCGATTAAGTACCTCAACCCCTAAACATTACCTTAGACATCAACTAATCCAAGAAAACTTAAACTGGTTCACTTAGGAATTTCTTGTATCTTATTGAGCTCGAATCCTTAGGGGCCAACGTGTAATGAGTTTTAAAGAGGCTTGGGTTTATAAAGTGAGGAATTAGTGATTTGTGAGCTAAGAAAAGGGTGATGAAATCCCTTACCTTATCTTGATTAGGAGGTTTTTGCCCTTAAGAATGTTTTAAGTATGTGCCAAATCAAGTGCTACAATCACTTTGGTGAATTCCTACTAACTATATGAAATGCAACCCTAGAAATTAAAAGTGACTAAAAAGGATCACTTTGGTGAATTCCTACTAACTATATGAAATGCAACCCTAGAAATTAAAAGTGACTAAAAAGGATGGTAAAAAAAAATCTTTTTTTTTAATTATGGTCAACAACAATAAAATGTGAGAAGATAGCTCCTGTTAGAATTTATTATCTTATTAGTATTTGTTCAAATGGAGGGTGAATTTTATTATGATCGACAAAAATAATTTTTTTTAAAATCCTAATTGTCTCTAATTGTGAAGCTAACTAAAAAGGGTGAAATTAAAAATGCTAGAAAGAAGAGTTACCTAAAAGCAATTCACAATGTTCTTGATCTTCAATCCAAGATTTTCAAGCTCCAAGCGGTTCCTTCACAAGAAAACACACAAGTTAAAGAACCAAAATAATAAAATCCTAGTTAGCACCGACCCCAGCAACAACGCTAAAAACTTGATGAGGCATAAACATATATCCAAAAATTGCAAGTGCACAATCAATCAAGTTATAGTATAAAGAGTTATCGATCCCACGAGGAAGGTGTATTGTAAGAGATTATTAGAATTGGTTCTTATTTTGTGTGCGTCACAAAATAGAATTAAAGAATAAGTTTGAGAGTTATGATGAGTGAGAGCGATTGTTTTGAATATATGCAAGTAACAAAAATTGAATTTGAGCAAAGAGAAGTAATAATCAAAGAATAGAATAAAAAGCAAGAAAGAGAAAAATCAAGAAAACAAAAGATGGAGGGTTTAATTAAAGATATGAGTAATCTAGAATTGAATCCACTAGCTAATCTCAATTATTAAATACAAACTATTCTCTTTTGGTCATATTTCAATTTAGATTTATTAAGTATAGACTATCAAACTATTTAAGGAAAGTATAACCTATAAAATTATCATCTAAGTCAAAATAAAAATCATGATAAGAACAACAAAAAGACAGTAATACTAGAATTCATAAGTATAACCTATCAAACCATTTAAGATAAGCATAGATTATCAAATTCTTCTTCTATCAATTAGTTCTCTAGTTGATTATCCTAAACATGATCATTTTAAGTGTAAGAGAATAATTCATACAATATAAAGGAAATTAGACTAGTTTCATACAATTTTAATATTACTACAAGATATAATTTCACATCTTAAGAAATAAAAGCAAGAAGAAAAAGAACTAATTACAAAAATAAAAAAAATAAAAATCTAAACTATGAACAAGAAATAAATCTAACTACAAAAAATTAAAATCTACACTACAAAATAAATTGAAAAATTAATTGCAAGAAAATAAATCTACTTTACAAATTAAAGTACAAAAAGAAATAAAAAAACAAGAAAATAAATCTATACTATAAGCATGAATGTAAATTTAACTAATAAGCAATAATAAAGAAATTACTAAAAATAAATAAAAGAGAGAAATAAAAGAAAAGCAAACCTTCAAATTGCTCTTCATCTCCATCTTCATCATCCAACAAAGAAAAGAAAAAAAAAATTTTAAGTGGAGAAAAATTCTTTTATTAATCAACAAAAGTTACAAATTTGAAAGGTCTCCTCAATTAAGAGTAACCCTCCTCTCCAAATAGAGTTACAAAATTTTTCACACCCTTAACCCCTCACTCTCTATCCCTATTTATAATAAACATCAGTGAATGTGAGCCCTTGGATCAAAATCTTGTCCAAAACAATCCATTTTTAGCCTTTGATGCATAACAGAATGTCTGACATCTATGCAGGCATCGATGCCAGCATCGATGCCCGTATTGATGCTAGCATTGATACTCCAATAAAACCTTTGACTTCACGGTTAGCTTCGTCTCATCGCGATAGGCGATTTTTATATATTATATGTTAAATTCCGTCTTCCGGATTGGGAGATATCGTCGTTTCTTTGCGGTCAACCATCTTAAATATATTTTTTTCATATTTGATTTTTTTATTTTCTCCGGCTTCTACAAGCTACTTGACTTGATTCTGGGCTTGGGCTTTTTGGCTCTTACTTGTGTTCTTTATTTAATTCATGGGTTTTTGTTGAGAGAATTGATCTTGGGTTTTATTCTTGATTAACCTGCAATTAAAGATAAAAATAATTATTAGTGATATATTTATTCATTAAAAATAGATAATGATGGTATAAAATTGTAATAAAATGTGATTATCAATAAGGGAGGAGAATATGACTTCCCCGCTCAGACTGAGTTCGAAAGCTTTTATCACCAAGCTGCCACTCCCATTTCTAATATGGCTTTGCTGGCAGGATTTCTCATGTTATGGATAAAATGATGCATCGTCCCCACCAGACCAATAAATGTTGTGATAGTAGAAGTAGTCTAGCGGGTGTTCTCTTAGCCCATGGGAGGCCTGTGAATTTACTTTCAGCTATGGTGTGATGTTTGCAACATGGTCTGAGGGAGCTATGCCTCGACTTCATTCAGGTGAAAAAGATAGGCTCCGAAGAGAAGAAAAGTTTGATAACTCCTAATCCTCGAGTAACATTTCCATATACCTATCTGATAGCATGGTATGTATCTTATTGTCCTCACTTAATGAGTGCACCATCTTCCTCAGGCGATGTATTCATCCCCTTTGTACAGAGGTTAGAAAAGGCTACCTTGGAAAGAACGTATGTAGTAAAGGTTCGTCGAATCTTATCGAGAGATCTCAACTATCATATATTTCGTTGCTTCTTGGACTTTAAAGGTGGGGGATATGGATAGGTATTTCAAGACGTAGCTGGCCCAAACAGTTTCACTCGATTGGATGGAGGAGTCTTATGATGGTTACTCAACATCAGACTAGGTTATCTCCTTCTCAGACAGAGTGAGAAGTGTATAATTAAGCTGTACCAACCATACAGGTTCCCCCGACAGTTTGGGTACGACCAATTATACATTGGGAATCCACGAGGTAGCTTGCGGTCATTGGTAATTGTTTGCGATGAAAATTGATTGTTTCATTGCGGGATTCATTGTTAACTTCAGACGTTTACAACGAATACAAAAATCAGTCTTTTTATAAGACTTTTACACAATGAAAATAAAAAAATTACAATTCTCTTTAAACAAACGCAACGAGTGTTTATCGCCCGCTGCTTGAGTGGGATCTTGGTCTGTGACGGGGACGCGTTAGTCCGTGGACCACCGAACGATCAATATTTGGACAGAGTTTCGTCTATCCGCGAAGGGATCGAGAAACTGTAGCTCTTATCTCGGCGAAGCGAGATAATCACTCTTCTTAAGATTACCGCAACGGGATAATCCTAAGGAACGAACCGGGCTGCAGATCTAACTCCTCCTCCTCTCTGAAATCTGTGCACTTTAAGTCTTCAATCCAACAGGGCTTCGCCGAGGCACGAGAATTCCAGATCTGAAAAAATGAGACTCCAGGGGCTCTATTTATAGGCTTCCAGGAGATCCGGGCGGTGAAAACCGCACAAAAACCGAAATCTGACTTTTCTAGGGCTGGAGACACCCTTGGGTGTCTCGGCTCAAGCCGAGACACCTTTGGGTGTCAAAGCCGAGACACCCTTGGGTGTCTTGGCCTTGGCCGAGACACCTCGAGGTGTCTCAACTCAGGCTGAGACGTTCCGTTTTGCATATTCGTCCGTTTCCATCGTAACTTCTTCATCCAAACTCGGATTTGAGCGATTCAAAGTACGTTGGAAAGCCGATGAGGAGTTCTATAAGCTCCAATAATTAGATCATCTGTGGAATAAATGAGACACAAAGGGTATTTCTCCTTTTGTAAGCGACGCGGGGCTCCCGATTAATTCGTACCCTAGTTATTCTGAAACTCCGTTGCTTCACATAGTTCGTCGATTCACTTCAAGCATTCATCGACGTTAATTGAGCTTCTGTGACTTGGATAGTGACGTTCCTCACCTCCTCTTAGCATTGAGCTTCTCACGGAGACATATAGGCAATTTTCGATGCCTACAGATACCCCCTCCAAAGCGTTCCAGACTCGTTTCTTTTATAGAAGAGGATGGAATACTTTGGATGTGATTGGTCCAGCCTTCGATCGGTGTAAAGGACCTGTAGTTAGCTTTGACTCTTAGCTCCTTCGATTTTCAGTCTATTCGATGCTTTGACGAATAGCTGAAGTCCATCCGGTGCTGCGTTTATAGTCTGGCCGTCGTCAGAGTTTCGAGTCTAAAACTGATGAGTTGAGTTTGGCTCGTGTCATTGAGTTGACTTAGAACTGACTATCTTTGTCGCATCGTGCTGACTCAGGGTTTCAGATCGCTGTTCGTTGACTTTTGGTCGCAACGCGTTGAATGGCGTTGACCTAGGGTTACGCGTTGACCGGTGTTGACCTAGGGTTTCGGATCACTTGACGTTGACATAGTTTATACTCGTACGTTTGCTAGAGCATACACAGTTTAAGCTCTTGGAGCACGGTGATCCTAAATGTCGGAGCTGCAGGACCAACTGTTAAAGCTGATTCGTCTTCAGATATGGATCTTATCCCGAAGTTTGTTGAATGCTTAAGTCACGAGACCAGTTAATAGAGCTGGTGCTTCAATGACTCGCATTTATAGAATTTTTGGCAAATTCTTAGCCATCAATGGGTTTGATTAGCCTTTACCGACTACCGTTTGAGTCGGGCTAGCATGCAGATTGTTTAGATCCGTTCTGCACATTACATTGTGCTAAAAGAGTTAACTCTTTTAGTGCTACGATATTGAATACGTAGACTTTGTCTTTCTCATGAGAATAGACTACCCGACAACGTGTGTTAGATGTAGACTTAGGATTTTTGGCAAATCCTCAGCCATAAACGGATTTGATGTGCCTTTACCGACTACCGTTTGAGTTGGGCTAAAAAGTGGATTGTTTAAATCCGTTCCGCATGTGACGTTATGCTAAAGGAATGAACTCCCTTAGACTTGATGCTACGACTTCGAATACGTAGACTTCGCCATTGTTACGGGAATAGGCTACCCGGCAACGCGTGTTAGGCGCTGACTTATCCTTACTTAGGATTCAGGATAAAAGTCCCCAGACTCGGATTCTGGTGTCTTATTCAATCGGTAAAAGACTAAACCGGCAACGCTTATTAGGCATTGGCTTATCCCTGCTTAGGCTTCGGGATAAAATTCCCCGTGCGTGTGAAGCACGGATTTTAGCGTTATTAATAACAACCTGCCACAATATTGAATATGTGGGGTTTTGTCATTTTTACGGTTAAGGACTAACCGGCAACGCGTATTAGGCGTTGACTTATCCCTTCTTAGGATTCGGGATAAAATTCCCCATGCGTGTGAGGCACGGATTATGGTGTTATTAATAACAACCTACCACAATGTTGAATATGTGGTCTTTTGTCTTTTTTACGGTCAAAGACTAACCGGCAATGCGTGTTAGGCGTTGACCTATCCCTACTTAGGATTCGGGATAAAATTCCCCATGCGTGTGAGGCACGGATTATGGTGTTATTAATAACAACCTGCCACAATGTTGAATATGTGGACTTTTGTTTTTTTTACGGTCAAAGACTAACCAGCAACGCATGTTAGATGTTGACCTATCTCTACTTAGGATTCGGGATAAAATTCCCCGTACCTGTGAGGCACGGATTTTGGGAGTTAAAAAAATGGTGTCTTCTCTTGGGGTAAAGACGAACCCGAAATGGGAGAGGAAGAATTTTATATTCTATCTCCCGTCACTGAAGAGGAAGAATTTTATATTCTATCTTCAGTTGGAAAGGAAACTCGAAGTGGGATCTCCGTCCCCAGAATCCGAAAAGATAAAACTAAGAGTGGGATCTCCACTCCGAGAATCGACAAGATTCGGATAACCCTAACTATCGGAAGGTTTGATTACCGAACTAAAGATAAATTTCTCATTTATCGAGAGTGAATTGTGGTTTTGGTCCTAACTGTAGGAAGGTTTGACCAAGCGGGAGTTTAAGATGACCCTAACTGTAGGAAGGTTTGATCACTCGATTTGAAAGTGGACCTCTCGTCATTAGAGGAATCAAGAGGGGATTTTGGTTTTGGCCCTAACTGTGGGAAGGTTTGACCAAATGGGAGTGGGAGTACAAATTATAGTGGGGGTGTTGACTTGTACAAATCACTCAAATGGGGTTCCTGGTGTTAAGTGATAAGGACTTAACATGAAGGGGTTTGACAATTTGTCAAGGATGGAGAGATTAAAATTCCAAGCATTATATCCGGACTCTAACCATGAAAGTGTTGAGTGCACGGACATAACGAAAGTTTGAATGGATTAAACCAGAAAGAATTTTAGTGGACCCACTACCAATAAATTTGATCAGTGAGGGATTTTATAGTAGAAGACTATGAGTCGTCGAACACCAATAGGAGTTTTGTGAGGAAAGATTGATCCAATGAAGTGATCGAATCTCGTCTCAGCAAAAGAGTGTTCGGAAATCACAGTAGGAGTTTAGTGTTTATCACTTTATTCATAATGATCAGGTTATCCCTAAGAATATTACATTTAACATTCTTCTGGAGACTTCCTGTTACATAAATTATCCACCCCCAGCTTCCTTTGTGAAGCTGGGTTTACCATTGTATTCAGTTGCATGATCGGGTTATCCTTAAGAATATTACATGTAAAAATTCTCCAGGAACTTCTCGTCAAGAGTGGGAATAGTTTAGACTCATATACCTATTGAAGTATCAGGGAGCAGTTTAACCTTATATACCGGTTGGAGGATTGAGAAGCAGTTTATACTCGTATACTCTTCGGAGTGTTGCTGTTCTCGTTTGGCTTATCCTAGCGTTATGACGCCGGCTTCAACCAAGGTTTGGATGCTATTCTTTAAAGTAAAGCAAGCCTTGGTGGGATGAAGGATCCTCCTATGGTACGCGCAGTACTTTGGATCCGTAGTATTATCAGCTTCCTCCTGATTCGTGATGGGTGGCAGCTTGATCTTGTTGTTTTCGAGAAGGGTCTCGAAGATGGCTGGAACATCTTTGTCCTTGAATGAGTACTCTTTTTGGAGCCTCGAATCCGAAGTCTTCTGTTGTCTTCGGGGCTGTTGTTGTGACGTCTGATTAACATCAATAACCGTCGTAGGTGCCTTCCCTTCATCATGGGAAATGAGAATCGGATTCAGAGGGTTAGCCATCGGTTGGCTTCTTTCGACCTTTCTCCTTCTGAGAAAGCGTTCGGCCTGCTCTCCGCGCACCTTCAACTCTTTCCAGGTATTGAGCGGCTCTACTCCCATAACGTCTAAGATGTTAATGGACAAGTTGTTATGACAGGTTTGTAAGATGAATTCCTCCGTGACGGGATCCTTGCAGTTCATTGCCTGATTGCGGAAGCGTTTAATGAAGGTATCCACCGACTCTCCGTCTTTTTGTTTCTCATCGAAGAGTGTCCTGATCGACACTTCGGCATCATCATCGAAGAAATGAGCGAGGAACATGCTCTCCAGGTCCTCCCAGCTATTGATGCTTCCAGGCTTGAGGCGGCGGTACCAATCGAAAGCAGGCCCGCGAAGGGTGCCAATGAATGACCGAACCATCAAGGCTTCATTGCCGGATATCATACCCAAATGGGACCTGAAGTAGATCAGGTGCTGAGAGGGCAACCCCTTCCCGTCGAACGGCGTGAAATTAACCAGGTTGAACTTCGCCGGATACGGGATCGATTCCCATTCTCTTGGGTAAGGACACGAAATCCCGGTCTTCTTCACCTCTCGAGCAGATATCAGGGCGTCAATTTTGCTCTTGAGATCCTTCATCTTTTCGTCCTCATCTATATCCTGTTTTGGACAATTTTCTAGAGGAATAATGCGGCCACCCCCAGTGTTATTATCTTTGGCGGAACCAACCCCAGCGTTGTTATCTGTAGGGGGTGCATTTGAACCACACCCAGTATTTTTGGAAGGTGCGTCGGCCATGATGATTTCATCCACTTCTGGATCGCTGTCAATCACGGCGTTCTGGGTGCGACGGCTGGATTTAACTCTGACTTGATTGGACAGAACCCGAATTTGTTGATCATGCTCTTCCCTCATTCGCATCATGGCCATTTCCATTTTGAACTTGAAGTTCTCTTTTTGTTTGGCCAAGGCATCCTCAACCATTTTAGTGACCTCTTCTGTGCTAATCATCAACACTTCGCGGGATTGACCTAGGCTGGATACCGTTTTGTCAGAAGCGACTGCAGAGTTAGCATCTGATACTTCATCATCTGAGGATAATCCTTGATTCATCCTCTGATAGTCCCTTTGTCTAACGGTTCTCGACCGTAACCGAGTTATACGTTGGGATATGTCCGAAAGATGACGAGGATTGAAGTTTCGCGTTGACTTCCCCTTATTAACCATATTAACTGTGACTTCTAGAAGTTCGTCATCTTGCGCAGTTGGACTTTTTCTACAGAAATGCATTGGCTTGGTCCTGGGCGTTCTGGGGGAGATCCTTTCAAATACCGAGACCCTCTGTGGAGCGGTCTTGGGGCAGCTACACGCTGATAATACTGTCCTGATAATTTTAGTACACGGACAATAAGAGTCCGTTTCTCGGGTACCTTTCTTTCGAGATTTGTACTGTCCTGATAATTTTAGTACACGGACAATAAGAGTCCGTTTCTCGGGTACCTTTCTTTCGAGATTTTTTCGTACCCCCAGCCTGATAGTACAACTCATCGGCATGATTGCTAGAGCAACGTATCGTGTGCTGGCACGACTCCTTAGGTATAACGTCGTCGTTTGACGAACATGTTTCCTTCTGAGGATTCGTCGTCTTGTCGGTGCTCTCAAGAGTCGCACGTTTTGAGTTACGCTTTCGTGAGCGTGAGACCTCAATGGGCTCTTGGACAATGACTCGCAGTCCGAGGCGATCAGTTATAGGAGCTTTCCCATTATAGGAAGGCTCTGATTTGTTGGAAAGGTGAGTGCGACCCCCAACTCGATGAGTTGCTCGGGGTTCATTCATCATGCCCAAGCGTTCTTTGACTAGAGCTTTGCCTTGATCCTCGTGCAAAAGACCCAGGCGTTCTGCTATCACTTTCCTGCCTCTGGATATGTCCATATTGTCGCGGAGCTTCACCGGAGGTGCGGGATTAAAAGGAGCAAGATCTGAACTTGACGAAAGATGGGAACCAGCTTTGGATCTGGAATCGACCGAGAGACACGACTGATGTCTTTTATCGGTAGGGGCGCTGAGTTAGCCTTCGGCACCCAAACCTTCTTAGATCTTGGTGATTTTTTGATCACCTCTTCCCGCTACAATTCTCGTGCCTCTCGCATAACGATCTGGGTGTGCGCAATAAGTGCACGGTGCTTCTGGACGCGCTCCTCGAGGGTAGAACGGGTTCGTTTGACCTGAACCCATTTGTTAATTAGAGGTTGGGAGGAGGGTCCCGATGCTTGTTGTGGCGATAGCTTAGTCACTTGGCACTTTCTGAACTCCCAATCTGGTACCGGAGTCCATTCATCTGATCCAAAGCCTTAGAGAATTGGCGCGCGAGGCGTTGGCGTTTCCTTTGACGTGCTCTCTTTGATAGAGTTGGCGCACCTTCAGTAGTCGGCTCCTTGATCGCGAAGGAGTTCAGATCTGCAGATCTGGTCTCATCGGATGTCGGCGGATCGTTGCAGGGTGCAACTATAGCAGCGACGACGTGGAGATCGACTTCTTGGGTCTTTAGATCCGGAGACCGGCGGATCTTCTGGGAGGAGGAGATCTTCCTACGATTATGAGGAGGAGCAGATCTGGAGGAGGAGGAGGAAATATATTCCTTGAATTTCCGCTGGTCGAATTCGTATTTGACCTCTTCGAACACCGGGATCCTGATCGTCGGCTGCGGCACGACAGCTTCGGCAACGAGGCTGTTGGCTCCCACTGTGGTCGCCAGCTTGTTTGTGGTGAAAATTGATTATTTTATTGTGGGATTCATTACAAACTTCAGACGTTTACAACGAATACAAAAATCAGTCTTTTTATAAGACTTTTACACAATGAAAACAAAAAATTACAATTCTCTTCAAACAAACGCAACGAGTGTTTATCGCCCACTGCTTGCGTGGGATCTTAAAATTACAATTCTCTTCAAACAAACGCAACGAGTGTTTATCGCCCACTGCTTGCGTGGGATCTTAGCCTATGACGGGGACGCGTTAGTCCGTGGACCACCGAATGATCAATATTTGGACAGAGTTTCGTCTATCGGCGAAGGGATCGAGAAAACGTAGCTCTTATCTCGGCCAAGCGAGATAATCACTCTTCTTAAGATTACCGCAATGGGATAATCCTAAGGAACGAACCGGGCTACAGATCTAACTCCTCCTCTCTGAAATCTGTGCACTTTAAGTCTTCAATCCGGCAGGGCTTCGCCGAGGCACGAGAATTCCAGATCTGAAAAAATGAGGCTTCAGGTGCTGTATTTATAGGCTTCCAGGAGATCCGGGCGGTTAAAACCACACAAAAACCGAAATCTGACTTTTCTAGGGCTGGAGACACCCTTAGGTGTCTCAACTTGGGCCAAGACACCCTTGGGTGTCTCGGCTTGAGCAGAGACACCTTGGGGTGTCTCGTTTGTGCCGAGACACCTCAGGGTGTCTCAACTCAGGCTGAGACGTTTCGTTTTGCATATTCGTCCATTTTCGCCGTAACTTCTTCATCCAAACTCGGATTTGAGCGATTCAAAGTGCGTTGGAAAGCCGAAAAGAAGTTCTATAAGCTCCAATGATTAGATCATCTATGGAATAAATGAGACACGAAGGGTATTTTGCCTTTTGTAAGCGACGCGGGGCTCCTGATCAATTCGTATCCTCGTTATTCTGAAACTCCGTTGCTTCACGTAGTTCGTCGATTCACTTTAAGCATTCATTAACATTAATCGAGTTTCTATGACTTGGATAGTGACGTTCCTCACCTCCTCTTAGCATTGAGCTGCTCATGGAGACCTATAGGCAATTTTCGATGCCTACAGTAATCTATATGAAGGAGCTTGGGCCTAGTACTATTCTATAGCATGCTGCACTGGGGCTACATTCAGATTACCTCATAAGACATCCAACTCTTTCACCTCCATGGCTTTCTGCAATTGGTATCACACAGCTTCTAAGATGCCTGATTACAAGCTGAATTTCTCCAGTTTATGGGAAAGTAGAAAAATGTATTCATCTAGAAAAGGATCTCGAGTATCTCGTTTGAAAGGATTCAGCGAGTTCTTATCTTATGACAAGAAAGCTGAAGAAGAAGAGGGAGACCAGGGGCTGGAGAGCGCTTAAGAAGAAGTGCCTCAAGTTGTGGAAACTCCGAGAATAAGGGTAGCTGGAAAAAGGGCTCTTACTGAGGAGGAAGCAGGTCAGTACGAGAAACGTACCCGTAGAAAATTGTTAGCATATTCTCCTCTACAGAAATTAATGGCGGATGCTTTCAAGTTCGCTGAGAGAGAGGAAAGATAGGAATCTGTCATTGCAAGTCTTCCCCCTCACATTGGACTCCATTCTATGGGTCTTGCTTTATCAAGCGGATTTTGTTCTTATCACCCCTTGGATGAGGAAGAGGGCGAGGTTGAGTCGCTTGCTGAGGATGCAAAGTCTCTCCCCACAATGGACCTTGTTACTTCAACAATTCCAGGTCAAGCTTCGAGTGTCGTTCCTCTAACCATAGAGGTGATGCTGACAACATCTCAATCTAAAGGGGTTAGGCCTCCCGTAAATGAACCTGTAGTGGCCCGACATGAGAAACTTGATGCAAATCAATCTTCTGCAACTTTAGTGTTAATGCCATCTATAAGGGATACAATCTCTAGCCCAACAACAGGATTTATGACTAAGACAACTACGGTCATGAGTTCCCCTGGATCTTTAGCTGCAGAGGAGGTAGTGGATTATGATACCTCTTCACACAGCGACAGTGCTGATGAGAGGGGTGATGATATTGGTTGCAACGATGATGATATTGGTGATTGGGGTTACCCCCATCAACGTTATCTTCTGACAAGGCATCGGCCTACATCCCTCCCTCTCCCATCAGTAAGTGTTGTCCACTCCGAACTTTTTGGTATTTTCTTTTTATGTACTAACCGCTTTCGTATGCAGGATCTCTAACTCACAAGGCTGCCAACAAGATTCTACCTCCTGAACAACAAGCCATAACAACTTCTCTTTCGAAGAAAGCATCGATAATAGCCACTCCTTCATTAGAGCCGTAGGTGTTGATAACTCTTCCATCAGAGCAGGCACAGATAATGGCAACTCCTTCACAAGGGAAATCACCTCCATTAATGATTTCTCTCAAACCTACAGGGACTGAGAGTACACCAAGCTCAGCTCAAGTGGGAGTGCTCATAGCTCTCCCCTCAAGTCCTTCACAATTAGATGTCGTAGTGGCTTCTCCGGCTTCTTCATCATCATCACCAATCATTTTCACACCGAGATCTACAACTTTGGGGGCCCCGGTAACATCTTCTGTTGCTTCTTTAAGTCTGATGGTCATTCCTTCCATGCTTAATATTCTTATGAGGCAGTTAGAGGATATGACGAAGATGACAGTTGAAGAAGTCAATGCTGAATGAGCTTCATTCGATTCTTTCAAGCCGATATTTTTGAACTGTCTGAGCAGTATCAGATATGTAGACAACACTCAATGGTTTCATCACTGCTCAGATTGTATCTCTCGATAGGAAGAGGCCTTGAAAGCTTTGGAGGAACTGTGTTGTACTGATCTTGCTACTCGGATTACATCAACCTTTGCTGATTTTCAGGCTGAAGCAGCACTATAGATATTTGATAACACACAGACTATTAATCCAGAAGAGGATGCTTGCGGGGTTGATGAAGGATGATGAAGGGGATATCTTCCTTTCCTGACTTTATGTATGGCCAATGAGTTAGAGTTTGCAATTTACACAGAAGAAGTCGTGAGAGGGTGGGGTGATGATTCCCGTGTGGTACCTCCGATGATCAAGTCAGTTGATGAACTTGAGCTTGAGTAGAGTAATAGAACTATGTGTTCTTATGCTATGTGCATTAGAGATAATGATATCTCATATTTAGATCAGGAGGAAAGTTTAGATTGCGAACCTGCCTACTTGCCAACCCCCCTCCCCTTTCTCTATGGTGAATAGCACCTGTATTTATAGAGAATGCCAAGGGAAGATTGGTCACTTTATGAGTGTACTGTAAGGCGGTGGTGAGGGATGAGCTGGAGGTAGAGTCACCCTTTGTTCTATACGTGTCAGTTTATGAGTAACGGGAGGTCACTTCAGCGGCATTAGGAGCCAGCAGCCGACGAGTCTTGTCAGTTTGTGAGTGACAGGAGGTCACTTTAGTGACATTAGGAGCCAGCAGCCGATGAGTCTCATCGATTTGTGAGTGACAGGAGGTCACTTCAACGACATTGGGAGCCAACAGCTGATTTGTGAGTGACGAGAGGTCACTTCAGTGACATTGGGAGCCAACAGCTGATGAGTCTTCAGACGGCTAAAGACGGGGACATAATGATGATCATCAAAGGTTAAATAATATTGATACGTAATATTCTGGATCGTCCTCAGGAGGAGTGCCAGCTAACGCTGAGTAGCGATCTTTTGATATGAAGAGGATTGACTGAGTCCCCCTCTCGAGTCGCCTTTGAGGAATGATGCTGACTTAACTGGGAGAGTGACGACTCAGTTGTCCTTCAGGTCAACTTCGAGGAGTGTTGAATCTCTAGAATGCTAATTTTTGTACCGACTAACATTGCCTTCCGAGTCGGTAGATCACGTTGGTTTTGCTGAGGGGTCGAGTTGCCTTGAGTCGACCAACAATACCTTCCGAGCCGGTCCGCCTGGTGGGTAAAGGTTTTCGCTCATCAGATCATACATTTGGAAACAGTTGTACCCCATAACAAGCACATAAGTATGAAGTCCTACAAAAGAGCTTAGCTGAAAGAGAGCTTGAGACTGCATTCTTGCAGGGCCAATGTGTTTAGAGGCAAGAAGCAGTGATTGCTTTCAGTACTACTATACAGAAATCTCGAGCAGAGATTGATCGATTAGAGGTGTAGTTGGCTTGACATAAGATTGAGCTTGGTCGAGTAGAAGAAATCCTGAAAAGGCTCACTGTTGAAAGTGTAAAGACTTATGTCACTTATTGCTCATCAGTCCAGGCTCTTGGCTTGCCAAAAAGGAAGCTTCAATGGCAATGCCAGACGAGAACGAACTTAGGAAGAAAGCTGAAATAATGGTACAAGCCGCTCATGAGGAAAAGCTTTCTACTATTTAGTCCCGGCTTTCGTCTTTTAACGTAATGGGCTCTGGGGCTTAACTTTGTATTGCTCCATTGGTTAAGAACAAAATTTTGTATCGCTTCTTAATATTTTTGAATAAAAAAGTGCTATCATTCTAGTTTTCCACTGTTTCTTATATGTCATATTTTGGCCCAAAAATAATGAAAATAATTAAAAATGCCAGAAGTGTGATTTTAACTTAGCATAAATTTCTTCACAAAGTGAGATTTAATACTTATCTTTATTATCTTTTATGATAATTTTAGGCAAGTCGAAGCGAGATTTAGTACTTATCCTTGGTCGATGAAGACTGGCAAGTCGAAGTGCTTTGAGTCTTTTTGTCGAAGATGACCGGACAATTGATCTCCATACCTTAGGTTTACTCATGATGATACTAAGGTCTTAATGGCAGGATGATAACTCTAAGGTTGGGCTTCATACTGGATCTAAGTCTTCATAATCCTCCTATAGCCAAGAGGTGACAGTGGGAGTCGGCCATAGAGTTGTGCCTTGGGCTTATCCTGAAAAGGAGCCAAGGGCTTTAAAATCTGACTGAGAGTCGAACGCCTAGAACTACGAAGTAAGTTAACTAGGGCTTCCCCTATGGCCGAGAGACGACGGTGGGAGTCGGCCATAGGGTTGTGCCTTAGGCTTATCCTGATGAGGAGCCAAGGGCTTGAAATCCGACTGAGGAGTCGAGCCACCTAGGCTCTTGAGAGTCGACTAGGTTTTTCCAATCCTCTAAGGTCGAAATGTGAATGTGGGAGTCGGCCAAAAAGTTATGCCTTGAGCTTATCCTAAAAAGGAGCCAAGGGCTTGACATTATGGTCGATAAGAGCCGGAGGAATTGAACCATATGTTGTGCCTTGGGCTTACCCTGATAAGGAGCCAAGGGCTTTGAAATCCGACTAAAGAGTAGAACCACATAGGCTCTTAAGAGTCGACTAGGTTTTCCTCTATGGCTGAAAGACGACTATGGGAGTCGCCCAAAGGATTGTGCCTTGGGCTTATCCTGAGGAGGAGCCAAGGGCCTTGAACTTGACTGAGGAGTCGAATACCTAGAACTACGAAGAAAGTTGAATAGGGCTTCCCCTATGACCGAGAGACGACTGTGGGGGTCATCCATAGGGTTATGCCTTGGGCTTATCCTGATGAGGATCCAAGGGCTTAAAATCCAATTGAGGAGTTGAACCACCTAGGGTCTTAAGAGTCGACTAGGTTTTTCCAATCCTCCAAGGTCGAAAAGTGAATGTGGGAATCAACCAAAGAGTTGTGCCTTGGGCTTATCCTGAAAATGATCTAAGGGATTACCATGATGGTCGATGAGAGCCAGAGGAATCGAACCATATGTTGTGCCTTAGGCTTACCCTGATAAGGAGCCAAGGGCTTTGAAATCTGAGTGCCAAAGGTGCGGCTGTGGAGGTCTCTGTGGCTCTGGCTGCCACCTTATATGCTCAGGCATCTTCCATTTCCATGTATCCACGGGCTTTAGCCATCAATTGCTCATAGCTAGCGACTTGCTTCTTAGCAAGAGAGTTGGCCAATGCATTGTTCTGCAGGTCATCTATGAGTGATGACATGGCGACCGCATTCCCTGGGTCATCGACTTCCAGCCTCTTGGCTTGGAATCTCTTGAAGTAGGCCCGGAGGCTCTCTTCTGGCCCTTGCTTCATTTGGATCAGCACGTGAGGGAGAAGCTTCCACTTGGCATCAGCTAGAAAATGATGGATGAACTTTAGGCTAAGTTGTCAAAAGTTTTTGATGGATCTCTTCTCGAGAGTGTTCCACCAGAGCTTAGCACTCCCTGAAAGAGTGATAGGAAAGCACCGACAGAGAATTGCTTCTAAGGCTTGGAGCATACTCATCACATCATAATAATTATGAACGTGCTCGGAGGGGTCTCCCTCACCCTTATATGTCTCTATGCGAGGAATTTTTAATTTCTCATACGGAATATTCATAAGGTCGTATGAAAGGGGGTTGTTACTCCCAAAAACGCTTGCGATCGGTCTGTTGACACAACCGTATCCAAAGGCTTTAATGGTAGCTGAAGGGACTGGAGAGGCACGGTAGCGGAGAGTCTTAGAGACTACTTCTTACGGCTGTGGAAGCCAGCTAAGAAGCTCATTGGAGAATGCAGCAAATTACTCTTGGCAAGATTGAGAAATCATATGAGTTGTTGCTTCAAGCTGGGCTTGAGTAGCATAGCTCTGATGACGTCCTCTAGGATGAGATTGCTCAGCTCTATCTTTAGAACCAGACATATTCTCTCAAAAAAGAAAGAAGACCCCACGGTGAGCGCCAAACTGTTGATGTTCAATATCACACAGACTATTAATCCAGAACAGGATGCTTGCGAGGTTGATGAAGGATGATGAAGGGGATCTCTTCCTTTCCTGACTTTATGTATGGCCACTGAGTTAGAGTTCGTGATCTGTACAGAAGAAGTCGTGAGAGGGCGGGGTGATGATTCCCCTATGGTACCTCCGACGATTAAGTCAGTTGATGAACTTGAGCTTAAGTAGAGTAATAGAACTATGTGTTCTTATGCTATGTGCATTAGAGATGATGATCTCTCAGATTTAGATCAGGAGAAAAGTTTAGATTGCGAACCTGCCCACTTGCTAACCCCCCTTCCCTTTCTCTATGGCGAATAGCACCTATATTTATAGAGGATGCTAAGGGAAGATTGGTCACTTTATGAGTGTAATGTAAGGCGGTGGTGAGGGGTGAGCTGGAGGTTGAGTCACCCTTTGTTCTATACGTGTTGGTTTATGAGTGACGGGAGTTCACTTTAGCGGCATTGAGAGCCAGCAGCCGACGAGCCTCGTCGATTTG
>NC_033797.1:47747993-47762421 GCF_001876935.1 Asparagus officinalis | reverse complement strand
CGATTTGTGACGGGAGGTCACTTCAGCGATATTAGGAGCTAGCAGCCGATGAGTCTCACCGGTTTGTGAGTGACAGGAGGTCACTTCAACGACATTAGGAGCCAACAGTCGACGAGTGTTCAGACGACTGAGGATGGGGACAAAATGATGATCATTAAAGGTTAAATAATATTGATATGTAATATTCTAGATCATCCTCAGGAGGAGTGCCAACTAATGCTGAGTAGAGATCTTTTGATATGAAGAGGATCGACTAAGTCCGCCTCTCGAGTCACCTTTGAGGAATGATGCAGACTCGACTGGGAGAGTAGCAGCTCAGATGTCCTTCAGGTCGACTCTGAGGAGTGTTAAATCTCTGGAATGTTAATTTTTGTACTGACTAACACTACCTTCCGAGTTGGCAGATCGCGTTAGCTTTGCTGGGGGGTCAAGATGCCTTGAGTCAACCAACAATATCTTCTGAGCCAGTCCGCCTGGTGGGTAAAGGTGTCCGCTCATCAAATCATACATTTAGAAACAGTTGTACCCCATAACAAGCACATAAGTATGAAGTCCTACAAACGAGCTTAGCTGAAAGAGAGCTTGAGACTGCATTCTTGTAGGACCAATGTGCTCAGCGGCAAGAAGTAGTGATTGCTTCCAGTACTGCTATACAGACATCTAGAGCAGAGATTGATCGATTAGAGGTAGAGTTGGCCTGACACAAGACTGAGCTTGGTCAAGAAGAAGAAATCCCAAAAAGGCTCATTGTTGAAAGTGTAAATACTTATGCCACTTATCGCTCATCGATCCAGGCTCTTGAGCTTGCAAAAACGAAGCTTCAATGGCAATGCCGGACGAGAATGAACTTAGGAAGAAAGTTGAAATAACGGTACAAGCCGTTCATGAGGAAAAGCTTTCTGCTATTAAGTCCCAGCTCGCGTCTTTTAACGTAATGGGCTTTGGGGCTTAACTCTGTATTGCTCTTTTGGTTAAGAACAAAATTTTGTATCATTTCTTAATGTTTTTGAATAAAACGTGATATCATTCTAGTTTTTCATTGTTTCTTATGTGTCATATTTTGGCCCAAAAACAATGAAAATAATTGAAAATGCCATAAGTGTGATTTTAACTTAGCATAAATTCCTTCACGAAGCGAGATTTAATACTTATCTATATTATTGTTTATGATAATTTTAGAAAGTTTCAATCTGCTGGGTGGGGATCGCCTCCCGGACTTGATGTTCTGTTCAAAAATCATTAAACCATTGGAGTTGATTGTCATTATTCCGAAAAGAATTAACAAGCTTGTTTCTTCCTGTGCTGCGTTTTCACTTGAAACACTAAGAGAAACTTATAAGTGCCAGAGGTGTAATATTAACGTGACGTGAATTTTCACTTAGAGTGAAATTCAGAAACTTTCTTTTCTTTATCACCACTTAAGGTAATTCCAGAAAGGTTTAATTCGCTGGGGATTTTATGAACACTTGTTACTCATATGCAAAAGAATAACAAGTTGAAAGGGGGCTTTAACTGTTAAAGGTATAACAGTAATTTGTGGACTTATCATCTTATTGAAGAGGAATGATAAGCGACTGTGATTATCAAAGGTATGATATTTACGTGACGAGTTTGTGGATCTATCACTCTATTGAAGTGAGTCGATAAGTTGATTTTGTCAGAGGTATGATGTTAACGTGACATGAATGATTTTCAAAGGTATGATGTTAACATGACAAGAATTTATTATGATCGGAGCAACTTTGAGGACCTATCACTCTATTGGAGAGAGTCGATAAGCTGATTGTCAGAGGTTTGATATTAACGTGACAGGAAAATGTTCGTGTGACTTGAACATAATTTTGGGAGGCTTAGCGTCTCGCTGGAGAGAATGGCTAAGTGATTTATCATTCAAAGTGATGAATTTTGATACTTGTGATTTGAATAAGATTTGAAAACTTATCACTCTGCTGAAGAGAGTTGATAAGTTGGCCTACTGAGGATAATTAATAAATAGATCATGAGTTGAGTGATTTTGGGGACTTATCATTCTATTGCTGAGAATCGACAAGATAATTTTGACATAGGAATTGTTGTCACATTGGAAGTTATGCAAGCTAAATTCAGGCTCTGTGGGGATAATGGTCACCATGGGTGTAGTGTTAACTTGACGCCAATAAAGAATTTTGTCAGCTGAATCAGCTTAAACCCTGTTGAGGAGATACAGATATTTTAACATCACTCTATTAAAAGAATTCATGAATGCAAGGGTGGACCTCTTATTTAGAATAATTGGAACACCAAGGTGATCTCTGTGTTTTGAGTTCAAAACGCAGAGTTAGGACCTCTCATAACGCAGGTCTAGGCCTAACGTTTGGAATTTGAACACAGAAGTGAACTCTGCGTTTGGGTTAAAGCTTAACTGGCTTTTATCCATTAATGCTAAGATTGCGTTTAAAAATGGTTGGGATTCTCTCCTATAATCCCGTACCACCTTAACAGCTTGATGACTATTATAAATGGACCCGAGTGGTCAAATCAAGAGTCATTTGACTCTTTCTTCTCTTGTCTTTATTTCATAAATGAGAACTCTTGTTAATTTCGACAGAACCTTCGACGAACCCCATCTTCTTCGACCAATAACACCCATGGTTACACGGAGAATGAGCTCTAGCTCAAAGAAAGTCGTGGGAACGACTTTATGTACGTCGTCGATTGAAGATGCCGGTGGTATTTTAGCGTTCACGGGCACCTCGTCGTTGCCGCCGACCTTTGGGCCTCCCTGCTATGGTAGGTGACGGTCGTGATAACTTGCTTTGATAAATTTTCAAAACCCTAAATAGGTTCTTGGCAACGAGGAAGATGACTCATTTTTCTATAATTGAAATGCGGAGTTGAGACTCTGTGTTAATTATGAAATGCAGAGTTAGAACGCTGTGTTAATTATGAAACATAGAGTTTGGACTCTGTGTTAATTATGAAATCTAAACGCGGGTCTTGACCTCGGTGTTGAGATTAAAAAAACGGGTCTTGACCTTGGCATTTGAGATTGAAAACACGGGTTTTAACCTCGACATTTGAGATTGAAAACAAGGGTTTTAACTTTGGCGTTTAAGATTGAAAACGCGGGTCTTGACCTTGGCGTTTGAGATTAAAAATGCGGGTCTTGACCTCGACGTTTGAGATTGAAAACACGGGTTTTGACCTTGGCATTTGAGATTAGTCTTTTGGACTTATATTAATAACTTATTTCATCTACTTAGCTCTGCCTTTTGTTTTGTAGTGCTTTTCCCCAATGTACTGTTTTCCCAGGAGAATCATTTTGGATACATTGGTGGTCTAGATGAAGATGAGATTTTCGGTTTTCGTGAAAGAATTCCACTATGCACTGTCCCTAATTTAGAGTGGACACACTTGATCTAGGAAGCCAGATGTTACACCCTTAGGACTTTGATTACCAACCTAGATATGGAGATACTAGCAGGTCATGACCAATTCATAAAGCCAGCATTATTGTTTGGAGATTGCATAGCGATGAATGACAAACTTATACATGTGGAAGACTCCAGGCTACTCCGCAAAATCAACAATCATTTCTTCTTTCTCCCGAGCATGAAAAGAATGTATCCACTCTCCTATTTTCTAAGTGTTAGCTATCGTAGGGGTTTGGCTTTTGATCTCGTCAAGGAGAGGGAGAACATGTCGCTTGGATCTAGTCGACGAGCTCATGTATAGATTAGTGGACAAATTAAGGGCCTAAGACCTAGTAGATTTGAGAAAAAAGATCTCGCTCAAGAGATGCCTCTTCGAGTGAATAGTTTTGTTTGCCAGTTGATTGCCGCGTGGGGCAAATTTCCTACACAGATGTTCAGATCTCCCAATTGGGTATGTTTTGGAGAGGATGGTTAGTGGACTCACATGTTGGACTTTGTCCTGGTAGACCTTAAGGAGCCGCTTGCCCAATATGGCCTTACAATCTTGGTGTTAGCCACCCGGCATGGGATTGTTCGGAGCTATCCTAATTTCTTCGCCATGATGGAGCGTTACAACACGGACAGCTGCACATTCTTCACACCTATCAGAGATCTAGGTTTCATTCTTCATGAAATGCAAGGTATATCAGGGCTACCATTCGGAAAGATGCCCTATGAAGAGTTCATTCCTACTATGGAAGAGCTCTCTATCTTCAGAGCGGCACACCCAGAGATTTATGCAACCTTCTGAGAGTTGATGTGTCACTTCCATATTTGCACCCAAATCATCAGGCTATGTGGAGGAGACATTATGCACACTGCCTGGGCGGATTATCTTTTCTAGAATTTGAGTCAAAAAGATGCAGCTGTGACCCGACTCGCTACCATTTCTTCCAAAAGCATTAAGGCTCGGATTAAGGCTGCTAATGCTAGCTATAAGAATAAGCATCCAGAGGATGAATTTGAAGCTAGTACTAAATTTAAGAGCTTTCACTACCAAGCTACAACTCCCATCTCTGATATTGCTCTCCTCGCTGGCTTCTTAATGATATGGCTAAAATGTTGTGTAGTTCCATCAAAGCTAGTAGAGTCCATCTTACCTGAGGTAGTATACCAAACTATTTTATTAGCTTATAGAGGGCCCGTGAGTCTCCTCACTGCCATGGTAGGCTATATATAGAGTGACCTATGGATGTTGACTTCTGAATTCATTGACGTCCAAGAGATAAATGTTGTTGGGAAGAAAGTTTACAAAACTCCCCAACCTTGTGTACCAGTATCGTATACATACTTGGTGGCCTGGTTCATGTTGCATTGCCCTCCATTGATGACAGGGATCACCAACGATAGTGAGGCTTCTATTCCATTTGTGCAGAGGCTCGATTTAGCTACGTGGACCAACACTTACATAGTCCGGGCTCGACAGCTCTTGTCCTAAGGGGACAGTTATAAAAATTTTTGTTGTTCTCCTGATTTTGATGGGGCTGAAGAGGAGAGCATAAGCTTTACATACGTACTTTTTGATGGCTCCTCATCTTTGGAAGAAGGCATCTTCACGTGGCCCTTCGTGATAAGATTGGGTTATCTGTTCTTTTTCCTGGGGGAGAAATGTATTATCGAATCTTACATGCCTTCTCGGTTCGTCAGATAGTTTGGATATGACCAACTTTATGTTGGTAATCCTAACCCGGACTTAGCTCAAGTCAGGAATTTGTACGAGGGTGCTCATGCATAGTATTTCTTCTCTGTAGGAGGGACCCATGCCTAATTCATCTTGCCCAACTTACCACCCAGCTACTCTACTATTTTCGATTGTCGCGACTAGTTTTATGAAACTTCTCAGGTTCCAGAGTATAACATGTACACTTCCTGTATAAATAAAATCCGAGAGCTTTATGAGTCTAGAAAGGGTTTTACAAGGACTCGTCTGCCGAGGATGGACAAATATTTATCCTGTGAACGGGAGGCAACCATAGTTGGAGAGGTCCAAGAAGAGCCACCAACTACCAAGCCTTGCGAATAGAAGGTGACCGAAGAAATCGTTGAGGAAGCACCCACTCTTGAACCTCGCTCACTAAAATCGTCGGGGAAGAAGGCCGTTACTGTTACGGAGGAGGGTGAATAGGATAGGAGGGTTTGAAAAAAGAGGCCCATTGTGGCCAAAATCTCCAAGAAGGAAAAGCTAATGGGAGACGCGATGAAGTCTGTACCTGTCGTGCTCCCGGATGATAAAGAAGGAAAAGCGCTTCACTCAATTCCTTCTGTTCCTAATGTGAAAGCTAAAGAGATACTGAGTGTCGAGGGCTCAGAGTCTACTCCCTTTATGGGACCCATTGATGAAATGACCACGAGACAGGTCATTTCATGATCTGCTCCTACTGAATCCGTAAGTTTAATCTACCCGATCGCCCCTCCCCCTAGTTCAAAAATCCTCAAGACACTCATTGAAGAGCTAGAGAATGCGATGAAATTAACAATTAATATTGTTAGTCTTGGACAAGTTGCTTTCGAGGATTTTGAGCCTCTCCTAACCAGGTGCTTAAACAAAATCAAGAACCAAGGCGACGTGCTATGGACTGAAAATTGCAGAGAGCGCATCATCCTCATGGAAGCGGAATTGAGGACCTTTTTGGATTGGCAATGCACCGACTTAGAATCTGAAGTGGAGCAAGCTTTTTCTGTGGCCCAAGCCTCGAGGGTGCAACACCAAGAGGTTCTCCACAAGAGCTTATCAGAGAAAGAGAGCCACATGGTGAACTTACAGGAGCAACATACTCAGATACAAACTGATATGAGTAGTCTTGCTATTGGTGTTCGTGACACCGAAGAAGTCGTTATTCATCTAGAGACTGAGCTAGCCCAGAAGAAGACCCAGTTGGCTCAAGATGTGGACGTTATAAAAGGGCTTCATCTTCAAAGTGACAAAATTTTTAAGAACTTCTGTAACAAACTCCAAGCTTCTGAGGGAATTCGAAAAGAGATTGTTGCTGCAGCGCCTGTTAAAGAAGAACTTAGGAGGGAGATTGCCGAACAAGTCTGAGCAACTGATGAGAAGAAGCTGTCAGAGCTTAAGTCTAAGCTCAGATCCTTCTGATTGATGAACCCTGGCACTTAAGTCTTATATTACTTTTAACTGGGGTTAGGAATTTTTGTATCATTTTCATACCAAGTATTGTCACTCTGTATTAGATTAACAATGTTGAATGAAAGTGATATCATAATGCTTTTCATCTCCTTTTCCTTGTTTCTGATTTATGATAATGAAAATATTGAAAGTGTCATAGGTGTAATGTTAACTTAGCATGAATCGGAAATTCTCTTTATTATCACTTAGAAAATTTTAATCATCAGAGGTGTAATATTAACTTGACGATATACAAGCTGAGGGAGGTTTAAAATGGTTTATTTCTCTCCATTCTAATGAATTCTGAGTAATCGACTCCTAGTCTTAATAAAATTAATATTCCATCATAGCCTTTGTTAGGGAAAATAAACATAATTTGTTACTCTCCCTTCAAATGAAACATGAATAACCAACCCCCAGCCTAGGGAAATTAATTCATTATCTCAGACCTGGCTTGGGATTTAGGAGAAGGGGACTTCATGGCTTACGGGTAATATTTCTTAAGAAATTTCCTATAAATAGGCATCATGAGTCTATCGCCTTTCTGGTTGATGAGATGGTATGCCCCATTCGAATAGACTGATTCTATTATGAATGGTCCTTCCTATTTAGGATTGAATTTTCCCTTAGTCTTGTGTGTCATCACCATAGGTTGTCTGACAGCCAGGACCAAATCGTCTTTTTTAAAGATTCGCTCTTTGACCTTCTTGTTGTAGGCTTTGGAGATTTGAGCTTAATTTAACTCGATCTGTTGCTGGGCCTAAAGTCGTTTGTCGTCTAATTCTTTAAGTTCTTGAAGACGCAATCAATGTTGTTCTTCATCTGTCATCCCGGTCGCAAGGGAGACTCTCAAAGATGGGATTTGAATTTCTAATGGTAATACGGCTTTGCAGCCATAAACCAAAGAGAATTGGGTGGCTTTTGTAGAGAACTTCATCGTTGTGCGGCAGTCTCACAAACACTCGCCAAGATTTTTATCCCAATCACTTTTTCTCTTAGAGATGAACTTCTTGAGGAGCTTCATGATGGTTTTTCTAAATACTTCTGTGAGGCTATTGGCTGGCGGGTAGTATGCCATCGATGCGACACTTTGGATCCTGAACTTGTCGTAGAATCTATGAAAACCGTGACTGACGAACTGAGTTCTATTGTCATGGACTATTCATCTTGGGACACCAAAGCGGTAGATGATGTGATGTTTGATAAATTTAATCACATTTAAAGCTTTGACTTCTTTTAGCAGAATTGCCTCCGCCCACTTGGAAAAGTAATTGGTCACTGCCAAGATGAACTGATGTCCTTTAGCTGTTGGAGGAGTGAAGGGTCCAACGATGTCCATACCCCACATCTCGAATGACCAAGAGGTAGATGTCGAACGTAGGTTCCCTGGTGGCTGATGAATGAAGTCATCGTGGATTTGGCATGCATGACAATATTTAGCGTAGTCAACGGCATCTGAGAATATCTTTGGCCAATAATAGCTAATTCGTCGAAGACAGTTTCCTAACTTAGCTCCGGTTTGATAAGCTCCACACATCCCGTCATGAGCTTCCTTGAGAGCCTCTTTAGCTTCTTTCCTAGAAAGTCACCAAAGTAAAACTCCATCATGTGATTTATGGTATAAGCTTTGAGAAACTGCATCGTAATAGAATCGGGGGGCCTTCCGTTTGATAGCGGCTGCTTCTTTGAGATTATCGGGCAAAATTCTATATAAAACATAATCGATATACGAGAATCACCAATCCCTAGGTTTAAGCTCTATTAAGGTTGTACAAACATCTTCTACCATCATCTTGTCTAAGCGTTCATCTAAAGAAAGCTTGGGGTGATACAATTCACGTCATGTAATAGGAATTGTTGTTTTAGCCCCGGGTGGTATTGCTAATGAAGTTGCCAATGAGGCTAAAGCATCCACATATGTATTCTGGGCTCGTGGGATGTATTCATTGAAGAATCCTTCAAATTTTTGAGCTAACTCAAGTATGGCGAAGTGATATGGGACTAAGTCTTAATTACGCACTTTATATTCTCTTCGGACTTGATTCACAATAAGTTGAAAATCACTGTAAGCCTCAAGGTATCAAATGCTAAGCTCTTCGGCAAATTGCATTCCTAATAGCAAAGCGTTATACTCAGCTACGTTGTTGGTACATGGTTCGATTAAGGAAAATCCTCTGGGATCACATGACCATTTGGGGAAATGATTACCACCCATACTCTGATAGTAATTGCTCCGTGGGGTTTTGCTCTAGATGTACCGTCAAAGAATAATTTCCACACTTGTATACCCTCTTAGGTTACACAAGCTTCAGCAACTTCATCAGGCAAATCTTCATACAACTTAGACGGTCCTGGTACTGGATGATCAGCTAGGAAATCCATTCAAGCTTAACCTTTGACAGCCTTCTGGGGTATAAACTACATATCATATTAGGACAGGAGGATAGCCCATTTTGCTAGTCGATAATTAAGGGAGGATGGTTTCATCGTAAGGACTCTCAAAGGAGTTACCTTAGAAATGACATGAATTGTTTATCCAACTAGGTAATGTCGCATCTCTTGGATAGTGAATACCAGGGCGAGACTTTCTTTTTCTACCGGGTTATATCGGTGTTCGACTCCCATCATGGTCCTACTTAGGTAATAGACTGCCTGCTCTTGTCTTGTTCTAGGATAATAAAGCTCCCAAAGAATGATTCATGGCTCTCACATATAGTAGGAATGGTTTTCCCGATATTAGGGCCACAAGGACGGGCGGTTGAGTGAGGTATCTCTTATTCTCTTCAAATACTCTTTGGCAATCTTTGTCCCATACAAAGGAACCCCCTTTCTTCATTAATTTTGAGAAAGGTTGGCAACGTCCTGAGAGATTAGACATGAATCTCCGGATATAAGCCAATCTACCTTGCAATCCTCTGAGCTCTTTAAGATTCTTTGGAGGTGGTATGTCTTGGATGGCATGAACTTTTTCTAGGTTAAGAGAAATTCCTTTGGATGTAACTATAAATCCCATGAACTTTCCACTCTATACCCCAAGGAAACATTTTGTCAGGTTCATCTTTAGCCAATGTACACGCATGATGTCGAACATAGTCTTCAGGTCTGTAAGATGATCACCTTTGTATTGTCTTTTTACTACTATATCATCAATGTAGCATTCAATCTTCTTACGTAGATGCTCATGAAATATTGTGTTCATTGCACGTTGGTAGGTTGCACCTGCATTTTTCAATCCGAAAGGCATCACTGTGTAGCAATATAACCCCAGTGGCGTTCTAAAAGCAGTATGTTTTTCGTCTTTAGGATACATTTTGATCTAATTATACCCAGAAAATCCAACCATGAAAGACATCCTCTCATACCGACAGGTGTTATCGATCATGACATCCATGATGGGGAGTAGAAACTCATCTTTTGGACATGTCGCGTTGAGGTCACGAAAGTCAATATATATTCGGACTTTATTCTTGGGCACTGGAACAATGTTGGCTACCCAATCAGGATGTTGTTCACCTCTAACAAAGCCTAAGCATATAAGCTTTTTGACTTCTGACTCAATTGCTTTCATAATCTCTGGGTGAAACCGACGTTGTTGTTATTATTTAACAGGTTTTGTATCTGGATCAATGTTGAGTCGGTGCATAGCCACTTTTGGGTTAAGGCCAGGCGTGTCTTCATAATTCCAATCAAAGATGTCTATATACTCTCGACCGAGAGATATAAGATCTTCTTTCTCAGATGGTGATAAGCTTTCGTTTATAAAGATAGGTTTAGGATCACTTTATCTTCGGTGGGCGGTATTGGCCTCTTTGTTTTGATGATGTTTAATAAATATTTTACCACTAATGTTGTTTGTTTAGTGTTTATGCTTATCTATTTATTATAGACAAACAACATATTGGAGGATGGACGGAATCAAGCATTAACGATCATATCTAATGGAGGTTGGCGGAATAGTGGTTGAAGCCTTGCATTTCATGTTGAAGATCCAAGTTCAAGCTTCATCCGCAAAGTGTACCAAGTTGAGCTACAATGAAGATCTATCAAGCTTGGGTAATTTAGTTTAGGTTTTATATTATGTGTGTTGGTACTTTAAGCATGAAACAATTGAATACAATTAAAAATACATTTCTTGTTTCATACTTATATGCATATATATGATTTCATGAATATCAATTTTATTTAGTTCAATGAAATCATATTTATTATTTTTGAAAAGTTTGCAAAATATGAAATTTTGTAAAAATATTATATTCTTAGTTTTTAGACTTAACAATAATCATATATATTTTTTATTAAGTCTACAAAATTATTTTGTAACGTTTCAAAACATGGTTAAGCTAAAATGCCAAAATTCATGTGTTTACATTTTTATGTTTTGGACTATTTTGCAAAATGATGATATTTTTCATTTTGGAGGTCCTTTTTGAAACCCAGTTTTTGTAACATGTTTATTATCATGTTTACAATCATTTTCCAAAGTTTTATATTTTTCTGATTTTATTTGCTATTTTTAAAAGAGTTTTGAAAATCAGATTTCTATTTAAAACAGACAGTGTGCATGTCTTGAGTCGACTCATGAACAGTATTGAGTCGACTCATAAACTGTTGTGTAGTTTACATTTTGTTTCTGATAAGTCGACTCATAACATCATGCGTCGACCTATCAGATTGAGTCGACTCATGTCTGTCATAAGTCGACTTGTGAAGTGTGCTTGGAAAATGTGTTTTGTTTCTGCTGAGTCGACCCATGACTTCATAAGTCGACCCATGACTTCATGAGTCGACCCATGCATGATGAGTCGACTCATGAATTTTATGAGTCGACCCATAAGTTAGTTTTTAGCCTGTAACAGCTACTTATGAGTCGACTCATGAACAGTACTGAGTCGACTCATAACACTGTAACGGCTATATTTTCAGACTGTATTGTTTTTAGGTTTTTGGTCTTTTTACCTTGTTTTCTCTTGGATTTGGGATTCTTATAAATACCCCCACATATCCTTAGTTCCAGATCATCTATGAAATGTTTTAACAATGGTTTAAGTTTTATTTAAGTTTGTTTAAGAATCTTTTAAGCATTTGAGAGTTTGTTTTGTGAAAACAATTTCACAAGAGCTTGAGGAAGATCATCCATCGGTGTTTGAGCATCCAACTATTCTCCCTCTCGCTTTTGATCTATTGAGAAGTTTTCTAAACTCATATCTAGCTTTACATTTGCATATTTATTTGATTATTATTCATTAAAGCTAGTTTTTATATTGAGTTCAGATTTGATAAATCTCATTGTTACACACACCCACTTGAGCTTATTGTATTTACATTTATAGTATAATTTAGGTTATAGGATTATGACATTGAGTGTGAGCCTACATTGAGTTCTTATCTATTGTAGAGAACAAATTTATTGTATTGTGAGTATTATTGTGTAGATCACTTTATAATACACTTGTACACCGAGAGGAGTGTGTGGTGAGAGATGGGGTCGTCTCAAGAGGAGTATAGTAGGTAGTAATGCCTAGAGGTAGGTTGTAATTCCTAACACTTGTGGGAGACACGGGCTAGAGACCAACACTTGTGAGGGTGTAAAGTGGGATTACAAGAGTGTGGATTGTAAAGTTTTCGGTTACCTAGAAAACCGTATTGTGTAGTATAAACGCTATTCGGGTGAGCATAGAAAACCCGGTTATGATAGTGGATTTCTCCCCATGAGTGGGGAACGGAGACGTAGGACGGAATGTCCGAACTCCATGATCATATTATGTGTTTGTATTGTTTATTTTGCCCTATCACAATTATATCTTTAGTTTAGATTGTTTATCTTTGTGTTGTTTATATATCCTTGCATATATTTCACCATATAGGATATATCTCTTTGTTCATATTGCATATTCTTTCTCATATCATATTGTATATCTATCTTACAATAATAATATTTGAATTAGTTTTAATTGGCATAAAACCATATTAGATTAGCATAAGACCCTAATCACCCCCCCTCTAGGGTCTAACAGGCGGCTCATGCTGTTCAAAACACATATCTCACAAGATGTTAAGGTGCTTGATCGAAGGATCGATGGTCGATTCGATCAATTCTTCCTCACCCCCGACATCTTCATCTGGGTGACTAGTCGAAACCATGTTCACGGTTAAGCTTTTAAAGCAGGCTCCAACGCTAACATTGAATTCCCATGATGATGTTCCAGATGAATGGTCTTGACATAGACAGTCATCGGTTTTATTTTCTGAAAGGGGAGGGTTGTGATATAGCCCACACCTCTTCCAGTCTTCTGATAATAATTAGGAGATTTTCCTTCAGGAGTGAGAGACATCCGAATTGGCGTTCGTCTTCCTTTCCCAAAGTTTAACCCTTTCTTCTCATCAAAGTTATAACCCATTCGTTTCATCAAATAGATGGAATTAGGTTCATGATAATGGAATTGAGGAACCCTATTATCTTCTTCTGAACTTCCATGTTTGAGTAGTTAAGGTTTGACTCTCCCAAAATAGATAGGCTTTTGCCATTTCCTTTTAGACGGGACCATAAAGAAAGCATTTTGTACATCTTCCATATCTTCACATGCAGCCAAGGAGGATTTAAGAGGCAACGTGAATAACACCTCAGCATACAATGTGCGCCAAGGGTCGGTACCTATATTAGACACATCAGACAAGTACGCTAAATTAAAATCTTCATTAATGCATCACTTGCCTTCACTCGGTACATTATTATTACTCTTATTTCGACTCATTACACCAAAATTCAACTCCCATGGACAATCCTCCTCAGGATCTCACTCGATGTCGGCCTCATTGCAATTGTCGACATCTTCTTTCGGTTGTTTTGAGTCTTGAGAGTCCAGGTAGAAGATGGAGTTTGTGTGGAAGTTCTCCACCCCCCTCCCCCCTGAAAGGACGCTTTTTAGCAATCAGGATTCAGACTTCCCCCTCATTATCAACATATTTCATGACCTGATATAAAATAGACAGGACGATGCGATTTGCATGGATCCAAGGTCATCCCAACAATAGATTGTAGGATGTGTCTGCATCAATGATGTAGCATGTTACTTCGGATTTAAGATCTCCAATTTGATACCTGAGTTTTATTTTACCCAGGGATCGAGTGCTGTTAGCATTGAAATCGAAGATAGTGGTATGGATAGTGTTCAACCGATGCAAGGGAATCCCTAAGACTTGCATGACCCTGTAAGGCATTATGCTAAGTGCTGAGCCTGGTTCAACTTGGATACGGCTGATCTCCGAGGAACTGATGTACCCTGTGTAGTACAAAGGTCTGTCATGTTTTTGTTTGACCTGCATATCTTCCTGAGTGAATGATATGCACGGTAGACTTCTTACTACTGTAGGCATATAAAATTGCTTATAGGTCCCTTAGTACAGCTCGGTACAAACCGACGAACCAACGAGGCGACGAGGTTGACGAATCGCACGTAAGCAACGGAATACATCCATTCGCGTGTGGAATCAAACCAAGTGTTCGAAGAGTCAACGAGTCATCCAACCAAGGGCAGACTCGGACGAATCACGATCGAATCAAGATCAGTTTCGGACTCGAACTCAGAAGTGGATTTACTGCCAAATCAGGAATCGGATTTACTGCCAAATCAGATCAACAAATCAAAGTCTAAGTTAACCGAATCACGGACTGAACCAAAAACGCAAAACGACGAAACCCAACGCCTAAGGGGGGGCTCGGCCAAAGCCGAGCCACCCATGGGTGGCTCGGCCAAAGCCGAGCCACCCATAGGTGGCCGACCCAGATCTGTGCGCGGGCACAGTTCAGAGAGCCTATAAATAGGCTCCCCTTTGTTCATTTGAAAAGGTTGGA
>NC_033797.1:47709042-47746993 GCF_001876935.1 Asparagus officinalis | reverse complement strand
CACTTTCCTTCTGTGTAAAAGCACTAGAAATCTGTCGAAGCCCTCGATGAATGTTAGCCACCATCACCGGAAGAAGCGAAAGTTCCTTTTTGTAGGCAAGCTGAACTGCTGGGTAGAGCACCTCCAATGGCAAGATATCACTAGACTGATATGGGACCACGCATTTCTTTAACCAGATAGCGAGGTAACCGGCGAGAAGGGTCATCGGTCGAATCGGCGCGGTGGCATGCCACAAGAATGATTTAAACTTGGTCCCTGTAGGAAAACCACTCTCAGGACTGCTAATGGTATAGGAATGAGCATCAACCTTCTTCAGTAGACTATTAACCCCTGAAGGAGTGAGTGGTGCCAGCTCACAAATAGCCTCGCCAGAATTGCTCTCTAGATTCCTGAACAAATAAGACGCAAACTGTTTCTGGCTCACATGGGATTTAGCCCTCTTCGCTAAAGGTTCAGACTGCGCCAAAGCGATATGATAGTGACATGTGAGGTCCCATAAAGTCTCGTAGCGGTCGGGCATGCGATCCTTCAGCTGACTTAATTCTTGGTTGGAGGGAAAATATTCCTGATATAGCATCTGTCCCATGGGCAAACCAGAAATCCTGTGCATCTCATGGAGGGCCAAGCCCAACTCCCCTTGTCGGGTCAGAAAAGTGTTCGAATCCGGGTTATAGAGCTCGCACAAAGCGAAGAAATGCTTCGTGCTAACAGGCAAACCATACATGGTGGCACGAACGGCTGCATACAGACCACAAGCGTGCAACTCCTCGCTCCATCGGCTCAAGACGTACTTCGTCATGCGAGTCCACCAATGCTTGTCCAAAGAATGGACCCAACCATAAAATCTGTGACGTGTCGCAGGCATCTCCCGTCCTAAAGCAGCGAGGCGATTCTTCAAAGTAGAAGCAGCGGCAAGAAGCTCGTTACGTGGCGGTGCATCTAACCCCAATACTCCAGGATGCAATCCAGTGATATGACTCCTGCTCGAACCAGGAGCTGCCTGATGAGTGATGTAGCCGCAGTGAACGCTCTCATGCTCCTCCGTCAAGCGCCACGACATCTCCCGTGTCACAGCCTGACGCCTGAGCTCAGTCAACGAACGATGCCGAGGAATCTTCGACAAATATATGAAACCACTGCTAGTTTTATGAAGCCACTGCTCGGCATCAATAAACACTGCATCCAGATCTCTGGCAGAGTCGCCAAATAAAAAGTTGGTCTTCCTGAGAGGCTGAATCGAACTGGCATCCTTCACGAGGAGCGCATCTGTAATCAACTGGCGAAGAGCTCGATGTCCACCTTCCTTCACCACTTGGGCAACCTCTGTCGATGTGCCCGAAGCAAACCGAGGAGTGACTGGGATAGGGGAAAAATCATCGGAAGTCGAATAATACTCGCCACGACGCCCGTACACTGCGTGAGATGAGAACGCCCCAGAAGGATATTCCACTGGAAACAAAAACATTTAAACACTTTTCAGGTATAAAAGGAAGTTGAACTCATCCTATGAATGGGTAAGATAGAGTCACTGCCTTATAAAGGGTGAGACGATTTGGCCACATTATGCACTTATAAGATAGGGTATATCGACTATATATCCCTGCCTTATAAGGCACAATGCAGCGTCAAAACGCCCCCTTTATATTGAGATATGGTTTTGACCAAGCAAAACATATCTTTAAAGCGTCGATCCTCGCCAAGGAGAATCAAGGCTCTTCCCGATTGCCTCACCAAGGAGAACAAAATGGGGATAAAAAGGACCAATTTGCAAATTTCCAAGAAAAAATGGACTAATTTGTAAATTTCCAAAAAATAGCTCACCAGCATAAGAGGGAGGTGCGCCATCAGCCGATGCAGTAGAGGATTTACCTCTCACGATACGAGACATGGAGACCTGCAAAATAAATTAAGGGATCAGATCCAGGAAAAAGTTCCTCTTTTTTTTTGCAATTCTCCCCCCCTGAAAGGTGAGCTCGAGGCGCCAAATCTTAATCCTAACCCTCGCATGCGACCCCACAAATTCATAAATTGAATTAAGCATAAAATATGCTAAAATGGTTAAGGATTTACCTGAGGAAAAGCTCGTGGATCCAATAAAAATCAGATCTTGAAAGAGGCTCCGACCACGCGCTCGAGGGGCCTGAGAGAAATTCTAAATATGGAAGTTTTGAGGGATTTCTCAGTCAAAGATCCAAAGGAAGACTAGATCTAATGCAACTATAAAGTTTTGAGGGAGAACGGATGCTCGAGGGAAGAGAAATCAAAAAAGAGGGGAGAGAGGGGGGCCGGCCCTAATGAGAAGAAAAAACCCCTTTTTATAATGTTGAACCAAGCTTAGTTGAACCGGACCAAACCAAGTTGAACCGGACCAGACCTAGTTTGAACCAGAATTCAAATTGAAGCTGGATCGAGCATCGAAACAACTTCAAAAGATTTTTTGGTTGAGAAGTCCTTGGTTTATTCTTGCCTCTCCCACATATTCGGAAGGATCAGAAGATTTTTTGAGCCTAATTACTGCCTTTTTTGGCTCATTATCAAGCCGGTTCAGCTCATTTGGGCATAGAAATTACTCCAATAAGGTATATGAGTATAAACTATTCCCTATTTTTGGTTGAGAAGTTCCTGGAGAATATTTTTATAAATATTCTTAAGGATAACTCAACAACACTACGCCGGACAACGCGTCGCAAATAAAGACTCAACGCCAACAATCGATGGTCAGCTAAAGATTAGAAAATCAGGAATCGACTTCAAGTTTAAAATTCCGACAACGGTCAGACAATAAATGCAGCACCGGAACTCTTACAGACATTCGACAAAGCACCGAATAGCCTGGAGAATTGAAGGAATCAAGAACAGAAGCCATTCCAAGGTCCCGTTACACCGACTGAAGGTTGGGACAATCATATCCAAAGTATTCCAGACTCTTCTATAAAAGAACGAGGCTGAAATACTTTGGAGGGGGTATCTGTAGGCATATAAAATTGCTTATAGGTCCCTTAGCTCAGCTCGGCACAAACCGACAAACCAACGAGGCGACGAGATCGACGAATCGCACGCCCAACGCCTAAGGGGGGGCTCGGCCAAAGCCGAGCCACCTATGGGTGGCTCGGCCCAGTGCCGGCCACCTATAGGTGGCCGACCCAGATCTGTGCGCGGGCACAGTTCAGAGAGCCCTATAAATAGTCCCCCTTGGTTCATTTGAAAAGGTTGGAACTTTGAGAGCTGAAACTCTGCCGAATTGAGAATTGAGCTTGGAGTTTTGAAGACTTGGAGACTTGAGCATTCAGATCTGATTCTCGGCGAGCATCCACGTCACAAAAGACAGGAGTTCGAGAGAGAGAAAGATCATATCTGAGATCTACACGAGATCACACTCCGGATCAAAGCTTGGCCTTTGATCCCGAGAACTAAGGGCGATTATTTCCTTGGTGAATTAATCCCCCCAGCTATTATTTCCTTTGCGAAATAATACCCGTCAAATCGTGTAGATCTGATCGGATCTAGATCGCGCGGTGGTCCACGGATTAACCCCGGCGTTGGCAAAGAACCCACACAAGCGAGCGACCGCAAAACAGGAGCTCGTGATTTGTTCGGAAGGAAAGTTGTAATCTTTTTCTTTTTCTTTGATTTCGTTGTAACCGGATCTAAAAAAGACCGGATCTTTTGTAACCAAAAAGCAATTACTTGAGATAACAATGAATTCAATGAAGACAATTTTCACCGTGAACAACTGCTTGTAGACACTGTATACAAGATTGTCTCTAAGAAGCTTCTGGGATCGGAGTAACTTGTGTAATAAAGCTCTCCGTGTTCATCAAAGCTTCAATTAGAGCTTCCCTTGTATCTTTGGACAACCACAGGAGCTTATACAGGGTGATCCTTGCAGGGTTGTTAGCCAACTGTGCTATGACGTTGAATGGAAAGGGTATGCTTGGTCCTCCAGTCTCCTGTTGAAGAAGGTTCTGGTTAAAACAAAGCTCTTTCTGTTTTCCTTTATCGATCGTCTTCTTAGGAGCAGAACCCCCAGCCTCTGAGGCTTGCTCTTCTTCTCCTTGAGCATCTTGGCTATAATTTTTCAAGTATGTTTTCCCTGATCGGGTGCTAGGGTTACTTCCTTGATTCATTGTAAGAAAAATCCTCTCTTCTTCTGGGTCTGTGAGAGGTTTGAGATGATCATCATCCTCATTAATAGAGGGTCTAATCATATTGGATGGCTTAGCTTTGCATCTTTTCTTTTTGAACAAGGTTTTTGTCCACTGTTTCTCTTTAATTAGATCGGGATAAGCCCACATTATTTCCCCTCTCGGGGTAGTGAGGGGTGTCAATCCTCTATCCCTCTGACCGTGTGTGTCAGTATTCTTCATATGCATTTCCCCTTTATGAATAGGGATGACACCGTCTGCGGCTGCTACAGGAGGGAAGTCACTGAATTGGACCATATCAAATTGGTGGATGCGGTCTTCTATTCGGGCTTTAATGTAAGCATGTTGGCATTAACCAAATTTTGTAGGATATCCTTGAAGACATAACATTTTCTACTAGGGTGTCCCATAAATCTATGATAATGATAGTAATTGGGGTCGCCCACCTTTCCTGCCTCATCAGGTTTCTTGACTTCGGGAAGTTGTAGCTTATTATTCTTCCGAAGTAGCTGGAATAGAGTGTCCACATATTCCTCTTTGAACGAGTACTGTTTGGGCACCCTCTGTTAACTCGATGTCTTGTCCTATTTTGCAAGTGGCGCTCGGGTCATGGTATCAGTGACCAGAGTCTTCTTTCCCTTAGGTCTAGGAGCATTGCCTTTGTTGTGATGCGCTTGTGGCTTTGGCTTGTTAGCTTCTTCAGTTCTAACTTGAGCAACTATCTCTTCCACCTGCTCTCCTTGTCAGACTAACTATTTCTAGGAACGACATTTTGCTATTCCCATTTGAGCTAGAAGATGGGTCTGCAAGTTATGCCTGTAAGTTTCCACCAAAGTAGATTGTGTCATACCTGAGGGGCATCGTAGAGTCATACTTTGAAACCTCTCTACAAAGGTCTTTATGGATTCTCCCTTCCTCTGATTAGTGGCGAGAAGGGTCGGGATAGAAACTTCTGAATCATCTTCGAAGAACCTGGCTAAAAAAAGCCTTTCTAGATCTACCCATTTCTAAATAGACCCAACAGGCAACTTTATGAACCATTCAAAGGTAACCCCTTTAAGGGTGTTGATGAACAAACACGTCAACATGGCATCAATCGCTATTACATCTCCAGTCTGTGACTTAAAGTAGTAGATGTGTTGATTCGGCGATCCCATGCCATCGAAAGCTTGTAGAGTCGTGGTCTTGAATTTCGGATGATAGAGAGTTGTGTTCCATTCTGCAGGATAAGGCCACACTACTCCACCATTTTGGAGCTCGTTCCTATTGTCAATTGTGTTAATACGAGCTTCTAATTCCTCCATCTTGGTCAACTAAGGATTATGCTCATTCCCTCTTCTTCATAGGTGGATTTTATACTGTAAGCTTCATGGTCCGAATTCTCATTCACTTTATCCTTCCATTTTGATGATTTCGTCTTTCTAGAGGATTTAGCTTTTTGGACCTTTTCTGTGACAAGCTGAGTCATTAGGTCTCGTAGTTGATTGAGAGTCTCTTGCTGAGCCTAGAGCATAGCGTGGTGTTCATTGGTCCTCCTTAGTAGGTCATCTAAGCTTTCTGTCATATACACAGGATTCACATGCGCTACGAAAGAACTCGAGGACTGAGATTCTGCGATGGCCGAGTGTTCCTCATTAGATATGCTCCTCTAGCCAATTGTTTATAGTTGATAGGAGGAATGGTTCCTGTCCAAGTCCCGGTGTGTCGATATATCCCTTCGAACTCAACACAAATTTCTCTGACGATTGGCGAATGGCTTGTTTCCGAGTCATCAGAGCTAAGAGTTGAGGCTTTTCCTCTACTGATCACATTAATAGTGACCTCGGGATATTCGGTTTTTGAAGCTTTCTTCTTATGCGACGTCATCTCTTGGCAGGCCTAGTGACATTTGTCAAATGGTCGTATACCGATCATCGAGGTACAAATGTACAACATTAGCATTCTGAGAGGACTACAGAAATAAACTGCTCACATTAATATGAGTGGACTGCTTGTTGCACTGGTCATTCTCTCGACAGTAATTCCCGCAAGTCGAAAACTTGAGAGGGACCCCTCACAGAATGTGAGGGTGGAGATGGAACCCTCTGTTCATCAGTGGACGGAACTGGTTCTTGGCAAACATGAACTTTAAATTCATGTTGATATTTTTGAACATGAAGAATCGCATCACGTTCTGAAGAAGAAACATGAGGGTCGTGTTTTGTTTTATTAACGGGAGACCGATGTCTACATTTTGCTGATGAAACGTGCCCTTGAGGGTCACGTTGTGGTTGAACGCAATCTTGAGGTGTGTATCTAATTGATGAAACATGCCCTTGGGGTCACGTTTTAATGTTGAAATGCACTTCTGATAGCTGCATTTGATTTGGGAAACGCATCCCTAAGGATTTCATTCATACTGATTAACGTGGCCCGAAGACCTACGTTCTGATTCAGAAACGTACTCATGAGAGTTGCGTTGGGATGTAGAAACGCTCCCCTGAGGGTCGTGTTTTGGTTGAACAATGTGCTACTGAGGGTCACGTTTAAGTTGGATCACACGGGGCTTGTATTTGAGCTCACCACCATGAGGCGTATGTTCTAAAGTGGAAACGCAGTGCTCCGGTTAAGGCTCATAAACACTATTCTTGTGTTGATTGAGAGATCGGCTCTCTCGGAGATGGGCTCATCATAAGGATCTCCTCCTCCGTCGAGCAGCATTCTTCTTAGCTTGTTTTAAAGCTTTTGTAGAAAAATCATCAGCATTGGTTAGACTAGCCTCTGCAATGGGCCTCTTGTGACCTGTTATGTGTCATGTCAACGCGGGTGTGGGACTTTCAACTCATTGAACGAGTTTGGCAAAGGCTGAGCCCACTCCTTTAGAGGAGGGGATGTTCAAGTAACTTTGATCAAAGGAGAGGGCCTCCTTTGATGTTGCATCAACAGATGTAGCATTGGTCTTGGTGAACATTCGGATCTTGCACCTAGCATTGGGCTGAGATATTCGGAGGAAAGGGCCTCCTCATGCTTGGCTTGGTCAAACTCTATGAAAAGAGTTTCAATAGTCATTCCAATGAGATTGACGTCGGATTACGCCACCACTTCTTTGTCAGAAAAGCTAGTCCCTAGCAGAGTCGTCGTCTTTTGTTTCTGAGAAAATTGAAGAAGAAAATTAAGAACAAAAATGTATTATTCTCTCTAACTGATTTAGATAAAGAATGATTACAACTTCCTCAATACAATTTCTCTCTAACTAACTTAGAAAAAGAAATTACACTTCTTATATCAGATTCCCGATTTACAACAGAGAATAAGATCGACGGAGATCCTCCCCTTTGTTTAAAACATGGTTCTTCACGGTAGCGATGAGATACCTCCCTCGACACTCGTATTGAGTTTGCTTCTCGTTGATGATCCGATGTCTCACTTCACTGGAATGATTAATGTAAACTTGCGTGTCAAGTATGAAAAGAACTCTTAAGAGTTTATGAACTCAGAACGAGTTTAAACTCTGTGAAAAGAGTTGTTGTTAAATCAAAAAATTCAGTTACTGAATTAAGCTATCTGTTGCTGAAAAGATCCCTCAAACCTCCTTCCGAATCAGCCCAAAATCAGATGCTGATTTCCAAAATTTTGATTTTCCCCTTAAAAATCTAATATTTTACTCAATTAAGTTGATTGGATATTTATAGGAGGATAAGAGGGTGTAACCGACCCCTTGATCTGTTCCTAAGTGGGAGAGAATCCCTCAATACATGGGGAAAATAGTTTTGAAGCCGTTCAGCTCGTGTTTGAATGAGTCAAACACCTCAAGTTGGCATTCTTGAACCGAACTCTGTGTCTCAGACTTGGGACGCAGAGTTAGGCATCTGCCTAATGCTAAAATGAAATGGTCGCATTGCGTTTTAAAGCTAAAACACAGAGGTCACTCTGTGTTTTGAAGATGAAATGCAGAGGTCACTTCTGTGTTTTTTTCGAAGAGATTGTAGGTTTGTAACCTCCCCTGTTAAAGAGTTGCAAAGACTATTGTTCTATAATCTTCACTTTAGCTATTTTTGAGATGAGAGTCGTCAGATTGTAACTCTCGCTGTTAATTGTGAAGGCTATTGAATCAGAGCTTTCATCTGTCATCGTGAAGGTCGTTGAATTGTAACATTTCTTAATCTACGTGAAAACTCTCCAATTATAGTTTTTGTTTATTGATGTGAAAGTCATCTGATTGTAACTTTCATTATCGAGATGATGATGTAGAAGTCGTCAAATTGTGACTTTCATCATTGAAGTTTGGTAGGGATCAGCTATCTGTTATAATTTTTAGATAGCCTACAATACTCATATACTCATTGGAGTTTCAGAATTAGTTTAACCTCATATACCCGTCGAAGGTTCGCTAGGTTAAACTCTTTGTGTGAGATTTGATTATAGAACCAGTCGTTGGTGCTGATACAACTACTATCTCTGAAGCTACCCCAGGTGCTCGAGTCACGAGACCAACTAACAAAGCTGGTGCGTCAGTGATTATTAAAGCAATGTTATAGAGGAGGAGGTTACCAAGGCCTTGACTACCACCGCAGACTCCATAAAAGTTGAGAGTGAATCCGTCATCACGAGCCCCTTATTATAGGATTTTTGGCAAACCATTAGCCATCAACGGATTTGATAAACCTTTACCGACTACCATTTGAGTCAGGCTAGCATGCAGATTGTCTAAGTCTATTCTATATGTAACGTTATGCTAAAAGAATAAACTCTCTTAGACTTAGTGCTACGATATTAAATATGTAGGCTTTGTCATTTTCATGGGAACGTACCTCCTAGCAACGCTTAATAGGCATAGGTTTATCTCTACTTAGGGATCGAGATAAAGTCCCCCATGCGTGTGAGCTATGGATTTTAGTGCTACGATGTTGAATACGTAGACTTCATCGTTATTGTGGTAATAGGCCACCCGGCAGCATGTGTTAGATGCAGGCTTATCTCTAATGAGGGACCGAGATAAAGTCCCCTATGCTAGAGAGGCATAGATTCGATTATTATTAAGTCGATAATAACAATTGGCTACACATGTGGACTGGATACACGTATAGACTTTTGGAATTTGGTCTTCTCTTGGGGCAAAGATGAACCTATTTTGTCTTCTCTTGGGGCAAAGACGAACTCGTTTTGCCTTCTTTTGGGGCAAAGACGAACCTTGTTTTATCTTCTCTTGAGACAAAGATGAACCCATTTTGTCTTCTCTTGGGGCAAAGACGAACCTATTTTGTCTTCTCTTAGGGTAATGACAAACCCTGTTTTGTCTTCTCTTAGGACAAAGATGAACCCTGTTTTTTCTTCTCTTGGGGCAAAGACGAACCCGTTTTGTCTTCTCTTGGGGCAAAGACGAACCCTGTACTAGAGAGAAAGAATTTTATATTCTATCTTCTGCACTAAAAGAAACTCAATATGGGTCTTTACTTCGAGAATCTGGAAAGGTGAAACTAAGAGTGAGATCTCCACTCTGAGAATCAAAAAGATTCAGATAACCCTAATTGTCGGAAGGTTTGATTAGCCAATCTGAAGGTGGATTTCTCATTTATTAAGAAGGAATTCTGGTTTTAGCCCTAACTGTAAGAAGGTTTAACCAAGTTAGAGTTTAAGGCGACCCTAGCTGTAGAAATGCTTGATCGGTCGATTTGAATGGAGACCTTTCATTTATCGAAAGGGGATTTTGGCTTTGGTCCTAACTGTAGGAAGGTTTGACCAAATGATATTGGATATCTTGACCCCAAGATATATTTGTTTTGATGATAACAAATATTATATGTTGTGTGTATTATGTGTTAACGTATGTTTTACAGTATCAGAGCAAAATCATCAATGATATTCAAAGAGATACTCAAGACACAAGATGAGTTCAAGGCAAAAAGACAAACAAAGAAGAAGATGTGCTTCGTAAATTTATATTTTTATATTTTATTTTCTTAGAATTTTTGTACAAGCCTTGATCACTCACAATACATACACGCACATAGTATTTAGAACACACTAACACATTCTTAGTGTGTGGTTGACAATAGAAATTCTCTATGTTAACTATTAGAGTTTATAGATAAAGAATAAGTCTCAAAATACTTCATATATCTTATATTTACCCCTTAGTAGTCGACCAATAAGAATAGTAGTCGACTACCAAAGCCTAAATCAAAATATCAGTTTCTGTCATTTTACAGTGTAGTCAACTAATACATATTGTAGTTGACTATTAAAGACTCAGACAAAATTCTAGTTTCTGTAAAATTGCAATGTAGTCGACTACTAGGACTTATAGTCGAATACTAAGAGTCGGTTCAAAATTCCAGAACATCTTGCTTTATAGTGTAGTCGACTAATGACTATAGTAGTTGACTACTAAAAAATTTTCTGACTTCGCAGAGTCTGTTTAGACTCAGTGTAGTTGACTACTAAGGTAATTAGTCGACTACAGATACAGTTTTCTAATTTTTTTTAGAATTTAAATTTATGACTATTTTATAGTCGTTTGTGGACATTATTTAGGTTTAAAATTTTGTCTTTTAAGAGGCTATAAATAGGTATTAAAGTTCAAAATTTTCCACTAAGATTCATACATATAAGGTTAAACTTTTGTACAAATTCATGTGTTCAAAATTAAGATTTTTAGTCTAAGTGTTGAGAATAAGAGATTTCTGAAATAGCCATTGATCTTCATCCTACATACAAATTGTTTAGGCATTATTCAGAGATTAAAAGTGTTCCTAAGCCACGACTGCACGTCGCCTACACTTCAAGGCTTATAGGAATTGTATTCTTTCTTCAAGGAAAGTTTCTCTCGGGTGTGAGAGGTGATCTCTTAGTGTAGAGATTGTTTACAATTTGCATGGTCTTGCAGATTGGTCAAGTTTGCTTTTGATTTTGTATTTGGTTTTAAAATCATAGTGGAAATCTCAAGCAGGATTTGCTTGGGGACTGGATATACACCAGGGTGGTGGAATCAGTATATATCCTTGTGTTTGATATTACTAAATTTTTGTGATTGTTGTTCATTGCTATTACAATTTATAATCCACTTCGCAAAAATTTTAAATAAACACTAATCACTGCCCTCTAGTTTAGTGTATGCTTCTGTAGATCCTACTCTTGGTATAAGAGCACCCTACAAATGGGTGGTTTGAGACGATCCTAACTGTAGGAAGGTTTGATCACTCAATTTAAAAGTGGACCTCTCATTCATGGAAGGAATTGAGAGGGGATTTTGGCTTTGGTCCTAACTGTAGGAATGTTTGACCAAGAAACAATGGGAGTGGAGATACAAATAACAGTGAGAATGTTGATTTGTACAAATCACTTAGTGGGGATTTTTTGTGTCAAGTTTATAAGGACTTGACACAAAAGGGGTTTGACAATCATCATGTCAGGACTTCAACAGTGGGAGTGTTAAAAGCTTAGACACAGTGGAAGTTTGAAGGGTTTTAACCATGAATAATTTTGGTGGACCCACCGTCAGTTAATTTGATCAGTGAGGGGTTTTGTGGTAGAGGACCGTGAATTATTAAGCACTCCATAATTATACCGTAGGAGTTTCGTAAGGGAAGATTGACCCGATGAAGTCATTGAATCTCATCTCAACGAATGAGTGCTCAAAAAGTCACAGTGGGAGTTGATGGGATTGATCCTGGCAATTAAAACCAAACTATGATTGTGGGTGAAGGAAAGAGGACATTTCATTATCTTTCACTTTGCAAAAGAATCCTGGTTATCAAGAAGATGTCGGTGACCGAAAAGGTTTTTGGCAACTTGCTCCTAAGTGAGTTGAAGTAGATGGGATGTGCTTCATCCTTAAAGGATTTTAGAGTCACAGTGAGAGTTTCGTGATAAAAGATTGACCCAATAAAGTCATTGAATCTCATCTTGACGAAAGAGTGCTCGGAAAATCACAGTAGGAGGGTTTTAATCATCTTAAAAATGATTAAATAGGTATAGTGGAAAGTTCTTAATCATTTTTTTTATCATGAATAAGAATGAATTATTCAGATGAATGGTCTTCATCTTGAATAATCAGCTGATTTCAGGTTATCCTTAAGAATATCATGTGTAGTATTCTCTAAGAACTTCCCATGTCGGGCTATACTTAAGAATACCATGCGTAATATTCTCCAAGAACTTTCCATTAGTGGGCAACGTTACTACGAAATCAGGTCTCGATTCCTAAATTTGTATTCTCCTCGAACTTCGTATCAACCCCTAGCTTTTTTGGCGAAACTCAGTCCAATGAGGAGCGTATTATTTTCAGCCATGGTGTTAGGTTATCCTTAAGAACACCATGTGTAGTATTCTCTAAAAACTTCCCGTTGTTGGAAATAAGGAAAGCAGTTTAACCTCGTATACCTGTCAGAGAAACATGGAGAAATTTATACTCTTATACTTATCAGAGTGTGGGAGAAGCAGTTTATACTCGTATACACATTAGGGTTTTGGAGAAGTAGTTTATACTCATATACTCATCAGAGTCTTCGGGAATTAGTTTAACCTCATATACCCATCGGAGGATCATGGAAAAGCAGTTTATACTCTTATACTCATTGGAGTTTTTGTTGTTCTCATTTGGCTTTTTTTGCCATTATGATACTGGCGTCAACAAAGACTTGAATACTGTCTTTAAGGGCAAAATAGTTCTTGGTGGGATGTTGAACCCTCCTATGATATGCATAGTATTTGAGGTCTGAAGTCTTGCTAGCTTCCTCTTGATTCGTAATAGGTGGTAGCTTGATTTTATTATTGGCGAGAAGGTACTTAAAGATGGATGGAACTTCATCATCTTCGAAAGAATACTTCTTCTAGGACCTCGGATCGGGAGTCCTCTGTTACCTCCGGGGTTGCTATTGTGACATTTGATTAGCGTTCATAGCATTTGCAAGTACCATCGGTTGACTTCTCTTAGCTTTCTTTCTTTTAAGAAAGTGTTCAACTTCTTCTCCGCATACCTTCAGTTCCTTCCAAGTCTTGGATGGGATAATACCCATGGCTTCCAGAATGTCAAGGGAAAGATTATTATTATACGTCTGCAGTATGAACTCTTTTGTGACTGGATCCTAACAATTCATTGCTTTATTACGGAAGCACTTGATGAAGGTGTCGACTGACTCTCCGTTCTTCTTCTTCTCCTCTAGAAGAGTTCCGATTGATACCTCAGTGTCATCATCGAAGAAGTTACTAAGAAAGAGACTTTCCATGTTATCCCAGCTGTTAATGCTCCCTGGCTTGAGACGTCGATACCAATCGAAGGTGACCCCGCAAAGGATGCCTACGAATAATCGCACCATCAAGGGCTCAGTACCATAAATCATTCCCAAGTGAGACTTGAAGTAGATCAAGTGTTGAGTTGGCGAGCATTTCCCGTCAAAGGCGTGAAGTTAATCAGATTACACTTCACCGGATATGAGATTGACTCCCACTCCCTCGGGTAGGGGCATAGAATACTGGTCAAGGGCTCATTACCAGGAATGATCGTACCATCAAGGGCTCATTACTAGAAATCATACCCAAGTAAGACTTGAAGTAGATCAAGTGTTGAGTTGACGAGCATTTCCTATCAAATGGCGTGAAGTTAATCAGATTGAACTTCGTCAGATACGGGATTGACTCCCACTCCCTCGGGTATGGGCACAGAATACCAGTCTTTTTCACCTCTTGAGCCGATATCAAGGCATTGACCTTGTTCTCAAGATCTTCCATCATTTTATTATCTCCATCCTTTTTTTGGGAATGTCGGGGAGGCTAAGGAGGATTAACCGGATCACACTTAGTGTTATGGCTATTGGGAGGAGGATTAGCAAAACTGTGTTCATCCACATTTGCATCGCTATTATCTACGTCGTTTTGAGCACGGCGACTAGATTCAGCTTGCTGAATTGGCTCAGGTTGTCGATGAGACTGAGTCTGTAACTCCCTCATCTGCTGCATGGCTAATTCTATCACCATCTTCATTTCAGCTTGAATTTCTTCTCGCTGCTTAGCCAGAGCTTCTTAAAGTATTTGAGCTAGCTGATCAGGAGTGATGGTGAATGCCTCGCGGGTTAGTCCCATGCTAGACATTATTTTTTCTGAAGCGACTACGGAGGAAGCATATGATACTTCATCATATGAGGATATTCCTTCATGCATCCTTTGATAATCCCTACGTCTGATCGTTCCTATTTGAAGCCGAGTTATATGCTAGGATATCCTCGGATAAGAGTCAGGACTGGAGTTGGTCAAGCGCCATTTTGACTTTCCTTTATCAGACATATTGATGGTGATTTCTAGGAATTTGACTAATCTTTTCTTACGAAAGCATCTTGATTTGTGCTTTGACGCTTTAGTGGACAGCCTTTGGAATATCGAGACCTTCTATGGAGCAGTCTTGGAGCAGTTATACTCTGATAATACTGCTCTGATAAGCCTCTCACAAGGATAGTGAGAATTCATTTCTCGGAAACTTCTCTTCCAAGACTTGTTCGTACCCCCAGTCCGATAGTACAACTCATCGGTATGATGACTGGAGCAACCTATTGGCTGTTGGTTCAACTCCCTAGGTGTAACATCGTCTTTTGATGGACATGTTTTCTTCTAGGGATGTAGAGCCTTATTGGCACTCTCAAGAGTTGCATGTTTGGAACCACCTCCTTGCAGGTGTGGAAACCCAACGGGCTACTGGACTTCGACATGCACGCCCAAGTGGGTGGAAATCAGAGTTTTCCTAACCTGGGATTGTTTTGACTTGGTGGGAGGACGCGTACGACCCCTAGTCTGAAGAGTCACTTGGGATTTGTTCATCGGACCTGAGCGTTCATTAATCGAAGCTTTTCCTCGATCCTCGTGTAAAGGACCAAGGCGATCTACCATTACTATCTTGAATTTGGATAGATCCACATTGCCGTGAGGCTTCACCAGAAGTACAGCAGCTTTTTGGGCAAGACACATTGCAGTGTCTCGGCCATCAGAAACTAGTTCGGCCATCTTCCGAGTTGATTTTGACGCCGTTTTGGACCTTGGCATCCAGACTTAGCATAGTTTTGGTGATTTTTAACCACCTCTTCTTTCTGTAATTCTTGTACCTTCTGTAAAAGAATACGCGTGTGCGCGAGAAGTGCGCAACGCTTCTGGATGCGTTGCTCGAGAGTCGAATGAGTTCATTTGACACGGACTCATTCACCGGTCGATGGCTTGAAGGAAGAGTCAATTGCTTACCGTTGAGGCAGCTGAGTCACTTGACGCCTCCTAGACTCCAGGTTCTCATGATAACGGATCCCGTCAACTAGCTCTAAGGCTTTAGCGAGCTGACATGCGAGACATTGGCACTTCCTCTAACGAGCCCTTTTTGTCAGAACAGGCATGATTCCTTCAAACAACTCCTTGACTGAAGAGGAGTTGTTGCGAGCAGAAGTTCCGACTTCATTGAACGCCAGGAGAAAGTTGCGAGGGGAAGCCTCCACAACGATTGGGCGAGAGTCGTCACCCTGGGTCTTCTTCAGATCTGAAAACCCGCGAACCTTCTTCAAAGAAGAGATCTTCCTGCACTTGCGAGGGGAGGAGGATCAGGCGGAGGAGGATAAGATGTACTCCTCAAACTTTAGTTGGTCGAACTCGTACTCGACCTCTTCATAAACTAGGATCTTAATCTTCGGTTGTGACACGACAGCCTCGGCAGAGAGGCTGTTGGCTCCCACTGTGGTCGCCAGCGTGTTCGCATCAAAAATCAGTTTATAAGTGGAATCCATTTGAACTCGTTTATCAAATTACAGATTCAAAAGAGTGAGCCTTTGTATAAGACTTCTTTACACAAATAAAATAAAAAGAATACTTCCTAGAAACACACACAGAGAACGTTTATCGGTCGCTGCTTGCATGGGATCTTTGCACGTGCCGGGAACCCTTTGATCCATGGACCGTCGAGTATCAGATCAGAATTGATCGTGAAGAAGACGTAGTGTTCTTAGTCTCAACGAGGAAGCCTAGAACAAAAGTAAATAACCTCAACAAGGTGAGATTACTACTCTTCTCAAGATCAAATCGATGTTTGATCTCAAGGGAAGAGTGAAAAGGCTATAGATCTCTCGAAATCTCCCGCTTTTTGCTGAAGTTCGCCAAGATCTCGCCTCCCTCTCTCTGGAATTCATGGGTTCTGCTCTCAAAATGTCAGCAACTCGCCTCCATGTCCAAAATTCTATATTACCTATGTATAGGGGTGCTAGGGGTGTATTTATATGTTTCGTATGTCATGTTTGTGGATAAGAATTCGTGATTTAGGGATGTTCCCAAGGTAGTTAGGGAGGCAGTAGATCGAACGAATCCCGAGAAACTTATCAAAAAATGAGTCGTCGGAAAAGGCTGTATATGCGAATCACTTCAATGTGACTCATCATTTGCGAGTCACTCTGATATGACTCATCATTTGCGAGTCACTCTGATGTGACTCGTCATTTACGAGTCAGTCTGAAGTGACTCATCATTTACGAGTCACTTCAATGTGACTCGTTATTTGCAAGTCACTTCAATATGACTCATCATTTGCGAGTCACTCTGAAGTGACTCGTCAATTTGAGACTTCCTGATTGTGTCTCTTCAGTCGTTTCGCGCATTTCGTCATTTCGTATGCGTTTATTTGCTTCTTTTTAGCCTTGGATGATCTTCTTTGACTTAGATATCAACGTTCTTCGTCTTCTCTTCATTTTGAGATGTGTGCGGGAATCTATAGGTAATTTTTGACGCCTACAGCAATGTTTGGAATGCAAAGTGATAAGTCAGTGGTGACTCCATTGGCTCCACATTTCAGGCTCTCAAGTAAACAATCTCTCACTACAGTAGAAGAGAAGGCACACATGAAACGTGTACCTTATGTTAGACCCTAGAGGGGGGTGATTAGGGTCTTATGCTAATCTAATCCGATTTAAATGCCAATTAAAACTAATTAATAAGTTATCCTAGCAAGTATGAAATACAACAAGAATATAAGCTAGGATAAGCAATATGAACAATGGGATATATCCTATATGATAGAGATATATGCAAGGATATATAAACAACACAAGGGTAAATAATCTAAACAAGATAGTGGATGAAATAGATAATGAGCTAATGACAATGGCGATATAAGATATGAACATAAATATGAATGAACGCCAAAGCACACTCAAACAAGCAATATGATCACGGAGTTCGGACCTTCCGTCCTACGTCTCCGCTCCCCACTCTCGGGGAGAAATCCACTATCAACTGGGTTTTCTACGTTCACCCGAATAACGTTTACACCTCACAGTATCGGTTTTCAACGCTCACCGATCAACGTCACTCCTCACACTCGGTTTCTAGCTCACCGAAAACCTCACTACACACTCGGTTTCTAGCTCACCGAAAACCTCACCTAACACTCGGTTTCTAGCTCACCGAAAACCTTACAACACTCACAATGTAACAAATATAAATTTGTTCTCTACAATAGATGAGAACACAATGAAAGCACAACTCAAAGTTACAATCTCTCACCACCCAACTATACTATGTATGAAAGATACAAAAGCTCAAGTGGGTGTGTGTAACAATGAGATTCAATAAATCAAAACTAAACTCAATTAAAATCTAGCATATAGAAATTATAAACAAAATAATAAATAGCTAGAAATGAGTTTAGAGATTCTTCTCTGAATAACAAGATGGAGAGATGGAGATTGAAGCCCAAACAAGAAGATGATCTCCTCCACTTGTGAAAACTTCTTCACAAACAAAACAAACCCTTAAACACACTTTAAACCCTTGTTTAAAACTTATTTTAAAAACTTCTTAGATACTTGAAAAGAGATCAGCAATTGGGTATTTATACCCACTCAAGATCTAAACAAAAACCCCAAACAAAATGACAAAACAGACCCCAGAAGACAGCTCAGAAAAATAGCCGTTAGTGTCTAACGGATCTATTGTCGGTCAACCGAAAATCCTGTCGGTCGTTCTGGACCATCGTCGGTCGACCGGAAATTCTGTCGGTCGACCGATGACTCTCTGGAAAAATACTAACGAATGGTCAATTTACCGGTCGACCGTACCGGTCGACCGAAAACTGACATTCCAGAAAAAATTGGTTTTAGAGCTGATTTTAAAACCCTGTTTAAAAATATCAAATAAATTCCAAAAAATGTAAAACTTTGGGAAATGATTGTAGACATGATAATAAATATGCTATAATGACTGGTTTCGAAAAAGGACTTCCCAAATGAAAAATATCATCATTTTACAAACTAGTCCAAACATGAAAATATGATGTACTTGAATTTTGATGTTTTGACATAAACCAACTTTTGAAACTTTGTGAAATGCTTTTATAGACTTAGTAAACTGATATTCAAGTCTACAAACTAAGAATACAATATTTTCACAAAATTGCATATTCTATGCAATATATTCAAAACACTAAATATGATTTCATTAAATATAAGCTCGTTAAAGATGAATATTTTCACAAAATTGCATATTCTATGCGATGTATTCAAAACACTAAATATGATTTCATTAAATATAAGCTTGTTAAAGGTGAAATCATATATAGGCATATAAACATGAAACAAAATAGTATTTTCTAATTCTATGCATTTTTTCATATATAAGCCCGAAAACTATAAAACCAAAAACATATGTATATATATATATGTATATATATATATATATATATGAAAACCAACATAATGTGTGTGTATAGATATTGAGCTTAACGTACTTAACACACATAATATAAATCCTAAACTAAATTACCCAAGCTAGATCTTGATCTTCAATAAGCTCTTCTAGGTAATCTCGCGGATGAAGCTTTAACTTGGATCTTGAACTTTGAATAGCAAGGCTTCACCGACATTCCGCCAACCTCCTTTGGATATGATCGTTGAAGCTCTATTTCATCCATCCTCCAACTACGTTGTTTGTCTACAATAAATACGAAAACACAAATACTAGACAAACAACATTAGTGGTAAATTGTTTGTTAAACAACATCAAAACAAGAAGGCCAACACCTTATGCTAGCGCAGTTAGCAGTTTAATATACGCAATGGTATATACATGTTCAGATATTTCACAGGCGGTCAGTGTTGTTAGTAGGTTCATGGCGAATCTAGGAAAGACACGTTGAGAAGCAGTAAAATAGGTCCTGAGGTACTTGAAGGGTACTGTTGATATGGGTATATGCTTTGGTGGACATACGTGTCAGATTAATGTGTTTGTGGACTCAGATTATGTGGGTGATCTAGACAGACGACGATCTACTACTGGTTATGTGTTTAGAATACATGGTGCTTCAGTTAGTTAGCGATCGATGCTACTGGCTACAGTGGCACTTTCTACTATAAAGGTTGAGTACATGGCCATAGCAGAGGGAGTGAATGAAGTATTGTAGTTGTGGGGTCTTCTAGATGATTTGGGGATTAAGCAGGATTGTGTGAACTTATGGTGCGATAGTCAAAGTGTGATTCATTTGGCTAAGAAGCAAGTTCATCATGCTCGTACCAAGAAGATCGACGTCAGGTATCAGTTTGTGCAAGATGTCATAGAGGAATGTAATATTTTTCTCATGAAGGTGCACACAAATAAGAATCTCGCGGACATGTTGACATGGGTGGTGACGAGTAGCAAGTTTCAGCATTGCTTGGACTTGCTTCATATCAGCTCGTGTTGATCTGCCCAAGAGGGCATGGCCCTTTGGGGTGGTGATGGGGTGAGTTGGAGACTATATGGAGAATAATATTCAGAACTACAGTTAGCTTGATTTAGAGGGTACGTAGGCAGCCATGGTATAATGGTTCAGCTATATATTTTTTTTTTTTGCCTTGTTTTGGTGTTTAAGATCGCTCCTGTGATGTTCGTGGTATTCTTCTGGTATTCGTCTAAAATTTAAGGTTTATCAAATGATGTACAAGATGGATAATTGTGAGCGCGAGACACCCTTGGATGTCTCGGCTGTCTCGGCCCAAGACAGTTGGTATTTGGGCCCAGATTCGATTTTTTGGCTCTATTTTCTTGGTATAAATAGGAACGTCATCCTAGGGCTTCAATAAAAGGGTTTTGCCGGCTGCAGCAAAGAGTTTTAACAGAGTTTTTCAGATCTAAAAAGGTGAGATCTTGAGGAGAGAAAAGAGAGAGAACTTGGAGCGATTGTACAAGAAAGAAGTCATCTTCTCTTGGGTAAAATCGAAGCCTCGTCTCTTTGGAACGAGCTTGCTGGTTGTGCAAGTCGTCGGTGCTCTCCATCATAGTGTAATATCCCTTCACCCCCTTCCGTGGACGTAGGTAATTTTACCGAACCACGTCAATCTCGTGTCTTCTTTATTGTTTTGTCGTGTATTGTCTATTGCTTGTGTTGGTTGGTTTCCTCGATATTCAGATCTAGATCTGATATTGGAATAGTGTATATCTCACATCACTGAGATATTCACTTCTGTTCTTGTTTTATATCGAAACTAGAACATCGAGGTTGGCTTGAGTTTTGTGAAAACAAAAGACAAGGCTTTCTCTCGAGGTGATTTGCTTCTGCGGCGAGTGGACGTGACGCCCCCTTCAACATTGGAAGTCCTAATCAGATACAACCACCAAGGATTTTGTAGCATACTTTTGTTTTAGTGAGCCTACTCATATTATTTGTAATCCACTATTTGTCTTCTTCACGTCAGCTGATGGACAAAGTAGTAGAGTAACGTTCATGAAATTTTCGATGTCCTTGGTCGTCGCTGCTGCTTAAAAAATATTGTGAATTTTACATCATTATTCAATGTAATTTGTTAGCTACTCTTTGTTTATTGTTTTCTCCTTGTTACAAATATTATGTTGTAAGGACAATATCAAGCCTCCAACAAAAAATCAATACTCCATCTTGTAAAATTTTCCCGTAAGTTTTGTTCTCATTATATTCCGATGGAAGTAGTTTCTCTTGAATATTGAGTAATTGTACGTGCTTTAAAGCTTATGTAGATAGAGCAAAAACCAATAACAACAAAATGAAATTCTCTGCAGCCTACAACACTATAATCCACAGGAAGGCATTCACATGCTCTTACATAACTTCTCTCTGCATCTTTTGATGAGGCAACGTAAACTGATTTCCTACATACTTCTCTCCAACATCTCTTGATACCTCTTGAAGGACTCCTGTTTCTGAATCTTTATCTGCCTGTGGAATCTCCTTATAAACAAATCAGCAGCTTTATCGATCTCATTCTCAAGTCCAATGTCAGCAAATTTGTCATCAAACTCATCTAATTCAGGGATTGGATCCATCAAGTAGGGGTAGTCATCTTCTCCCTCTTCTTCTTCCATGTCTTTCGCCATTTCACTGTGTGTGGATTTATATTCTATGACAGCCTTGTCGTAGTCATTCACATTCTCATCAGCCTTCACTGAATGAACTTTTTGTGAGAGAACACTCATCAGTGTCTTCTTATCGTGAAGAATCTTGAAGAGCATTAACCGGGTCTTCATGGCACTGGTTTTGCTCTTCACCGCGGTTGATTTGCCTTTGGCCATTGCGACCAGAACGGAGATCACTTGCTTCAAGTTCTTCATCTAGAGAAGAGTAGGGTCACTGAGTGGAGGTGAACAGAGAAAGTTGTGGAGATAAATAGAGTAAACTTTGGCATGGAGATTGGAGGGAAGAGCTTGATGGGTACTTATAGAAGAGGGTGAGGGAGGGGATAGAATGGTCATTTTGCTCAATTAAAATACATTGCATGGTGTGGGCACTAAGAAAAGGTGAGAAAGTGGGAGGAAAAAGCTACTAGAGGGAAAGCAAAGCAAACCAAAGCAAAATGTGGTATGAGGGAAATTTGGCACCATTAAGTGTATAATTTGGTCCATAGCTTTGAGGCCTTTGGGGGTTTTTTTCAGTTTGGTTTGTTAAGTTGACAGTTGTGCGGCATAGTGTTGTGAAATCTCAAGAAGTGGTTCTTGACGATTGAAAGATAAGCTAATTCCTAATGGAATTCAAGGAAAAGATCACCTAGGCAAAAAAATTGTGATTGATATAACTTATCTTTTGTCACTTGAGTGCTTTTCCTTTCCATCTCTGTTTTCTTTCACATATTTTTCTTTAGCTACACGCTTATGAACTTCTAGTTCTGCCCCCCAAGCATAAAATTTGTTTTATTGTTCTTCAGCATATGATTCATAAAGTTTACAAAGAAAAAATTATAGCTTCTTTTAACATGTAACATTACAAATTCTGAAATATGGGAATGTGTTTCTGCTTTATAATCTTGGCTGAAACTACGCATAAAACGTTGGATTCTATAGCGTAGTCGTCTCAATTTATTTAGATATATCAGCTAAACTTTCCCCTAAATTTTCTCGATATGTACCTTATATTGGTTATCCTGCTCGTATATTTCTAGGTAATTGTATTGCCTAAATGGTTTAAATAAGAATCGTAACTTAGCTGAAGTGAGCCTTTACCTAGCTGAAGTGAGCCTTTACCTTGTCAAATGCACATAAACTTTGTCTAGTTTTAGCCAAACGATAAACATTTGGGGATCAATGAGCTCCAATTAGAGCATTTATTTGTGAGGCTAGCATTGCTGTTAATTATATAGTCATTAGCTTTATTGCCTATGAGAGCTGAAATATAATCTCATGCCTCTTTTTTCCAAGGTAGAGAAAAATCTAACAATTGATATTTTTCCTGCATCCTACTAATCAGAAACAGTGAGATGAAGGTTAATAAAATGTATCGCACCTTTATTTTAATATTGCATAATGTAGTTATTCATAAAATTCATCGAAAGTTAGATGTTTTCTTGAGACAGAAATTTCAGAGGATATGAATGTATACCTATTCCTTTCCGTTTTATTATAATTTGACAGTAAACTTCCTGGAAGCTCAACATGACATACTTTTTTCTAGCATACTCTTTTCTTTTTCCATGACTTAGCTGGAATATTTAAAAGGGAGACTGAGCTCCTTTATAGTTATATGAATGCACTCTCGATTCTTCACTTCTATTGTTATCACCACTTTATGAGACATTTGGCCGGCTTGTTAATTTTTATTGGAATTTAGGGAGTATGAGTAGTTTAGCTTCTTGCAAAGTAAACTAGCTATATAAGGTCATTTTTCATCATTTGTCACCTTAAGATCTCTCTCCTCCTGTGCTTTCTTCTTGTAGTGTTGAACTAATCAATGTTTAGCATGTTAAACAACCTAAGAGCCATAGTGTGATATCCTACGTGGAAGGGAATCCTAAGAGTCAAAGTATAATAAGTGGGGTGGTATTCTAAGAGATGACTCCTTGTATTCTATGCAAGTAAATGTGTAGAGTTAATGTATGGAATATGAAGGGTCATGTATAAGTCTATATAAACCCATGAGTGGGAGAATTTGATATATGAAAAAAAAAACATAAGCACCAATTCTCTATCTTCTTCTACATCTCTCTCTCTCTCTCTAATTCTCTATCATACTAGCCTTAGCCAAAGTTTTTCTTCACTACTCAGTTCAGAATTACAACATGGTATCAGAGCTTCGTTACGACAACTGAGTGTTAAGAAACCCTACCTCTACAAAAACATCAACACCCACTACCAAAACTCTTCCAAATAGCCTCCTCAAAATTACCAATACAACTCTCGATTCTCCAACTTCATCTCGGATTCAAGTGGCTGACCCAATAGTCATTGAGTCCGACCCAAAACCTACCTTCGGCGAGATACGAACACCGATCTTCTCCGGGAAGAACTACGACTTTTGGCGGATCAAGATGAGGACGATATTCAGAGCGCATGACCTTTGGAAGCTGGTGGAGAAAGGTTTCGAGGTGCCAGAAGACGAAGACTCTCTCACCCCGGCGGAGCAGAAGACATTAAAGCTTAACTACATGAGGGATGCCAAAGCCCTCGGGTTGATCCAAAATGCCGTCTCCGACTCCATCTTCCCCAGGATCTCCAACGAGGAGACAGCAAAGGCGGCGTGGGACATTCTCCAAGAAGAGTACCGTGGAAGTGAAAAGGTACGGGCGGTTAAGCTTCAAACTATTAGAAAAGAGTTTGAGCAAATCTCTATGAGAGTAGAAGAAAGACTCGATGATTTTCTTACTAGATTCACCAATGTTATAAATCAATTAAAAACATATGGTGAAGATGTAACAAATCAAAGAGTAGTTCAAAAAATTCTTATTTCTCTCTCTAGTAGATATGACCCCATTGTAAGTGTGATAGAAGAAACAAAAGATATGGAGAAGCTTTCATTACAAGAGGCAATCGTATCCATCAAGGCGTTTGACCAAAAGCTTGAGAAGAGGAATGAAGCTTCTACCATGGAGAGAGCCTTCCAAAGCTTCAACATGAGCTCAAATCAATAACAGAGCCAGAAGCAAAAGAAGAAGAAGCAAGGAGGCAAGCCCAATTTTGCTCCAAAGCCTCAACAACAACAACAAAGTGGCAACTCACAACAAGGTAGCAAATCCACATGTAGAACTTGTGGCAAGTCTCATCAAGGGAAGTGCTAGTTCGAGGGGAAGCCCAAGTGCACCAACTGCTCCAGATTTGGGCATACCAAAGAGCAGTGTAGGACTCAAGGAAATCAAAACCAAAACTGCCGGCAAGTCTTTGCAAACCAAGAAGAGGACGGCAAAGGTAATGTTTTCTTTGCTTGTCATGGAGGAAAAGATAGTGATGGTAGTCTTTGGTATATTGACAATGGTTGTAGTAACCATATGACCGCGAACCGGTCACTGTTGATAGACTTAGACACATCCTATCTTGGTAGTGTAAAGATGGGAAATGGGAATATTGTAAAATCTGAAGGAAAGGGTATCTTGGATGTAAATACAAAAAAAAGAAAAAGATACATCAAGGATGTAATGCTTGTACCGGGTCTAGAGGAAAATCTGTTAAGTGTAGGTCAAAATACATCAAGGATGTAATGCTTGTACCGGGTCTAGAGGAAAATCTGTTAAGTGTAGGTCAAATGCTCCTGAAAGGTTATTTTCTAGTTTTTGGTGATCAAGCAGTGAAGATCTATGATGATAGGAGTTTTAACAACTTGGTGGCCAAAGTCAAGATGCAACCCAACAGAAGTTTTCCTCTCTCACTGCACTACTGGAACACTCAAGCTCTAAAGGTCGAAGAGGTGAACTCCTCCTGGCTATGGCACAAGAGGCTCGGACATCTCAACTTTCAAAGCCTCAAGACTCTTCAAAGCAGAGAAATGGTGTATGGCCTCCCAACCATTAAAGAAATTAAAGGTGTCTGCTCCAGTTGCATGAAAGGCAAGCAGCATCGAGGCGAGTTTCCAAAGGAAGGAGCATGGAGGGCAACAAAGCCTTTAGAGTTGATCCATACAGACCTACGTGGTCCAATGAAGACGGAGTCCCTGGCCAGCAACAAATATTTATTACTTTTATTGATGACTTTAGCAGGATGGCCTGGGTCTACTTTTTGAGGCTCAAATCAGAAGCTTTCACCGTCATCTAAAAGTTTAAAGCAATGGTGGAAAGACAAACAGACCTGGAGATCAAGAAGATTTGAAGTGATCGGGGTGGAGAATACACTTCAGCAGAGTTCGAGGACTACTGCAGCAACCTTGGCATCGAGAAGCAAACCACATGTCCATACACTCCTCAACAGAACGGAGTGGCAGAAAGGAAGAACCGGACTATCGTGGAGATGGCCAAGAGTCTCCTACATGAGAAGAACCTTCCCTACAAGTTCTGGGGAGAAGCAGTCAACACCGCAGTGTACCTTCTCAACCGGTGTCCAACAAGAGCATTGGAGGACATGACCCCCCTTCGAAGCATTCTCAAGTAGAAAACCTTCCTTAAACCACCTTAAGGTTTTCGGTTGTGTTTGTTTTGCTCACATCCCAGGCCAGTTGAGATCCAAACTGGAGGAGAACACAAGAAGGTGTATCTTTATGGGATACGCAAGCCATACGAAGGGCTACAGGCTCTTCAACCCGAAGACTCAAAAGATCGTCATCTCACGGGATGTGGTTTTTGACGAATCAGCCAAGTGGAATTGGGATCTCAAGAAGGAGGAGCAGGTGCCCACAAGCTTCATCTACCTAGATTTAGAGAGCACCCAAGATCCAGATCCAGAGCCAGAAGTGCAAACTCCACAAAACGGTTCGAGTTCAACAAGCTCCGACTCAACCACACCAAGATCAAGTGCTAGCTCCTCAAGCACACCATCCAACTCTAGTCCCAGTTCTTCTTCCTCCTCAGGTACAACTCCATTAAGATACAAAAATCTTAATAAGATTTACGCTTCATGTAATTTTTGCATATTGGAGCCTGAGTCATTTGAAGAAGCCATCAAAGAAGAAGATTGGAAGAAAGCCATGCAGGAGGCAGAGAAATGGTGTATGGCCTCCCAACCATTAAAGAAATTGAAGGTGTCTGCTCCAGTTGCATGAAAGGCAAGCAGCATCGAGGCGAGTTTCCAAAGGAAGGAGCATGGAGGGCAACAAAGCCTTTAGAGTTGATCCATACAGACCTACGTGGTCCAATGAAGACGGAGTCCCTGGCCAGCAACAAATATTTATTACTTTTATTGATGACTTTAGCAGGATGGCCTGGGTCTACTTTTTGAGGCTCAAATCAGAAGCTTTCACCGTCATCTAAAAGTTTAAAGCAATGGTGGAAAGACAAACAGACCTGGAGATCAAGAAGATTTGAAGTGATCGGGGTGGAGAATACACTTCAGCAGAGTTCGAGGACTACTGCAGCAACCTTGGCATCGAGAAGCAAACCACATGTCCATACACTCCTCAACAGAACGGAGTGGCAAAAGGAAGAACCGGACTATCGTGCAGATGGCCAAGAGTCTCCTACATGAGAAGAACCTTCCCTACAAGTTCTGGGGAGAAGCAGTCAACACCGCAGTGTACCTTCTCAACCAGTGTCCAACAAGGGCATTGGAGGACATGACCCCCTTCGAAGCATTCTCAAGTAGAAAACCTTCCTTAAACCACCTTAAGGTTTTCGGTTGTGTTTGTTTTGCTCACATCCCAGGCCAGTTGAGATCCAAACTAGAGGAGAACATAAGAAGGTGTATCTTTATGGGATACGCAAGCCATACGAAGGGCTACAGGCTCTTCAACCCGAAGACTCAAAAGATCGTCATCTCACGGGATGTGGTTTTTGACGAATCAGCCAAGTGGAATTAAGATCTCAAGAAGGAGGAGCAGGTGCCCACAAACTACATCTACCTAGATTCAGAAAACACCCAAGATCCAGATCCAGAGCCAGAAGTGCAAACTCCACAAAATGGTTCGAGTTCAACAAGCTCCGACTCAACCACACCCAGATCAAGTGCTAACTCCTCAAGCACACCATCCAACTCTAGTCCCAGTTCTTCTTCCTCCTCAAGTACAACTCCATTAAGATACAGAAATCTTAATGAGATTTACGCTTCATGTAATTTTTTCATATTGGAGCCTGAGTCATTTGAAGAAGCCATCAAAGAAGAAGATTGGAAGAAAGCCATGCAGGAGGAGATCTCCATGATAGAGAAAAAAGGCACATGGGAGCTGGTAGAGAAACCTACAGCCAAGCCAATCATCGACGTTAAGTGGGTCTATAAGACTAAACTGAACCTTGACGGGTCCATCAACAAGAAGAAGGCACGGCTTGTGGCGAAAGGCTATTCACAGAAGCCCGGAGTGGACTTCAATGAAACCTTTGCCCCTGTCTCCAGACTAGAAACAATTCGTCTCTTGATTGCTCTAGCTGCTGACAAAGGGTGGAAGGTATTCCAGCTCGATGTGAAGTCAGCATTCCTCAATGGGGTGCTACAAGAAGAAGTCTACATCCATCAACCGCAAGGGTTCGAAGTTGCAGGAGCCGAGGATAAAGTCTACAAGCTCCACAAGGCCCTCTACGGTCTCAAGCAAGCACCAAGGGCATGGTATGAAGAGGTCAACTCCTACTTCACCCAACACAACTTCAAAAGGAGCCTTAGTGAAGCCACACTTTACATTCGAAGAGATGAGGTAGATATTCTCATTGTAGCTGTATATGTAGACGATATTATCTATACAGGCAATAGTGAGAAGCTTATGCATGAGTTCAAGAAAGACATGATGGAGGTGTACGAGATGACAGATTTAGGCCTCATTCACCACTTTCTTGGCATGGGGATCCAGCAGGACGAAGATGGCATCATCATTCATCAACAGGCCTATGCACAGTCAATCTTGAAGAAGTTCGGCATGGCAGACTGCAAGCCCGTCTCTACCCCACTGGTGGTCAGTGATAAACTCAAGAAGGGAGACGGTACCGAAGGAGAAGACCTCAACCTCTACAGAAGTATCATAGGGAGTCTCCTCTACCTCTCTAATACTCGACCTAACCTCATGTTTGCCTCAAGTCTCTTAAGCAGGTTCATGCATTGTGCAACAAGAGTGCACATGGGAGCTGCCAAACGGGTCCTTAGGTACATCCAAGGCACCCAGAATTTTGGGATCCATTTTAAGAAGAACTCCTCAGCAAAGCTATTCGGATTCTGCGATAGTGACTGGGGAGGTGATGAAGATGACATGAAGAGTACCTCTGGATACTGCTTCACACTCGGATCGGGTGTGTTCTCCTGGGTGTCGATGAAGCAGAAGTCCGTGGCACTATCAACTGCAGAAGCCGAGTACGTGGCGGCTTCTCAAGCAGCATCACAAATCAAGTGGCTGAGGGATGTGCTTGATGACATTGGTGAAAAACAACTGCAGCCTACTCCTCTCCTCTGCGACAACAAGTCAGCGATCGCAATGGCAAAGAACTCTGTCTTCCACCAAAGGACGAGACATATCAAGAGAAAATATCACTTCATCAGGGACGCGATCGTGGACAAGGAGATGGAGGTCATCTACTTCAAAACTGAAGATCAAGCTGCAGACATTCTCACCAAAGCGTTGCCGAAGGATCGCTTTTGCACACTTCGAGAACTAATGGGTGTTAAACCTGCTAACCCCTGAGGAGGAGTGTTGAACTAATCAATGTTTAGCATGTTAAACAACCTAAGAGCCATAGTGTGATATGCTAGGTGGAAGGTAATCCTATGAGTCAAAGTATAATAAGTGGGGTGGTATTCTAAGAGATGACTCCTTGTATTCTATCCAAGTAAATGTGTAGAGTTAATGTATGGAATATGAAGGGTCATGTATAAGTCTATATAAACCGGCCCATGAGTGGGAGAATTTGATATATGAAAAAAAAAAAAAAACATAAGCACCAAATTCTCTATCTTCTTCTACATCTCTCTCTAATTCTCTATCATACTAGCCTTAGCCAAAGTTTTTCTTCACTACTCAGTTCAGAATTACAACATTTTCTTGCAGTCTGTACCTCACCATTTTCTGGGTTTAGTCGTTAAGGGTTTTTCTAGTTTGCATCTTTCAACTATACTTCATGTGCACCATTTTTCTTTTCTTTTTTTTTTCTTTTCTTTTTTTTTTAATTTAAATATTGTTTGTGTGACTATGACCATCTTATATTTAGAACAGTGGAGGTTTCTCTTATTGTACTTGTGTGTCCTATTGTGAAGAGAAGTCTTCTTCTCAATTCGCTAGGTAATTTGTGGCCTAACTTATTAAATGGATTCATAACTTAATTAAAGTGAGCTCAAGCCCAATTTTTGGGAATTGCCTACTCAATTATAAGCCATTATTTTGTTTGGTATTAGACCGACCAAGATCAATTTACACGATCATATAATATTTTAGCACAGCTACTCACAGTCCAGTTCTTGTAATAAATATTACAGAATATATATTTGCAAAAATTTAGCTATTTGATTATTATAAATTTTCAGTAGATGATTACGAGTTCTTTCATAGATTTCATAGTCTAAAGCCTCTGATGATACTTCTCTTCACGACGTGATCGTTTTCATTTCCTGTGGCAATGGACATTAATTTCTGTGTATCTGCTCTTAATACATTTTGGGGCTTATCTGAAAAAACTCAAAAGTATTTTGGGATTAGCTCAAAATGGGCCAAACTTCTTTGGGGTTTTTCAAAATTTCCCCACTAGTTTTTCTTCATATTTCTTTTTCTCCAAAGTAATTATAAACTTAAAAAGCAATCTTCAAGGGATCATCCATTACATGTTACTTGTAAAGTGACTTTAGGTTCTTGTAGTTGAAAAATGTAGTGGTTATCCTCGAGCTCTATAAAAGAATATAACAAGCCATTTTTGGATGGCTTGTGATATTTTGGGACTATAGTTTATCTGCTTGAAAAGTTAAAGGGCTCGACGCAGCTTTCTTGTTGGCAAACTCACATGGTGCATTCTCCTTAGCTAAAACTAGACACATAAAAATTGGGCAAAGTGCTGTAAAGTTATGATACAAGGAAATTCTGCTGCTTGCCTTGTCCAATGAGTTCTTTCGTTTTAAAGCTTGAAGATCTCGAGTCCATGTTGAGTTAATCAAATGAATCTGCGCGTTTGATTCATTGAGCCTCTTTTACCTCATTTGTTTAAAATTTCATTTGTATACTACCCCAAGTTGCCGTAAAGGTGTTTGGAATGTTATTATGGACTAATTGCGTGAACATGGCCATAGACGAAATCTCTTTAGAGTGTAAAGACATTGAGTGGGAAATAAAGGCTCCTAGATTTCCCTGTCTCAATTATCCTTGCGTTTAATTTCCTATATATATATATATATATATATGGTAAGAGTAATTGTCAAATGCCACATCATGTGCACTCCACCGTGCTAGAGGCTCTAAGACATGCTAGAGAATCTAGAATCATACAAAGGATTCAAGAAAGGCCAATCGAATCAAGAGCTTTCGTACCAAATTTGTTAAGATTGGGAAAATTCATTAACAAGATGGACAAGGCGAATCTATTTGGACTTAATTCACTCTAAGAGATTAATCTTATTTAAGTCATAAGTCCAAACATATTTAATTACTTACCCATCTTATTTAATTATATACAAATCTTATTCTCTATCCGATGTGAAACTAAATCTCGCCGAATAGATTTTGCATCTTTCTTTCACGGATCCCTTGATCCACACCTATTTGTTGGACTAAAATAACTCTTTTTCTTAAGTTCGTAGGCACCAGCCAAACCAAATAGATCAAATCAAACAATTCGAACCAATTTGCTCAAGAAAAACAGTGTAGAATGGTTCAGTTTGTTTTGGATTAAATTTATTAAACTGGATAGAATTGACAATTTGCTCACCCTAAATTTCTACCTCCAGTTACAAGACACATGGTTAGTCACTTTTGGACTGAGAACCAACCAAAAGTTGATTAATTTAGGGGCCATATTCATTTATATTTTGCGAAAATTGCAACTGCATGTAAATTACCTGTAAATAAGGCATTATGGATAGATTGTAATTGTTTGTTTCACAATAACTTATAAATACAATTGCAAAAAGGCTATTGGGGTGCAGTTAATGACTTACGCAAATTCGAGCATATATCCTAATTACAATCTTTTTAAGTTGTAAATAAGATGTACGAATTGAATTTTTTTTAAAATTGGACTAATAATTACAGCTCTAGCAGTATACGATATCAGTTGAAGGAAATTTTTCTTGCAATACGTTCTACTTACAACTAGAGCGCATCAGGAAACCTTTCTAAGCTTATGCTTAGTCAATAGTCACTAACCCAAAGTACAATGGAAAGGAATGCAAGTATATGTCCATACACAACAAATAACACGAGGAGATCCTCTACATCCTTAATTGTAGAGAATGTTTACAATCACTTAAGTAGATGAATAATATTGATTCATCTAATGAACTCCATAAATAAAATATTTTTTATATATAATTTATTTAATTAGTATTATTCTGGTCCATTAAGTGAAAAGTTTTTATTGGTAAGTTATAGATACTCTCTCCAATTAAGGGTCTGTTTGTTTGCTAATTTTTTGTAGTGTAATATTTTAGATGTTAGGTGCTACAGTATTACATCCAACTCCTCTGTTCGGCTTGCACAAATAAGTGTAGTTACTGTAGCTGAGTTTGTGTTACTATCGCTGAGTTGGCGGTCTCTCGGCATTTCTCAACAAAAAATAGTGAAATGGGCTCAGGTTACCGTAACTATCAGATACAGGTGAACCATTTACTTTCTGTCTCCGTAGCTGCTCCGTGTTTTACCAAAAGAAGTTACGGGATCCTAATGCCCAAATATGGTGTGGTTGCAGTTGACTTGTTACTTCCAAGTTGGCTGTCAACGTCTACAACAGACTGTACAACTCGAAGCTGTCCAAATGGTTTGGTAGGTTTGGGCCCTGAGTGGGCCACAAGGGTCCATTTCTGTTGACATGAGATGATCAGATGTGTCCTTTATTTCATTTCAACGACCCCTTCAATCATTTACGTCGTTGGGAATTGCGAGCTCTTGGACTCGGACATCCCTCCAATTTCTTTCTAGAAATTGCGAAAATATTAGTGAAGTTCAGGAACTTTAAAACAGAAAGCTATTTGGGTGTTTATCGGTCGACCGCGAGCTTTAGCGTGGTCGACCACAAACGTGTACGAGTACATGGTAGTTTCTGGAGTTCTGGTCGGTCGACCGCAAGGTTAGGTCCGGTCGACCACCAAACCGTGTAATGGTTTTCTGGATTCTGTCGTTATGTCCGGTCGACCGCGAGCTTTGGCGCGGGCGACGTGCCATCGGGTTTGGGTCTGGGCTTTATTTCCTGTTTTGATTTGGTTTGTGTTTTGATATATATTAAAACATGGTTTTAGGGTTTGGTTTATCAGAGATTAGAGAGTATTCTGAGCACTTTGAGAGGGAGAAATTGTGAGCGAGTTGAGAGATCATTGGTTAGGGTTTGTTCGAGTGTTTGAAGTGGTTGTAACCCTTTTGTACTCTCCTCGAAATAGTGAAATCTCCATATTCTCTCCTCGTGAACGTAGGCAATTTTCCGAATAATGTATAACTCTGTGTTTGCTATTGGTTTGTCATATTTGATTGGATTGCACTCGAGTTTAGTTTGTTAATCTTCTTCCGTGACTCGCGGACTCGTTTAGTTGTCGAGCACGCTTCCGCCAAGGCACGTAACAATTAGTATCAGAGCTCAGATTTAAGATCTAGGGTTTTGGCATTAGGTGGAGAAAGATTTGTCGTGAAAGTTTGGTTCTTGGAGTTCTAGGCTTCGGTGGAGATAGTGTTTGGGGTTGTCGTTGAAGATTTTACTTTTCTCATGTGGTTAGGAGAACTATTTTGGAATCCGTTATAGGGTTCAGTTGGGTAACTTCTACGATCAAATTTGATTTTTTTTTCCTCTACAATTGGAGTTTGTGAGTATGGGTGAAGAAGTTGGTGAAAATAGCAAAATGACGAGTACAGTTCAAGTTAGTTTTCAAAACATGAAAATTAGTGTGATTAAATATGACGGCAAGATCAATTTTGGTTTGTGGATGAGCGACGTACAGAATGCGCTCAATGCTCAGAATTTAGAGGAGACCATCATGGTCCATGAGAGGCCACCAAAATATGAAGAGACGGTATGGAAAAAGATGAATAGGAATGCTTGTGGGGTGATCAGGTCCTGTTTGGTACAGAAGCTAAAGTATGATGTGATTGGGTGACGTCTGCAATGAAGATGTGGGAAATTCTCAATAATAAGTACCTTACGAAAAGTGTTGAGAACTGTTTGTACTTGCTGCAAAGATTTTTCAGATTTCATATGTCCAGGGGCACCTTACTAGCAGTTCATGTGAACAACTACTCTAAGTTGTTGTCAGACTTGGCCAATGTGGATGAGAAGATTATAGATGAGTACAAGACTATTATTCTTTTAGGCTCTTTACCGGATGAGGAGTATGACACCTTCGTGCTTACTTTGTTGAATGGGAGATCTTTTATCACATATAGTGAAGTTACTAATGCTTTGACGAACTATGATTTGAGGATGAATGACAAGGAGACTTCCCGCGCTGGTACTTCAGGAGAGGCCTTGTCGACGAGAGGTAGAAGCTCATATCCGAGAGGTGGTAATAGGAGCAGGTCGAAGTCTAGAGGCCATCAGCAGTTAGCAAAGAACCAGTGTGCGTTCTGCAAGGAGCATGGACATTAGAAGAGAGACTGCCCGAAGCTCAATGAGAAGGAGAATAGCAAGAAAAAGAGCCCGAAGGCCAATGAGGTGAACGTTGCAAGAGGTGATGATTCGAGTTTTTCTCTATTGATTACTCCAATGGTGAACCACTTGGATGCATCAGATTGGATGCTTGATTCTGACGCTACCTATCATGTGACTCCTAGGCGAGATTGGTTTGTATCATTTAAGAGACTCGATAGGGGTGTTGTTGTTATGGGAAATGATAAATCATGTGGTATTTGTGGGATAGATACCGTGAGGATTCGGATGCACGATGGAGTAGTCCGTGAATTAAAAGAATTGAGATTTGTTCCTCAGCTGAAGAAGAATTTTATTTCTATTGAAGCTTTGGAGATAAAGGGATTCAAGGTGATCTTTGAGGACGCTGTAGCAAAGGTTACTAAGGGATCATTAGTGATGATAAAGGGAGTCCATAGTCGAAACTTGTATTATCTGAAGGGGAGCACCAAGGTTGGCCAGGTAGCTTCATCTATTTCAAATGCGGACATGAGTAGACTTTAGTACTACAGGTTAGGATACACAGGAGAAAAATCATTGCAAGCTTTATGCAAGCAGGGGCTATTGAAGGGAGCCAAGAGTGGGAAGATTAAGTTTTGTGAGCATTGTGTTCTTGGCAAGAAGACGAAGGTAAAATTTTAGACTGTCATTCATAGGACGAGGGTCATCCTAGATTACGTGCACACAGATATTTGGGGTCCCACCAATACTGCATCACTTGGTGATCGACATTGGTTTGTCACGTTCGTTGATGACTATTCTAGGCGTTTTTGGGTGTACACCATGACGAAGAAGAGTGAAGTCCTAGATTTATTTGTGGAGTGGAAGAAGAGATTGGAATTGTAGACTAGGAGAAAGATTAAGACGTTATGATCCGACAATTAATGGCGGTGAGTACGCATAAGACCCCTTTCAGTAGCTATGTTTAGACGAGGACATAGAAACACACTTCACAGTTAGTCATATACCGCAGCAGAATGGGGTGGCAGCAAGGTTAAATCAATCTTTACTGGAGAAAGTCTGATGCTTATTGTCGTAGAATGGTTTGGAGAAGATCTTTTGGGCTGAGGAACTATCATATGCGAGCCATCTCATTAACAGGCTATCTTCATCTGCGATTGAGGGGAAGACCCCTATGGAGATGTGGTCGGGAGAGCCAGCACATGACTATGATCAGCTCAAAGTATTTGGGTGCCCTGTATTTTATCATGTGAAGACAGATAAATTGGAACCTTGAGCTAGGAAGATCATATTTATAGGATTTAAGCATGGTGTAAGGGATACAAGCTATAGGATCTAGTTGATAGGAAGATTATGCTGAGTAGAGACGTCACGTTTAATGAGGCTTCTATCTTGAAGCTACCCAGCTCTCAACAAGTGGAGAGCGACCCGACAGAAGAGATATCGCAGGTGGTGGAGATCGATGCAGCCCCACAATGTCCAGATGGTACAGTATTTATTAGAGTGCCGACTGAGATGACGTTAGGTGAGCACAGTGATGAGGAGGAGGATACGGGTACAGATGTGCATGATCAGGGACCGACGGCTCAGGTTCAGGATTCTATTGCTGTTCGGAGACAGATGAGAGACATACGGATGCTAGCATGGTATACCGACACAGTAGTTACGTATGTACTTTCGGTGGAGAGTATCGATGAGTTGGTGCCTACTACTTTCAGGGAGGCCGAGCAGAGTTTGGAGGCTGATTCGTGGCAGGTAGCTATGCAGGAGGAGATAGAGTCTCTTCACAATTGTCACACCTCGCTTCCCAAAATACCCAGGAATCGGAACGTGAACAAGCCCGCAACATATTAGATTAAGGAGAATAAATAAAAATAAACATTTCTCCTCGACCTAATACGCTAAGCATCTGGAAATAAATACAATGCAAAGGCACAGGTCCCCGATCACAATCAACAAGAATATAACGAACAACACAGAATAAAATAATACATATCACAATGAATATTCATCCTAGACATAATAATCGGGTCAACATACCCTTATACAAAACTAACTGATTGAAATACTAGATAATATAAAAATACAATGATCAAAGAGAAATGAAAGTGCTACAATACAAACTAAAAGGAAAGACTAAGTTTCGGCTTCTTCTTCTGCTACGTCTGCAAAGCACTCCTGCTGAGAATCCTCTGGCTCCTGGCGATCTCCCAGCTGGACCTGTTCTTCTTCTAAGTCTGACGTATACCAGAGAAAACAGGTATACGTCAGGGTGCATGGCACACGGCAAGACCCCACAAAAGAAAAGAACGAACGAAAACCCAAGCGGAAAACGATACAATAACCGAAATGACAAAAGAACGTGCAACTGGTAATCCAACAAAATCAACATGCAATCCACTACCAAAACATGATAATCATAAGAATCCATAAATCAATCGGGTAACGAAATCATGTAGCTAGCGATCAGACTAATCATCCAAGTCACAAGATCATACAACTAGATGGAATTAATACCTAAAAATCTACAACTCGAGACGTAGTACGTCAAGCGAAATAATCCAAACAAGGAAACCCTCATATATATACCATATGTCTCGAATTGTAAATTATTAAATATTAATCCTGATCTATGTATGAAAAGAAACACAACTAGCCTACATCTCACAATAAATCATACCTAGCCAAGAAACGAGATCACGTAACTAGCCATTCTATAACAGGTCACTGGTCACATCTCACACAGAGTCAACACTCATATCATCGGATAACTGACTGTTCACAAATCCCCTACATGCATCCAATCCCGCGAAACAGGCGGCTAGAGGACTACACGCAAAGCTCAGGTGACGAAACAGGTTACGGATCAAAGTGACGAAACAGGCCACTTTGTCCAACAAACTAACCCCAGGACGAAACAGGTCACTGGTGCGAGTCTAGAAGATACATCAACAATCACATCCGATCACATGAACATTAACTTCCCCATCCCAACTCTCTTGTATTTTCTAAGTCAACCATAAACCTCATTGAAACTCGGGTTCACCACCTAACTCAGGCTGTGTTGACCGCTTCTGCCCAGAACTGCTTCGGTAGGCCTGACTGTACTCGAATGCTTCTGGCTCTCTCTGTCAACGTTCGGTTCATCCGCTCAGCTACACCATTTTGCTGAGGCGTGCCGGGCACAGTTCTCTCCATTCTGGTCTCGTGCTCATAGCAGAACTTCTTGAATATGGTGTCTTCATATTCACCGCCATTGTCGGTCCTGAGCTTCTTTATTCTCAGACCGGTCTCATTCTCGACCATAGTTTTCTATCTCCTGAAAGCTTCAAATACTTCTGACTTATGCTTCAGAAAGTAGACTCACACTTTCCTTCTTTTAATTCATAATAATTATTCTAAAATAATCTTTTCTCAAAATAGTTTAACAATTCAAAATAACATGTTTTTCTAAAATAAATTATTTTAAATAATCTATTTTAATAATTATCCAAAACCAACTCATTTTCCAAATAATCTCTTTTCTCATCATGATAATTCTAAAACATCTCAAAATAACCACTTTTACACAAAATAATTATTCTTTTAAATTACTTATCTTCATATCATTATTAACATCAACCATCAACAAGCCACGCAGATAATAACAATTCACAATTTAATCTATTCAACTAATTAACGACTGATAAAAATAGGAAATGACGAGTCAAGAGGAGCGGGATCTTGCCTCGGGGTTTTCGTCGAACGAATTGACGTCGCCGTGCGAGACTATGGATCCAC
>NC_033797.1:47692759-47708790 GCF_001876935.1 Asparagus officinalis | reverse complement strand
GACGGCGTGGGTGATGGGGGATTGAGCGTGGGAGTGGGAGAGATGGTGAAGGAGAGAGAGTTATGAGAGAGGGGGAGTGAGCTGGTTGGTTGATGAAGGAGAAGAAGAACGAAGAGAGAGAGAGGGGAGTGAGTTTCGTTGTGGGTTTCTTGGGGAATGGGAGAGCAGAAGAGAGTGAGAGAGAATAATAAAGAAGAGAGAGAGAGAGAGAGAGAGAGAGAGAGAGAGAGAGAGAGAGAGAGAGAGTGTGTGTGTGTGTGATGGTGAGTGATTGAGTGAGAGAGTGAGACATGAGCTTTTAATGAGAGAGAATAATAGAGAGAGAGTGTCAGAGAGAGAGACAGATTGAGTGTGAGATTGAAGAAGATTTTAATGAGAGAGATGGTACCTGATAGGGTGGTTGGGGGATGTGGGTTGAGAGTTGGGGGAAACACGAGGTGGGGAGATTTGCGTGAATTGGGGAGAGTTTTAGGGGGAGAGAGATACAGAGTGAAACACCGGTGAGAGGAAAAATACAGGGAAAAATACCCCCTTAAATAATTTAAAAATATCATAAAATTTATTCAATATAAATATTAAAATTTATGGTCAAAATAATAATAACAATAACAATAATGAATAATTAACTATTTATTTAAAAATTTTACCAAAAAAATTAAATTTATAATTAGCAAAACTATTAAAATAACATAATACCGTATTTTTAAATCGTAGAAAATTCTAGAGAAATTGGAAAAAATACAAATACTCTTTTAGAAAAATAATATTTAATATTTAAATACCAGAAAAAATTTATTCAAATCAAAATCGAAAATCACGGTCCTTACAAGTAGCCTTCGATCAATGCAAGATACTAAACCTCCACTGTCATCGGCTCGTTATCAAGGTAACTGATTTCTTTAAGGAGCAACACTTTACAAATTAGGAACTTTACAAAGTTATGTGGCAGAGGATTCGGAGAGAGAGAGAGAGAGAGAGAGAGAGAGAGAGAGTGATGGTGAGTGATTGAGTGAGAGGCGTGAGCTGGAGATTTAATGAGAGAGAATAATAGAGAGAGAGAGTGTCAGAGATTTAATGAGAGAGGGAATAATAGAGAGAGAGTGTCAGAGAGAGAGACAGATTGAGTGTGAGATTGAGGGAGATTTTAATGAGAGAGAGGGTACGTGATAGGGTGGTTGGGGGATGTGGGTTGAGAGTTGGGGGAAACACGAGGTGGGGAGATTTGCGTGAATTGGGGAGAGTTTTAGGGGGAGAGAGATACAGAGTGAAACACCGGTGAGAGGAAAAATACAGGAAAAATACCCCCTTAAATAATTTAAAAATATCATAAATTTTATTCAAAATAAATATTAAGATTTATGGTCAAAATAATAATAACAATAACAATAATAAATAATTAACTATTTATTTAAAAATTTTACCAAAACAATTAAATTTATAATTAGCAAAACTATTAAAATAACATTTATTTAAAAATTTTACCAAAACAATTAAATTTATAATTAGCAAAACTATTAAAATAACATAATACCGTATTTTTAAATCGTAGAAAATTCTAGAGAAAATGGGGAAAATACAAATACTCTTTTAGAAAAATAATATTTAATATTTAAATACCAGAAAATTATTTAAACTCGTATTAGAAATTTACGGTCATTATATCCTACCCCCCTTAAAACAAATTCCGTCCTCGGAATTAAAACAAGGACAGAGATATGGAAAGAGAGGCTCAACCCAACGCATATAGAGAAGAATTCAAAATAAATTACATATCCATAAGCAAAGGGGAATGTAAGACAAGAACAACACAAGATGAGATACAAGTTGTGACAACTAAGATATCGCTATCATATCTCAAACTCGCAACAAAATCCAAGCAAATACTATGATACAAACATATTTAACTGTATGAACTTGATATACAGTACTTGTAAATATATAAGCAATCTAATCAGTATAAAGTATAAGATAAGCAATAATATATAATCAAAACAAATAGGTACAACATAAATAAACAATCATATAGAGTGAATCATACAAATGATATATAAGCATTCCTAGAAACAAAGCAGAAACATATTAAGTAAGAATAAGATCAAGTAAGAACAATAAATCTAAAGCAAACACAAAAATAAGTCAATTACAATAGAAACAGACAGAAACATAAACAACATAATAAGAAAAGTCGAAGAATCTAAAATACATAACAGTTTAAACAAAACATAATAGCAGGGTATAACAATGATTAATCAAAATAAAAAGAAATTTAATTATGAAAAACACAATCAATACAGATTCAAACTAAAGATATTAAAAACACAATGTAAGATACAAAATCAATAAAAACGAGTAAACGAACAAAAAGTAACATCAACAGGATCATATAACAAAATAGAACAATATAATAATGAGTTTAAATTAAAGATAATAGGAAAATCAATCATAAGGCAATTAGAATAATAATACATACAGAATAAACACAAATAAAAAGGAAACATATTTAATTAATGGAATGATGAAAAGTAGTCTGAAATATAGAAAAGATACTAAGACAGTCAAGTATAAATAGCTAAACACAATTATCAAACAATTATACAATTAAATAATCATGTAAAGCAGTATATAAAATTTAGTGGATAAATAATTTATTACACAAATATTGGGAATTTACAAATTGTATACCCAGAAATTAGAATGCGACAAATAATATAATTATGTAAAATAAGCAACACAATGCAAGTGGAATATTAGAAGGTAATTGAACATAAAGCAAAAAGATATGATATACAAAACAATACGAAGCAGATAATCATGAAAGGACAAGGTGATATGACACAACAACATATAAGAATTGAATTATATGTAGTATATCATATCAAAAACAAAAAATAATTATAGCCGTATATCACAATAATAATTACCGAAAACACACACTTTATATAAATATTATGACTAAATAAATGAAGCAGACTAACATGAACAATGAACAAAATAAAAAGTAAGTATTAGAATGAATAAGAAACTGTATATAGAAAATAAGTAACAAAACATAAACAAAACTAAGAAAATGATTGATAAATTAAATCAAACAATGATGATACATGTAATTAAAAGTAAAGAATAAAATAAAATATACTAAATAAAACTACTTTATACGTAATAAAACAAACTAGCAAGTTAATAATACATTTATAATATAATATACAATAGCAAACAATGATAATGTAAAATGAATGAAACATACTAAAACATGAGAATAACGCGATATTACTAGAAAAGCGCTAGATATAAGACAAGAATGCAAAACAAATTAGGCGGAAGTACAATAAAATTATAATAAGGTATACAGAACATACATAATCATAATTAAAAAATAACATTAAGAATAAACATAGATAGAAACACATCAATACATATAGACAAACAAACAGAGACAATCATAATAATAATCAATAGCAGAATGAAATGATACACAATAATTATTAGCATACAATAATTATATAGCATAAAGTAAATAATACAAAATCATAGATAGATTCAAAGAACACAAATAAAATTAAAGCATAAAGACAAAAGATATCAAAGTAAAAGATAAACAAGATTCAGAAACATATTATGTGTATAGCAAATATAATCATCATGTATAATAAGCGTTAAAATAAAAACATATACATAATAATAAGCACATAAAAATCTGAATACTCATAGTACTAATCATGCTAACAAGATAAATTATGATGGAAATACTCATAAAATATTATATGATAAAAATAGACGTAAGAGTAAACAAGCGATTCAAAATAAACATGTTATATACAACATAATAAAAGAACATAATTATATATATATTCGACAAACAATATGATAAATTAGAAATATTAGTAATATTCATAAAGTAAAATAATAAATATAAACAAGATACAACAATAATAATCATTACTGTATAAAACCAATTTAGATGTAGCAATATATTACATAGTAGTCAAAAGTACATAAATACAATCAGCACAAATATACATAACTAAAGATGTATAATACATAAAATATGAACTAGAGAGATAACATAGATATATAAACAAATAAAAACATAAGAAGAGCATAAATTCGTATAAATAAAACACCGATATATTTTAGATAAATATACCATGAATGATTGATGAACATGTGAACATAAACACTGATAATATATGAAACATAACATGATTAAACAAAGTTGATACTAAAAATGATGAATGACTATAAATTAATAAAATATATATTGTAAATGTAATAATATACTTGAATACACTATAATGAAAAGAGAATAGTAAGTATAAAAAGAATGAAAAATAAAACACAACACAAAGTAAACAAAATAATGAATAGGGAATGTACAATAACCAATAACACAATAAAAGGACATAAAAATCTAAAATACTATAAAATAAATACTAAAAAATAACATTTGTATACAATGTATATTGTTACAATTAACAAAATAACACACATCAAAAACGAAGCAAATAACAACAAATGTGCAATGCACTATAAACAACTCATGCGTGTATACAAACAGTATGATGCGATATAATGTAACAAAAAAATGTATAATTAGTAACTCAAATTCCAAACCTAACAATATGAATAATGGCTTGAATATCAAAATAAAAATATATTGTTTTTAGAAATTATGAAACCAATGTGAACATACTAAAACAACATAAACAAGACAAAGTTGATAAGAAAACTATGTACCGAAAATATTGAGTTGAATAAAATAAAGAATAAGAATGTAATGCGTATATAGAACATTAAAATCATGAACTTATTAATGTATATCAAAAATACGAACAATATACAATAATCTAAATCATAAGTAATGATAGATGGTATGACAGAAAAACACATACATACACAATGTAGATATGCTACGATATGTATATGTGAAATAATGCGAAACACTTAATGAACATAACTTGAACAATTAAAAATGTATAAGTAGCATAGTTTAAAAATACAATATAATACTGTGTGTGATACGTAAAATAATATAATGAATAATATAAAAATTAATACAATCAAACGATACATAAATTAAATCAAAGAAATTATAGTTGTAAAAATAATAACATATAAAATAATGACCGACACAAGGATAGATAAGCTATACAAAGAGAGGGTAATCGCGAAGCGATGGGACAAGAACTGTGGAAAACTCCGGAGTCAAAGAGTGATAAGATAGGGACGAAACGAAATTTAACAAGAAAATAGAATAAGGACTCAAGAATAGTCTCACGGATGAAATCATGATATGCATCTAAATTAACCGTTATATTCTTACTAGTGAGGACTCGGGACCGTGACTGGGACCGTGATCGGAACCGTGACCTGGATAGGCCACCACTAAAACCTGTCACGCCCCGCTTCCCAAAATACCCGGGAATCGGAACGTGAACAAGCCCGCAACGTATTAGATTCTCCTCAACCTAATACGCTAAGCGTCTAGAAATAAATACAATGCAAAGGCACAGGTCCCCGATCACAATCAGCAAGAATATAACGAACAACACAGAATAAAATAATACATATCACAATGAATATTCATCCCAGACATAATAATCGGGTCAACATACCCTTATACAAAACTAACTGATTGAAATACTAGATAATTTAAAAATACAATGATCAAAGGGAAATGAAAGTGCTACAAAACAAACTAAAAGGAAAGACTAAGTTTCGACTTCTTCTTCTGCTACGTCTGCAAAGCACTCCTGCTGAGAATCCTCTGGCTCCTGGCGATCTCCCAGCTGGACCTGTTCTTCTTCTAAGTCTGACGTATACCAGAGAAAACAGGTGTACGTCAGGGTGCATGGCACACGGCAAGACCCCACAAAAGAAAAGAACGAACGAAAACCCAAGCGGAAAACGATACAATAACCGAAATGACAAAAGAACGTGCAACTGGTAATCCAACAAAATCAACATGCAATCCACTACCAAAACCTGATAATCATAAGAATCCATAAATCAATCGGGTAACGAAATCATGTAGCTAGCGATCAGACTAATCATCCAAGTCACAAGATCATACAACTAGATGGAATTAATACCTAAAAATCTACAACTCGAGACGTAGTACGTCAAGCGAAATAATTCAAACAAGAAAACCCTCATGTATATACCATATGTCTCAAATTGTAAATGATTAAATATTAATCCTGATCTACATATGAAAAGAAACATAACTAGCCTACATCTCACAATAAATCATACCTAGCCAAGAAACGAGATCACGTAACTAGCCATTCTATAACAGGTCACTGGTCACATCTCACACAGAGTCAATACTCATATCATCAGATAACTGACTGTTCACAAATTCCCTACGTGCATCCAATCCCGCGAAACAGGCGGCTAGAGGACTACACGCAAAGCTCAGGTGACGAAACAGGTCACTGATCAAAGTGACGAAACAGGCCACTTTGTCCAACAAACTAACCCCAGGACGAAACAGGTCACTGGTGCGAGTCTAGAAGATACATCAACAACCACATCCGATCACATGAACATTAACTTTTCCATCCCAACTCTTCTCGTTTTTCTAAGTCAACCATAAACCTCATTGAAACTCGGGTTCACCACCTAAACTCAGTCAACACACCCACACATGTCACTAGGTCTGTTCATGACGCACGAGACCACTAAGTCATGAACTACTAAGGGTTCTCAACACAACATGGACAATCAATGCAACTAATCATGTGAAATAATATCATAGCATATCAAGTAATCAAAATTAAGAATTATAAATCAAGAACAACAACTATAAAATTAAGAAAATAATTCCTTTTTCAAAATAAATTCTTTTAAAATTATCATAAATTTTTCTCAAATGATTACGTTCTCAAATAAATTCTTTTTAATTAATATAATTATCCAAAAATGATTCGGCTACCAAAATAAATTCTTTTAATTCATACTAACTATTCTAAAATAATCTTTTCTCAAAATAGTTTAACAATTCAAAATAACCTGTTTTTCTAAAATAAATTATTTTAAATAATCTATTTTAATAATTATCCAAAACCAACTCATTTTCCAAATAATCTCTTTTCTCATCATGATAATTCTAAAATATCTCAAAATAACTACTTTTACACAAAATAATTATTCTTTTAAATTACTTATCCTCATATCATTATTAACATCAACCATCAACAAGCCACGCAGATAATAACAATTCATAATTTAATCTATTCAACTAATTAACGACTGATAAAAACAGGAAATGACGAGTCAAGAGGAGCGAGATATTGCCTCGGGGTTTTCGTCGAACGAATCGACGTCACCGTGCGAGACTACGGATCCATGGGCCGACGGGCGCGGGTGACTGCATAGGTTGGGACAGATCCAAGAATGGATCTAGGGGCTGTCGCGGCGTCGAGGCATCGGGCTGAGGTCGGCGGCGGCGGCACTGAGGGGCAGCGACGCGGAGGGCGTCGCGCTCGGGCTGAGCTCAATGGTGGAGGAGGAGGCTGCGGCGAGGGGGACTCTGGTCAGCGACCTTCGGGGTGGCTGAGCGTAGTCGGAGAACGGAGCTTGGGTTCGGAGGCTGGCTCGTGGAGGTAGAGCTCGCGGCGGAGAACTCAGGCGGCGGTGTGCGCGGGTCGGAGGAGCTCTGCGTTTGGCGAGCTGAGACAGGCGAACGGCGAGATGAGGCCGGAGGCGGCGAAGGAGGAGGCGGTGGATCTCGAGTCTGGTATGAGGCTGATGGTGGGAGTGATGAGGCGGTGATGGAGAGGGGCTGAAGGGTGTCGCAGACACTGGTGGTGACAGCGGCGTGGTCGGAGGCTTAGATGAGGCGCTGAGGGGGGCGTTCGTCGGAGGGGGTCGAGCGATGGTGAAGGCGGGGTTGGGTTCGGGGCTGGGCGGGGGCGCGGCGGCGGGGGGCGGGGGCGCGGGCGCGGGGCGGGCGCGCGCGCGGGGCGGGGGCGGCGCCGCGGGGGCGGCGGGGCCGGGGGCGCGCGGGCGGCGGGGGGCCGCGCACCGTGATTCCTGCGTGGCGTGAGCGGGGGAGGCCCCGAGGTCGACGGCGTGGGTGATGGGGGATTGAGCGTGGGAGTGGGAGAGATGGTGAAGGAGAGAGAGTTATGAGAGAGGGGGAGTGAGCTGGTTGGTTGATGAAGGAGAAGAAGAACGAAGAGAGAGAGAGAGAGAGAGAGAGAGGGGAGTGAGCTTCGTTGTGGTTTTCTTGGGGAATGGGAGAGCAGAAGAGAGTGAGAGAGAATAATAAAGAAGAGAGAGAGAGAGAGAGAGAGAGAGAGAGAGAGAGAGAGAGTGTGTGTGTGTGTGTGATGGTGAGTGATTGAGTGATTGAGTGAGAGAGTGAGACGTGAGCTTTTAATGAGAGAGAATAATAGAGAGAGTGTGTCAGAGAGAGAGACAGATTGAGTGTGAGATTGAGGGAGATTTTAGTGAGAGAGATGGTACATGATAGGGTGGTTGGGGATGTGGGTTGAGAGTTGGGGGAAACACGAGGTGGGGAGATTTGCGTGAATTGGGGAGAGTTTTAGGGGGAGAGAGATACAGAGTAAAACACCGGTGAGAGGAAAAATACTGGGAAAAATACCCCCTTAAATAATTTAAAAATATCATAAAATTTATTCAAAATAAATATTAAGATTTATGGTCAAAATAATAATAACAATAACAATAATGAATAATTAACTATTTATTTAAAATTTTTACCAAAACAATTAAATTTATAACTAGCAAAACTATTAAAATAACATAATACCGTATTTTTAAATCGTAGAAAATTCTAGAGAAAGTGGGAAAAATACAAATACTCTTTTAGAAAAATAATATTTAATATTTAAATACCAGAAAATTATTTAAACCCGTATTAGAAATTTACGGTCATTACAACAAGAATGATACATTGGAGCTTGTTGAGCTTCCAAAGGATCGGAAGGCAATTGGTTACAAGTGGGTATACACGAAGAAGGAGAGCATTAAAGGCACTCCAGTGAGGTTCAAAGCTATGTTGGTTGCCAAGGACTATGCATAGGAAGAACGTATTTATTATAATGAGGTTTTCTCTTTTGTGGTGAAACACTCTTCGTTTCGTATTTTACTAGCTTTGGTGACACAATATGGTTTAGAGTTAGATCAGTTGGATGTGAAAACAACATTTCTTCATGGTAATCTTGATGAAAAAATTTATATTGTTAGACCCTAGAGGAGGGGTGATTAGGGTCTTATACTAATCTAATCCGATTTTATATCAATTAAAACTAATTCAAATATTATTCTTGCAAGATAGATATATAATATGTTATGAGCAAGAATGAACAATATAAACAAAGGGATATATCCTAGCAATAAGATATACTATGAGATATATGCAATGATATACAAACAACACAAGGGTAAATAATATAAACTAGATAGTAGGGAATATAAACAACAAGCAATATACAAAGGCGATATAAGATATGAACATAAAGATAAGTGCGCCAATGCAATCACAAACAAACGATATGATCACGAAGTTCGATCCCCACGACCTATGTCTCCGCTCCTCACCTCGAGGAGATCTCCACTATCACGACACACCCGGTTTGGACGCCAGAACTTCTCTACACACTCGATTTTCTAGTTCACCGAAAACTTTACAATCTCACACTCTTACAATCACACTTTACATCCTCTAAGTATTTGTCTCTAGCCCGTGTCTCCCTCAAGTGTTAGGAATTATAACTTACCTCTAGGTATTATCACCTACCCTACTCCTCCTGGAACGATCCCATCTCTCACCACACACTCCTCTCGGTGTATAAGTGTATTACAAAGTGATCTATACAATTGGGCACACAATACAAATAAATTATTCTCTACAATAGATGAAAACATAATGTAAGCTCACTCTCAATTGTTACAACTCCCCACAACCTAAATTATACTAAGTATGAAAATACAATACTCACTCTCAATTGTTACAACTCCCCACAACCTAAATTATACTAAGTATGAAAATACAATAAGCTCAATGGTTGTGTGTGTATTACAACTCCCCACAACCTAAATTATACTAAGTATGAAAATACAATAAGCTCAATGGTTGTGTGTGTAAGAAATAAGAAAATCAATCATAAACTCAATGTAAACCCTTGCTTGATGAAAATGATAAATAACAAATAATTAATACAAATCTAGTATTGAGTTTAGAAATTCTACTCTGAAAAAACAAGATGGAGAGATTGATTAAAATAAAGCTTAAACAATGTAGATGATCTCCTCCACTTGTGAAAAACTTCTTCACAAACGAACTCTTTTAAAACACACTAAACAAACTTTAAAACCCTTGTTAAACTTGTTTAAAACATTTCTTGAGTAGTTGTGAAAGATAAGAGCAAGGGGGTATTTATACCCACTCAAAACATCAGCAAAAGCCCCAAAGAAATGACAAAAAAGCCCCCACAAAAACTGAGCTGGAACTAGCCGTTAGAATCCAACGGATAGTTCGGCGGTCGACCGTGAGATTTACGCGGTCGACCGCGAGCACCTCCAGAAACTCATTCTAGGCTCTAGACATCATCCGGTCGACCGTGGCGGTTAACTGTGAGATTCTCCGGACTGCATCTGGAGCCACTGAAAAGCAAAACTGAGTCTCTGGACTCCGGGCAGTCGACCGTGGCGGTCGACCGCAAACTGACATATGAAAATTTACAGGTTTGAAGTAGTTTTCTGATTTTGAAACATTGTTTAAAAATATCAAACAAAATCTAAAATTATGAAACTTTGGGAAAAGATTGTAGACATGATAATAAACATGTTACAAAAACTGGTTTTCAAAAAAGAATCTCCCAAATAAAAAATATTATTATTTTATAAAATAGTCCAAAACATAAAAATGTAAACACATGAGTTTTGATATTTTAGCTTAACCATGTTTTGAAACATTAAAAAATGATTTTGTAAACTTAATAAAAGATGTATATGATTATTGTTAAGTCCAAAAACTGAGAATATAATATTTTAACAAAATTGTATATTTTACAAACTTTTCACAAACAATAAATATGATTTCATTGAACTAAATAAAATTGATATTGATAAAATCATATATATGCATATAAGTATGGAACAATAAATGTATTTTCAATTGTATTCAATTGTTTCATATTAAAACTTGAAAACTATCAAACCAAAATATGTATGTATATATATAACTATATATATACATAGAAACCACAATTAAAGTGTGTGTATATATATATATAACTATGTATATATATATATAAACCAAAAATTATGTTTTATATATATATATATATAACACATAATATAAACTCCTAAACTAGATTACCCAAGCTATAGGTCTTCAATAAGCTCGACTTGGTACACTTGTGGATAAAGCTTGAACTTGAATCTTTAACTTGAATTGCGTAGCTTCACTCTACTATTCTGCCAACCTCCATTGGATTTGATCGTGAATGCTTGATTCCATCCATCCTCCAAGATATTATTTGCCTAGAATAAATATAAAACGCAAACACTAGACAAACAATATTAGATATAAATTATTTATAAATCATCATCAAAATAAGAAGGCCAACATATATGACTCAGCCATTAGGATTTCGAGCTGCAGGGAAGGAAAAATTGGTTTACAAATTGAAGAAATCGCTATACAGTTTGAAGCAGTCTCCTCGATAGTGGTTTAGGCAATTGATGGATTTATGATCGATCATTCGTACACTCGGAGTCAGTTTGATCATTGCGTGTATTTTCACAAGTTGAAAGGAGATGCGTACATTTATTTGTTGTTTTATGTTGATGACTTGTTTGTTGCTTCTATTTCCAGATCCGCTATAGATGAATTAAAGATTCAGCTTTCAAAGGAATTTGAGATGAAGGGTTTGTTGGGTGAGGTAAAGCGCATTTTAAGGATGGAGATCGGCAGAGACAGAGAAGGACAGAATTTGTTTGACACGGGTGGCTTATTTGAAGAAGGTTCTATAACAGTTTAATGTTAGTATGAATATGAAGCCAGTTAGTGTACCTTTGGGAGCTCATTTGAAGCGAGGAAGAAGCACATTGACGTTCGTTATCACTTTGTTTAGGATGTTCTTGAAGATGGCGATGTGAAAATTATGAAGGTCCACACGAAGGATAATCTGGCGGATATGCTCACAAAGGTAGTTCCGAGTAACAAGTTTGATCTTTGTCAAAACTTATTTCACATTCGTGATTGTTGAGGCCGTTGATGGCCATTTGGATGAACTACAGACGGCTTGATCATTTGGGAGAGGGGGTACGTAGGCAGTCATTTTTTATGCAGCCGGTTTAGGTTCTCGACTTGTTGTGAATTGAGTCCGTTGTCGTGGATTTATTCCACTTCATACTGGACGCAACAAGTGGGATGTTTGTTTGGTATTGGTATCGGCTCAGTTTTCGAAAAACTTCACCGAGGTGCAGAATTGTAGAAATGGCAAAAATATTGGTAAAGTTCAGCAACTTTGAAGCAAAAAGGCATTTGGGTGCTTGCCGGTCGATCGCGAGCTTTAGCGCGGTCGATCGCAAACGTGCACGAGTACAGGGTAGTTTCTGGAGTTCTGGTCGATTGACCGCGAGGTTAGGTCCGGTCGACCGCCAAACCGTGTAATGGTTTTCTGGATTCTGTCATTCTGTCCGGTCAACCGCGAGCTTTGGCGCGGTCGATCACCAGTCGGGTTTGGATCTGGGCTTTATTTCCTGTTCTGATTTGGTTTGTGTTTTGATATATATTAAAACACGATTTTAGGGTTTGTTTATCAGAGATTAGAGAGTATTCTGAGCACTTTGAGAGAGAGAACTTGTGAGCGAGTTGAGAGATCATTGGTTAGGATTTGTTCGAGTATTTGTAGTGGTTGTAACCATTTTGTACTCTCCTCGAAATAGTGAAATCTCCCTATTCTCTCCCCGTGGACGTAGGCAATTTGTCAAACCACGTATATCTCTGTGTTTGCGATTGGTTTGTCGTATTTGATTGGATTGCACTCGAGTTTAGTTTGTTAATCTTCTTCCGTGACTTACGAACTCGTTTGGTTGTCGAGCATGCTTCCGCCAAGACGCACAACATTCTTTCTCAAAATAAAATTAAGGATTAATTTCAAAAGGCCTCTCTGTACTTTTTGGAGTGTTACAGTTACACTAAACTCCTTGAACTCTTTTTCTTCTACTAAGACTACGGTTTGTTTTCCATAAACAATAAGGAATAGAAAATATGGTGGTAAAAAGCAGATTTCATAGGCTTCTACAAATTTGTAGGAAATATTTTAATGACTAATTACACTGTTTATATTTTTGAAATTACACAAATTCCACCCACCTATAACTATTTTAAGGAGGATCTAATATAATTATTTTAATGACTAAACTGTCTATAATTTTGACAAAGATTTTCTAGTTTTAACAAGGGGAAAAATACAGCCTCCTATGGTTTTCGTTACCGAGATATCTTTTCTTTTTTCCTAGGGATTTCTTGGGTAATTAGCTCCCATGCATGCTGCAAACAGTCAAATCTGAACCTTGTGGTCGCTTTTCTTTCTTTCCCCGTATGCAGGAAGCACACCAGCAACGTGTGTTGCGTGATTCCACTGTGTTTTTTGCATTTGTTTGGAAATTCTAAACAAGTTGAATTTCTTCTTCATAGGATGCTTGATTAAATTTAGAGTGAGGAGTATGGACATGGAAAAAGAAAATGGGAAATTTACAATAGATACCATCATATTACTTCCACAGAAAATAGTATCACAACTTATTTAATACATTAAAAATTATAATTATTACTCATAAAATTATAGCTTTAAGGAAATGATATTAGCTTCATCCTCTAATTTTGTTCCTCTTATATTTTACCAAAAATTGATTAAATAGAGCGTTTTCTATTAAGGAAAAAAAAATCTGTATAATCAGTTTTTTGGACATCCGGCCCTGTTCACTTAAAAAAGACGTGTTATATACGCACATGTTACTTATATGCTCAAGGTGGTTTATAGAGAGCACTAATATCTTCCTTCATTAGAATAAGGAAAGGAAAAACTAGAAAGGAACTTTAAAGTGGAACAAAAGAAAATAAAAGAGAAGCCACAAGAGATCAACGTGTCGATATACTATTGGCTATGAGGACAAAAGCTAAAAAGCAACTCTTTACTTGGGTCTTATATATGATCACGTTTTGCATTTAAAACCCATGTACTCTTAAGGTCATTAATTTAATTTCCCGCACGCACAAATTATACTGTGCAGCAAGATTTTACTGTGCAGCAAGATTTTGCTGTGAGAACTTTATACAAGGTGCTAGTCGAGCTAATTCCATTAGCTAAAGTTTCTTTTGGCAAGTAGCTGAACTTTATATACGAGACCAAACTATAGTGCAGTTTCTTTTGGCCATGTCTATTTGAGTTGAATGAGATTGGACCTCACCTCGCTCATCGTAGTACTTAGCTAGCTTAATTGGGCAAGCCAGCTTGCAAATGAAAAAGTAAGAGCTAGAAAATATTTTGTACGAAGGTACACGAAAGCTTAATGGGGAAGTATCTAGTCAATTTATTGATTTTGAATGTGCTATGCTTTGCATAATTAGTCACATGGCATCAATGTTATTATGTGCCATTCGTGAGTAATAAAGAGATATTTTTGGTTTGGTCGTTTCGTTTCCTTCATTTATATGTCGTGCTCTATGAAGAGCTTGCATGGATTGCCCTAATCTTGTAAAGATTAAGGACAAAGTCTAGCGACATGCAGGTCATAGCTTGAGGATCTAAGTCTACCTCTTACAACTGGCTACCAATATGATTTTTAATTTTATTTTTTCATTCAGATGGAAGTCATCCTTGTACAGTGCATTTGGTCCTCTTGTGCTCAAACTTCTATTATTGGACTTTTTTCTTTGCATGGGACTTAGTTTATAATGACATCTTAACAACTTTAATAGAAGTTGATTTGGATGCATGTCGGCTAGTTAGCAAATGTACGGCTGTTCTTTGAGTGTTCAGTTATAATATAAAATTTGCGAGATTCTGAATCCTTGTTATATAATAACTCTTGTTGGCATTTACAGGATATTTATAAGGGTGGTAAACGATCGAATCGAATCGAATATTAAGGTGTTCGTATTTGTATTTGTTTAAAATTATCGAATTCGAATGTGAACTCTAATATTCATATATCTAGTTTTTCAAATTCGAACTCGAATATTTGGTATTTGATAAATATTCACGAATACTCACGAATACTTATCGAATATCAAAGTATATATATTCTGCTAAAGAATTTAATTTTCAAGTAGTATTAAAATTCATAAATAAAAATTATTCATTTATAATATATGATGTGTATATATTTAAATCAAAATTTAATTAGAAAACAGATTTATTATTATTTAAGTCTTAAAAGCGGTATATAAATTAAGTACAAATTGTATGTGGGTTAAAAATACGACATTATATATGCAATAATACAAATAATAACATGTGATCAACTTTAATGAATATTTAATAGACAAACGAATCGAATATACATCTGGTCAAATTCTAATCGTTAGCAAACTCGAATACTAAAAAATATATGTTTAGTGTTAAATGAACTACCGAATTGAATATGACCGAATAGTTATTCGAACAATTATCGAACTATTTGTTAATTATTTTGTTCATTTCCACCCCTAAATATTTACATTGTAATTCAATTATTTCTCAGGAATGAGAGAGAGTGTGCGCGTGCTCATATGAAATTATTCGATTTTAATAGCTTTGTTAGTTAGGTTAGCTCCTTCCTTCAAATGTTCCGCAAGAGCAACTCCTTTTGCTTTCCATTTTTTTAATAAGACAAGTTGCATAAACCGTCCTTCCTACCGTCTGAACTCTCAATTTAAAAGCGAACTATAGAGTATTTAAAAGGGAGCCTTCACCTAAATTGAATCACATGTTTCTTAGTCTCTTTATTTCTGTCATTCTGATTGTGCGGACCACCATGGGTGTATTTAGTCCAGATACGGATCGAAT
>NC_033797.1:47687672-47692749 GCF_001876935.1 Asparagus officinalis | reverse complement strand
CCCGAAATTCCTTTAGCCCCCAAAACCCTTTCCCACGTGACCCGACGTGTAAAAACAAAAAAATTTCCCCAAAATGACATTTGATTTAACCGCTTCTCGTTTATCTATATCATTCCTCATCGATCGTGTCATCTCATCTTCTGTCTAAGCAACCCGACTCTAGAGCATAATCCTCATTACAAAACCCTTAACCCTAAATCAACACACTCCAGAGCATAATCCTACTCCTGATCGAAAAATGGCCGGCGAGTCAACTCCTAAAGAAGACGTCCCTATCAATTTCAGTGAAGATGACGATGCGTCACAGTACGTTGTCTCAAAAAGAACTTCAAGCACAGCAGAATGGGCTGAAGTTGGCACATCAATTGCTGATGTTCTAAAGAACATCACAGCCAGTTATTTTCATCCCACAAGTCCAGCTCAACCTAAAAATCCAATCCAGCACATAGATCTAGAGGGCAGCACCGGCACCGACAACGTCTCTAGAGTGCTCCTGGATCTACAGAGAGAAGCTAAAGAGAAGCATACGACAACACAAAAAAATATTTTTTACTGCAAAATTTATATTGTTTATGATGTTGCATGCTCTGTTAATTGTGAAGGATACTGTTAAATTGTAATGTTAGCTTGTAGTTGTTAAGAAAATTCATTAATTGTTAAGGTTATGCATTAGTTGTTAAGATTATTATTCTGTTGTGAAGGTTAATGTTCAGTTGTGAAATGTGGCATGTTAGTTGTTAATGTTAAGTGTTAGTTGTTAAGGTTATGAGTCTGTTGTGAATGTTACTATTTAAATGTGGCTGTTAGTTGTGAAGGTTACTATTGACAGGTGGCTGTTAGTTCTGAGAGGTTATTATTTACTTGTGGCTATTAATTGTGAATGTTATTGTTTACTTGTTGTTGGCCTTCTTGTTTTGATGATATTTAACAAATAATTTACCACTAATGTTGTCTGTCTAGTATTTGTGTTTTCCTATTTATTATAGACAAACAACGTAGTTGGAGGATGGATGGAATAGAGCTTCAACGATCATATCCAAAGGAGATTGGCGGAATATCGGGTTGAAGCCTTGCAATTCAAAGTTAAAGATCAAGTTCAAGCTTCATCCGTATGTGTACCAAGTTGAGCTACAATAAAGATCAAGATCTAGCTTGGGTAATCTAGTTTAGATTTTATATTATGTGTGTTAGATACTCTAAGCTCAAGCTCAATATCATATACACACACGTTTATTGGTTTCTTCGTGTGTATATATATATATTATAATATGAAATCACATATTTCATATTTACTATTGTGTTTTTGAAAACATTGCATAGAATATGCAATTTTGTGAAAATTCTGTATTCTTAGTTTTTGGACTTAACAATAATCATATACATATTTTATTAAGTCTATATAATTATTGTGCAAAGTTTTAAAACATAGTTTAGCCTAAATATCAAAATTCATATGTTTACATTTTCGTGTTTTGGACTATTTTTGCAAACTAATGATTTTTCACAAATGGAAAATACAATTTGGAAAATTCTTTTTGTAACATGTTTATATACATTTCCCAAATTTTCATTATTTTTGGACTTCATTTGTTATTTTTAACAATTTTCCAAAAGTCTCAAAAATCAGCTTTTAAAAACTGTTTTTCTGTAGTATCAGATTTTGGTCGACCGCACCGGTCGACCGCTCATGTGTTCATTCGTCAGTGGGCAGCAGAGAGTTTGTCGGTCGACCGCCGCGGTCAACCGAGAGCTCGAAATTTCCATCGGTCGACCGCACCGGTCAACCGACGAAGTTCCTGCTTGTTTTCTCAGTCTGAGATCTGGATCGCGGTCGACCGCGAATATTTTCGGTCGACCGCCGAACTCCCAATGGTCATATTGGGTACAGAATCTCTTTTTTGTTTTTCTAGGATTTTTGTTATTTTGTTTGGGGTTTTGGCTGTTAGTTTCTCTTCCTATATAAACCCCTAAACCCCCTTCTATTTGAGTAACCCATTGAAGAGTTTTAAAGAAGTTTAAAAGAGTTTTGAAAAGGGTTTTTAGTTGGGTTCAAAGACTGTTTTGTTTGTGAAGATTGTTTTACAAGTGGAGAAGATCATCTACAGTGTTTGAACTTCATTTTAATTCTCCTCTCCAACTTGATTTTCAGAGAAGAATTCCTAAACTCCATTTCTAGCTATTTATTATTTTATTCATAAATTTCTACATGCTAGATTTTAAATTGAGTTTAGTTTTGATTTATTGAATCTCATTGTTACACACACACACTTGAGCTTAGTGTATTTGCATTCATAATATATTGGGGGTTGTGAGAGTTGTAACATTGAGTGCGAGCTTTCATTGTGTTCTCATCCATATTAGAGAACAATCAATTATTGTATTTGTGCTTATTGTGAGATACACTTTGTAATACACTTGTACACCGAGAGGAGTGTGTGGTGAGAGTCGGGGATCGTCCCAAGAGGAGTGGCGTCGGTTGACGAGCCTAGGGAGAGGTTGTATCCTCGAGGTGAGGAGCGGAGACGTAGGTCGTGGGGACCGAACTCCGTGAGAGAAATTGTGAGGTGTAAACGTTATTCGGGTGAACGTAAAAAACCCGGTTGTGATAGTGGATTGCTCCCCGGGAGTGGGGAGCGGAGACGTAGGACGAAAGGTCCGAACTCCGTGATCATATTGCTTGTTTGAGTTTGGCTTAGCACTTATATTTGTTCATCTTTATAGCCTTTCTCTCATTGTTTATTTCATCCACTATTCATTTGTTTATGTTACCCTTGTGTTTGCATATCCTTACATATATCATATTGTATATCTCTTAGATAGGATATATCATCTTGTGTTAGTTTATATATCCTTGCATATATATATTCATCATATAGGATATATCCCTTGTGTTAGTTTATATATCCTTGCATATATATATTCATCATATAGGATATATCTCATTATTCATATTGCTTATCCTAGCTATCCTTGCATATATATATTCATCATATAGGATATATCTCATTATTCATATTGCTTATCCTAGCTTATATATCTTGTGGTATTTCATACTTACTAGGATAACTTGTTAATTAGTTTTAATTGGCATATAATTAGATTAGATTAGCATAAGACCCTAATCACCCCCCCTCCTCTAGGGTCTAACAATTGGTATCAGAGCTTGGTGCTCTTTGATTTAAGGTCTAATCGCCTTAAGTTAAAGATCCAAGTTATCTTTTTGTGCTAATCTTGTTTTGATTACATTTGTATCTTGCTTGTATATTTTTATAAATTATGGATATGAATGATGCATCTTGTTTAGGCTATGATTCTAGTATTTCTGCTAAATTCAATATTTTCCCTTATGCTCAATGGTGTTTTAGATTCAAATTATTTGTTCAATCTAAAAATATCGATTTATGGGAAATCATTGATTGTGCTTATATTATGCCCACGTTGGAGAAATCCAAGTGGAGCAAACATGATAAAAAGATGTTTATTATGAACAAGCTTATGTTAGAATTTTTATTAAATGCATTTGATTCATTTATGTCTAACAAGCTTGATTCTTTTGATAGCACTTATACATTATGAAAATTCATAGAAGTGCATCAAGGATACTTGGAGGCGATCCGACAAGCTTTGGAGGATCTCGCTTCAAGTTTTAAAGGATCTTCATGCACACGAGCACTAGGCGATAGCCCTAGTGAGGTTTGCGAGTTCGAATCTATTAATGATTTACCTAATGATGAACTTGCTTGTGCTAGTGATAAATTATTGCATGCCTACAAGAAATTGCAAAATGATTTCATTAATTTACAAAGCAAGCATGTAATTTTAAAATCCGATCATGAGTCTTTAGCTTCTAAGTTTGATACTATTTCTAATAAAAATATGATCCTTAAAGAAAACAATGAAAAATTAAAATTGGATCATGATTCTTTGCTTTCAAACTTTGCCAAGTTAACTCATGAAAAAGATAATGTCATGTTAGAAGTAGAGAACATACAAAATGATACTGCTTCCTTTATAAATGACTATTTATGTTCTACTTCTAAAAGTGCATATGTGCCAAAAAATGAAGACTTGAATCTTATAAAAAAATGCATTATATCTTTAGATTCAACTTTAAAAATATGCTTTGATAACCATAAGAAACTTATGGACAAGTATGCTAAATCTAGTGCTACAAAATCACCTACACACTATGCATACTTGTATAGCAAAGTTTACAAGTGCTCCTTTTGTGGTCGTAAAGGCCATTTCGCTAAATTTTGCTATGATGCACAAAAACATAACAATATTAATCCTACTTGTGCATCTCATCAAGTTTCTTCATCACATGTACACACACATGCACCTATTTCTCGTCATAAGCATGCTCACGTGTATCATTGTGATTTTTGTGGTAGAGTTGGTCACTTAGCTAAGTTTTGTTTTGATTTGTGAAAAGTTTCTAAATCGTAAAATATTTTAAGTAGACCAACATTGTTTTAAAATGTTTCTCATTTGTAAAATAATCTTAAAAGATCATCTTTATTTGCAAATGTTCCTCGTGCACATCCACATGGTCAACATAATCAAATACATCCTCTTCATTGTACTTATTGCAATCGAATGGGTCATTTGTATAATTATTGCTATGACCGAACCCAAGCACTAAATGCACCCAAATGGGTTCATAACTCAAGGGCTTTGAGCTTAAAAGATAGGGGTCATGTCCCTAAATCTTTTGGTACCAAGAGTTCTTGGGTACCAAAACAAATTTGATTTTTAAACCAAAAATTTTAATGTCTTATTTTTTCTTTTCTTAGTTTTGAAAATTATGTTTTAAAATCTTTTTGTTATGAAAACAATTTTCCTTTATCAAATCTTTTGTTTTCATGATTATTAGTTTTGATTTTAATGAGAGGTTTGTGTTTATATAACCCTCCGGACTTATTGGGTGTTTATTCACAAATCATGTTTACCGGATGCTTAAATATTCATATGGGTTATTACTAGCTCAAGAGCTAGATATGGTTGCCTCTCTTGATTTTTCTTAAATCAATGATGATTTGGTTTTATGGATTTTATTTGATTTATGACTTCATTT